>NW_028270185.1:28524643-29124643 GCF_037043375.1 Chiloscyllium plagiosum
AACCTGAGCTACAAGTCTTCTCAAAATTTGATAAATCCCTGGTGGTGGGGTCTGTTTGTCGGTGGCAGAAATGGCAGAGGATGAGGATGTTGTATCCGAAGATGGTGGAGTACAAGGTGAGGACCTTGTGAGAAGGTGAGAAACTGTGGTTCTTAAAGAATGAGGCCATCTTTAAGGAGGATGTTCAATGGTGGAATTGGTCATCCTGGGAGCAGATGCGGCTGAGAAGGAGAATTGGGAATCAGGGAAGGTGTTTTTATAGAAGTGGGGGTGGGAGGAGATGTAATCCAGGTAGCTGTGGGAGTCACTGGGTTTGAAGTAGATGTCCATGTTGAGTCTGTCGCCGGAAATGGAGATGGAGAGGCCCAGGAAGGAGAAAGGGGAAAGCTCCCTTCCTAACATGGTGCCATTATTTAAGAAAGGTGGTAGGGAAAAGCCAAGGAACTATAGACTGGTGAGCCTATTGTCAGTGGTGGGTGAGTTTTGTGGAAAAAAAACTCAGTTAGAAAATTAGATGAAGAAGGACCTTGAGCTTGTGGAGAGGCCCGAATAGGGACGGCTCGGGAGAGGTTTTTGTATCCGGACAGTGAAAGCTGAATGTTGGATTATTTGAGGAGGAATTGTTTTTTTCATTTGTTCAGTTAAGTTTTCGATTTCTTTTTAATATTTATGTTTTTAATTTTTCTTTGCATGCTTCATATTAAATAAAGAAGGAAAAATAGTTTCATTTAATATATAAGGTGCTATTGAGAGCTTCTTCTTTGTAGGATTAATGTTACTGATGGCCTGTAAGAGATAGTGAGTGTGATGATCCGTACGTATAGTGAAGTGATTACACAGCAGGATCATTCAGATCGATAACTGTCCGTCAGGAAGGGTATGAAGGTGGTTTAGAAGTCTCCTGTGGCTATTCCTCTCTCAGACAGATATTCCATTTTGGGGATTGTTGAATGAGAAATAGAAGTGGTCAACAGATCTTGGGCACTAACAATGAATTTTATGTTAAATGTGTTTGTCAAGATTGAAAAGAATAATTGTTTTCGGGAACTCTCCTGCGAGGGGCGCAGACAGGAGATTCTGCGGTAGTGAGTGTGAATCTAGGAGAGTACGTTGCTTTTCTGGTGCCAGGGTAAAAGATTCTCAAAACGTTTGAAGCAAATTGTCAAAGGGGAGAGTGAGAAGCTGGAAATTGTTGTATACATCGATAGGAATGACATAGTCAGGGAAAGGGTTAAGGCTTTACAGAGTGAGTATAACTGGTTAAGTATCAGGTTCATAAACAGAATATGAAAAGTAATAATCTCTGGTTTACTTCTGGTGCCAAGTTCTAATGAGGGAAGGAATAAAAGGACAGGGCAGATAAATCAATGGTTGACGAGGTGCTGCAATGTGCAGGGAGTCACTTTCTTGGAACATTGGGATCTCTTCTGGGACAGAAAAGACCTGTTTAAAAGGATGGGTTTCACCTGAACTAGACCAATATCCTGTGGGGACATTTGCTGGCTCTATTTCAGGAGATTGTAAGATTTGAGAGGGGTGGGGCGGGGCTTTTTAAACAACAGCAAAAATAGAAAGAAAGATGACAATGATTCTGAATCAGAAAACAGCAAGTTATTGAGAAAAGACAACAAGAACAAGTCAGAGAACAAAGGAACACTGAACACTTAAACTGCATTTATTTCAATGCAAGAGGTCTCATGGATAAGGCTGATGAACTCGGGGCCTGTAAGGGAACATGGGCCTGGGATGTCATCGCTATCACAGAAAAATGGCTGAGGAATGGAAAAGACTGGCAGCTCAGTGTTCTGGGATTTAGATGGTACAGGAAGGACAGAAAGAGGCAAGGTGGGAGAAGGGCTGGCATTTTTGATTAATGAAAATATTACTCCTGTAATTAGAGAAGATATTTCTGAGGGATCATTTAGCAAAAATATATGGGTTGAAATTAGAAATAAGAAAGGGATGATCACCTTAATGGGATTGTACTATTGGCTCCCCAATAGTCAGAGGGCAATTGAGAAGCAAAAATGTCGAGAGATCTCAAATATATGGAAGAATAATAAGTTTGTAATAGTATGGGATTTTAATTTTCCAAATGCTGTCTCAGACTGCCATGGTGTTAAAGGTTTTGATGGTGAAGAATTGTTCAATTGCAAGAAAATGTTCTTTTATCAATATATAAATCTTCCAATGAGACACAGATCAAAACTTGACCTTCTCTTGGGAAATAAGGCAGGGCAAGTGACTGAAGTGTGGGTCAGGGAACACTTTTGGACCAGTGATCATTATCCTAGTAATTTTAAAATAGTTATGTAAAAGGATAAAAGGTAAAGCTCTTAATTGGGGTAAGGCAAATGGTTATGAAAGGATATGAAACAAGACCTTTCAAAAGTTGATTGGAGTAGACTAATCGCAGGGAAATGGAGGACTGACAAGTGGGAGGCCTTCCAAAGTGTGACAACAAGAGTTCAGAAACATTCTGTTCCTGTTAGAGTGAAAGGCAAGGCTGGTAAGGTTAGGGAACACTGGATGAATAAAGATGTCGAAGTTCAAGTCAAGAATAAAAAATAACCATCTGTTAGAGAGACAATTAGGATCAACTGAATGTCTTGAAGAGTATAAAGAGTGTAGGGACATTCTTCAGAAGGAAATGAGGAAGGCAACGAGGGGACAGGAGATAGCCTTGGCAGGGAAGGTTAAAGATAATTCAAAGAGATTCTGTAAATACATTGAGTGACGGAGAGAGGTTAGAATCCCTTAAAGACCAACGAGGTTGTCTTTGTGTTGAACCTCAAGAGATGGGAGAGATATAAATGAATATTTCAAATCAGTTGTTACTGTGAGAAAGAAATGGAGGTGAGAGGAATCAGGGAAATAGATATTGATGTTTTGGAAACAGTTCACAGAAAACAGAAGAGGAAGTGCTGGAGATCTTAAAAAATATAAAGGCAGATAAACCTCCAGGATCTGATCAAGTGTTTCCCAGGAACTTTTGGAAGTTAGGGAGAAAATTGCAAGGCCCCTAGCAGAAATATTTGTATCATCTACAAACATGGGTGAAGAATTGGAGGACTGGGGTGTGGCTAAAATATCATTGTTTAAGAAGGGATGTGAGGAGAAGCCTGGGAACAATCGACCTGTGAGTCTGACTTCGGTTTTTAGAGATGATTCTGAAAGATAGAATTTACAGAGGTTGGAGAGGAAAGAATTGATTCGAAATGGTCAGTATGGTTTAGTGTGAGGAAAATCATGTCTCACACACTTGACTGGGTTTGTTTTGAGAAGTAACCAAAATGATTGATGAGGACAGAGAGGTTGATACTGTTTGTTTAGCTTTGTGTAAAGCTTTTGATGAGGCTCTGCATGGTAGACTAATTAGTAAAGTTAGATCACATGGGATTCAGGGTGGGCTTGCCTATTGGATATATAATTGGCTTTACAGTAGAAGACAGCAGGTGATGGTGGATCATTGTTTTTCAGATGTCGGCCTGTGATCGGCAGTGTTTCACAATGATCGGTACTAGCTCCACTTCGGTCTGTCATGTATATGAAGGATTTGGATGACAATATAGGAGGCATGGTTAGTAAGTTTGTGGATGACACCAAAATGGTAAAATGGCCAGTGAAGAAGGTTAGGAGAAAGTGAGGACTACAGATGCTGGAGATCAGAGCTGAAAATGTGTTGTTGGAAAAGCGCAGCAGGTCAGACAGCATCCAAGGAGCAGGAGAATCGACGTTCCGGGCATGAGCCCTTCTTCAGGAAGAAGGTTACTCAAGATTGCAAAGAGATATTGATCGATTGGGTTAAAGGGTTGAGGATTGGCAGATGGATTTTAACTTGGATAAAGTTGAGGTATTGCATTGTGGTAATACAAATAAGGAAAGGACTTAATGGTAGGGCCCTGGGTAGCGTTGTAGCGCAGAGAGACCTCAGGGTCAGGTACATAGTCCTTTGAAATTTGCATCATAGGTAGACAGGGTGGTTAAGAAGGTAATGAGCATGCTTGCCTTCATTGCTCAGAACTTTGAGGATCGGAGTTCTGACATTATATTGAATTTGTATAGGACAGTGATGAGGCCTCTTCTGGATTAATGTGTGCAATTCTCATCGCCCTGTTATAGGAAGAATATTATTAAAGTGGAGAGAGTTCAGTAAAGATTTGCCAAGATGTTGCCAGGAATGAAAGGTTTGAGATATAAAAATTGGGCTGTTGCATTGGAGGGTGAGGGATGATCTTATTGATGTTTATAAAATCATGAGGGGTATAGATAAGGTGAATGACAGGGGTATTTTCCCTCAGGTGGGGGAGTTCAAACCTGGGGGGTGTATTTTTAAGGTGAGAGGAGAAAGATTGAAAAAGGAGATGAGGGGCAGGATTTTTAGTAGTTCATGTGTGGAATGCACTACCAGAGGAGGTTGTGGATGCAGGTACAGTTACAGTGTTTAAAATACATTTGGATAAGTTCATGAATAGGAAAGGTTTAGAGGGATCTGGGCCAAGCGCAGGCAGGTGGGAATAGTTTAGTTTTGGAACATGGACGGTGTGGCCTGGTTGGTTCGAAGGGTCTGTCTCCGTGCTGTATGACTCTATGACTTCATGACATTATGGTACGCAGTCAAAAGACACGTCAGTCTCTTCACACGCTCACTTTGTCCACCAGACCAGGACCTGGGACACAGCAGGGGGAAGGGTATTGTTGATGAATGGAGATACCAAGGGACTTTTATATACAGTGGGTGTATAGTGGAGAAACTACAGAGAGGCAGTTCGGGGTAGATGAAACTGCACAGGGGAGGGCAATTAGACAGGAGCCACGGAGGGGTCAGGGGCCATGGAGGGGGACAGGGGCTAAATTTGTGTTGGGGGGAGGTTGTTCAAAATTGAAGGGGGTGCAGATTCAGGATTGAAAGGCAGAAATAGGGAAGAAAAGGAAGGGAAAGAAAGAGAGAGAAAAAATGAGAAAAGAAGAAAGAGCAAGAGAGTGAGAAAGAACACAGAAAAAGGTAGAAAGAAGAGGCAGGAGAGAAAACTACAAAAGAAGAGGCTATCAGTAAGATAGATAGATAGAGAGAGAGATAGTGTGAGAGAGAAGGTTGAGAGGGAAAGAGTGATGTAGAGTGATACAAACAGAGGCAAAGAGAGAGACAGAGGCAAAGGGAGAGATTGAGTGAGAGAAAAGAGGCAAAATCAGATAGATGCAAACAGGTGATAAGGAAAGAGGTGATATTCACCATTCCGATTGGTCTAAGCTCTCCGGATGGTCACTCTCACACTCACTCTCTCCCACTGAGGACTGAATCTGCTCCAGGGGCTTGCTTTCAAGATTCAACCATTCCCTACACTCTGTCACACAGAGACAGACAGAAACCCACAGATACACACCCACTGCTCAGTGCACATGGTGAAAGGGACAATGGCTGCCAGAACCCATTTGACATATCCCCAAGTCTCTCACTCAAAGCCCCTCTCTGCCCAAGTCCCAGCCCATCCAGTCAGCTCCTATCTCCCTCTACCTGGGACATACCTCCCCCAGGGATGGAGCACAGCCAGAGTCACCTCAGTGGGATTAGAGGGGCGAGGGAGGGAGGGAGGGAGGGAGGGAGGAGGTGTGAGAGTATGCAGCAGGTAAACAGTTTCATCCAATCTGCCTCTGAACAAGGAGACTAAAAGAAACATAATCCAATGAATAACCGACATTAAAGAAATATAAAATATGCAACAACCAGAGAAGTATGAAGCTGGCAGATATGGCAAAGAGTACAATCACAGAATTCTTCCTGCTCTCTACCTCTGGATCATTCTCTGTTTTTCTCTGACCTCTCAGTTCCTTCCGCACCTTAATGGCCTCGAAGATGTGTCTGACAGTCAGAATGTTGATAAAGAGAATAAAGGAAAATGGGAACATTGGTGTTAAAAAAGTCTGAAAATATTTAAAACTTATCCACTGAGAGTCATAAAGATAACTGTACGTGACACAACAGTACCACCTAACATTGTTGATCATCTTTCCAGGTTTATGCATGAAGAAGTTGGGAATATTCTTGAAACAAAAGATGTAGATTGTTGCTAGAACCTTCATTGCAGGTTTCCCTGTGCAATACTTAGTTTTCATCTCATGTCAACAAATGGCAACAAATTGATCAAAGGAAATAGCAATGGTGACCCATGTAGAACAATCAAAGGTCAAATGGATGAGGACATAGAGAACACCACAAACAGGAGTGATTTACAGGAAACACAGTGATAATAATAACGTTGAAACTGGCGAATGATGAGATAAAAAAAACGATGAACAGTAGATCTGACACTGTCATGGCCACCAGATAGCTAGTGTTGCATGGAGAAAGGCCACATTTGCCCCGAGCTAAGATTGTAATCACTGCTGGACTTACTGTAAGAGAAAGGAAAAAAAAGAGACTTGAAGATGTTACTCAAACATTCTCTGTGCCTGAGCCCAGACTGTAGGTAATGACACAAAGATAATGATTGTTCCATGTCATATGAAGTTTAAAGAATCTGAACCACAGCAGCAAACTCTCTCTAAATGAATCATTTGCACATTTAAAGGACATAGGGAAGAACATGAGCAGCAGATTACTCACAGAAACACAGTCATATACCCAAGGTGGTTTTGGTTCAGCAGCAGTTGATTTCACCTGCTTTCCAGGTTACGCTGACTAACTGGCATTACCCATAAGCCCACAGCACCCACACAAAGATACCTGGGATCAGGAAAACAAGGAATATGACACACCTAATATGGACATTGATCGCAAAATTTCTGTATTTGGTTTTGGAGTCTCCATAGTTCAATTTGCCACCAGACTTCTTTTCCCACACTGTATGAACTACAGTACAGGGCATTGAATCACCCCACAGTATCCAGGAAGGGATGGTCGCTATGATATGGATGAGCAAATGATAGGGCATTGAGTCCCTTTCTCATGAAGGTATTCAGCAGTGGATCCATCATCATGTGCCAGATTGGATATCCACCTCAATCAGAAAAACTTCAACATTTGATACGACTCCTTCTACCTGTCCAAGATAGAACAGCACAGCCCTCACACAAATAAAATCTGAATCCCCACAACACTGGTCATGGTAACGCTCTGGTTTAGAAAGCAGACGTTTTATCTGGTTTGAAGCAAAGCTTGCTGCCTGATATCCAGGCTCACGCTCCCAAGCTGTAAGAAGACAGAGGGTGGTGGTTGATGGGAAATGTTTATCGGGGTGTTACTAGTGGTGTACCGCAAGGATTTGTTTTGGGTCTACTGCTGTTTGTCATTTTTATAAATGACATGGATGAGGCTATAGAAGGATGTGTTTGTTAAATTTGCGGATGACACGAAGGTCAGTGGAGTTGTGGGTAGTGTGGAAAGATGCTGCAGGTTACAGAGGGACATAGGTGAGCTGCAGAGCTGGAAAATAGAGTTTAATGCGGAAAAGTGTGAGGTGATTCACTTTGGAAGGAGGAGCAGGAATACGGAGTACTGGGTTAATGGCAAGATTCTTGGGAGTGTGGTGAGCAGAGAGATCTCAGTGTCTTAGATTACTTACAGTGTGGAAACAGGCCCTTCAGCCCAACAAGTCCACACCGGGCCGCCGAAGCGCAACCCACCCAGACCCATTCCCCTACATTTATCCCTTCACCTAACACTATGGGCAATTTAGCATGGAGAAAGTGAGGACTGCCGATGCTGGAGATCAGAGCTGAAAAAGCGCAGCAGGTCAGGCAGCATCAAAATCGACATTTCGGGCTTAAGCCCTTCTTCAGGCAATTTAGCGTGGCCAATTCACCTAACCGGCACATTTTTGGACTGTGGGAGGAAACTGGAGCAAACCCAGGGAGAATGTGTAAACTCCACACAGTCAGTCGCCAGAGGCGGGAATTGAACCCAGGTCTCTGGTGCTGTGAGGCAGCAGTGCTAACCACTCCGCCACTGTGCCACCATATCACCATGTCTATACACATAGATCCCAGAAAGTTGCGACCCAGGCTGATAGGGTTGTTAAGAAGGTGTACAGTGTGTTAGCTTCCATTAGTAGAGGGATTGAGCTTTGGAGCCATGAGGTCATGTTGCAGCTGTACAAAACACTGGTGCGGCCGCACTTGAAATGTGGTACAGTTCTGGTCGCTATATTATAGGAAGGATGTGGAAGCATTGGAAAGGGTGCAGAGGAGATTTCCCAGGATGTTGCCTGGTATGAGGGAAGGACTTGTGAGGAAAGGTTCAGGGACTTGAAGTTGTTTTTTGTTAGAGAGAAGAAGGTTGAGAGGTGACTTTATAGAAACATACAAGATGATCAGAGGATTAGATAGGGTGGACAGTGAGATGGAGATGGCTAGCATGAGGGGACAGAGCTTTAAATTGAGCGGTGATAGATAGAGGACAGATGTCAGAGGTAGTTTCCTTACTCAGAGAGTTGTAAGGGCATGGAATGCCCTACCTGCAAAGTAGAAGACTTACCAACTTTGACAGCATTTAAATGGTCATTGGATAAACATATGGATGATAACGATGTCACGTAGCTTAGATGGGCTTGAGATTGGTTTCACAAGTCGACGCAACATCGAGGGCCGAAGGGCCTGTACTGCGCTGTCATGTTCTATGTTCTATGTTCCTGGCCTGGGCTGACAAATGGCAATTAACATGCGTGCCACACAAATACAAAACAATTATCACCTCCAAGAAGAGATCATATCAATAACGCCGTATGACATTCAAGGCTTTGCTGTTGCTGAATCCCCCACAATCAACAAGCTGGGAGTTCCCATTGAGCTGAAAATGAAATGGATTTACAATGTAAGTACTGTGGCTCCAAGAGCAGCTCAGGAGGCAGGAACACTGCAGTGAGGGATGTACCTCATGGCTCCAAAAGCCTCTCCACCATCTCCAAGGCACAGGTCAGGAGTGTGATGGAATACTCCCCACTTGCCTGGATGGAAATATCTCCAAGATCCCTCAAGAAATGGGATCCCAGCATGACCAAGCAGCCATATAAAAGCACAATGTTGCAGACACTCAAAATCCGAAATGAAATCAGAAAGTGCTGGAGAAATTCAGCAAATCTGGCAACACCTATGGAGAGAAATAGAGAGTTAACCTTTTGAGTCCAATATAACACTTCTTCAGAACAGTGCTGATCAGGAGTCATGTCAGACTAGAAACATTCATTCACTTTCTCTCTTCACAGGTACACCAGGCCTGCTGAGTTTCTCCAACATTTTCTCTTCTACGACAAAGTAACCAGTTTGATTAGCACCGCATTTACAAACATTCAGTCCATCCACCACCGGTGTTCAGTCGCAGCACTGAGTATCATTGACAACACACACTGCAGAGACTCACCAATGCTCCGTAGACATCATCTTCAACATCTATGACCACTACCTTCCTCAAGACAAAGACGCATGAGAACACCATGACCTGGATGTTCCCTTCCAAGCCATTCACCATCCTGACTTGGATATATATTCCTTCAGTAAAGTCCCTGAAGTCCCAGTGGACCATAGGGCTACTCTCTCATTCGTGAGAAACTACTGGCCGTGAGTTTAACCTGAGGGTCACCGTGCCTCAGGGGAACGGTGAGGTTGGGAAGGTAGGACCTTCATGATGATCTCAGCCAGTGTGGGGATTGAACCTGTGCTGTTAACATAGAACATACTATAATACAGCATAGTACAGGCCCTTCAGCCCTCGATGTTGTGCCGACCATTTATCTGACTCTATTGTTCTCTCCTCTATGTGCCTATCCAAGAGTCGCTTAAATTGCACAAAATACGGAGGCATGGGATTGAGGGTGTTTCAGCAGTTTGGATCAGAAGGTGGCTAGTTGAAAGAAGACAGAGGGTGGAGGCTGATGGGAAATGTTCACCCTGGAGTTCGTTACTCGTGGTGTATCACAAGGATTTGTTTTGCGTCCACTGCTGTTTATCATTTTTATAAATGACCTGGATGAGGGGTAGAAAGAGGGTTCGTAAATTTGCATATGACACTAAGGTCGGTGGAGTTGTGAATAGTGCTGAAGGATATTGCAGCTAACAGAGGGACAAAGATAAGCTGCAGAGCTAGGCTGCAAAGTGGAAAATGAATTTTAATGTGGAAAAGTGTGAGGTGATTTACTTTGGAAGGAGGAACAGGAATACAGAGTACTGGGTTAATGATAAGATACTTGTTAGTGTAGATGAGCAGAGAGATCTTGATGTGCATGTACATAGATCCCTGAAAGTTGCCACCCAGGCTGTTGAAGTTGAGGCTGTTTCTGTTAGAGAGAAGAAGGCTGAGAGATGACTTAATTGAGACATACAAGATAATCAGAGGGTTAGATAGGGACAGTGAGAGCTTTTTTCCTCAAATGGTGTTGGCTGGCACAAGGGGACATAGCTTTAAATTGAGGGGTGATATATATAGGACAGATGTCAGGGGTAGTTTCTTTACACAGACATAGTAAGGGCATGGAACACTCGCCAACTTTAAGGGCATTAAATGGTCATTAGATAAACATGTGGATAAAAATGGAATAGTGCAGGATAGATAGGCTTCAGATTGGTTCCACAGGCCAGCATAACATCAGCGACCGAAGGGCCTGTACTGCGTTGTAATGTTCCTAATGTATCTGACTCTACTCCCACTGCTGGCAGTACATTCCACACACTCACCACTGTCTGTGTTAAGAATCTGCCTCTGACATCTCACCTAAACCTCCCTCTAATCACCTTAAAATTATGGTCCCCCCATGATGACCATTTCTGCCCAAGGAAAAAGTCTCTGTCTATTCCTTCTATCTGTGCCTTTCATCATCCTGTACACCTCTACCAAGTCAGCTCTCAGCGTTCTTCACTCCAGTGGGAAAAGCCTTAGCTCCCTCAACCTTTCTTCATAAACATGCCCTCCTGTCCAGGCAGTATCCTGGTAAATTTCATCTGCACCCTCTTGAATGCTCCCACATCCGTTTTATAATGAGGCAACCAGAACTGAACACAATATTCCAAGTATGGTCTAACCAGGGCTCTGTAGAGCTGTAGCATAACCTCATGGCTCTTAAACTCCATCCCTCTGCTAATGAAAACAAACACACCATACGTCGTCTTAACAATTGTGGGGAGGGGTGGGGGGGGGGTGACTTTGAGGGATCTATAGACATGGAAACCCAAGATCCCTCTGTCCCTCCACACTGCCAAGAATCCTGCCTTTAACTCTGCATTCTGCATTCCAATTTGACCTTCCAAAATGAATCACTTCACAGTTTTCCAGGTTCAACTCCATTTGACATTTATCAGCCCAGTTCTGCATCCTGAAAAATGTGTTGCTGGAAAAGCGCAGCAGGTCAGGCAGCATCCAACGAGCAGGAGAATCGATGTTTTGGGCATAAGCCCTTCATCAGGAATTGACTTATGCCCGAAATGTCAATTCTCCTGCTCCTTGGATGCTGCCTGACCTGCTGCGCTTTTCCAGCAACACATTTTTCAGCTCTGATCTCCAGCATCTGCAGTCCTCACTTTCTCCCAGTTCTGCATTCTGTCAATGTCCTATTGCAACCTAGAGCAGTCCTCCACACTATCCACCACCCCACCAAACTTCATGTCATCGACAAACTTACTAAACAACCTTCCACTTCCTCATCCAGGTCATTTATAAAAATCACAAAGAGCAGAGGTCCCAGAACCGATCTCTGTACAACATCACTGATCACCAAGCTCCAGCCTGAATACATTCCATCTATACCATCCTCTGTCTTCTATGGACCAGCCTTTTCTGTATTCAGACAGCCAAATTTCCCTGTATCCTCTGCCTCCTTACTTTCTAAAAGAGCCTACCATGGGGAACCTTATTCAATGCCTTGCTAAAATCCATGTGCACCACATCCACTGCTCGACTTTCCTCAATGTGTTTTGTCACATCTTCAAAGGATTCAATAAGGTTTGTGAGGCATGACCTGCCCCTCACAAAGCCATGCTGACTATCTCTAACCAAGCTATGGTTTTCCAATTAATCATAAATCCTGTCTCTCAGAATCCTCTCCAATAATTTGCCCATAACAGACATAAAACCGACAGGTCTGTAATTCCCAAGATTTCATGCTGTCCTCACAAACGTAAAGTTCCCTTTCAGTAGTGAATATTGAAGGAAATCATTCATTGAGGACCGACACTACCTCCTCCGACACCAGACACAAATTCCCTGCACTCTCCGTGATCGGCCCTACCCTCACTCTGGTCATCCTCTTGTTCCTCACATAAGTGTGCAACACCTTGGGGTTTTCCTACATCCCACCTCCTTAAGCCTTTTCATGCCCCATCCTGGCTCTTATAAGTCCATTCTTCACCAAGGCCCACATCCTGCCTACAACAGTTAAAGACTCACCAGCCTTAAGGGCATTTGAATGGTGATTGGATAAACATATGGATGAAAATGGAATAGTGTCAGATAGATGGACTTCAGATTTTTTCCACAGGTCAGCGCAACATCGAGAGCCGAAGGGCCTGTTCTGCGCTCTAATGTTCTATCCTCTATTTTAGTGACCAGTTGATCACTAAAAGGCTGAAGGATGAGAACAAAGGAGAGACCCGCAGAGACCCAGAGATGGAGAGCAGAAGGAAGGCTGTGATTCTGCTCTTCACCATCTCTGAGAGCTTCACCCTCCCATGGTTCATCAATGTTGTAGATTTCTGAGATTATGTCATTCGAGGCATCAATCCTGATGATTACCCACCGTTTCTGTTAGTGTTCAGTGTTGTTGGTTACATGCTGCAGAAGTTACGTTGTTGTACAAACAGATTTATTTATGCAGCAACGCTGTCTACGTTCAGAGGGAAGATCAGTATCACAGTAAAACCTCTGGCTACACAAATTCATTATGTTCTGAATAAATAAAACTCTTCATTGAAGCCAAAGGGACGGTCCCATTGTTCCCAGACTGTGGAATGATATTTTTCATTGACCCGTGGGATATGGGCAGCACTGGGCCAGTGTTTTTTGCCCGTCCCTTGTTGTGCCTTGAGAAGGTGATGGTGAGCTGTCTTCTTTAACTCGCTGCACTCCATGTGATGTAGGTAGACCCACAATGTGCCCCTTAGGGAGGGAGTTCCAGGACTTTGACCCAATGACACTGAAGGTACGGCGATATGTTTCCAAGACAGGATTGTGAGTGGTTTGGAGGGGAACTTGTAGGGGGTGGTGTTCCCATGTATCTGCTGCCCTTGTCCTTCTAGATGGAAGTGGTTGGGGGTTTGGAAGGTGCTGGCTGAGGATCATAGGTGAATTTCTGGAGAAATCCTGTGGATGGTACACACAGTTGTCATGGAGCGTCAGTGGTGGAGGGAATGGATGCTTGTGGATGTGGTGCCAATCAAACCAAGGCCACTTTGTCCTGGCTGGTGTTGAGCTCTTGAATGTTGTTGGAGCTGCCCCCATCCAGGCAAATGGGGGGCTATTCCATCACATTCCTGACAGAGAGTCCCTGTCCCAGTGCGGGATCCTGCTGATTCCCCATCGGAGCACAACCCAGTGGAATTGTCAGGGACAATGGTCTTTCCCACTGTGGAATTCCTGTCAGCTTGAAACCCTGTGTAAATCTCCATCAAAATCAAATCCTTTGGAGTGTTCTGCTGTAATTAGATAGAATAGTTCATCAGAAAATGGTTGACTATTAAATACGTGGTCTCCCTTCTCAGCAACAATTTAACAGACCCCCATACTCCTGCCACAAACAGCCACCTATGAGCTGTCTCAATGTGAGAAATTGTAGCAGGTGATCACATGACATCATCAGACCCCACCCACCAAACATTTAATTATGCAGCAACTTTGTCTCGGTTCAGAGTGAAGTTCAGGAACACAGTAAATACAGACAGACTTTACACCTATTGTTAGAAAAGCTCAGCTATTTTGAGAATGAAATTTAAAAGAACTTCTGGGGTTTACATTTCAAAGAACAGAAACCAGCAAATCCCATTCTAAAAGTTGAAAGATTTAATTTAAAATTGTTGAATGTATCACATCCCCATGACACTGGACTCCTTTGTCTATAAATTCTGATATTAAAATCCACAACAACCTGATGAAGGAGCAATGCTCCGAAAGCTAGTGTTTCCAAATCGGCCTGTTGGACTATAACCTGGTGTTGTGTGATTTTTAACTTTGTCCTTTCTAGACAGACTGAGCCTTGGATTTGTATCTGGATACCTTCAGTTCACCGTTACCTGAGTGAAACGATCAGAAGTTATTGTGTTCCTGCTGAACCACAGCAAACACTGGGACAGAAAGAAATATCAGTCCATCTTTATGAATGAGCTTTGTTTCAGATGTCAAAGATTACACAGGAATTTAAAAATAATGTTGCAGAAGATTTCCCCTCGGGCAAGAATCCAGTTGTATCCCTTGGACATGAACCAGTGTTTGTATCTGGTTAAGGTCAGGAGAAGCCAACGTGCCAGTACGAAGTAACAATCCCAGGCTCAGTCTGTCCAGAGAGGAGAAGGTAATAAACTGCTCACAGGAACAGGGGAAATGTACAGTGCAGGAGGAGGCCTTTCAGCCCAATGCCTTGGTACTAACAGAAAGCAGGGCTCCAGTCTCACCCACTTCCCAGCTGTTGGGATGGAGCCTGTAAAGTTATGACCCTTAGGCTCCTATCCAAGATTTTATTTAAACATAGTGAGGGTCTTGTTAGCTTTGAAGCAGTGAGTTCCAAACACTTACTCCCTGTGAGGTGAATAATCATTTTCAACTGCCTTCTAATATTTACATCTCAGGCCCATTGTTATTGAGCCCCCTGTTAACAGAGATTAACCCGTCATCATGGAAACCAACCGAGTCGCTCCGTGCTAAACTATTTCCCTTTAAATCCATTCTTCCTGAAGTAAAGATCCAAAACTCTGCAGTGTTTCCTCTGTGCCATCTCACCAAAACACTGTTCAGTTGTAGGAACTCTCAACTCCAGCTAATCTCCAACCTCATCAAGCAAAGGCTTTTCTTTCTCCTTCCTAACTGTTTGCTGTGCCTGTGTGAGAACTATTTTTTATTTGTATAGATCACCCAAACTGCCCTGTATCACAACCTTCACCAACTATCTTCAGTTAATGAATATTTCACTTTTCCATGCAGTATACCAGATGGACAATATACAGTCGTATACTCATACCATCTGCCATTTATTTTGTTCACTCACCTTAACACCGTGTTCCCTTTGCAGACTCTTACTGTCCAACTCATTCATTTCCTTTTTGACTTTGTATTAATGTGAGTACAGTTTGTAAATATGAAGGGCCCAGCACTGATCTCTGACACTCTCCTTGTAATAGATTGATGACCTGAAACTGACCCATTCTTTCCTGAATCTGTTTCTCGTCATGATTTAATTCTCACTCTAAACTAAAGTAATAACCCCATCGCCATGTGTTCTCATATTGGGTTGTAACATTATTTCTGGAATATTATACACTCCTTTAGAAATGTAAACCTGCTGCATCTGCTGACTGCCCATTATCCATCCAGCTTGATTTATCCCCATAGGATACGGGCTAATGGTCATCATGCTGTATTTTTCATCAAACACTGATCACTTTGCTTCATTTCAACATATCCTGCCCCAACCTCCCTCAAAGGGCATTTCAGCAATGTTTTCCCCATGATAAATGTTAGACTAACACATGGATTTTTTGCTGCTTTCTGTTTTCGATCATTGGGTTGAGGAAGAGAGTCATCCACTGTAATCTCAGTCAGTGACAGGGATTGAGCCTCAGTCAGTGACAGGGATTGAACCGCAGTCAGCGACAGGGACAGAACCTCAGTCAGTGACAGGGAATGAATCTCAGTCAGTGACAGGGATTGAATCTCAGTCAGTGACAGGGATTGAACCTGAGTTAGTGACAAGGATTGAATCTCAGTCAGTGACAGGGATTGAATCTCAGTCAGGGACAGGGATTGAATCTCAGTCAGTGACAGGGATTGAACCGCAGTCAGTGACAGGGACTGAACCTCAGTCAGTGACAGGGAATGAATCTCAGTCAGTGACAGGGATTGACCCTCAGTCAGTGACAGGGATTGAACCTGAGTCAGTGACAGGGATTGATCCTCAGTCAGTGACAGGGATTGACCCTCAGTCAGTGACAGGGATTGAGCCTCAGTCAGTGACAGGGATTGATGCTCAGTCAGTGACACGGATTGACCCTCAGTCTGTGACAGGGGTGTATCTCAGTCAGTGACAGGGATTGAATCTCAGTCAGTGACAGGGATTGACCCTCAGCCAGTGACAGGGATTGAATCTCAGTCAGTGACAGGGATTGAATCTCAGTCAGTGACAGGGATTGAATCTCAATCAGGAACAGATTTTGAGCTTCAGTCAGTGACAGGGATTGAATCTCAGTCAGTGACAGGGATTGAACCTCAGTCAGTGACAGGGATTGAATCTCAGTCAGTGACAGGGATTGAACCTAAATCAGTGACAGGGATTGAGCTTCAGTCAGTAACAGGGATTGAATCTCAGTCAGTGACAGGGATTGAAACTCAGTCAGTGACAGGGATTGAGCATCAGTCAGTGACAGGGATTGATCCTCAGTCAGTGACAGGGACTGAGCTTCATTCAGTGATAGGGATTGAACCTCAGTCAGCGACAGGGATTGAGACACAGTCAGAGACAGGAATTGAATCTCAGTCAGTGACAGGGATTGAATCTCAATCAGGAACAGGGATTGAGCTTCAGTCAGTGACAGGGATTGAATCTCAGTCAGTGACAGGGATTGAATCGCAGTCAGTGACAGGGATTGAAACTCAATCAGTGACTGGGATTGAGCTTCAGTCAGTAACAGGGATTGAATCTCAGTCAGTGACAGGGATTGAAACTCAGTCAGTGACAGGGATTGAGCATCAGTCAGTGACAGGGATTGATCCTCAGTCAGTGACAGGGACTGAGCTTCATTCAGTGATAGGGATTGAACCTCAGTCAGCGACAGGGATTGAGACACAGTCAGTGACAGGGATTGAATCTCAGTCAGTGACAGGGATTGAGCCTCAGTCAGTGACAGGGATTGAACCGCAGTCAGCGACAGGGACGGAACCTCAGTCAGTGACAGGGAATCAATCTCAGTCAGTGACAGGGATTGAATCTCAGTCAGTGACAGGGATTGAACCTGAGTTAGTGACAAGGATTGAATCTCAGTCAGTGACAGGGATTGAATCTCAGTCAGGGACAGGGATTGAATCTCAGTCAGTGACAGGGATTGAACCGCAGTCAGTGACAGGGACTGAACCTCAGTCAGTGACAGGGAATGAATCTCAGTCAGTGACAGGGATTGACCCTCAGTCAGTGACAGGGATTGAACCTGAGTCAGTGACAGGGATTGATCCTCAGTCAGTGACAGGGATTGACCCTCAGTCAGTGACAGGGATTGAGCCTCAGTCAGTGACAGGGATTGATGCTCAGTCAGTGACACGGATTGACCCTCAGTCTGTGACAGGGATGTATCTCAGTCAGTGACAGGGATTGAATCTCAGTCAGTGACAGGGATTGACCCTCAGCCAGTGACAGGGATTGAATCTCAGTCAGTGACAGGGATTGAATCTCAGTCAGTGACAGGGATTGAATCTCAATCAGGAACAGGGATTGAGCTTCAGTCAGTGACAGGGATTGAATCTCAGTCAGTGACAGGGATTGAACTTCAGTCAGTGACAGGGATTGACCTTCAATCAGTGACAGGGATTGAATCTCAGTCAGTGACAGGGATTGAACCGCAGTCAGTGACAGGGACTGAACCTCAGTCAGTGACAGGGAATGAATCACAGTCAGTGACAGGGATTGACCCTCAGTCAGTGACAGGGATTGAACCTGAGTCAGTGACAGGGATTGATCCTCAGTCAGTGACAGGGATTGACCCTCAGTCAGTGACAGGGATTGAGCCTCAGTCCGTGACAGGGATTGATCCTCAGTCAGTGACACGGATTGACCCTCAGTCTGTGACAGGGATGTATCTCAGTCAGTGACAGGGATTGAATCTCCGTCAGTGACAGGGATTGACCCTCAGCCAGTGACAGGGATTGAATCTCAATCAGTGACAGGGATTGAGCTTCAGTCAGTGACAGGGATTGAATCTCAGTCAGTGACAGGGATTGAACCTCAGTCAGTGACAGGGATTGAATCGCAGTCAGTGACAGGGATTGACTCTCAGACAGTGACAGGGATTGAACCTAAATCAGTGACAGGGATTGAGCTTCAGTCAGTGACAGGGATTGAATCTCAGTCAGTGACAGGGATTGAACCTCAGTCAGTGACAAGGATTGAGCATCAGTCAGTGACAGGGATTGACCCTCAGTCAGTGACAGGGATTGAGCTTCAGTCAGTGGCAGGGATTGAATCTCAGTCAGTGACAGGGATTGAACCTAAATTAGTGATAGGGATTGAATCTCAGTCAGTGACAGGGATTGACCCTCAGCCAGTGACAGGGATTGAATCTCAGTCAGTGACAGGGATTGAATCTCAGTCAGTGACAGGGATTGAATCTCAATCAGGAACAGGGATTGAGCTTCAGTCAGTGACAGGGATTGAATCTCAGTCAGTGACAGGGATTGAACCTCAGTCAGTGACAGGGATTGAATCTCAGTCAGTGACAGGGATTGAACCTAAATCAGTGACAGGGATTGAGCTTCAGTCAGTAACAGGGATTGAATCTCAGTCAGTGACAGTGATTGAAACTCAGTCAGTGACAGGGATTGAGCATCAGTCAGTGACAGGGATTGATCCTCAGTCACTGACAGGGACTGAGCTTCATTCAGTGATAGGGATTGAACCTCAGTCAGCGACAGGGATTGAGACACAGTCAGAGACAGGAATTGAATCTCAGTCAGTGACAGGGAGTGAATCTCAGTCAGTGACAGGGATTGAACCTAAGTTAGTGACAGGGATTGAATCTCAGTCAGTGACAGGATTGACCCTCAGTCAGTGACAGGGATTGAATCTCAGTCAGTGACAGGGATTGAATCTCAGTCAGTGACAGGGATTGAACCTAAATCAGTGACAGGGATTGAGCTTCAGTCAGTGACAGGGATTGACCCTCAGTCAGTGACAGGGATTGAACCTCAGTCAGTGACAGGGATTGAATCTCAGTCAGTGACAGGGATTGAATCTCAATCAGGAACAGGGATTGAGCTTCAGTCAGTGACAGGGATTGAATCTCAGTCAGTGACAGGGATTGAATCTCAGTCAGTGACAGGGATTGAACCTAAATCAGTGACTGGGATTGAGCTTCAGTCAGTAACAGGGATTGAATCTCAGTCAGTGACAGGGATTGAAACTCAGTCAGTGACAGGGATTGAGCATCAGTCAGTGACAGGGATTGATCCTCAGTCAGTGACAGGGACTGAGCTTCATTCAGTGATAGGGATTGAACCTCAGTCAGCGACAGGGATTGAGACACAGTCAGTGACAGGGATTGAATCTCAGTCAGTGACAGGGATTGAATCTCAGTCAGTGACAGGGAGTGAACCTAAGTTAGTGACAGGGATTGAATCTCAGTCAGTGACAGGGATTGAATCTCAGTCAGTGACTGGACTGACCCTCAGTCAGTGACAGGGATTGAATCTCAGTCAGTGACAGGGATTGAATCTCAGTCAGTGACAGGGATTGAACCTAAATCAGTGACAGGGATTGAGCTTCAGTCAGTGACAGGGATTGAATCTCAGTCAGTGACAGGGATTGAAATTCAGTCAGTGACAGGGATTGAACCTGAGTTAGTGACAGGGATTGAATCTCAGTCAGTGACAGGGATTGAATCTCAGTCAATGACAGGGATTGAATCTCTGTCAGTGACAGATATTGACCCTCAGTCAGTGACAGGGATTAAACCTAAATCAGTGACAGGGATTGAGCTTCAGTCAGTGACTGGGATTGAATCTCAGTCAGTGACAGGGATTGAGCATCAGTCAGTGACAGGGTTTGACCCTCAGTCAGTGACAGGGATTGAGCTTCATTCAGTGAGAGGGATTAAATCTCAGACAGTGACAGGGATTGAGACACAGTCAGAGACAGGGATTGAATCTCAGTCAGTGACAGGGATTGAGCCTCAGTCAGTGACAGGTATTGATCCTCAGTCAGTGACACGGATTGACCCTCAGTCTGTGACAGGGATGATTCTCAGTCAGTGACAGGGATTGAATCTCAGTCAGTGACAGGGATTGACCTTCAATCAGTGACAGGGATTGAATCTCAGTCAGTGACAGGGATTGAACCGCAGTCAGTGACAGGGACTGAACCTCAGTCAGTGACAGGGAATGAATCACAGTCAGTGACAGGGATTGACCCTCAGTCAGTGACAGGGATTGAACCTGAGTCAGTGACAGGGATTGATCCTCAGTCAGTGACAGGGATTGACCCTCAGTCAGTGACAGGGATTGAGCCTCAGTCCGTGACAGGGATTGATCCTCAGTCAGTGACACGGATTGACCCTCAGTCTGTGACAGGGATGTATCTCAGTCAGTGACAGGGATTGAATCTCCGTCAGTGACAGGGATTGACCCTCAGCCAGTGACAGGGATTGAATCTCAATCAGTGACAGGGATTGAGCTTCAGTCAGTGACAGGGATTGAATCTCAGTCAGTGACAGGGATTGAATCGCAGTCAGTGACAGGGATTGACTCTCAGACAGTGACAGGGATTGAACCTAAATCAGTGACAGGGATTGAGCTTCAGTCAGTGACAGGGATTGAATCTCAGTCAGTGACAGGGATTGAACCTCAGTCAGTGACAAGGATTGAGCATCAGTCAGTGACAGGGATTGACCCTCAGTCAGTGACAGGGATTGAGCTTCAGTCAGTGGCAGGGATTGAATCTCAGTCAGTGACAGGGATTGAACCTAAATTAGTGATAGGGATTGAATCTCAGTCAGTGACAGGGATTGAATCTCAGTCAGTGACAGGGATTGCCCCTCAGTCAGTGACAGGGATTGAATCTCAGTCAGTGACAGGGATTGAATCTCAGTCAGTGACAGGGATTGACCCTCAGTCAGTGACAGGGATTGAATCTCAGTCAGTGACAGCGATTGACCCTCAGCCAGTGACAGGGATTGAACTGTAGTCAGCGACAGGGACTGATCCTCAGTCAGTGACAGGGAATGAACCTTAGTGAGTGACAGGGATTGATCCTCAGTCAGTGACAGGGATTGAACCTCAGACAGTGACAGGGATTTTATCCTCAGTCAGTGACAGGGATTGAGCATCAGTCAGTGACAGGGATTGAATCTCAGTCAGTGACAGGGATTGACCCTCAGTCAGTGACAGGGATTGAACCGCAGTCAGCGACAGGGACTGAACCTCAGTCAGTGACAGCGAATGAATCTCAGTCAGTGACAGGGATTGACCCTCAGTCAGTGACAGGGATTGATCCTCAGTCAGTGACAGGGATTGACCCTTAGTCAGTGACAGGGATTGAACCTCAGTCTGTGACAGGGATGTATCTCAGTCAGTGACAGGGATTGAATCTCCGTCAGTGACTGGGATTGACCCTCAGTCAGTGACAGGGTTTGAGTCTAAATCAGTGACAGGGATTGAGCTTCAGTCAGTGACAGGGATTGAATCTCAGTCAGTGACAGGGATTGAATCTCAGTCAGTGACAGGGATTGAACCTCAGTCAGTGACAGGGATTGAGCATCAGTCAGTGACAGGGATTGACCCTCAGTCAGTGATGGGGATTGAGCTTCATTCAGTGACAGCGATTGAATCTCAGTCAGTGACAGGGATTGAGACACAGTCAGAGACAGGGATTGAATCTCAGTCAGTGACAGGGATTGAGCTTCAGTCAGTGACAGGGATTGAATCTCAGTCAGCGACAGGGACTGAACCTCAGTCAGTGACAGGGAATGAATCACAGTCAGTGACAGGGATTGACCCTCAGTCAGTGACAGGGATTGAGCCTCAGCCAGTGACAGGGATTGAATCTCAATCAGTGACAGGGATTGAGCTTCAGTCAGTGACAGGGATTGAATCTCAGTCAGTGACAGGGATTGAACCTCAGTCAGTGACATGGATTGAATCTAAATCAGTGACAGGGATTGAATCTCACTCAGTGACAGGGATTGAGCTTCAGTCAGTGACAGGGATTGAATCTCAGTCAGTGACAGGGGTTGGGCCTCAGTAAGTGACAGGGATTGATTCTCAGTCAGTGACACGGATTGACCCTCAGTCTGTGACAGGGATGTATCTCAGTCAGTGACAGGGATTGAATCTCCGTCAATGACTGGGATTGACCCTCAGCTAGTGACAGGGATTGAATCTAAATCAGTGACAGGGATTGAGCTTCAGTCAGTGACAGGGATTGAATCTCAGTCAGTGACAGGGATTGAATGACAGTCAGTGACAGGGATTGAACCTAAATCAGTGACAGGGATTGAGCTTCAGTCAGTGACAGGGATTGAATCTCAGTCAGTGACAGGGTTTGAGACACAGTCAGTGACAGGGATTGAATCTCAGTCAGTGACAGGGATTGAGCTTCAGTCAGTGACAGGGATTGAATCTCAGTCAGCGACAGGGACCGAACCTCAGTCAGTGACAGGGAATGAATCACAGTCAGTGACAGGGATTGACCCTCAGTCAGTGACAGGGATTGAGCCTCAGCCAGTGACAGGGAGTGAATCTCAATCAGTGACAGGGATTGAGCTTCAGTCAGTGACAGGGATTGAATCTCAGTCAGTGACAGGGATTGAACCTCAGTCAGTGACATGGATTGAATCTAAATCAGTGACAGGGATTGAATCTCAGTCAGTGACAGGGATTGAACCTCAGTCAGTGACAGGGATTGAGCATCAGTCAGTGACAGGGATTGACCCTCAGTCAGTGACAGGGATTGAGCTTCATTCAGTGACAGGGATTGAATCTCAGTCAGTGACTGGGATTGAGACACAGTCAGAGACAGGGATTGAATCTCAGTCAGTGACAGGGATTGAGCTTCAGTCAGTGGCAGGGATTGAAACTCAGTCAGTGACAGGGATTGAACCTAAGTTAGTGACAGGGATTGAATCTCAGTCAGTGACAGGGACTGAATCTCAGTCAGTGACAGGGATTGAGACACAGTAAGAGACAGGGATTGAATCTCAGTCAGTGACAGGGATTGAGCTTCAGTCAGTGACAGGGATTGAATCTCAGTCAGCGACAGGGACCGAACCTCATTCAGTGACATGGAATGAATCACAGTCAGTGACAGGGATTGACCCTCAGTCAGTGACAAATATTGACCCTCAGTCAGTGACAGGGATTGAATCGCAGTCAGTGACAGGGATTGAAACTCAGTCAGTGACAGGGATTGAATCTCAGTCAGTGACAGGGATTGAACCTTAGTTAGTGACAGGGATTGAACCTCAGTCTGTGACAGGGATTGAATCTCAGTCAATGACAGGGATTGAATCTCTGTCAGTGACAAATATTGACCCTCAGTCAGTGACAGGGATTGAACCGAAATCAGTGACAGGGATTGAGCTTCAGTCAGTGACGGGGATTGACCCTCAGTCAGTGACAGGGATTGAGCAACAGTCTGTGACAGGGATTGACCCTCAGTCAGTGACAGGGATTGAGCTTCATTCAGTGACAGGGATTCAATCTCATTCAGTGACAGGGATTGAGACACAGTCAGAGACAGGGATTGAATCTCAGTCAGTGACAGGTATTGAGCTTCAGTCAGTGACAGGGATTTAATCTCAGTCAGTGACAGGGATTGAGCCTCAGTAAGTGACAGGGATTGATTCTCAGTCAGTGACACGGATTGACCCTCAGTCTGTGACAGGGATGTATCTCAGTCAGTGACAGGGATTGAATCTCCGTCAGTGACAGGGATTGAGACACAGTCAGAGACAGGGATTGAATCTCAGTCAGTGACAGGGATTGAGCTTCAGTCAGTGACAGGGATTGAATCTCAGTCAGTGACAGGGATTGCCCCTAAGTCAGTTACAGGGATTGAATCTCAGTCAGTGACAGGGATTGAGCTTCATTCAGTGACAGGGATTGAATCTCAGTCAGTGACAGGGATTGAGACACAGTCAGAGACAGGGATTGAACCTAAGTTAGTGACAGGGATTGAATCTCAGTCAGTGACAGGGATTGAATCTCAGTCAGTGACAGGGATTGAGACACAGTAAGAGACAGGGATTGAATCTCAGTCAGTGACAGGGATTGAGCTTCAGTCAGTGGCAGGGATTGAAACTCAGTCAGTGACAGGGATTGAACCTCAGTCAGTGACAGGGATTGAATCTCAGTCAGTGACAGGGATTGACCCTCAGTCAGAGACTGGGATTGACCCTCAGTCAGTGACAGGGATTGAATCTCAGTCAGTGACAGGGATTGACCCTCAGCCAGTGACAGGGATTGAACCGGAGTCAGCGACAGGGACTGAACCTCAGTCAGTGACAGAGAATGAATCTCAGTCAGTGACAGGGATTGACCCTCAGTCAGTGACAGGGATTGAGCCTCAGTCAGTGACAAGGATTGAATCTCAGTCAGTGACCGGGATTGAACCTCAGTCAGTGACAGGGATTGAACCTTAGTTAGTGACAGGGATTGAACCTCAGTCAGTGACAGGGATTGACACTTAGTCAGTGACAGGGAATGAACCTCAGTCAGTGACAGGTATTGATCCTCAGTCAGTGACAGGGAATGAACCTCAGTCAGTGACAGGGATTGATCCTCAGTCAGTGACAGGGATTGAACCTCAGTCAGTGACAGGGATTGACCCTTAGTCAGTGACAGGGAATGAACCTCAGTCAGTGACAGGGATTGAGCTTCAGTCATTGACAGGGATTGAATCGCAGTCAGTGACAGGGATTGAAACTCAGTCAGTGACAGGGATTGAACCTCAGTCAGTGACAGGGATTGACCCTTAGTCAGTGACAGGGAATGAACCTCATTCAGTGACAGGGATTGATTCTCAGTCAGTGACACGGATTGACCCTCAGTCAGTGACAGGGATGTATCTCAGTCAGTGACAGGGATTGAATCTCCGTCAGTGACTGGGATTGACCCTCAGCCAGTGACAGGGATTGAATCTAAATCAGTGACAGGGATTGAGCTTCAGTCAGTGACAGGGATTGAATCTCAGTCAGTGACAGGGATTGAATGTCAGTCAGTGACAGGGATTGAACCTAAATCAGTGACAGGGATTGAGCTTCAGTCAGTGACAGGGATTGAATCTCAGTCAGTGACAGGGATTGAGACACAGTCAGTGACAGGGATTGAATCTCAGTCAGTGACAGAGATTGAGCTTCAGTCAGTGACAGGGATTGAATCTCAGTCAGCGACAGGGACCGAACCTCAGTCAGTGACAGGGAATGAATCACAGTCAGTGACAGGGATTGACCCTCAGTCAGTGACAGGGATTGAGCCTCAGCCAGTGACAGGGACTGAATCTCAATCAGTGACAGGGATTGAGCTTCAGTCAGTGACAGGGATTGAATCTCAGTCAGTGACAGGGATTGAACCTCAGTCAGTGACATGGATTGAATCTAAATCAGTGACAGGGATTGAATCTCAGTCAGTGACAGGGATTGAACCTCAGTCAGTGACAGGGATTGAGCATCAGTCAGTGACAGGGATTGACCCTCAGTCAGTGACAGGGATTGAGCTTCATTCAGTGACAGGGATTGAATCTCAGTCAGTGACTGGGATTGAGACACAGTCAGAGACAGGGATTGAATCTCAGTCAGTGACAGGGATTGAGCTTCAGTCAGTGGCAGGGATTGAAACTCAGTCAGTGACAGGGATTGAACCTAAGTTAGTGACAGGGATTGAATCTCAGTCAGTGACAGGGACTGAATCTCAGTCAATGACAGTGATTGAATCTCAGTCAGTGACAGGGATTGATCCTCAGTCAGAGACTGGGATTGACCCTCAGTCTGTGACAGGGATTGAATCTCAGTCAGTGACAGGGATTGACCCTCAGTCTGTGACAGGGATTGAATCTCACTCAGTGACAGGGATTGAATCTCAGTCAGTGACAGGGATTGACCCTCAGCCAGTGACAGGGATTGAACCGTAGTCAGCGACAGGGACTGAACCTCAGTCAGTGACAGGGAATGAATCTCAGTCAGTGACAGGGATTGACCCTCAGTCAGTGACAGGGATTGAGCCTCAGTCAGTGACAAGGATTGAATCTCAGTCAGTGACCGGGATTGACACTCAGTCAGTGACAAATATTGACGCTCAGTCAGTGACAGGGATTGAAACGCAGTCTGTGACAGGGATTGAACCTTAGTTAGTGACAGGGATTGAACCTCAGTCTGTGACAGGGATTGAATCTCAGTCAATGACAGGGATTGAATCTCTGTCAGTGACAAATATTGACCCTCAGTCAGTGACAGGGATTGAACCGAAATCAGTGACAGGGATTGAGCTTCAGTCAGTGACAGGGATTGAATCTCAGTCAGTGACAGGCATTGAGCAACAGTCTGTGACAGGGATTGACCCTCAGTCAGTGACAGGGATTGAGCTTCATTCAGTGACAGGGATTCAATCTCATTCAGTGACAGGGATTGAGACACAGTCAGAGACAGGGATTGAATCTCAGTCAGTGACAGGTATTGAGCTTCAGTCAGTGACAGGGATTTAATCTCAGTCAGTGACAGGGATTGAGCCTCAGTAAGTGACAGGGATTGAATCTCAGTCAGCGACAGGGACCGAACCTCAGTCAGTGACAGGGATGTATCTCAGTCAGTGACAGGGATTGAATCTCCGTCAGTGACTGGGATTGACCCTCAGCCAGGGACAGGGTTTGAATCTCAATCAGTGACAGGGATTGAGCTTTAGTCAGTGACAGAGATTGAATCTCAGTCAGTGACAGGGATTGAACCTGAGTCAGTGACAGGGATTGAGCATCAGTCAATGACAGGGATTGAATCTCAGTCAGTGACAGGGATTGAGACACAGTCAGAGACAGGGATTGAACCTAAGTTAGTGACAGGGATTGAATCTCAGTCAGTGACAGGGACTGAATCTCAGTCAGTGACAGGGATTGAGACACAGTAAGAGACAGGGATTGAATCTCAGTCAGTGACAGGGATTGAGCTTCAGTCAGTGGCAGGGATTGAAACTCAGTCAGTGACAGGGATTGAACCTCAGTCAGTGACAGGGATTGAATCTCAGTCAGTGACAGGGATTGACCCTCAGTCAGAGACTGGGATTGACCCTCAGTCAGTGACAGGGATTGAATCTCAGTCAGTGACAGGGATTGACCCTCAGCCAGTGACAGGGATTGAACCGGAGTCAGCGACAGGGACTGAACCTCAGTCAGTGACAGGGAATGAATCTCAGTCAGTGACAGGGATTGACCCTCAGTCAGTGACAGGGATTGAGCCTCAGTCAGTGACAAGGATTGAACCTCAGTCAGTGACAGGGATTGACCCTTAGTCAGTGACAGGGAATGAACCTCAGTCAGTGACAGGGATTGACCCTTAGTCAGTGACAGGGAATGAACCTCAGTCAGTGACAGGGATTGAGCTTCAGTCATTGACAGGGATTGAATCGCAGTCAGTGACAGGGATTGAAACTCAGTCAGTGACAGGGATTGAACCTCAGTCAGTGACAGGGATTGACCCTTAGTCAGTGACAGGGAATGAACCTCATTCAGTGACAGGGATTGATTCTCAGTCAGTGACACGGATTGACCCTCAGTCAGTGACAGGGATGTATCTCAGTCAGTGACAGGGATTGAATCTCCGTCAGTGACTGGGATTGACCCTCAGCCAGTGACAGGGATTGAATCTAAATCAGTGACAGGGATTGAGCTTCAGTCAGTGACAGGGATTGAATCTCTGTCAGTGACAGGGATTGAATGTCAGTCAGTGACAGGGATTGAACCTAAATCAGTGACAGGGATTGAGCTTCAGTCAGTGACAGGGATTGAATCTCAGTCAGTGACAGGGATTGAGACACAGTCAGTGACAGGGATTGAATCTCAGTCAGTGACAGAGATTGAGCTTCAGTCAGTGACAGGGATTGAATCTCAGTCAGCGACAGGGACCGAACCTCAGTCAGTGACAGGGAATGAATCACAGTCAGTGACAGGGATTGACCCTCAGTCAGTGACAGGGATTGAGCCTCAGCCAGTGACAGGGACTGAATCTCAATCAGTGACAGGGATTGAGCTTCAGTCAGTGACATGGATTGAATCTAAATCAGTGACAGGGATTGAATCTCAGTCAGTGACAGGGATTGAACCTCAGTCAGTGACAGGGATTGAGCATCAGTCAGTGACAGGGATTGACCCTCAGTCAGTGACAGGGATTGAGCTTCATTCAGTGACAGGGATTGAATCTCAGTCAGTGACTGGGATTGAGACACAGTCAGAGACAGGGATTGAATCTCAGTCAGTGACAGGGATTGAGCTTCAGTCAGAGACTGGGATTGACCCTCAGTCTGTGACAGGGATTGAATCTCAGTCAGTGACAGGGATTGACCCTCAGTCTGTGACAGGGATTGAGACACAGTCAGAGACAGGGATTGAATCTCAGTCAGTGACAGGTATTGAGCTTCAGTCAGAGACAGGGATTGAATCTCAGTCAGTGACAGGGATTGAGCTTCAGTCAGTGGCAGGGATTGAAACTCAGTCAGTGACAGGGATTGAACCTAAGTTAGTGACAGGGATTGAATCTCAGTCAGTGACAGGGACTGAATCTCAGTCAATGACAGTGATTGAATCTCAGTCAGTGACAGGGATTGATCCTCAGTCAGAGACTGGGATTGACCCTCAGTCTGTGACAGGGATTGAATCTCAGTCAGTGACAGGGATTGACCCTCAGTCTGTGACAGGGATTGAATCTCACTCAGTGACAGGGATTGAATCTCAGTCAGTGACAGGGATTGACCCTCAGCCAGTGACAGGGATTGAACCGTAGTCAGCGACAGGGACTGAACCTCAGTCAGTGACAGGGAATGAATCTCAGTCAGTGACAGGGATTGACCCTCAGTCAGTGACAGGGATTGAGCCTCAGTCAGTGACAAGGATTGAATCTCAGTCAGTGACCGGGATTGACACTCAGTCAGTGACAAATATTGACGCTCAGTCAGTGACAGGGATTGAAACGCAGTCTGTGACAGGGATTGAACCTTAGTTAGTGACAGGGATTGAACCTCAGTCTGTGACAGGGATTGAATCTCAGTCAATGACAGGGATTGAATCTCTGTCAGTGACAAATATTGACCCTCAGTCAGTGACAGGGATTGAACCGAAATCAGTGACAGGGATTGAGCTTCAGTCAGTGACAGGGATTGAATCTCAGTCAGTGACAGGCATTGAGCAACAGTCTGTGACAGGGATTGACCCTCAGTCAGTGACAGGGATTGAGCTTCATTCAGTGACAGGGATTCAATCTCATTCAGTGACAGGGATTGAGACACAGTCAGAGACAGGGATTGAATCTCAGTCAGTGACAGGTATTGAGCTTCAGTCAGTGACAGGGATTTAATCTCAGTCAGTGACAGGGATTGAGCCTCAGTAAGTGACAGGGATTGAATCTCAGTCAGCGACAGGGACCGAACCTCAGTCAGTGACAGGGATGTATCTCAGTCAGTGACAGGGATTGAATCTCCGTCAGTGACTGGGATTGACCCTCAGCCAGGGACAGGGTTTGAATCTCAATCAGTGACAGGGATTGAGCTTTAGTCAGTGACAGAGATTGAATCTCAGTCAGTGACAGGGATTGAACCTGAGTCAGTGACAGGGATTGAGCATCAGTCAATGACAGGGATTGAATCTCAGTCAGTGACAGGGATTGAGACACAGTCAGAGACAGGGATTGAACCTAAGTTAGTGACAGGGATTGAATCTCAGTCAGTGACAGGGATTGAATCTCAGTCAGTGACAGGGATTGAGACACAGTAAGAGACAGGGATTGAATCTCAGTCAGTGACAGGGATTGAGCTTCAGTCAGTGGCAGGGATTGAAACTCAGTCAGTGACAGGGATTGAACCTCAGTCAGTGACAGGGATTGAATCTCAGTCAGTGACAGGGATTGACCCTCAGTCAGAGACTGGGATTGACCCTCAGTCAGTGACAGGGATTGAATCTCAGTCAGTGACAGGGATTGACCCTCAGCCAGTGACAGGGATTGAACCGGAGTCAGCGACAGGGACTGAACCTCAGTCAGTGACAGGGAATGAATCTCAGTCAGTGACAGGGATTGACCCTCAGTCAGTGACAGGGATTGAGCCTCAGTCAGTGACAAGGATTGAACCTCAGTCAGTGACAGGGATTGACCCTTAGTCAGTGACAGGGAATGAACCTCAGTCAGTGACAGGGATTGACCCTTAGTCAGTGACAGGGAATGAACCTCAGTCAGTGACAGGGATTGAGCTTCAGTCATTGACAGGGATTGAATCGCAGTCAGTGACAGGGATTGAAACTCAGTCAGTGACAGGGATTGAACCTCAGTCAGTGACAGGGATTGACCCTTAGTCAGTGACAGGGAATGAACCTCATTCAGTGACAGGGATTGATTCTCAGTCAGTGACACGGATTGACCCTCAGTCAGTGACAGGGATGTATCTCAGTCAGTGACAGGGATTGAATCTCCGTCAGTGACTGGGATTGACCCTCAGCCAGTGACAGGGATTGAATCTAAATCAGTGACAGGGATTGAGCTTCAGTCAGTGACAGGGATTGAATCTCTGTCAGTGACAGGGATTGAATGTCAGTCAGTGACAGGGATTGAACCTAAATCAGTGACAGGGATTGAGCTTCAGTCAGTGACAGGGATTGAATCTCAGTCAGTGACAGGGATTGAGACACAGTCAGTGACAGGGATTGAATCTCAGTCAGTGACAGAGATTGAGCTTCAGTCAGTGACAGGGATTGAATCTCAGTCAGCGACAGGGACCGAACCTCAGTCAGTGACAGGGAATGAATCACAGTCAGTGACAGGGATTGACCCTCAGTCAGTGACAGGGATTGAGCCTCAGCCAGTGACAGGGACTGAATCTCAATCAGTGACAGGGATTGAGCTTCAGTCAGTGACAGGGATTGAATCTCAGTCAGTGACAGGGACTGAACCTCAGTCAGTGACATGGATTGAATCTAAATCAGTGACAGGGATTGAATCTCAGTCAGTGACAGGGATTGAACCTCAGTCAGTGACAGGGATTGAGCATCAGTCAGTGACAGGGATTGACCCTCAGTCAGTGACAGGGATTGAGCTTCATTCAGTGACAGGGATTGAATCTCAGTCAGTGACTGGGATTGAGACACAGTCAGAGACAGGGATTGAATCTCAGTCAGTGACAGGGATTGAGCTTCAGTCAGTGGCAGGGATTGAAACTCAGTCAGTGACAGGGATTGAACCTAAGTTAGTGACAGGGATTGAATCTCAGTCAGTGACAGGGACTGAATCTCAGTCAATGACAGTGATTGAATCTCAGTCAGTGACAGGGATTGATCCTCAGTCAGAGACTGGGATTGACCCTCAGTCTGTGACAGGGATTGAATCTCAGTCAGTGACAGGGATTGACCCTCAGCCAGTGACAGGGATTGAACCGGAGTCAGCGACAGGGACTGAACCTCAGTCAGTGACAGGGAATGAATCTCAGTCAGTGACAGGGATTGACCCTCAGTCAGTGACAGGGATTGAGCCTCAGTCAGTGACAAGGATTGAACCTCAGTCAGTGACAGGGATTGACCCTTAGTCAGTGACAGGGAATGAACCTCAGTCAGTGACAGGGATTGACCCTTAGTCAGTGACAGGGAATGAACCTCAGTCAGTGACAGGGATTGAGCTTCAGTCATTGACAGGGATTGAATCGCAGTCAGTGACAGGGATTGAAACTCAGTCAGTGACAGGGATTGAACCTCAGTCAGTGACAGGGATTGACCCTTAGTCAGTGACAGGGAATGAACCTCATTCAGTGACAGGGATTGATTCTCAGTCAGTGACACGGATTGACCCTCAGTCAGTGACAGGGATGTATCTCAGTCAGTGACAGGGATTGAATCTCCGTCAGTGACTGGGATTGACCCTCAGCCAGTGACAGGGATTGAATCTAAATCAGTGACAGGGATTGAGCTTCAGTCAGTGACAGGGATTGAATCTCTGTCAGTGACAGGGATTGAATGTCAGTCAGTGACAGGGATTGAACCTAAATCAGTGACAGGGATTGAGCTTCAGTCAGTGACAGGGATTGAATCTCAGTCAGTGACAGGGATTGAGACACAGTCAGTGACAGGGATTGAATCTCAGTCAGTGACAGAGATTGAGCTTCAGTCAGTGACAGGGATTGAATCTCAGTCAGCGACAGGGACCGAACCTCAGTCAGTGACAGGGAATGAATCACAGTCAGTGACAGGGATTGACCCTCAGTCAGTGACAGGGATTGAGCCTCAGCCAGTGACAGGGACTGAATCTCAATCAGTGACAGGGATTGAGCTTCAGTCAGTGACATGGATTGAATCTAAATCAGTGACAGGGATTGAATCTCAGTCAGTGACAGGGATTGAACCTCAGTCAGTGACAGGGATTGAGCATCAGTCAGTGACAGGGATTGACCCTCAGTCAGTGACAGGGATTGAGCTTCATTCAGTGACAGGGATTGAATCTCAGTCAGTGACTGGGATTGAGACACAGTCAGAGACAGGGATTGAATCTCAGTCAGTGACAGGGATTGAGCTTCAGTCAGAGACTGGGATTGACCCTCAGTCTGTGACAGGGATTGAATCTCAGTCAGTGACAGGGATTGACCCTCAGTCTGTGACAGGGATTGAGACACAGTCAGAGACAGGGATTGAATCTCAGTCAGTGACAGGTATTGAGCTTCAGTCAGAGACAGGGATTGAATCTCAGTCAGTGACAGGGATTGAGCTTCAGTCAGTGGCAGGGATTGAAACTCAGTCAGTGACAGGGATTGAACCTAAGTTAGTGACAGGGATTGAATCTCAGTCAGTGACAGGGACTGAATCTCAGTCAATGACAGTGATTGAATCTCAGTCAGTGACAGGGATTGATCCTCAGTCAGAGACTGGGATTGACCCTCAGTCTGTGACAGGGATTGAATCTCAGTCAGTGACAGGGATTGACCCTCAGTCTGTGACAGGGATTGAATCTCACTCAGTGACAGGGATTGAATCTCAGTCAGTGACAGGGATTGACCCTCAGCCAGTGACAGGGATTGAACCGTAGTCAGCGACAGGGACTGAACCTCAGTCAGTGACAGGGAATGAATCTCAGTCAGTGACAGGGATTGACCCTCAGTCAGTGACAGGGATTGAGCCTCAGTCAGTGACAAGGATTGAATCTCAGTCAGTGACCGGGATTGACACTCAGTCAGTGACAAATATTGACGCTCAGTCAGTGACAGGGATTGAAACGCAGTCTGTGACAGGGATTGAACCTTAGTTAGTGACAGGGATTGAACCTCAGTCTGTGACAGGGATTGAATCTCAGTCAATGACAGGGATTGAATCTCTGTCAGTGACAAATATTGACCCTCAGTCAGTGACAGGGATTGAACCGAAATCAGTGACAGGGATTGAGCTTCAGTCAGTGACAGGGATTGAATCTCAGTCAGTGACAGGCATTGAGCAACAGTCTGTGACAGGGATTGACCCTCAGTCAGTGACAGGGATTGAGCTTCATTCAGTGACAGGGATTCAATCTCATTCAGTGACAGGGATTGAGACACAGTCAGAGACAGGGATTGAATCTCAGTCAGTGACAGGTATTGAGCTTCAGTCAGTGACAGGGATTTAATCTCAGTCAGTGACAGGGATTGAGCCTCAGTAAGTGACAGGGATTGAATCTCAGTCAGCGACAGGGACCGAACCTCAGTCAGTGACAGGGATGTATCTCAGTCAGTGACAGGGATTGAATCTCCGTCAGTGACTGGGATTGACCCTCAGCCAGGGACAGGGTTTGAATCTCAATCAGTGACAGGGATTGAGCTTTAGTCAGTGACAGAGATTGAATCTCAGTCAGTGACAGGGATTGAACCTGAGTCAGTGACAGGGATTGAGCATCAGTCAATGACAGGGATTGAATCTCAGTCAGTGACAGGGATTGAGACACAGTCAGAGACAGGGATTGAACCTAAGTTAGTGACAGGGATTGAATCTCAGTCAGTGACAGGGATTGAATCTCAGTCAGTGACAGGGATTGAGACACAGTAAGAGACAGGGATTGAATCTCAGTCAGTGACAGGGATTGAGCTTCAGTCAGTGGCAGGGATTGAAACTCAGTCAGTGACAGGGATTGAACCTCAGTCAGTGACAGGGATTGAATCTCAGTCAGTGACAGGGATTGACCCTCAGTCAGAGACTGGGATTGACCCTCAGTCAGTGACAGGGATTGAATCTCAGTCAGTGACAGGGATTGACCCTCAGCCAGTGACAGGGATTGAACCGGAGTCAGCGACAGGGACTGAACCTCAGTCAGTGACAGGGAATGAATCTCAGTCAGTGACAGGGATTGACCCTCAGTCAGTGACAGGGATTGAGCCTCAGTCAGTGACAAGGATTGAACCTCAGTCAGTGACAGGGATTGACCCTTAGTCAGTGACAGGGAATGAACCTCAGTCAGTGACAGGGATTGACCCTTAGTCAGTGACAGGGAATGAACCTCAGTCAGTGACAGGGATTGAGCTTCAGTCATTGACAGGGATTGAATCGCAGTCAGTGACAGGGATTGAAACTCAGTCAGTGACAGGGATTGAACCTCAGTCAGTGACAGGGATTGACCCTTAGTCAGTGACAGGGAATGAACCTCATTCAGTGACAGGGATTGATTCTCAGTCAGTGACACGGATTGACCCTCAGTCAGTGACAGGGATGTATCTCAGTCAGTGACAGGGATTGAATCTCCGTCAGTGACTGGGATTGACCCTCAGCCAGTGACAGGGATTGAATCTAAATCAGTGACAGGGATTGAGCTTCAGTCAGTGACAGGGATTGAATCTCTGTCAGTGACAGGGATTGAATGTCAGTCAGTGACAGGGATTGAACCTAAATCAGTGACAGGGATTGAGCTTCAGTCAGTGACAGGGATTGAATCTCAGTCAGTGACAGGGATTGAGACACAGTCAGTGACAGGGATTGAATCTCAGTCAGTGACAGAGATTGAGCTTCAGTCAGTGACAGGGATTGAATCTCAGTCAGCGACAGGGACCGAACCTCAGTCAGTGACAGGGAATGAATCACAGTCAGTGACAGGGATTGACCCTCAGTCAGTGACAGGGATTGAGCCTCAGCCAGTGACAGGGACTGAATCTCAATCAGTGACAGGGATTGAGCTTCAGTCAGTGACAGGGATTGAATCTCAGTCAGTGACAGGGACTGAACCTCAGTCAGTGACATGGATTGAATCTAAATCAGTGACAGGGATTGAATCTCAGTCAGTGACAGGGATTGAACCTCAGTCAGTGACAGGGATTGAGCATCAGTCAGTGACAGGGATTGACCCTCAGTCAGTGACAGGGATTGAGCTTCATTCAGTGACAGGGATTGAATCTCAGTCAGTGACTGGGATTGAGACACAGTCAGAGACAGGGATTGAATCTCAGTCAGTGACAGGGATTGAGCTTCAGTCAGTGGCAGGGATTGAAACTCAGTCAGTGACAGGGATTGAACCTAAGTTAGTGACAGGGATTGAATCTCAGTCAGTGACAGGGACTGAATCTCAGTCAATGACAGTGATTGAATCTCAGTCAGTGACAGGGATTGATCCTCAGTCAGAGACTGGGATTGACCCTCAGTCTGTGACAGGGATTGAATCTCAGTCAGTGACAGGGATTGACCCTCAGTCTGTGACAGGGATTGAATCTCAGTCAGTGACAGGGATTGAATCTCAGTCAGTGACAGGGATTGACCCTCAGCCAGTGACAGGGATTGAACCGTAGTCAGCGACAGGGACTGAACCTCAGTCAGTGACAGGGAATGAATCTCAGTCAGTGACAGGGATTGACCCTCAGTCAGTGAATGGGATTGAGCCTCAGTCAGTGACAAGGATTGAATCTCAGTCAGTGACCGGGATTGACACTCAGTCAGTGACAAATATTGACGCTCAGTCAGTGACAGGGATTGAATCGCAGTCTGTGACAGGGATTGAACCTTAGTTAGTGACAGGGATTGAACCTCAGTCTGTGACAGGGATTGAACCTCAGTCTGTGACAGGGATTGAATCTCAGTCAATGACAGGGATTGAATCTCTGTCAGTGACAAATATTGACCCTCAGTCAGTGACAGGGATTGAACCGAAATCAGTGACAGGGATTGAGCTTCAGTCAGTGACAGGGATTGAATCTCAGTCAGTGACAGGCATTGAGCAACAGTCTGTGACAGGGATTGACCCTCAGTCAGTGACAGGGATTGAGCTTCATTCAGTGACAGGGATTCAATCTCATTCAGTGACAGGGATTGAGACACAGTCAGAGACAGGGATTGAATCTCAGTCAGTGACAGGTATTGAGCTTCAGTCAGTGACAGGGATTTAATCTCAGTCAGTGACAGGGATTGAGCCTCAGTAAGTGACAGGGATTGATTCTCAGTCAGTGACACGGATTGGCCCTCAGTCTGTGACAGGGATGTATCTCAGTCAGTGACAGGGATTGAATCTCCGTCAGTGACTGGGATTGACCCTCAGCCAGGGACAGGGTTTGAATCTCAATCAGTGACAGGGATTGAGCTTTAGTCAGTGACAGAGATTGAATCTCAGTCAGTGACAGGGATTGAACCTGAGTCAGTGACAGGGATTGAGCATCAGTCAATGACAGGGATTGAATCTCAGTCAGTGACAGGGATTGAGACACAGTCAGAGACAGGGATTGAATCTCAGTCAGTGACAGGGATTGAGCATCAGTCAGTGACAGGGATTGAATCTCAGTCAGTGACAGGGATTGACCCTCAGTCAGTGACAGGGATTGAATCTCTGTCAGTGACAGGGATTGAGCTTCATTCAGTGACAGGGATTGAATCTCAGTCAGTGGCAGGGATTGAGACACAGTCAGAGACAGGGATTGAACCTAAGTTAGTGACAGGGATTGAATCTCAGTCAGTGACAGGGATTGAATCTCAGTCAGTGACAGGGATTGAGACACAGTAAGAGACAGGGATTGAATCTCAGTCAGTGACAGGGATTGAGCTTCAGTCAGTGGCAGGGATTGAAACTCAGTCAGTGACAGGGATTGAACCTCAGTCAGTGACAGGGATTGAATCTCAGTCAGTGACAGGGACTGAATCTCAGTCAATGACAGGGATTGAATCTCAGTCAGTGACAGGGATTGACCCTCAGTCAGAGACTGGGATTGACCCTCAGTCTGTGACAGGGATTGAATCTCAGTCAGTGACAGGGATTGACCCTCAGCCAGTGACAGGGATTGAACCGTAGTCAGCGACGGGGACTGAACCTCAGTCAGTGACAGGGAATGAATCTCAGTCAGTGACAGGGATTGACCCTCAGTCAGTGACAGGGATTGAGCCTCAGTCAGTGACAGGGATTGAACCTCAGTCAGTGACAGGGATTGACCCTTAGTCAGTGACAGGGATTGACCCTTAGTCAGTGACAGGGAATGAACCTCAGTCAGTGACAGGGATTGATCCTCAGTCAGTGACAGGGATTGATCCTCAGTCAGTGACAGGGATTGAACCTCAGTCTGTCACAGGGATGTATCTCAGTCAGTGACAGGGATTGAATCTCCGTCAGTGACTGGGATTGACCCTCAGTCAGTGACAGGGATTGAGTCTAAATCAGTGACAGGGATTGAGCTTCAGTCAGTGACAGGGATTGAATCTCAGTCAGTGACAGGGATTGAATCTCAGTCAGTGACAGGGATTGAACCTCAGTCAGTGACAGGGATTGAGCATCAGTCAGTGACAGGGATTGACCCTCAGTCAGTGATGGGGATTGAGCTTCATTCAGTGACAGCGATTGAATGTCAGTCAGTGACAGGGATTGAGACACAGTCAGAGACAGGGATTGAATCTCAGTCAGCGACAGGGACTGAACCTCAGTCAGTGACAGGGAATGAATCACAGTCAGTGACAGGGATTGACCCTCAGTCAGTGACAGGGATTGAGCCTCAGCCAGTGACAGGGATTGAATCTCAATCAGTGACAGGGATTGAGCTTCAGTCAGTGACAGGGATTGAATCTCAGTCAGTGACAGGGATTGAACCTCAGTCAGTGACATGGATTGAATCTAAATCAGTGACAGGGATTGAATCTCAGTCAGTGACAGGGATTGAGCTTCAGTCAGTGACAGGGATTGAATCTCAGTCAGTGACAGGGATTGAGCCTCAGTAAGTGACAGGGATTGATTCTCAGTCAGTGACACGGATTGACCCTCAGTCTGTGACAAGGATGTATCTCAGTCAGTGACAGGGATTGAATCTCAGCTAGTGACAGGGATTGAGTCTAAATCAGTGACAGGGATTGAGCTTCAGTCAGTGACAGGGATTGAATCTCAGTCAGTGACAGGGATTGAATGTCAGTCAGTGACAGAGATTGAACCTAAATCAGTGACAGGGATTGAGCTTCAGTCAGTGACAGGGATTGAATCTCAGACAGTGACAGGGATTGAGACACAGTCAGTGACAGGGATTGAATCTCAGTCAGTGACAGGGATTGAGCTTCAGTCAGTGACAGGGATTGAATCTCAGTCAGCGACAGGGACCGAACCTCATTCAGTGACATGGAATGAATCACAGTCAGTGACAGGGATTGACCCTCAGTCAGTGACAGGGATTGAGCCTCAGCCAGTGACAGGGACTGAATCTCAATCAGTGACAGGGATTGAGCTTCAGTCAGTGACAGGGATTGAATCTCAGTCAGTGACAGGGATTGAACCTCAGTCAGTGACATGGATTGAATCTAAATCAGTGACAGGGATTGAATCTCAGTCAGTGACAGGGATTGAACCTCAGTCAGTGATAGGGATTGAGCATCAGTCAGTGACAGGGATTGACCCTCAGTCAGTGACAGGGATTGAGCTTCATTCAGTGACAGGGATTGAATCTCAGTCAGTGACTGGGATTGAGACACAGTCAGAGACAGGGATTGAATCTCAGTCAGGGACAGGGATTGAGCTTCAGTCAGTGGCAGGGATTGAAACTCAGTCAGTGACAGGGATTGAGCCTCAGCCAGTGACAGGGATTGAATCACAATCAGTGACAGGGATTGAGCTTCAGTCAGTGACAGGGATTGAATCTCAGTCAGTGACAGGGATTGAACCTCAGTCAGTGACATGGATTGAATCTAAATCAGTGACAGGGATTGAATCTCAGTCAGTGACAGGGATTGAGCTTCAGTCAGTGACAGGGATTGAATCTCAGTCAGTGACAGGGATTGAGCCTCAGTCAGTGACACGGATTGACCCTCAGTCTGTGACAGGGATGTATCTCAGTCAGTGACAGGGATTGAATCTCAGCTAGTGACAGGGATTGATTCTAAATCAGTGACAGGGATTGAGCTTCAGTCAGTGACAGGGATTGAATCTCAGTCAGTGACAGGGATTGAATGTCAGTCAGTGACAGGGATTGAACCTAAATCAGTGACAGGGATTGAGCTTCAGTCAGTGACAGGGATTGAATCTCAGTCAGTGACAGGGATTGAGACACAGTCAGTGACAGGGATTGAATCTCAGTCAGTGACAGGGATTGAGCTTCAGTCAGTGACAGGGATTGAATCTCAGTCAGCGACAGGGACCGAACCTCATTCAGTGACCTGGAATGAATCACAGTCAGTGACAGGGATTGACCCTCAGTCAGTGACAGGGATTGAGCCTCAGCCAGTGACAGGGACTGAATCTCAATCAGTGACAGGGATTGAGCTTCAGTCAGTGACAGGGATTGAATCTCAGTCAGTGACAGGGATTGAACCTCAGTCAGTGACATGGATTGAATCTAAATCAGTGACAGGGATTGAATCTCAGTCAGTGACAGGGATTGAACCTCAGTCAGTGATAGGGATTGAGCATCAGTCAGTGACAGGGATTGACCCTCAGTCAGTGACAGGGATTGAGCTTCATTCAGTGACAGGGATTGAATCTCAGTCAGTGACTGGGATTGAGACACAGTCAGAGACAGGGATTGAATCTCAGTCAGGGACAGGGATTGAGCTTCAGTCAGTGGCAGGGATTGAAACTCAGTCATTGACAGGGATTGAACCTAAGTTAGTGACAGGGATTGAATCTCAGTCAGTGACAGGGACTGATTCTCAGTCAATGACAGTGATTGAATCTCAGTCAGTGACAGGGATTGATCCTCAGTCGGAGACTGGGATTGACCCTCAGTCTGTGACAGGGATTGAGACACAGTCAGAGACAGGGATTGAATCTCAGTCAGTGACAGGTATTGAGCTTCAGTCAGAGACAGGGATTGAATCTCAGTCAGTGACAGGGATTGAGCTTCAGTCAGTGGCAGGGATTGAAACTCAGTCAGTGACAGGGATTGAACCTAAGTTAGTGACAGGGATTGAATCTCAGTCAGTGACAGGGACTGAATCTCAGTCAATGACAGTGATTGAATCTCAGTCAGTGACAGGGATTGATCCTCAGTCAGAGACTGGGATTGACCCTCAGTCTGTGACAGGGATTGAATCTCAGTCAGTGACAGGGATTGAATCTCAGTCAGTGACAGGGATTGAACCTCAGCCAGTGACAGGGATTGAACCGTAGTCAGCGACAGGGACTGAACCTCAGTCAGTGACAGGGAATGAATCTCAGTCAGTGACAGGGATTGACCCTCAGTCAGTGACAGGGATTGAGCCTCAGTCAGTGACAAGGATTGAATCTCAGTCAGTGACCGGGATTGACACTCAGTCAGTGACAAATATTGACCCTCAGTCAGTGACAGGGATTGAATCGCAGTCAGTGACAGGGATTGAAACTCAGTCAGTGACAGGGATTGAATCTCAGTCAGTGACAGGGATTGAACCTTAGTTAGTGACAGGGATTGAACCTCAGTCTGTGACAGGGATTGAATCTCAGTCAATGACAGGGATTGAATCTCTGTCAGTGACAAATATTGACCCTCAGTCAGTGACAGGGATTGAACCGAAATCAGTGACAGGGATTGAGCTTCAGTCAGTGACAGGGATTGACCCTCAGTCAGTGACAGGGATTGAGCAACAGTCAGTGACAGGGATTGACCCTCAGTCAGTGACAGGGATTGAGCTTCATTCAGTGACAGGGATTCAATCTCATTCAGTGACAGGGATTGAGACACAGTCAGAGACAGGGATTGAATCTCAGTCAGTGACAGGTATTGAGCTTCAGTCAGTGACAGGGATTTAATCTCAGTCAGTGACAGGGATTGAGCCTCAGTAAGTGACAGGGATTGATTCTCAGTCAGTGACACGGATTGACCCTCAGTCTGTGACAGGGATGTATCTCAGTCAGTGACAGGGATTGAATCTCCGTCAGTGACTGGGATTGACCCTCAGCCAGGGACAGGGTTTGAATCTCAATCAGTGACAGGGATTGAGCTTCAGTCAGTGACAGAGATTGAATCTCAGTCAGTGACAGGGATTGAATCTCAGTCAGTGACAGGGATTGAGACACAGTCAGAGACAGGGATTGAATCTCAGTCAGTGACAGGGATTGAGCTTCAGTCAGTGACAGGGATTGAATCTCAGTCAGTGACAGGGATTGCCCCTAAATCAGTGACAGGGATTGAATCTCAGTCAGTGACAGGGATTGAGCTTCATTCAGTGACAGGGATTGAATCTCAGTCAGTGACAGGGATTGAGACACAGTCAGAGACAGGGATTGAACTTAAGTTAGTGACAGGGATTGAATCTCAGTCAGTGACAGGGATTGAATCTCAGTCAGTGACAGGGATTGAGACACAGTAAGAGACAGGGATTGAATTTCAGTCAGTGACAGGGATTGAGCTTCAGTCAGTGGCAGGGATTGAAACTCAGTCAGTGACAGGGATTGAACCTCAGTCAGTGACAGGGATTGAATCTCAGTCAGTGACCGGGACTGAATCTCAGTCAATTACAGGGATTGAATCTCAGTCAGTGACAGGGATTGACCCTCAGTCAGAGACTGGGATTGACCCTCAGTCAGTGACAGGGATTGAATCTCAGTCAGTGACAGGGATTGACCCTCAGCCAGTGACAGGGATTGAACCGGAGTCAGCGACAGGGACTGAACCTCAGTCAGTGACAGGGAATGAATCTCAGTCAGTGACAGGGATTGACCCTCAGTCAGTGACAGGGATTGAGCCTCAGTCAGTGACAAGGAGTGAATCTCAGTCAGTGACCGGGATTGAACCTCAGTCAGTGACAGGGATTGAACCTTAGTTAGTGACAGGGATTGAACCTCAGTCAGTGACAGGGATTGACACTTAGTCAGTGACAGGGAATGAACCTCAGTCAGTGACAGGTATTGATCCTCAGTCAGTGACAGGGAATGAACCTCAGTCAGTGACAGGGATTGATCCTCAGTCAGTGACAGGGATTGAACCTCAGTCAGTGACAGGGATTGACCCTTAGTCAGTGACAGGGAATAAACCTCATTCAGTGACAGGGATTGATCCTCAGTCAGTGACAGGGATTGATCCTCAGTCAGTGACAGGGATTGACCCTTCGTCAGTGACAGGGATTGAACCTCAGACAGTGACAGGGATTTTATCCTCAGTCAGTGACAGGGATTGACCCTCAGTCAGTGACAGGGATTGAGCCTCAGTCAGTGACAAGGATTGAATCTAAGTCAGTGACCGGGATTGAATCTCAGTCAGTGACAGGGATTGAATCTCAGTCAGTGACAGGGATTGAACCTGAGTTAGTGACAGGGATTGAATCTCAGTCAGTGACAGGGATTGAATCTCAGTCAATGACAGGGATTGAATCTCTGTCAGTGACAGATATTGACCCTCAGTCAGTGACAGGGATTGAACCTAAATCAGAGACAGGGATTGAGCTTCAGTCAGTGACAGGGATTGACCTTCAATCAGTGACAGGGATTGAGCATCAGTCAGCGTCAGGGTTTGACCCTCAGTCAGTGACAGGGATTGAGATTCATTCAGTGACAGGGATTGAATCTCAGACAGTGACAGGGATTGAGACACAGTCAGAGATAGGGATTGAAACTCAGTCAGTTACAGGGATTGAGCCTCAGTCAGTGACAGGGATTGATCCTCAGTCAGTGACACGGATTGACCCTCAGTCTGTGACAGGGATGATTCTCAGTCAGTGACAGGGATTGAATCTCAGTCAGCGACAGGGATTGACCTTCAATCAGTGACAGGGATTGAATCTCAGTCAGTGACAGGGATTGAGCTTCAGTCAGTGACAGGGATTGAATCTCAGTCAGTGACAGGGGTTGAACCTCAGTCAGTGACATGGATTGAATCTAACTCAGTGACAGGGATTGAATCTCAGTCAGTGACAGGGACTGAACCTCAGTCAGTGACAGGGAATGAATCACAGTCAGTGACAGGGATTGGCCCTCAGCCAGTGACAGGGATTGAATCTCAATCAGTGACAGGGATTGAGCTTCAGTCCCTGACAGGGATTGAATCTCAGTCAGTGACAGGGATTGAATCTCAGTCAGTGACAGGGATTGAGACACAGTCAGAGACAGGGATTGAATCTCAGTCAGTGACAGGGATTGAGCTTCAGTCAGTGGCAGGGATTGAAACTCAGTCAGTGACAGGGATTGAACCTTAGTTAGTGACAGGGATTGAATCTCAGTCAGTGACAGGGACTGAATCTCAGTCAATGACAGGGATTGAACCTCAGTCAGTGACAGGAATTGAACTCAGTCAGTGACAGGGATTCAATCTCAGTCAGTTACAGGAATTGAGTCTCAGTCATTGACAGGGATTGACCCTCAGGCAGTGACAGGGATTGAACCACAGTCTGTGACAGAGATTGAACCTCAGTCAGTGACAGGGATTGAACCTCAGTCAGTGACAGGAATTGAACTCAGTCAGTGACAGGGATTGAATCTCAGTCAGTGACAGGGATTGACCCTCAGTCAGTGACAGCGAATGAATCTCATTCAGTGACAGGGATTCAATCTCAGTCAGTGACAGGGATTGATCCTCAGTCAGTGACATGGATTGACCCTCAGCCAGTGACAGGGATTGAATCTCAGTCAGTGACAGGGATTGAACCTTAGTTAGTGACAGGGATTGAACCTCAGTCAGTGACAGGGATTGACCCTTAGTCAGTGACAGGGAATGAACCTCAGTCAGTGACAGGGATTGATCCTCAGTCAGTGACAGGGATTGATCCTCAGTCAGTGACAGGGATTGAGACACAGTCAGAGACAGGGATTGAATCTCAGTCAGTGACAGGGATTGAGCATCAGTCAGTGACAGGGATTGAATCTCAGTCAGTGACAGGGATTGCCCCTAAGTCAGTGACAGGGATTGAATCTCTGTCAGTGACAGGGATTGAGCTTCATTCAGTGACAGGGATTGAATCTCAGTCAGTGGCAGGGATTGAGACACAGTCAGAGACAGGGATTGAACCTAAGTTAGTGACAGGGATTGAATCTCAGTCAGTGACAGGGATTGAATCTCAGTCAGTGACAGGGATTGAGACACAGTAAGAGACAGGGATTGAATCTCAGTCAGTGACAGGGATTGAGCTTCAGTCAGTGGCAGGGATTGAAACTCAGTCAGTGACAGGGATTGAACCTCAGTCAGTGACAGGGATTGAATCTCAGTCAGTGACAGGGACTGAATCTCAGTCAATGACAGGGATTGAATCTCAGTCAGTGACAGGGATTGACCCTCAGTCAGAGACTGGGATTGACCCTCAGTCTGTGACAGGGATTGAATCTCAGTCAGTGACAGGGATTGACCCTCAGCCAGTGACAGGGATTGAACCGTAGTCAGCGACGGGGACTGAACCTCAGTCAGTGACAGGGAATGAATCTCAGTCAGTGACAGGGATTGACCCTCAGTCAGTGACAGGGATTGAGCCTCAGTCAGTGACAAGGATTGAATCTCAGTCAGTGACCGGGATTGAACCTCAGTCAGTGACAGGGATTGAACCTCAGTCAGTGACAGGGATTGACCCTTAGTCAGTGACAGGGAATGAACCTCAGTCAGTGACAGGGATTGATCCTCAGTCAGTGACAGGGATTGATCCTCAGTCAGTGACAGGGATTGAACCTCAGTCTGTCACAGGGATGTATCTCAGTCAGTGACAGGGATTGAATCTCCGTCAGTGACTGGGATTGACCCTCAGTCAGTGACAGGGATTGAGTCTAAATCAGTGACAGGGATTGAGCTTCAGTCAGTGACAGGGATTGAATCTCAGTCAGTGACAGGGATTGAATCTCAGTCAGTGACAGGGATTGAACCTCAGTCAGTGACAGGGATTGACCCTCAGTCAGTGACAGGGATTGACCCTCAGTCAGTGATGGGGATTGAGCTTCATTCAGTGACAGCGATTGAATCTCAGTCAGTGACAGGGATTGAGACACAGTCAGAGACAGGGATTGAATCTCAGTCAGCGACAGGGACTGAACCTCAGTCAGTGACAGGGAATGAATCACAGTCAGTGACAGGGATTGACCCTCAGTCAGTGACAGGGATTGAGCCTCAGCCAGTGACAGGGATTGAATCTCAATCAGTGACAGGGATTGAGCTTCAGTCAGTGACAGGGATTGAATCTCAGTCAGTGACAGGGATTGAACCTCAGTCAGTGACATGGATTGAATCTAAATCAGTGACAGGGATTGAATCTCAGTCAGTGACAGGGATTGAGCTTCAGTCAGTGACAGGGATTGAATCTCAGTCAGTGACAGGGATTGAGCCTCAGTAAGTGACAGGGATTGATTCTCAGTCAGTGACACGGATTGACCCTCAGTCTGTGACAAGGATGTATCTCAGTCAGTGACAGGGATTGAATCTCAGCTAGTGACAGGGATTGAGTCTAAATCAGTGACAGGGATTGAGCTTCAGTCAGTGACAGGGATTGAATCTCAGTCAGTGACAGGGATTGAATGTCAGTCAGTGACAGAGATTGAACCTAAATCAGTGACAGGGATTGAGCTTCAGTCAGTGACAGGGATTGAATCTCAGACAGTGACAGGGATTGAGACACAGTCAGTGACAGGGATTGAATCTCAGTCAGTGACAGGGATTGAGCTTCAGTCAGTGACAGGGATTGAATCTCAGTCAGCGACAGGGACCGAACCTCATTCAGTGACATGGAATGAATCACAGTCAGTGACAGGGATTGACCCTCAGTCAGTGACAGGGATTGAGCCTCAGCCAGTGACAGGGACTGAATCTCAATCAGTGACAGGGATTGAGCTTCAGTCAGTGACAGGGATTGAATCTCAGTCAGTGACAGGGATTGAACCTCAGTCAGTGACATGGATTGAATCTAAATCAGTGACAGGGATTGAATCTCAGTCAGTGACAGGGATTGAACCTCAGTCAGTGATAGGGATTGAGCATCAGTCAGTGACAGGGATTGACCCTCAGTCAGTGACAGGGATTGAGCTTCATTCAGTGACAGGGATTGAATCTCAGTCAGTGACTGGGATTGAGACACAGTCAGAGACAGGGATTGAATCTCAGTCAGGGACAGGGATTGAGCTTCAGTCAGTGGCAGGGATTGAAACTCAGTCAGTGACAGGGATTGAGCCTCAGCCAGTGACAGGGATTGAATCACAATCAGTGACAGGGATTGAGCTTCAGTCAGTGACAGGGATTGAATCTCAGTCAGTGACAGGGATTGAACCTCAGTCAGTGACAGGGATTGAATCTAAATCAGTGACAGGGATTGAATCTCAGTCAGTGACAGGGATTGAGCTTCAGTCAGTGACAGGGATTGAATCTCAGTCAGTGACAGGGATTGAGCCTCAGTCAGTGACACGGATTGACCCTCAGTCTGTGACAGGGATGTATCTCAGTCAGTGACAGGGATTGAATCTCAGCTAGTGACAGGGATTGAGTCTAAATCAGTGACAGGGATTGAGCTTCAGTCAGTGACAGGGATTGAATCTCAGTCAGTGACAGGGATTGAATGTCAGTCAGTGACAGGGATTGAACCTAAATCAGTGACAGGGATTGAGCTTCAGTCAGTGACAGGGATTGAATCTCAGTCAGTGACAGGGATTGAGACACAGTCAGTGACAGGGATTGAATCTCAGTCAGTGACAGGGATTGAGCTTCAGTCAGTGACAGGGATTGAATCTCAGTCAGCGACAGGGACCGAACCTCATTCAGTGACATGGAATGAATCACAGTCAGTGACAGGGATTGACCCTCAGTCAGTGACAGGGATTGAGCCTCAGCCAGTGACAGGGACTGAATCTCAATCAGTGACAGGGATTGAGCTTCAGTCAGTGACAGGGATTGAATCTCAGTCAGTGACAGGGATTGAACCTCAGTCAGTGACATGGATTGAATCTAAATCAGTGACAGGGATTGAATCTCAGTCAGTGACAGGGATTGAACCTCAGTCAGTGATAGGGATTGAGCATCAGTCAGTGACAGGGATTGACCCTCAGTCAGTGACAGGGATTGAGCTTCATTCAGTGACAGGGATTGAATCTCAGTCAGTGACTGGGATTGAGACACAGTCAGAGACAGGGATTGAATCTCAGTCAGGGACAGGGATTGAGCTTCAGTCAGTGGCAGGGATTGAAACTCAGTCATTGACAGGGATTGAACCTAAGTTAGTGACAGGGATTGAATCTCAGTCAGTGACAGGGACTGAATCTCAGTCAATGACAGTGATTGAATCTCAGTCAGTGACAGGGATTGATCCTCAGTCAGAGACTGGGATTGACCCTCAGTCTGTGACAGGGATTGAGACACAGTCAGAGACAGGGATTGAATCTCAGTCAGTGACAGGTATTGAGCTTCAGTCAGAGACAGGGATTGAATCTCAGTCAGTGACAGGGATTGAGCTTCAGTCAGTGGCAGGGATTGAAACTCAGTCAGTGACAGGGATTGAACCTAAGTTAGTGACAGGGATTGAATCTCAGTCAGTGACAGGGACTGAATCTCAGTCAATGACAGTGATTGAATCTCAGTCAGTGACAGGGATTGATCCTCAGTCAGAGACTGGGATTGACCCTCAGTCTGTGACAGGGATTGAATCTCAGTCAGTGACAGGGATTGAATCTCAGTCAGTGACAGGGATTGAACCTCAGCCAGTGACAGGGATTGAACCGTAGTCAGCGACAGGGACTGAACCTCAGTCAGTGACAGGGAATGAATCTCAGTCAGTGACAGGGATTGACCCTCAGTCAGTGACAGGGATTGAGCCTCAGTCAGTGACAAGGATTGAATCTCAGTCAGTGACCGGGATTGACACTCAGTCAGTGACAAATATTGACCCTCAGTCAGTGACAGGGATTGAATCGCAGTCAGTGACAGGGATTGAAACTCAGTCAGTGACAGGGATTGAATCTCAGTCAGTGGCAGGGATTGAACCTTAGTTAGTGACAGGGATTGAACCTCAGTCTGTGACAGGGATTGAATCTCAGTCAATGACAGGGATTGAATCTCTGTCAGTGACAAATATTGACCCTCAGTCAGTGACAGGGATTGAACCGAAATCAGTGACAGGGATTGAGCTTCAGTCAGTGACAGGGATTGACCCTCAGTCAGTGACAGGGATTGAGCAACAGTCAGTGACAGGGATTGACCCTCAGTCAGTGACAGGGATTGAGCTTCATTCAGTGACAGGGATTCAATCTCATTCAGTGACAGGGATTGAGACACAGTCAGAGACAGGGATTGAATCTCAGTCAGTGACAGGTATTGAGCTTCAGTCAGTGACAGGGATTTAATCTCAGTCAGTGACAGGGATTGAGCCTCAGTAAGTGACAGGGATTGATTCTCAGTCAGTGACACGGATTGACCCTCAGTCTGTGACAGGGATGTATCTCAGTCAGTGACAGGGATTGAATCTCCGTCAGTGACTGGGATTGACCCTCAGCCAGGGACAGGGTTTGAATCTCAAACAGTGACAGGGATTGAGCTTCAGTCAGTGACAGAGATTGAATCTCAGTCAGTGACAGGGATTGAATCTCAGTCAGTGACAGGGATTGAGACACAGTCAGAGACAGGGATTGAATCTCAGTCAGTGACAGGGATTGAGCTTCAGTCAGTGACAGGGATTGAATCTCAGTCAGTGACAGGGATTGCCCCTAAATCAGTGACAGGGATTGAATCTCAGTCAGTGACAGGGATTGAGCTTCATTCAGTGACAGGGATTGAATCTCAGTCAGTGACAGGGATTGAGACACAGTCAGAGACAGGGATTGAACCTAAGTTAGTGACAGGGATTGAATCTCAGTCAGTGACAGGGATTGAATCTCAGTCAGTGACAGGGATTGAGACACAGTAAGAGACAGGGATTGAATTTCAGTCAGTGACAGGGATTGAGCTTCAGTCAGTGGCAGGGATTGAAACTCAGTCAGTGACAGGGATTGAACCTCAGTCAGTGATGGGGATTGAATCTCAGTCAGTGACCGGGACTGAATCTCAGTCAATTACAGGGATTGAATCTCAGTCAGTGACAGGGATTGACCCTCAGTCAGAGACTGGGATTGACCCTCAGTCAGTGACAGGGATTGAATCTCAGTCAGTGACAGGGATTGACCCTCAGCCAGTGACAGGGATTGAACCGGAGTCAGCGACAGGGACTGAACCTCAGTCAGTGACAGGGAATGAATCTCAGTCAGTGACAGGGATTGACCCTCAGTCAGTGACAGGGATTGAGCCTCAGTCAGTGACAAGGAGTGAATCTCAGTCAGTGACCGGGATTGAACCTCAGTCAGTGACAGGGATTGAACCTTAGTTAGTGACAGGGATTGAACCTCAGTCAGTGACAGGGATTGACACTTAGTCAGTGACAGGGAATGAACCTCAGTCAGTGACAGGTATTGATCCTCAGTCAGTGACAGGGAATGAACCTCAGTCAGTGACAGGGATTGATCCTCAGTCAGTGACAGGGATTGAATCTCAGTCAGTGACAGGGATTGAACCTCAGTCAGTGACAGGGATTGAGCATCAGTCAGTGACAGGGATTGACCCTCAGTCAGTGATGGGGATTGAGCTTCATTCAGTGACAGCGATTGAATCTCAGTCAGTGACAGGGATTGAGACACAGTCAGTGACAGGGATTGAATCTCAGTCAGCGACAGGGACTGAACCTCAGTCAGTGACAGGGAATGAATCACAGTCAGTGACAGGGATTGACCCTCAGTCAGTGACAGGGATTGAGCCTCAGCCAGTGACAGGGATTGAATCTCAATCAGTGACAGGGATTGAGCTTCAGTCAGTGACAGGGATTGAATCTCAGTCAGTGACAGGGATTGAACCTCAGTCAGTGACATGGATTGAATCTAAATCAGTGACAGGGATTGAATCTCAGTCAGTGACAGGGATTGAGCTTCAGTCAGTGACAGGGATTGAATCTCAGTCAGTGACAGGGATTGAGCCTCAGTAAGTGACAGGGATTGATTCTCAGTCAGTGACACGGATTGACCCTCAGTCTGTGACAAGGATGTATCTCAGTCAGTGACAGGGATTGAATCTCAGCTAGTGACAGGGATTGAGTCTAAATCAGTGACAGGGATTGAGCTTCAGTCAGTGACAGGGATTGAATCTCAGTCAGTGACAGGGATTGAATGTCAGTCAGTGACAGAGATTGAACCTAAATCAGTGACAGGGATTGAGCTTCAGTCAGTGACAGGGATTGAATCTCAGACAGTGACAGGGATTGAGACACAGTCAGTGACAGGGATTGAATCTCAGTCAGTGACAGGGATTGAGCTTCAGTCAGTGACAGGGATTGAATCTCAGTCAGCGACAGGGACCGAACCTCATTCAGTGACATGGAATGAATCACAGTCAGTGACAGGGATTGACCCTCAGTCAGTGACAGGGATTGAGCCTCAGCCAGTGACAGGGACTGAATCTCAATCAGTGACAGGGATTGAGCTTCAGTCAGTGACAGGGATTGAATCTCAGTCAGTGACAGGGATTGAACCTCAGTCAGTGACATGGATTGAATCTAAATCAGTGACAGGGATTGAATCTCAGTCAGTGACAGGGATTGAACCTCAGTCAGTGACACGGATTGACCCTCAGTCTGTGACAGGGATGTATCTCAGTCAGTGACAGGGATTGAATCTCCGTCAGTGACTGGGATTGACCCTCAGCCAGGGACAGGGTTTGAATCTCAATCAGTGACAGGGATTGAGCTTCAGTCAGTGACAGAGATTGAATCTCAGTCAGTGACAGGGATTGAATCTCAGTCAGTGACAGGGATTGAGACACAGTCAGAGACAGGGATTGAATCTCAGTCAGTGACAGGGATTGAGCTTCAGTCAGTGACAGGGATTGAATCTCAGTCAGTGACAGGGATTGCCCCTAAATCAGTGACAGGGATTGAATCTCAGTCAGTGACAGGGATTGAGCTTCATTCAGTGACAGGGATTGAATCTCAGTCAGTGACAGGGATTGAGACACAGTCAGAGACAGGGATTGAACCTAAGTTAGTGACAGGGATTGAATCTCAGTCAGTGACAGGGATTGAATCTCAGTCAGTGACAGGGATTGAGACACAGTAAGAGACAGGGATTGAATTTCAGTCAGTGACAGGGATTGAGCTTCAGTCAGTGGCAGGGATTGAAACTCAGTCAGTGACAGGGATTGAACCTCAGTCAGTGACAGGGATTGAATCTCAGTCAGTGACCGGGACTGAATCTCAGTCAATGACAGGGATTGAATCTCAGTCAGTGACAGGGATTGACCCTCAGTCAGAGACTGGGATTGACCCTCAGTCAGTGACAGGGATTGAATCTCAGTCAGTGACAGGGATTGACCCTCAGCCAGTGACAGGGATTGAACCGGAGTCAGCGACAGGGACTGAACCTCAGTCAGTGACAGGGAATGAATCTCAGTCAGTGACAGGGATTGACCCTCAGTCAGTGACATGGATTGACCCTCAGTCAGTGACAGCGAGTGAATCTCAGTCAGTGACCGGGATTGAACCTCAGTCAGTGACAGGGATTGAACCTTAGTTAGTGACAGGGATTGAACCTCAGTCAGTGACAGGGATTGACACTTAGTCAGTGACAGGGAATGAACCTCAGTCAGTGACAGGTATTGATCCTCAGTCAGTGACAGGGAATGAACCTCAGTCAGTGACAGGGATTGATCCTCAGTCAGTGACAGGGATTGAATCTCAGTCAGTGACAGGGATTGAACCTCAGTCAGTGACAGGGATTGAGCATCAGTCAGTGACAGGGATTGACCCTCAGTCAGTGATGGGGATTGAGCTTCATTCCGTGACAGCGATTGAATCTCAGTCAGTGACAGGGATTGAGACACAGTCAGAGACAGGGATTGAATCTCAGTCAGCGACAGGGACTGAACCTCAGTCAGTGACAGGGAATGAATCACAGTCAGTGACAGGGATTGACCCTCAGTCAGTGACAGGGATTGAGCCTCAGCCAGTGACAGGGATTGAATCTCAATCAGTGACAGGGATTGAGCTTCAGTCAGTGACAGGGATTGAATCTCAGTCAGTGACAGGGATTGAACCTCAGTCAGTGACATGGATTGAATCTAAATCAGTGACAGGGATTGAATCTCAGTCAGTGACAGGGATTGAGCTTCAGTCAGTGACAGGGATTGAATCTCAGTCAGTGACAGGGATTGAGCCTCAGTAAGTGACAGGGATTGATTCTCAGTCAGTGACACGGATTGACCCTCAGTCTGTGACAAGGATGTATCTCAGTCAGTGACAGGGATTGAATCTCAGCTAGTGACAGGGATTGAGTCTAAATCAGTGACAGGGATTGAGCTTCAGTCAGTGACAGGGATTGAATCTCAGTCAGTGACAGGGATTGAATGTCAGTCAGTGACAGAGATTGAACCTAAATCAGTGACAGGGATTGAGCTTCAGTCAGTGACAGGGATTGAATCTCAGACAGTGACAGGGATTGAGACACAGTCAGTGACAGGGATTGAATCTCAGTCAGTGACAGGGATTGAGCTTCAGTCAGTGACAGGGATTGAATCTCAGTCAGCGACAGGGACCGAACCTCATTCAGTGACATGGAATGAATCACAGTCAGTGACAGGGATTGACCCTCAGTCAGTGACAGGGATTGAGCCTCAGCCAGTGACAGGGACTGAATCTCAATCAGTGACAGGGATTGAGCTTCAGTCAGTGACAGGGATTGAATCTCAGTCAGTGACAGGGATTGAACCTCAGTCAGTGACATGGATTGAATCTAAATCAGTGACAGGGATTGAATCTCAGTCAGTGACAGGGATTGAACCTCAGTCAGTGATAGGGATTGAGCATCAGTCAGTGACAGGGATTGACCCTCAGTCAGTGACAGGGATTGAGCTTCATTCAGTGACAGGGATTGAATCTCAGTCAGTGACTGGGATTGAGACACAGTCAGAGACAGGGATTGAATCTCAGTCAGGGACAGGGATTGAGCTTCAGTCAGTGGCAGGGATTGAAACTCAGTCAGTGACAGGGATTGAGCCTCAGCCAGTGACAGGGATTGAATCACAATCAGTGACAGGGATTGAGCTTCAGTCAGTGACAGGGATTGAATCTCAGTCAGTGACAGGGATTGAACCTCAGTCAGTGACATGGATTGAATCTAAATCAGTGACAGGGATTGAATCTCAGTCAGTGACAGGGATTGAGCTTCAGTCAGTGACAGGGATTGAATCTCAGTCAGTGACAGAGATTGAGCCTCAGTCAGTGACACGGATTGACCCTCAGTCTGTGACAGGGATGTATCTCAGTCAGTGACAGGGATTGAATCTCAGCTAGTGACAGGGATTGAGTCTAAATCAGTGACAGGGATTGAGCTTCAGTCAGTGACAGGGATTGAATCTCAGTCAGTGACAGGGATTGAATGTCAGTCAGTGACAGGGATTGAACCTAAATCAGTGACAGGGATTGAGCTTCAGTCAGTGACAGGGATTGAATCTCAGTCAGTGACAGGGATTGAGACACAGTCAGTGACAGGGATTGAATCTCAGTCAGTGACAGGGATTGAGCTTCAGTCAGTGACAGGGATTGAATCTCAGTCAGCGACAGGGACCGAACCTCATTCAGTGACATGGAATGAATCACAGTCAGTGACAGGGATTGACCCTCAGTCAGTGACAGGGATTGAGCCTCAGCCAGTGACAGGGACTGAATCTCAATCAGTGACAGGGATTGAGCTTCAGTCAGTGACAGGGATTGAATCTCAGTCAGTGACAGGGATTGAACCTCAGTCAGTGACATGGATTGAATCTAAATCAGTGACAGGGATTGAATCTCAGTCAGTGACAGGGATTGAACCTCAGTCAGTGATAGGGATTGAGCATCAGTCAGTGACAGGGATTGACCCTCAGTCAGTGACAGGGATTGAGCTTCATTCAGTGACAGGGATTGAATCTCAGTCAGTGACTGGGATTGAGACACAGTCAGAGACAGGGATTGAATCTCAGTCAGGGACAGGGATTGAGCTTCAGTCAGTGGCAGGGATTGAAACTCAGTCATTGACAGGGATTGAACCTAAGTTAGTGACAGGGATTGAATCTCAGTCAGTGACAGGGACTGAATCTCAGTCAATGACAGTGATTGAATCTCAGTCAGTGACAGGGATTGATCCTCAGTCAGAGACTGGGATTGACCCTCAGTCTGTGACAGGGATTGAGACACAGTCAGAGACAGGGATTGAATCTCAGTCAGTGACAGGTATTGAGCTTCAGTCAGAGACAGGGATTGAATCTCAGTCAGTGACAGGGATTGAGCTTCAGTCAGTGGCAGGGATTGAAACTCAGTCAGTGACAGGGATTGAACCTAAGTTAGTGACAGGGATTGAATCTCAGTCAGTGACAGGGACTGAATCTCAGTCAATGACAGTGATTGAATCTCAGTCAGTGACAGGGATTGATCCTCAGTCAGAGACTGGGATTGACCCTCAGTCTGTGACAGGGATTGAATCTCAGTCAGTGACAGGGATTGAATCTCAGTCAGTGACAGGGATTGAACCTCAGCCAGTGACAGGGATTGAACCGTAGTCAGCGACAGGGACTGAACCTCAGTCAGTGACAGGGAATGAATCTCAGTCAGTGACAGGGATTGACCCTCAGTCAGTGACAGGGATTGAGCCTCAGTCAGTGACAAGGATTGAATCTCAGTCAGTGACCGGGATTGACACTCAGTCAGTGACAAATATTGACCCTCAGTCAGTGACAGGGATTGAATCGCAGTCAGTGACAGGGATTGAAACTCAGTCAGTGACAGGGATTGAATCTCAGTCAGTGACAGGGATTGAACCTTAGTTAGTGACAGGGATTGAACCTCAGTCTGTGACAGGGATTGAATCTCAGTCAATGACAGGGATTGAATCTCTGTCAGTGACAAATATTGACCCTCAGTCAGTGACAGGGATTGAACCGAAATCAGTGACAGGGATTGAGCTTCAGTCAGTGACAGGGATTGACCCTCAGTCAGTGACAGGGATTGAGCAACAGTCAGTGACAGGGATTGACCCTCAGTCAGTGACAGGGATTGAGCTTCATTCAGTGACAGGGATTCAATCTCATTCAGTGACAGGGATTGAGACACAGTCAGAGACAGGGATTGAATCTCAGTCAGTGACAGGTATTGAGCTTCAGTCAGTGACAGGGATTTAATCTCAGTCAGTGACAGGGATTGAGCCTCAGTAAGTGACAGGGATTGATTCTCAGTCAGTGACACGGATTGACCCTCAGTCTGTGACAGGGATGTATCTCAGTCAGTGACAGGGATTGAATCTCCGTCAGTGACAGGGATTGACCCTCAGCCAGGGACAGGGTTTGAATCTCAATCAGTGACAGGGATTGAGCTTCAGTCAGTGACAGAGATTGAATCTCAGTCAGTGACAGGGATTGAATCTCAGTCAGTGACAGGGATTGAGACACAGTCAGAGACAGGGATTGAATCTCAGTCAGTGACAGGGATTGAGCTTCAGTCAGTGACAGGGATTGAATCTCAGTCAGTGACAGGGATTGCCCCTAAATCAGTGACAGGGATTGAATCTCAGTCAGTGACAGGGATTGAGCTTCATTCAGTGACAGGGATTGAATCTCAGTCAGTGACAGGGATTGAGACACAGTCAGAGACAGGGATTGAACCTAAGTTAGTCACAGGGATTGAATCTCAGTCAGTGACAGGGATTGAATCTCAGTCAGTGACAGGGATTGAGACACAGTAAGAGACAGGGATTGAATTTCAGTCAGTGACAGGGATTGAGCTTCAGTCAGTGGCAGGGATTGAAACTCAGTCAGTGACAGGGATTGAACCTCAGTCAGTGACAGGGATTGAATCTCAGTCAGTGACCGGGACTGAATCTCAATCAATTACAGGGATTGAATCTCAGTCAGTGACAGGGATTGACCCTCAGTCAGAGACTGGGATTGACCCTCAGTCAGTGACAGGGATTGAATCTCAGTCAGTGACAGGGATTGACCCTCAGCCAGTGACAGGGATTGAACCGGAGTCAGCGACAGGGACTGAACCTCAGTCAGTGACAGGGAATGAATCTCAGTCAGTGACAGGGATTGACCCTCAGTCAGTGACAGGGATTGAGCCTCAGTCAGTGACAAGGAGTGAATCTCAGTCAGTGACCGGGATTGAACCTCAGTCAGTGACAGGGATTGAACCTTAGTTAGTGACAGGGATTGAACCTCAGTCAGTGACAGGGATTGACACTTAGTCAGTGACAGGGAATGAACCTCAGTCAGTGACAGGTATTGATCCTCAGTCAGTGACAGGGAATGAACCTCAGTCAGTGACAGGGATTGATCCTCAGTCAGTGACAGGGATTGAACCTCAGTCAGTGACAGGGATTGACCCTTAGTCAGTGACAGGGAATAAACCTCATTCAGTGACAGGGATTGATCCTCAGTCCGTGACAGGGATTGATCCTCAGTCAGTGACAGGGATTGACCCTTCGTCAGTGACAGGGATTGAACCTCAGACAGTGACAGGGATTTTATCCTCAGTCAGTGACAGGGATTGACCCTCAGTCAGTGACAGGGATTGAGCCTCAGTCAGTGACAAGGATTGAATCTAAGTCAGTGACCGGGATTGAATCTCAGTCAGTGACAGGGATTGAATCTCAGTCAGTGACAGGGATTGAACCTGAGTTAGTGACAGGGATTGAATCTCAGTCAGTGACAGGGATTGAATCTCAGTCAATGACAGGGATTGAATCTCTGTCAGTGACAGATATTGACCCTCAGTCAGTGACAGGGATTGAACCTAAATCAGAGACAGGGATTGAGCTTCAGTCAGTGACAGGGATTGACCTTCAATCAGTGACAGGGATTGAGCATCAGTCAGCGTCAGGGTTTGACCCTCAGTCAGTGACAGGGATTGAGATTCATTCAGTGACAGGGATTGAATCTCAGACAGTGACAGGGATTGAGACACAGTCAGAGATAGGGATTGAAACTCAGTCAGTTACAGGGATTGAGCCTCAGTCAGTGACACGGATTGACCCTCAGTCTGTGACAGGGATGATTCTCAGTCAGTGACAGGGATTGAATCTCAGTCAGCGACAGGGATTGACCTTCAATCAGTGACAGGGATTGAATCTCAGTCAGTGACAGGGATTGAGCTTCAGTCAGTGACAGGGATTGAATCTCAGTCAGTGACAGGGGTTGAACCTCAGTCAGTGACATGGATTGAATCTAACTCAGTGACAGGGATTGAATCTCAGTCAGTGACAGGGACTGAACCTCAGTCAGTGACAGGGAATGAATCACAGTCAGTGACAGGGATTGGCCCTCAGCCAGTGACAGGGATTGAATCTCAATCAGTGACAGGGATTGAGCATCAGTCAGCGTCAGGGTTTGACCCTCAGTCAGTGACAGGGATTGAGATTCATTCAGTGACAGGGATTGAATCTCAGACAGTGACAGGGATTGAGACACAGTCAGAGATAGGGATTGAAACTCAGTCAGTTACAGGGATTGATCCTCAGTCAGTGACACGGATTGACCCTCAGTCTGTGACAGGGATGATTCTCAGTCAGTGACAGGGATTGAATCTCAGTCAGCGACAGGGATTGACCTTCAATCAGTGACAGGGATTGAATCTCAGTCAGTGACAGGGATTGAGCTTCAGTCAGTGACAGGGATTGAATCTCAGTCAGTGACAGGGGTTGAACCTCAGTCAGTGACATGGATTGAATCTAACTCAGTGACAGGGATTGAATCTCAGTCAGTGACAGGGACTGAACCTCAGTCAGTGACAGGGAATGAATCACAGTCAGTGACAGGGATTGGCCCTCAGCCAGTGACAGGGATTGAATCTCAATCAGTGACAGGGATTGAGCTTCAGTCCGTGACAGGGATTGAATCTCAGTCAGTGACAGGGATTGAATCTCAGTCAGTGACAGGGATTGAGACACAGTCAGAGACAGGGATTGAATCTCAGTCAGTGACAGGGATTGAGCTTCAGTCAGTGGCAGGGATTGAAACTCAGTCAGTGACAGGGATTGAACCTTAGTTAGTGACAGGGATTGAATCTCAGTCAGTGACAGGGACTGAATCTCAGTCAATGACAGGGATTGAACCTCAGTCAGTGACAGGAATTGAACTCAGTCAGTGACAGGGATTCAATCTCAGTCAGTTACAGGAATTGAATCTCAGTCATTGTCAGGGATTGACCCTCAGGCAGTGACAGGGATTGAACCACAGTCTGTGACAGAGATTGAACCTCAGTCAGTGACAGGGATTGAACCTCAGAAGTGACAGGAATTGAACTCAGTCAGTGACAGGGATTGAATCTCAGTCAGTGACAGGGATTGACCCTCAGTCAGTGACAGCGAATGAATCTCATTCAGTGACAGGGATTCAATCTCAGTCAGTGACAGGGATTGATCCTCAGTCAGTGACATGGATTGACCCTCAGCCAGTGACAGGGATTGAATCTCAGTCACTGAAAGGGATTGACCCTCAGTCAGTGACAGGGATTGAACCTCAGTCAGTAACAGGGATTGAACCTCATTCAGTGACAGGGATTGACCCTCTGTCAGTGACAGGGATTGAACCTCAATCAATGACAGGGATTGACTCTCAGTCAATGACAGGGATTGAATCTCAGTCAGTGACAGTGATTGAACCTCAGTCAGTGACAGGGATTGAACATCAGTCAGTGACAGGGATTGAATCTCAGTCAGTGACAGGGATTGTGCCTCAGTCAGTGACAGGGATTGGCCCTCAGCCAGTGACAGGGATTGAATCTCAGTCACTGAAAGGGATTAACCCACAGTCAGTGACAGGGATTGAATCTCTGTCAGTGACAGGGATAGACCCTCAGTCAGTGACAGGGATTGAACCTCAGTCAGTGACAGGGATTGACCCGAAGTCAGTGACAGTGATTGAATCTCAATCAGTGACAGGGATTGTCTCTCAGTCAGTGACAGGGTTTGAACCTCAGTCAGTGACAGGGATTGACCCTCAGTCAGTGACAGGGATTGAGCCTCAGTCAGTGACAGGGATTGAACATCAGTCTGTGACGGGGATTGAACCTCAGTCTGTGACAGGGATTGAATCTCAGTCAGTGACAGGTATTGTGCCTCAGTCAGTGACAGGGATTGACCCACAGCCACTGACAGGGATTGAATCTCAGTCACTGAAAGGAATTGACCTCAGTCAGTGACAGGGATTGACCCTCAAGTCAGTGACAGGGATTGAACCTCATTCAATGACAGGGATTGACTCTCAGTCAGAGACTGGGATTGAATCTCAGTCAGTGACAGGGACTGATCCTCAGTCAGTGACAGGGTTGACCCTCAGTCAGTGACAGGGACTGAACCTCAGTCTGTGACAGGGATTGAACATCAGTCTGTGACAGGGATTGAATCTCAGTCAGTGACAGGGATTGTGCCTCAGTCATTGACAGGGATGGACCCTTAGCCAGTGACAGGGATTGAATCTCAGTCACTGAAAGGAATTGACCCTCAGTCAGTGTCAGCGAATGAATCTCAGTCAGTGACAGGGATTCAATCTCAGTCAGTGACAGGGATTGAATCTCAGTCAGTGACAGAGATTGACCCTCAGTCAGTGACAGGGATTGAACCACAGTCTGTGACAGAGATTGAAACTCAGTCAGTGACAGGGATTGAACCTCAGTCAGTGACAGGAATTGAACCTCAGTCAGTGACAGGGATTGGACCTCAGACAGTGACAGGGATTGACCCTCAGTCAGTGACAGGGATTGAACCTCAGTCAGTGACAGGGATTGACCCTCAGTCAATGACAGGGATTGACCCTCAGCCAGTGACAGGGATTGAATCTCAGTCACTGAAAGGGATTGACCCTCAGTCAGTGACAGGGATTGAATCTCTGTCAGTGACAGGGATTGAACCTCAGTCAGTGACAGGGATTGAACCTCATTCAGTGACAGGGATTGACCCTCAGTCAGTGACAGGGATTGAACCTCAGTCAGTGACAGGGATTGAGCCTCAGTCAGTGACAGGGATTGACCCTCAGCCAGTGACAGGGATTGTATCTCAGTCACTGAAATGGATTGATCCTCAGTCAGTGACAGGGATTGAACCTCAATCAATGACAGGGATTGACTCTCAGTCAGTGACAGGGATTGAATCTCAGTCAGTGACAGTGATTGAACCTCAGTTAGTGACAGGGATTGAACATCAGTCAGTGACAGGGATTGAATCTCAGTCAGTGACAGGGATTGTGCCTCAGTCAGTGACAGGGATTGACCCACAGACAGTGACAGGGATTGAATCTCAGTCACTGAAAGGGATTAACCCTCAGTCAGTGACAGGGATTGAATCTCTGTCAATGACAGGGATAGACCCTCAGTCAGTGACAGGGATTGAAACTCAGTCAGTGACAGGGATTAACCCGAAGTCAGTGACAGGGATTGAATCTCCATCAGTGACAGGGATTGTCTCTCAGTCAGTGACAGGGTTTGAACCTCAGTCAGTGACAGGGATTGACCCTCAGTCAGTGACAGGGATTGAGCCTCAGTCAGTGACAGGGATTGAACATCAGTCAGTGACAGGGATTGAACCTCAGTCTGTGACAGGAATTGAATCTCAGTCAGTCACAGGGATTGTGCCTCAGTCAGTGACAGGGATTGACCCTCAGCCAGTGACAGGGTTTGAACCGCAGTCAGTGACAGGGATTGAGCCTCAGTCAGTTGCAGGGATTGACCCTCAGTCAGTGACAGGGATTGAATCTCAGTCAGTGACAGGGATTGACCCTCAGTCAGTGACAGCGAATGAATCTCATTCAGTGACAGGGATTCAATCTCAGTCAGTGACAGGGATTGAATCTCAGTCAGTGACAGGGATTGACCCTCAGGCAGTGACAGGGATTGAACCACAGTCAGTGACAGAGATTGAACCTCAGTCAGTGACAGGGATTGAACCTCAGTCAGTGACAGGAATTGAACCTCAGTCAGTAACAGGGATTGGACCTCAGTCAGTGACAGGGATTGACCCTCAGTCAGTGACAGGGATTGAACCTCAGTCAGTGACAGGGATTGTACCTCAGTCAATGACAGGCATTGAACCTCAGTCAGTGACAGGGATTGATCCTCAGTCACTGACAGGGATTGACCCTCAGCCAGTGCCAGGGATTGAATCTCAGTCACTGAAAGGGATTGACCCTCAGTCAGTGACAGGGATTGAACCTCAGTCAGTGACAGGGATTGAACCTCATTCAGTGACAGGGATTGACCCTCTGTCAGTGACAGGGATTGAACCTCAATCAATGACAGGGATTGACTCTCAGTCAGTGACAGGGATTGAATCTCAGTCAGTGACAGTGATTGAACCTCAGTCAGTGACAGGGATTGAACATCAGTCAATGACAGGGATTGAATCTCAGTCAGTGACAGGGATTGTGCCTCAGTCAGTGACAGGGATTCACCCTCAGCCAGTGACAGGGATTGAATCTCAGTCACTGAAAGGGATTAACCCTCAGTCAGTGACAGGGTTTGAATCTCTGTCAGTGACAGGGATAGACCCTCAGTCAGTGACAGGGATTGAACCTCAATCAGTGACAGGGATTGACCCGAAGTCAGTGACTGTGATTGAATCTCAATCAGTGACAGGGATTGTCTCTCAGTCAGTGAGAGGGTTTGAACCTCAGTCAGTAACAGGGATTGACCCTCACTCAGTGACAGGGATTGAGCCTCAGTCAGTGACAGGGATTGAACATCAGTCTGTGACAGCGATTGAACCTCAGTCTGTGACAGGGATTGAATCTCAGTCAGTGACAGGGATTGTGCCTCAGTCAGTGACAGGGATTGACCCTCAGACAGTGACAGGGATTGAATCTCAGTCACTGAAAGGAATTGACCCTCAGTCAGTGACAGGGATTGAATCTCTGTCAGTGACAGAGATAGACCCTCAGTCATTGACAGGGATTGAACCTCAGTCAGTGACAGGGATTGACCCGAAGTCAGTGACAGTGATTGAATCTGAATCAGTGACAGGGATTGTCCCTCAGTCAGTGACAGGGTTTGAACCTCAGTCAGTGACAGGGATTGAGCCTCAGTCAGTGACAGGGATTGAATCTCAGTCAGTGACAGGGATTGAGACACAGTAAGAGACAGGGATTGAATCTCAGTCAGTGACAGGGATTGAGCTTCAGTCAGTGGCAGGGATTGAAACTCAGTCAGTGACAGGGATTGAACCTCAGTCAGTGACAGGGATTGAATCTCAGTCAGTGACAGGGATTGACCCTCAGTCAGAGACTGGGATTGACCCTCAGTCAGTGACAGGGATTGAATCTCAGTCAGTGACAGGGATTGACCCTCAGCCAGTGACAGGGATTGAACCGGAGTCAGCGACAGGGACTGAACCTCAGTCAGTGACAGGGAATGAATCTCAGTCAGTGACAGGGATTGACCCTCAGTCAGTGACAGGGATTGAGCCTCAGTCAGTGACAAGGATTGAACCTCAGTCAGTGACAGGGATTGACCCTTAGTCAGTGACAGGGAATGAACCTCAGTCAGTGACAGGGATTGACTCTTAGTCAGTGACAGGGAATGAACCTCAGTCAGTGACAGGGATTGAGCTTCAGTCATTGACAGGGATTGAATCGCAGTCAGTGACAGGGATTGAAACTCAGTCAGTGACAGGGATTGAACCTCAGTCAGTGACAGGGATTGACCCTTAGTCAGTGACAGGGAATGAACCTCATTCAGTGACAGGGATTGATTCTCAGTCAGTGACACGGATTGACCCTCAGTCAGTGACAGGGATGTATCTCAGTCAGTGACAGGGATTGAACCTCAATCAATGACAGGGATTGACTCTCAGTCAGTGACAGGGATTGAATCTCAGTCAGTGACAGTGATTGAACCTCAGTCAGTGACAGGGATTGAACATCAGTCAATGACAGGGATTGAATCTCAGTCAGTGACAGGGATTGTGCCTCAGTCAGTGACAGGGATTCACCCTCAGCCAGTGACAGGGATTGAATCTCAGTCACTGAAAGGGATTAACCCTCAGTCAGTGACAGGGTTTGAATCTCTGTCAGTGACAGGGATAGACCCTCAGTCAGTGACAGGGATTGAACCTCAATCAGTGACAGGGATTGACCCGAAGTCAGTGACTGTGATTGAATCTCAATCAGTGACAGGGATTGTCTCTCAGTCAGTGAGAGGGTTTGACCCTCAGTCAGTAACAGGGATTGACCCTCACTCAGTGACAGGGATTGAGCCTCAGTCAGTGACAGGGATTGAACATCAGTCTGTGACAGCGATTGAACCTCAGTCTGTGACAGGGATTGAATCTCAGTCAGTGACAGGGATTGTGCCTCAGTCAGTGACAGGGATTGACCCTCAGACAGTGACAGGGATTGAATCTCAGTCACTGAAAGGAATTGACCCTCAGTCAGTGACAGGGATTGAATCTCTGTCAGTGACAGGGATAGACCCTCAGTCATTGACAGGGATTGAACCTCAGTCAGTGACAGGGATTGACCCGAAGTCAGTGACAGTGATTGAATCTGAATCAGTGACAGGGATTGTCGCTCAGTCAGTGACAGGGTTTGAACCTCAGTCAGTGACAGGGATTGAGCCTCAGTCAGTGACAGGGATTGAATCTCAGTCAGTGACAGGGATTGAGACACAGTAAGAGACAGGGATTGAATCTCAGTCAGTGACAGGGATTGAGCTTCAGTCAGTGGCAGGGATTGAAACTCAGTCAGTGACAGGGATTGAACCTCAGTCAGTGACAGGGATTGAATCTCAGTCAGTGACAGGGATTGACCCTCAGTCAGAGACTGGGATTGACCCTCAGTCAGTGACAGGGATTGAATCTCAGTCAGTGACAGGGATTGACCCTCAGCCAGTGACAGGGATTGAACCGGAGTCAGCGACAGGGACTGAACCTCAGTCAGTGACAGGGAATGAATCTCAGTCAGTGACAGGGATTGACCCTCAGTCAGTGACAGGGATTGAGCCTCAGTCAGTGACAAGGATTGAACCTCAGTCAGTGACAGGGATTGACCCTTAGTCAGTGACAGGGAATGAACCTCAGTCAGTGACAGGGATTGACTCTTAGTCAGTGACAGGGAATGAACCTCAGTCAGTGACAGGGATTGAGCTTCAGTCATTGACAGGGATTGAATCGCAGTCAGTGACAGGGATTGAAACTCAGTCAGTGACAGGGATTGAACCTCAGTCAGTGACAGGGATTGACCCTTAGTCAGTGACAGGGAATGAACCTCATTCAGTGACAGGGATTGATTCTCAGTCAGTGACACGGATTGACCCTCAGTCAGTGACAGGGATGTATCTCAGTCAGTGACAGGGATTGAATTTCCGTCAGTGACTGGGATTGACCCTCAGCCAGTGACAGGGATTGAATCTAAATCAGTGACAGGGATTGAATCTCTGTCAGTGACAGGGATTGAATGTCAGTCAGTGACAGGGATTGAACCTAAATCAGTGACAGGGATTGAGCTTCAGTCAGTGACAGGGATTGAATCTCAGTCAGTGACAGGGATTGAGACACAGTCAGTGACAGGGATTGAATCTCAGTCAGTGACAGAGATTGAGCTTCAGTCAGTGACAGGGATTGAATCTCAGTCAGCGACAGGGACCGAACCTCAGTCAGTGACAGGGAATGAATCACAGTCAGTGACAGGGATTGACCCTCAGTCAGTGACAGGGATTGAGCCTCAGCCAGTGACAGGGACTGAATCTCAATCAGTGACAGGGATTGAGCTTCAGTCAGTGACAGGGATTGAATCTCAGTCAGTGACAGGGACTAAACCTCAGTCAGTGACATGGATTGAATCTAAATCAGTGACAGGGATTGAATCTCAGTCAGTGACAGGGATTGAACCTCAGTCAGTGACAGGGATTGAGCATCAGTCAGTGACAGGGATTGACCCTCAGTCAGTGACAGGGATTGAGCTTCATTCAGTGACAGGGATTGAATCTCAGTCAGTGACTGGGATTGAGACACAGTCAGAGACAGGGATTGAATCTCAGTCAGTGACAGGGATTGAGCTTCAGTCAGTGGCAGGGATTGAAACTCAGTCAGTGACAGGGATTGAACCTAAGTTAGTGACAGGGATTGAATCTCAGTCAGTGACAGGGACTGAATCTCAGTCAATGACAGTGATTGAATCTCAGTCAGTGACAGGGATTGATCCTCAGTCAGAGACTGGGATTGACCCTCAGTCTGTGACAGGGATTGAATCTCAGTCAGTGACAGGGATTGACCCTCAGTCTGTGACAGGGATTGAATCTCAGTCAGTGACAGGGATTGAATCTCAGTCAGTGACAGGGATTGACCCTCAGCCAGTGACAGGGATTGAACCGTAGTCAGCGACAGGGACTGAACCTCAGTCAGTGACAGGGAATGAATCTCAGTCAGTGACAGGGATTGACCCTCAGTCAGTGAATGGGATTGAGCCTCAGTCAGTGACAAGGATTGAATCTCAGTCAGTGACCGGGATTGACACTCAGTCAGTGACAAATATTGACGCTCAGTCAGTGACAGGGATTGAATCGCAGTTTGTGACAGGGATTGAACCTTAGTTAGTGACAGGGATTGAACCTCAGTCTTGTGACAGGGATTGAATCTCAGTCAATGACAGGGATTGAATTTCTGTCAGTGACAAATATTGACCCTCAGTCAGTGACAGGGATTGAACCGAAATCAGTGACAGGGATTGAGCTTCAGTCAGTGACAGGGATTGAATCTCAGTCAGTGACAGGCATTGAGCAACAGTCTGTGACAGGGATTGACCCTCAGTCAGTGACAGGGATTGAGCTTCATTCAGTGACAGGGATTCAATCTCATTCAGTGACAGGGATTGAGACACAGTCAGAGACAGGGATTGAATCTCAGTCAGTGACAGGTATTGAGCTTCAGTCAGTGACAGGGATTTAATCTCAGTCAGTGACAGGGATTGAGCCTCAGTAAGTGACAGGGATTGATTCTCAGTCAGTGACACGGATTGACCCTCAGTCTGTGACAGGGATGTATCTCAGTCAGTGACAGGGATTGAATCTCCGTCAGTGACTGGGATTGACCCTCAGCCAGGGACAGGGTTTGAATCTCAATCAGTGACAGGGATTGAGCTTTAGTCAGTGACAGAGATTGAATCTCAGTCAGTGACAGGGATTGAACCTGAGTCAGTGACAGGGATTGAGCATCAGTCAATGACAGGGATTGAATCTCAGTCAGTGACAGGGATTGAGACACAGTCAGAGACAGGGATTGAATCTCAGTCAGTGACAGGGATTGAGCATCAGTCAGTGACAGGGATTGAATCTCAGTCAGTGACAGGGATTGCCCCTAAGTCAGTGACAGGGATTGAATCTCTGTCAGTGACAGGGATTGAGCTTCATTCAGTGACAGGGATTGAATCTCAGTCAGTGGCAGGGATTGAGACACAGTCAGAGACAGGGATTGAACCTAAGTTAGTGACAGGGATTGAATCTCAGTCAGTGACAGGGATTGAATCTCAGTCAGTGACAGGGATTGAGACACAGTAAGAGACAGGGATTGAATCTCAGTCAGTGACAGGGATTGAGCTTCAGTCAGTGGCAGGGATTGAAACTCAGTCAGTGACAGGGATTGAACCGCAGTCAGTGACAGGGATTGAATCTCAGTCAGTGACAGGGACTGAATCTCAGTCAATGACAGGGATTGAATCTCAGTCAGTGACAGGGATTGACCCTCAGTCAGAGACTGGGATTGACCCTCAGTCTGTGACAGGGATTGAATCTCAGTCAGTGACAGGGATTGACCCTCAGCCAGTGACAGGGATTGAACCGTAGTCAGCGACGGGGACTGAACCTCAGTCAGTGACAGGGAATGAATCTCAGTCAGTGACAGGGATTGACCCTCAGTCAGTGACAGGGATTGAGCCTCAGTCAGTGACAAGGATTGAATCTCAGTCAGTGACCGGGATTGAACCTCAGTCAGTGACAGGGATTGAACCTCAGTCAGTGACAGGGATTGACCCTTAGTCAGTGACAGGGAATGAACCTCAGTCAGTGACAGGGATTGATCCTCAGTCAGTGACAGGGATTGATCCTCAGTCAGTGACAGGGATTGAACCTCAGTCTGTGACAGGGATGTATCTCAGTCAGTGACAGGGATTGAATCTCCGTCAGTGACTGGGATTGACCCTCAGTCAGTGACAGGGATTGAGTCTAATTCAGTGACAGGGATTGAGCTTCAGTCAGTGACAGGGATTGAATCTCAGTCAGTGACAGGGATTGAATCTCAGTCAGTGACAGGGATTGAGCATCAGTCAGTGACAGGGATTGAATCTCAGTCAGTGATGGGGATTGAGCTTCATTCAGTGACAGCGATTGAATCTCAGTCAGTGACAGGGATTGAGACACAGTCAGAGACAGGGATTGAATCTCAGTCAGCGACAGGGACTGAACCTCAGTCAGTGACAGGGAATGAATCACAGTCAGTGACAGGGATTGACCCTCAGTCAGTGACAGGGATTGAGCCTCAGCCAGTGACAGGGATTGAATCTCAATCAGTGACAGGGATTGAGCTTCAGTCAGTGACAGGGATTGAATCTCAGTCAGTGACAGGGATTGAACCTCAGTCAGTGACATGGATTGAATCTAAATCAGTGACAGGGATTGAATCTCAGTCAGTGACAGGGATTGAGCTTCAGTCAGTGACAGGGATTGAATCTCAGTCAGTGACAGGGATTGAGCCTCAGTAAGTGACAGGGATTGATTCTCAGTCAGTGACACGGATTGACCCTCAGTCTGTGACAAGGATGTATCTCAGTCAGTGACAGGGATTGAATCTCAGCTAGTGACAGGGATTGAGTCTAAATCAGTGACAGGGATTGAGCTTCAGTCAGTGACAGGGATTGAATCTCAGTCAGTGACAGGGATTGAATGTCAGTCAGTGACAGAGATTGAACCTAAATCAGTGACAGGGATTGAGCTTCAGTCAGTGACAGGGATTGAATCTCAGACAGTGACAGGGATTGAGACACAGTCAGTGACAGGGATTGAATCTCAGTCAGTGACAGGGATTGAGCTTCAGTCAGTGACAGGGATTGAATCTCAGTCAGTGACAGGGATTGCCCCTAAGTCAGTGACAGGGATTGAATCTCTGTCAGTGACAGGGATTGAGCTTCATTCAGTGACAGGGATTGAATCTCAGTCAGTGGCAGGGATTGAGACACAGTCAGAGACAGGGATTGAATCTAAGTTAGTGACAGGGATTGAATCTCAGTCAGTGACAGGGATTGAATCTCAGTCAGTGACAGGGATTGAGACACAGTAAGAGACAGGGATTGAATCTCAGTCAGTGACAGGGATTGAGCTTCAGTCAGTGGCAGGGATTGAAACTCAGTCAGTGACAGGGATTGAACCTCAGTCAGTGACAGGGATTGAATCTCAGTCAGTGACAGGGACTGAATCTCAGTCAATGACAGGGATTGAATCTCAGTCAGTGACAGGGATTGACCCTCAGTCAGAGACTGGGATTGACCATCAGTCTGTGACAGGGATTGAATCTCAGTCAGTGACAGGGATTGACCCTCAGCCAGTGACAGGGATTGAACCGTAGTCAGCGACGGGGACTGAACCTCAGTCAGTGACAGGGAATGAATCTCAGTCAGTGACAGGGATTGACCCTCAGTCAGTGACAGGGATTGAGCCTCAGTCAGTGACAAGGATTGAATCTCAGTCAGTGACCGGGATTGAACCTCAGTCAGTGACAGGGATTGAACCTCAGTCAGTGACAGGGATTGACCCTTAGTCAGTGACAGGGAATGAACCTCAGTCAGTGACAGGGATTGATCCTCAGTCAGTGACAGGGATTGATCCTCAGTCAGTGACAGGGATTGAACCTCAGTCTGTGACAGGGATGTATCTCAGTCAGTGACAGGGATTGAATCTCCGTCAGTGACTGGGATTGACCCTCAGTCAGTGACAGGGATTGAGTCTAAATCAGTGACAGGGATTGAGCTTCAGTCAGTGACAGGGATTGAATCTCAGTCAGTGACAGGGATTGAATCTCAGTCAGTGACAGGGATTGAGCATCAGTCAGTGACAGGGATTGAATCTCAGTCAGTGATGGGGATTGAGCTTCATTCAGTGACAGCGATTGAATCTCAGTCAGTGACAGGGATTGAGACACAGTCAGAGACAGGGATTGAATCTCAGTCAGCGACAGGGACTGAACCTCAGTCAGTGACAGGGAATGAATCACAGTCAGTGACAGGGATTGACCCTCAGTCAGTGACAGGGTTTGAGCCTCAGCCAGTGACAGGGATTGAATCTCAATCAGTGACAGGGATTGAGCTTCAGTCAGTGACAGGGATTGAATCTCAGTCAGTGACAGGGATTGAACCTCAGTCAGTGACATGGATTGAATCTAAATCAGTGACAGGGATTGAATCTCAGTCAGTGACAGGGATTGAGCTTCAGTCAGTGACAGGGATTGAATCTCAGTCAGTGACAGGGATTGAGCCTCAGTAAGTGACAGGGATTGATTCTCAGTCAGTGACACGGATTGACCCTCAGTCTGTGACAAGGATGTATCTCAGTCAGTGACAGGGATTGAATCTCAGCTAGTGACAGGGATTGAGTCTAAATCAGTGACAGGGATTGAGCTTCAGTCAGTGACAGGGATTGAATCTCAGTCAGTGACAGGGATTGAATGTCAGTCAGTGACAGAGATTGAACCTAAATCAGTGACAGGGATTGAGCTTCAGTCAGTGACAGGGATTGAATCTCAGACAGTGACAGGGATTGAGACACAGTCAGTGACAGGGATTGAATCTCAGTCAGTGACAGGGATTGAGCTTCAGTCAGTGACAGGGATTGAATCTCAGTCAGCGACAGGGACCGTACCTCATTCAGTGACATGGAATGAATCACAGTCAGTGACAGGGATTGACCCTCAGTCAGTGACAGGGATTGAGCCTCAGCCAGTGACAGGGACTGAATCTCAATCAGTGACATGGATTGAGCTTCAGTCAGTGACAGGGATTGAATCTCAGTCAGTGACAGGGATTGAACCTCAGTCAGTGACATGGATTGAATCTAAATCAGTGACAGGGATTGAATCTCAGTCAGTGACAGGGATTGAACCTCAGTCAGTGATAGGGATTGAGCATCAGTCAGTGACAGGGATTGACCCTCAGTCAGTGACAGGGATTGAGCTTCATTCAGTGACAGGGATTGAATCTCAGTCAGTGACTGGGATTGAGACACAGTCAGAGACAGGGATTGAATCTCAGTCAGGGACAGGGATTGAGCTTCAGTCAGTGGCAGGGATTGAAACTCAGTCAGTGACAGGGATTGAGCCTCAGCCAGTGACAGGGATTGAATCTCAATCAGTGACAGGGATTGAGCTTCAGTCAGTGACAGGGATTGAATCTCAGTCAGTGACAGGGATTGAACCTCAGTCAGTGACATGGATTGAATCTAAATCAGTGACAGGGATTGAATCTCAGTCAGTGACAGGGATTGAGCTTCAGTCAGTGACAGGGATTGAATCTCAGTCAGTGACAGGGATTGAGCCTCAGTAAGTGACAGGGATTGATTCTCAGTCAGTGACACGGATTGACCCTCAGTCTGTGACAGGGATGTATCTCAGTCAGTGACAGGGATTGAATCTCAGCTAGTGACAGGGATTGAGTCTAAATCAGTGACAGGGATTGAGCTTCAGTCAGTGACAGGGATTGAATCTCAGTCAGTGACAGGGATTGAATGTCAGTCAGTGACAGGGATTGAACCTAAATCAGTGACAGGGATTGAGCTTCAGTCAGTGACAGGGATTGAATCTCAGTCAGTGACAGGGATTGAGACACAGTCAGTGACAGGGATTGAATCTCAGTCAGTGACAGGGATTGAGCTTCAGTCAGTGACAGGGATTGAATCTCAGTCAGCGACATGGAATGAATCACAGTCAGTGACAGGGATTGACCCTCAGTCAGTGACAGGGATTGAGCCTCAGCCAGTGACAGGGACTGAATCTCAATCAGTGACAGGGATTGAGCTTCAGTCAGTGACAGGGATTGAATCTCAGTCAGTGACAGGGATTGAACCTCAGTCAGTGACATGGATTGAATCTAAATCAGTGACAGGGATTGAATCTCAGTCAGTGACAGGGATTGAACCTCAGTCAGTGATCGGGATTGAGCATCAGTCAGTGACAGGGATTGACCCTCAGTCAGTGACAGGGATTGAGCTTCATTCAGTGACAGGGATTGAATCTCAGTCAGTGACTGGGATTGAGACACAGTCAGAGACAGGGATTGAATCTCAGTCAGGGACAGGGATTGAGCTTCAGTCAGTGGCAGGGATTGAAACTCAGTCAGTGACAGGGATTGAACCTAAGTTAGTGACAGGGATTGAATCTCAGTCAGTGACAGGGACTGAATCTCAGTCAATGACAGTGATTGAATCTCAGTCAGTGACAGGGATTGATCCTCAGTCAGAGACTGGGATTGACCCTCAGTCTGTGACAGGGATTGAGACACAGTCAGAGACAGGGATTGAATCTCAGTCAGTGACAGGTATTGAGCTTCAGTCAGAGACAGGGATTGAATCTCAGTCAGTGACAGGGATTGAGCTTCAGTCAGTGGCAGGGATTGAAACTCAGTCAGTGACAGGGATTGAACCTAAGTTAGTGACAGGGATTGAATCTCAGTCAGTGACAGGGACTGAATCTCAGTCAATGACAGTGATTGAATCTCAGTCAGTGACAGGGATTGATCCTCAGTCAGAGACTGGGATTGACCCTCAGTCTGTGACAGGGATTGAATCTCAGTCAGTGACAGGGATTGAATCTCAGTCAGTGACAGGGATTGAACCTCAGCCAGTGACAGGGATTGAACCGTAGTCAGCGACAGGGACTGAACCTCAGTCAGTGACAGGGAATGAATCTCAGTCAGTGACAGGGATTGACCCTCAGTCAGTGACAGGGATTGAGCCTCAGTCAGTGACAAGGATTGAATCTCAGTCAGTGACCGGGATTGACACTCAGTCAGTGACAAATATTGACCCTCAGTCAGTGACAGGGATTGAATCGCAGTCAGTGACAGGGATTGAAACTCAGTCAGTGACAGGGATTGAATCTCAGTCAGTGACAGGGATTGAACCTTAGTTAGTGACAGGGATTGAACCTCAGTCTGTGACAGGGATTGAATCTCAGTCAATGACAGGGATTGAATTTCTGTCAGTGACAAATATTGACCCTCAGTCAGTGACAGGGATTGAACCGAAATCAGTGACAGGGATTGAGCTTCAGTCAGTGACAGGGATTGACCCTCAGTCAGTGACAGGGATTGAGCAACAGTCAGTGACAGGGATTGACCCTCAGTCAGTGACAGGGATTGAGCTTCATTCAGTGACAGGGATTCAATCTCATTCAGTGACAGGGATTGAGACACAGTCAGAGACAGGGATTGAATCTCAGTCAGTGACAGGTATTGAGCTTCAGTCAGTGACAGGGATTTAATCTCAGTCAGTGACAGGGATTGAGCCTCAGTAAGTGACAGGGATTGATTCTCAGTCAGTGACACGGATTGACCCTCAGTCTGTGACAGGGATGTATCTCAGTCAGTGACAGGGATTGAATCTCCGTCAGTGACTGGGATTGACCCTCAGCCAGGGACAGGGTTTGAATCTCAATCAGTGACAGGGATTGAGCTTCAGTCAGTGACAGAGATTGAATCTCAGTCAGTGACAGGGATTGAATCTCAGTCAGTGACAGGGATTGAGACACAGTCAGAGACAGGGATTGAATCTCAGTCAGTGACAGGGATTGAGCTTCAGTCAGTGACAGGGATTGAATCTCAGTCAGTGACAGGGATTGCCCCTAAATCAGTGACAGGGATTGAATCTCAGTCAGTGACAGGGATTGAGCTTCATTCAGTGACAGGGATTGAATCTCAGTCAGTGACAGGGATTGAGACACAGTCAGAGACAGGGATTGAACCTAAGGTAGTGACAGGGATTGAATCTCAGTCAGTGACAGGGATTGAATCTCAGTCAGTGACAGGGATTGAGACACAGTAAGAGACAGGGATTGAATTTCAGTCAGTGACAGGGATTGAGCTTCAGTCAGTGGCAGGGATTGAAACTCAGTCAGTGACAGGGATTGAACCTCAGTCAGTGACAGGGATTGAATCTCAGTCAGTGACCGGGACTGAATCTCAGTCAATTACAGGGATTGAATCTCAGTCAGTGACAGGGATTGACCCTCAGTCAGAGACTGGGATTGACCCTCAGTCAGTGACAGGGATTGAATCTCAGTCAGTGACAGGGATTGACCCTCAGCCAGTGACAGGGATTGAACCGGAGTCAGCGACAGGGACTGAACCTCAGTCAGTGACAGGGAATGAATCTCAGTCAGTGACAGGGATTGACCCTCAGTCAGTGACAGGGATTGAGCCTCAGTCAGTGACAAGGATTGAATCTCAGTCAGTGACCGGGATTGAACCTCAGTCAGTGACAGGGATTGAACCTTAGTTAGTGACAGGGATTGAACCTCAGTCAGTGACAGGGATTGACACTTAGTCAGTGACAGGGAATGAACCTCAGTCAGTGACAGGTATTGATCCTCAGTCAGTGACAGGGAATGAACCTCAGTCAGTGACAGGGATTGATCCTCAGTCAGTGACAGGGATTGAACCTCAGTCAGTGACAGGGATTGACCCTTAGTCAGTGACAGGGAATAAACCTCATTCAGTGACAGGGATTGATCCTCAGTCAGTGACAGGGATTGATCCTCAGTCAGTGACAGGGATTGACCCTTAGTCAGTGACAGGGATTGAACCTCAGACAGTGACAGGGATTTTATCCTCAGTCAGTGACAGGGATTGACCCTCAGTCAGTGACAGGGATTGAGCCTCAGTCAGTGACAAGGATTGAATCTAAGTCAGTGACCGGGATTGAATCTCAGTCAGTGACAGGGATTGAATCTCAGTCAGTGACAGGGATTGAACCTGAGTTAGTGACAGGGATTGAATCTCAGTCAGTGACAGGGATTGAATCTCAGTCAATGACAGGGATTGAATCTCTGTCAGTGACAGATATTGACCCTCAGTCAGTGACAGGGATTGAACCTAAATCAGAGACAGGGATTGAGCTTCAGTCAGTGACAGGGATTGACCTTCAATCAGTGACAGGGATTGAGCATCAGTCAGCGTCAGGGTTTGACCCTCAGTCAGTGACAGGGATTGAGATACATTCAGTGACAGGGATTGAATCTCAGACAGTGACAGGGATTGAGACACAGTCAGAGATAGGGATTGAAACTCAGTCAGTTACAGGGATTGAGCCTCAGTCAGTGACAGGGATTGATCCTCAGTCAGTGACACGGATTGACCCTCAGTCTGTGACAGGGATGATTCTCAGTCAGTGACAGGGATTGAATCTCAGTCAGCGACAGGGATTGACCTTCAATCAGTGACAGGGATTGAATCTCAGTCAGTGACAGGGATTGAGCTTCAGTCAGTGACAGGGATTGAATCTCAGTCAGTGACAGGGGTTGAACCTCAGTCAGTGACATGGATTGAATCTAACTTAGTGACAGGGATTGAATCTCAGTCAGTGACAGGGACTGAACCTCAGTCAGTGACAGGGAATGAATCACAGTCAGTGACAGGGATTGGCCCTCAGCCAGTGACAGGGATTGAATCTCAATCAGTGACAGGGATTGAGCTTCAGTCCGTGACAGGGATTGAATCTCAGTCAGTGACAGGGATTGAACCTCAGTCAGTGACAGGGATTGACCCTTAGTCAGTGACAGGGATTGAATCTCAGTCAGTGACAGGGATTGAACCTCAGTCAGTGACAGGGATTGAGCATCAGTCAGTGACAGGGATTGACCCTCAGTCAGTGACAGGGATTGAGCTTCATTCAGTGACAGGGATTGAATCTCAGTCAGTGACAGGGATTGAGACACAGTCAGAGACAGGGATTGAATCTCAGTCAGTGACAGGGATTGAGCTTCAGTCAGTGGCAGGGATTGAATCTCAGTCAGTGACAGGGATTGAACCTTAGTTAGTGACAGGGATTGAATCTCAGTCAGTGACAGGGACTGAATCTCAGTCAATGACAGGGATTGAACCTCAGTCAGTGACAGGAATTGAACTCAGTCAGTGACAGGGATTCAATCTCAGTCAGTGACAGGAATTGAATCTCAGTCATTGACAGGGATTGACCCTCAGGCAGTGACAGGGATTGATCCACAGTCTGTGACAGAGATTGAACCTCAGTCAGTGACAGGGATTGAACCTCAGTCAGTGACAGGAATTGAACTCAGTCAGTGACAGGGATGGAATCTCAGTCAGTGACAGGGATTGAACCTCAGTCAGTGACAGCGAATGAATCTCATTCAGTGACAGGGATTCAATCTCAGTCAGTGACAGGGATTGAACCTCAGTCAGTGACAGGGATTGATCCTCAGTCAGTGACATGGATTGACCCTCAGCCAGTGACAGGGATTGACCCGAAGTCAGTGACAGGGATTGAATCTCAATCAGTGACAGGGATTGTCTCTCAGTCAGTGACAGGGTTTGAACCTCAGTCAGTGACAGGGATTGACCCTCAGTCAGTGACAGGGATTGAACCTCAGTCAGTGACAGGGATTGACCCGAAGTCAGTGACAGGGATTGAATCTCAATCAGTGACAGGGATTGTCTCTCAGTCAGTGACAGGGTTTGAACCTCAGTCAGTGACAGGGATTGACCCTCAGTCAGTGACAGGGATTGAGCCTCAGTCAGTGACAGGGATTGAACATCAGTCTGTGACGGGGATTGAACCTCAGTCTGTGACAGGGATTGAATCTCAGTCAGTGACAGGTATTGTGCCTCAGTCAGTGACAGGGATTGACCCACAGCCACTGACAGGGATTGAATCTCAGTCACTGAAAGGAATTGACCTCAGTCAGTGACAGGGATTGACCCTCAAGTCAGTGACAGGGATTGAACCTCATTCAATGACAGGGATTGACTCTCAGTCAGAGACTGGGATTGAATCTCAGTCAGTGACAGGGACTGATCCTCAGTCAGTGACAGGGGTTGACCCTCAGTCAGTGACAGGGACTGAACCTCAGTCTGTGACAGGGAGTGAACATCAGTCTGTGACAGGGATTGAATCTCAGTCAGTGACAGGGATTGTGCCTCAGTCATTGACAGGGATGGACCCTTAGCCAGTGACAGGGATTGAATCTCAGTCACTGAAAGGAATTGACCCTCAGTCAGTGACAGGGATTGAATCTCTGTCAGTGACAGGGATAGACCCTCAGTCATTGACAGTGATTGAATCTCAATCAGTGACAGGGATTGTCCCTCAGTCAGTGACAGGGTTTGAACCTCAGTCAGTGACAGGGATTGAGCCTCAGTCATTGACAGGGATTGACCCTCAGTCAGTGACAGGGATTGAATCTCAGTCAGTGACAGGGATTGAATCTCAGTCAGTGACAGGGATTGACCCTCAGTCAGTGTCAGCGAATGAATCTCAGTCAGTGACAGGGATTCAATCTCAGTCAGTGACAGGGATTGAATCTCAGTCAGTGACAGAGATTGACCCTCAGTCAGTGACAGGGATTGAACCACAGTCTGTGACAGAGATTGAAACTCAGTCAGTGACAGGGATTGAACCTCAGTCAGTGACAGGAATTGAACCTCAGTCAGTGACAGGGATTGGACCTCAGACAGTGACAGGGATTGACCCTCAGTCAGTGACAGGGATTGAACCTCAGTCAGTGACAGGGATTGACCCTCAGTCAATGACAGGGATTGACCCTCAGCCAGTGACAGGGATTGAATCTCAGTCACTGAAAGGGATTGAATCTCTGTCAGTGACAGGGATTGAACCTCAGTCAGTGACAGGGATTGAACCTCATTCAGTGACAGGGATTGCCCCTCAGTCAGTGACAGGGATTGAACCTCAGTCAGTGACAGGGATTGAGCCTCAGTCAGTGACAGGGATTGACCCTCAGCCAGTGACAGGGATTGTATCTCAGTCACTGAAATGGATTGATCCTCAGTCAGTGACAGGGATTGAACCTCAATCAATGACAGGGATTGACTCTCAGTCAGTGACAGGGATTGAATCTCAGTCAGTGACAGTGATTGAACCTCAGTTAGTGACAGGGATTGAACATCAGTCAGTGACAGGGATTGAATCTCAGTCAGTGACAGGGATTGTGCCTCAGTCAGTGACAGGGATTGACCCACAGACAGTGACAGGGATTGAATCTCAGTCACTGAAAGGGATTAACCCTCAGTCAGTGACAGGGATTGAATCTCTGTCAATGACAGGGATAGACCCTCAGTCAGTGACAGGGATTGAAACTCAGTCAGTGACAGGGATTAACCCGAAGTCAGTGACAGTGATTGAATCTCAATCAGTGACAGGGATTGTCTCTCAGTCAGTGACAGGGTTTGAACCTCAGTCAGTGACAGGGATTGACCCTCAGTCAGTGACAGGGATTGAGCCTCAGTCAGTAACAGGGATTGAACATCAGTCAGTGACAGGGATTGAACCTCAGTCTGTGACAGGAATTGAATCTCAGTCAGTCACAGGGATTGTGCCTCAGTCAGTGACAGGGATTGACCCTCAGCCAGTGACAGGGATTGAATCTCAGTCTCTGAAAGGAATTGACCCTCAGTCAGTGACAGGGATTGAATCTCTGTCAGTGACAGGGATAGACCCTCAGTCATTGACAGGGATTGAACATCAGTCAGTGACAGGATTGACCCGAAGTCAGTGACAGTGATTGAATCTCATTCAGTGACAGGGATTGTCCCTCAGTCAGTGACAGGGTTTGAACCGCAGTCAGTGACAGGGATTGAGCCTCAGTCAGTTGCAGGGATTGACCCTCAGTCAGTGACAGGGATTGAATCTCAGTCAGTGACAGGGATTGACCCTCAGTCAGTGACAGCGAATGAATCTCATTCAGTGACAGGGATTCAATCTCAGTCAGTGACAGGGATTGAATCTCAGTCAGTGACAGGGATTGACCCTCAGGCAGTGACAGGGATTGAACCACAGTCAGTGACAGAGATTGAACCTCAGTCAGTGACAGGGATTGAACCTCAGTCAGTGACAGGAATTGAACCTCAGTCAGTAACAGGGATTGGACCTCAGTCAGTGACAGGGATTGACCCTCAGTCAGTGACAGGGATTGAACCTCAGTCAGTGACAGGGATTGACCCTCAGTCAATGACAGGCATTGAACCTCAGTCAGTGACAGGGATTGATCCTCAGTCACTGACAGGGATTGACCCTCAGCCAGTGCCAGGGATTGAATCTCAGTCACTGAAAGGGATTGACCCTCAGTCAGTGACAGGGATTGAACCTCAGTCAGTGACAGGGATTGAACCTCATTCAGTGACAGGGATTGACCCTCTGTCAGTGACAGGGATTGAACCTCAATCAATGACAGGGATTGACTCTCAGTCAGTGACAGGGATTGAATCTCAGTCAGTGACAGTGATTGAACCTCAGTCAGTGACAGGGATTGAACATCAGTCAATGACAGGGATTGAATCTCAGTCAGTGACAGGGATTGTGCCTCAGTCAGTGACAGGGATTCACCCTCAGCCAGTGACAGGGATTGAATCTCAGTCACTGAAAGGGATTAACCCTCAGTCAGTGACAGGGTTTGAATCTCTGTCAGTGACAGGGATAGACCCTCAGTCAGTGACAGGGATTGAACCTCAATCAGTGACAGGGATTGACCCGAAGTCAGTGACTGTGATTGAATCTCAATCAGTGACAGGGATTGTCTCTCAGTCAGTGAGAGGGTTTGAACCTCAGTCAGTAACAGGGATTGACCCTCACTCAGTGACAGGGATTGAGCTTCAGTCAGTGACAGGGGTTGAACATCAGTCTGTGACAGCGATTGAACCTCAGTCTGTGACAGGGATTGAATCTCAGTCAGTGACAGGGATTGTGCCTCAGTCAGTGACAGGGATTGACCCTCAGACAGTGACAGGGATTGAATCTCAGTCACTGAAAGGAATTGACCCTCAGTCAGTGACAGGGATTGAATCTCTGTCAGTGACAGGGATAGACCCTCAGTCATTGACAGGGATTGAATCTCAGTCAGTGACAGGGATTGTGCCTCAGTCAGTGACAGGGATTGACCCTCAGACAGTGACAGGGATTGAATCTCAGTCACTGAAAGGAATTGACCCTCAGTCAGTGACAGGGATTGAATCTCTGTCAGTGACAGGGATAGACCCTCAGTCATTGACAGGGATTGAACCTCAGTCAGTGACAGGGATTGACCCGAAGTCAGTGACAGTGATTGAATCTCAATCAGTGACAGGGATTGTCCCTCAGTCAGTGACAGGGTTTGAACCTCAGTCAGTGACAGGGATTGAGCCTCAGTCAGTGACAGGGATTGAATCTCAGTCAGTGACAGGGATTGACCCTCAGTCAGTGACAGCGAATGAATCTCAGTCAGTGACAGGGATTGACCCTCAGGCAGTGACAGGGATTGACCCTCAGTCAGTGACAGGGATTGAACCTTAGTCAGTGACAGGGATTGACCCTCAGTCAATGACAGGCATTGAACCTCAGTCAGTGACAGGGATTGAGCCTCAGTCAGTGACAGGGATTGAACCTCAGTCAGTGACAGGGATTGAACCTCAGTCAGTGACAGGAATTGAACCTCAGTCAGTGACAGTGATTGGACCTCAGTCAGTGACAGGGATTGACCCTCAGTCAGTGACAGGGATTGAACCTCAGTCAGTGACAGGGATTGACCCTCAGTCAATGACAGGCATTGAACCTCAGTCAGTGACAGGGATTGATCCTCAGTCAGTGACAGGGATTGAACCTCAGCCAGTGACAGGGATTGAATCTCAGTCACTGAAAGGGATTGACCCTCAGTCAGTGACAGGGATTGAACCTCAGTCAGTGACAGGGATTGAACCTCATTCAGTGACAGGGATTGACCCTCTGTAAGTGACAGGGATTGTACCTCAGTCAGTGACAGGGATTGAGACTCATTCAGGGACAGGGATTGACCCTCAGCCAGTGACAGGGATTGAATCTCAGTCACTGAAAGGGATTGACCCTCAGTCAGTGAGATGGATAGACCCTCAGTCATTGACAGGGATTGACCCTCAGTCAGTGACAGGGATTGACCCGAAGTCAGTGACAGTGATTGAATCTCAATCAGTGACAGGGATTGTCCCTCAGTCAGTGACAGGGTTTGAACCTCAGTCAGTGACAGGGATTGAGCCTCAGTCATTGACAGGGATTGACCCTCAGTCTGTGACAGGGATTGAATCTCAGTCAGTGACAGGGATTGACCCTCAGTCAGTGTCAGCGAATGAATCTCAGTCAGTGACAGGGATTCAATCTCAGTCAGTGACAGGGATTGAATCTCAGTCAGTGACAGGTATTGACCCTCAGGCAGTGACAGAGATTGAACCACAGTCTGTGACAGAGATTGAACCTCAGTCAGTGACAGGGATTGGACCTCAGTCAGTGACAGGGATTGACCCTCAGTCAGTGACAGGGATTGAACCTCAGTCAGTGACAGGGATTGACCCTCAGTCAATGACAGGCATTGAACCTCAGTCAGTGACAGGGATTGATTCTCAGTCAGTGACAGGGATTGAATCTCTGTCAGTGACAGGGATTGAACCTCAGTCAGTGACAGGGATTGAACCTCATTCAGTGACAGGGATTGACCCTCAGTCAGTGACAGGGATTGAACCTCAGTCAGTGACAGGGATTGAGCCTCACTCAGTGACAGGGATTGAATCTCAGTCAGTGATAGGGATTGTGCCTCAGTCAGTGACAGGGATTGACCCACAGACAGTGACAGGGATTGAATCTCAGTCACTGAAAGGGATTGATCCTCAGTCAGTGACAGGGATTGAATTTCTGTCAGTGACAGGGATTGAACCTCAATCAATGACAGGGATTGACTCTCAGTCAGTGACAGGGATTGAATCTCAGTCAGTGACAGTGATTGAACCTCAGTCAGTGACAGGGATTGAACATCACTCAGTGACAGGGATTGAATCTCAGTCAGTGATAGGGATTGTGCCTCAGTCAGTGACAGGGATTGACCCACAGACAGTGACAGGGATTGAATCTCAGTCACTGAAAGGGATTAACCCGAAGTCAGTGACAGTGATTGAATCTCAATCAGTGACAGGGATTGTCTCTCAGTCAGTGACAGGGTGTGAACCTCAGTCAGTGACAGGGATTGACCCTCAGTCAGTGACAGGGATTTAGCCTCAGTTAGTGACAGGGATTGACCCTCAGCCAGTGACAGGAATTGAATCTCAGTCACTGAAAGGAATTGACCCTCTCTCAGTGACAGGGATTGAATCTCTATCAGTGACAGGGATAGACACTCAGTCATTGACAGGGATTGAACATCAGTCAGTGACAGGATTGACTCGAAGTCAGTGACAGTGATTAAATCTCAATCAGTGACAGGGATTGTCTCTCAGTCAGTGACAGGGTTTGAACCTCAGTCAGTGACAGGGATTGACCTCAGTCAGTGACAGGGATTGAGCCTCAGTCAGTGACAGGGATTTAGCCTCAGTTAGTGACAGGGATTGACCCTCAGCCAGTGACAGGAATTGAATCTCAGTCACTGAAAGGAATTGACCCTCTCTCAGTGACAGTGATTGAATCTCAATCAGTGACAGGGATTGTCCCTCAGTCAGTGACAGGGATTGACCCGAAGTCAGTGACAGTGATTGAATCTCATTCAGTGACAGGGATTCAATCTCAGTCAGTGACAGGGATTGAATCTCAGTCAGTGACAGGGATTGACCCTCAGGCAGTGACAGGGATTGAACCACAGTCTGTGACAGAGATTGAACCTCAGTCAGTGACAGGGATTGAACCTCAGTCGGTGACAGGAATTGAACCTCAGTCAGTGACAGGGATTGAGCCTCAGTCAGTGACAGGGCTTGACCCTCAGTAAGTGACAGGGATTGAATCTCAGTCAGTGACAGGGATTGACCCTCAGTCAGTGACAGCGAATGAATCTCATTCAGTGACAGGGATTCAATCTCAGTCAGTGACAGGGATTGAATCTCAGTCAGTGACAGGGATTGACCCTCAGGCAGTGACAGGGATTGAACCACAGTCTGTGACAGAGACTGAACCTCAGTCAGTGACAGGGATTGAACCTCAGTCGGTGACAGGAATTGAACCTCAGTCAGTGACAGGGATTGGACCTCAGTCAGTGACAGGGATTGACCCTCAGTCAGTGACAGGGATTGAACCTCAGTCAGTGACAGGGATTGACCCTCAGTCATTGACAGGCATTGAACCTCAGTCAGTGACAGGGATTGACCCTCAGCCAGTGACAGGGATTGAATCTCAGTCACTGAAAGGGATTGACCCTCAGTCAGTGACAGGGATTGAACCTCAGTCAGTGACAGGGATTGAACCTCATTCAGTGACAGGGATTGACCCTCTGTCAGTGACAGGGATTGAACCTCAGTCAGTGACAGGGATTGAACCTCAGTCAGTGACAGGGATTGAACCTCATTCAGTGACAGGGATTGACCCTCTGTCAGTGACAGGGATTGAACCTCAGTCAGTGACAGGGATTGAACCTCATTCAGTGACAGGGATTGACCCTCTGTCAGTGACAGGGATTGAACCTCAATCAATGACAGGGATTGACTCTCAGTCAGTGACAGTGATTGAACCTCAGTCAGTGACTGGGATTGAACATCAGTCAGTGACAGGGATTGAATCTCAGTCAGTGACAGGGATTGTGCCTCAGTCAGTGACAGGGATTGACCCTCAGCCAGTGACAGGGATCGAATCTCAGTCACTGAAAGGGATTAACCCTCAGTCAGTGACAGGGATTGAATCTCTGTCAGTGACAGGGATAGACCCTCAGTCAGTGACAGGGATTGAACCTCAGTCAGTGACAGGGATTGAACCTCAGTCAGTGACTGTGATTGAATCTCAATCAGTGACAGGGATTGTCTCTCAGGCAGTGACAGGGTTTGAACCTCAGTCAGTGACAGGGATTGACCCTCAGTCAGTGACAGGGATTGAGCCTCAGTCAGTGACAGGGATTGAACATCAGTCTGTGACAGGGATTGAACCTCAGTCTGTGACAGGGATTGAATCTCAGTCAGTGACAGGGATTGTGCCTCAGTCAGTGACAGGGATTGACCCTCAGACAGTGACAGGGATTGAATCTCAGTCACTGAAAGGAATTGACCCTCAGCCTGTGACAGGGATTGAATCTCTGTCAGTGACAGGGATAGACCCTCAGTCATTGACAGGGATTGAACCTCAGTCAGTAACAGGTATTGACCCGAAGTCAGTGACAGTGATTGAATCTCAATCAGTGACAGGGATTGTCCCTCAGTCAGTGACAGGGTTTGAACCTCAGTCAGTGACAGGGATTGAGCCTCAGTCAGTGACAGGGATTGAATCTCAGTCAGTGACAGGGATTGACCCTCAGTCAGTGACAGCGAATGAATCTCAGTCAGTGACAGGGATTGACCCTCAGGCAGTGACAGGGATTGAACCACAGTCTGTGACAGAGATTGAACCTCAGTCAGTGACAGGGATTGAACCTCAGTCAGTGACAGGAATTGAACCTCAGTCAGTGACAGGGATTGGACCTCAGTCAGTGACAGGGATTGACCCGAAGTCAGTGACAGGGATTGAACCTCAGTCAGTGACAGGGAATGACCCTCAGTCAATGACAGGCATTGAACCTCAGTCAGTGACAGGGATTGATCCTCAGTCAGTGACAGGGATTGACCCTCAGCCAGTGACAGGGATTGAATCTCAGTCACTGAAAGGGATTGACCCTCAGCCAGTGACAGGGATTGAATCTCTGTCAGTGACAGGGATTGAACCTCAGTCAGTGACAGGGATTGAACCTCATTCACTGACAGGGATTGACCCTCAGTCAGTGACAGGGATTGAACCTCAGTCAGTGACAGGGATTGAGCCTCAGTGAGTGACATGGATTGACCCTCAGCCAGTGACAGGGATTGAATCTCAGTCACTGAAATGGATTGATCCTCAGTCAGTGACAGGGATTGAATCTCTGTCAGTGACAGGGATTGAACCTCAATCAATGACAGGGATTGACTCTCAGTCAGTGACAGGGATTGAATCTCAGTCAGTGACAGTGATTGAACCTCAGTCAGTGACAGGGATTGAACATCAGTCAGTGACAGGGATTGAATCTCAGTCAGTGACAGGGATTGTGCCTCAGTCAGTGACAGGGATTGACCCACAGACAGTGACAGGGATTGAATCTCAGTCACTGAAAGGGATTAACCCTCAGCCAGTGACAGGGATTGAATCTCAGTCACTGAAAGGGATTGACCCTCAGTCAGTGACAGGGATTGAACCTCAGTCAGTGACAGGGATTGAACCTCATTCAGTGACAGGGATTGACCCTCTGTAAGTGACAGGGACTGTACCTCAGTCAGTGACAGGAATTGAGACTCAGTCAGGGACAGGGATTGACCCTCAGTCTGTGACAGGAATTGAATCTCAGTCAGTGACAGGGATTGATCCTCAGTCAGTGACAGGGATTGAACCTCAGCCAGTGACAGGGATTGAATCTCAGTCACTGAAAGGGATTGACCCTCAGTCAGTGACAGGGATTGAATCTCTGTCAGTGACAGGGATTGAACCTCAGTCAGTGACAGGGATTGAACCTCATTCAGTGACAGGGATTGACCCTCAGTCAGTGACAGGGATTGAACCTCAGTCAGTGACAGGGATTGAGCCTCAGTGAGTGACATGGATTGACCCTCAGCCAGTGACAGGGATTGAATCTCAGTCACTGAAATGGATTGATCCTCAGTCAGTGACAGGGATTGAATCTCTGTCAGTGACAGGGATTGAACCTCAATCAATGACAGGGATTGACTCTCAGTCAGTGACAGGGATTGAATCTCAGTCAGTGACAGTGATTGAACCTCAGTCAGTGACAGGGATTGAACATCAGTCAGTGACAGGGATTGAATCTCAGTCAGTGACAGGGATTGTGCCTCAGTCAGTGACAGGGATTGACCCACAGACAGTGACAGGGATTGAATCTCAGTCACTGAAAGGGATTAACCCTCAGCCAATGACAGGGATTGAATCTCAGTCACTGAAAGGGATTGACCCTCAGTCAGTGACAGGGATTGAGCCTCAGTCAGTGACAGGGATTGAAAATCATTCAGTGACAGGGATTGACCCTCTGTAAGTGACAGGGACTGTACCTCAGTCAGTGACAGGAATTGAGACTCAGTCAGGGACAGGCATTGACCCTCAGTCTGTGACAGGAATTGAATCTCAGTCAGTGACAGGGATTGTGCCTCAGTTAGTGACAGGGATTGAATCTCAGTCAGTGACAGGGATTGACCCTCAGTCAGTGACAGGGACTGAACCTCAGTCTGTGACAGGGATTGAACATCAGTCTGTCACAGGGATTGAATCTCAGTCAGTGACAGGGATTGTGCCTCAGTCAGTGACAGGGATTGACCCTCAGCCAGTGACAGGGATTGAATCTCAGTCACTGAAAGGGATTAACCCTCAGTCAGTGACAGGGATTGAATCTCTGTCAGTGACAGGGATAGACCCTCAGTCATTGACAGGGATTGAACCTCAGTCAGTGACAGGGATTGACCCGAAGTCAGTGACAGTGATTAAATCTCAATCAGTGACAGGGATTGTCTCTCAGTCAGTGACAGGGTTTGAACCTCAGTCAGTGACAGGGATTGACCTCAGTCAGTGACAGGGATTGAGCCTCAGTCAGTGACAGGGATTGAACATCAGTCAGTGACAGGCATTGAACCTCAGTCTGTGACAGGGATTGAATCTCAGTCAGTGACAGGGATTGTGCCTCAGTCATTGACAGGGATTAAACCTTAGCCAGTGACAGGGATTGAATCTCAGTCACTGAAAGGAATTGACCCTCAGTCAGTGACAGGGATTGAATCTCTGTCAGTGACAGGGATAGACCCTCAGTCATTGACAGTGATTGAATCTCAATCAGTGACAGGGATTGTCCCTCAGTCAGTGACAGGGTTTGAACCTCAGTCAGTGACAGGGATTGAGCCTCAGTCATTGACAGGGATTGACCCTCAGTCAGTGACAGGGATTGAATCTCAGTCAGTGACAGGGATTGAATCTCAGTCAGTGACAGGGATTGACCCTCAGTCAGTGTCAGCGAATGAATCTCAGTCAGTGACAGGGATTCAATCTCAGTCAGTGACAGGGATTGACCCTCAGTCAGTGACAGGGATTAAACACAGTCTGTGACAGAGATTGAACCTCAGTCAGTGACAGGGATTGAACCTCAGTCAGTGACAGGAATTGAACCTCAGTCAGTGACAGGGATTGGACCTCAGACAGTGACAGGGATTGACCCTCAGTCAGTGACAGGGATTGAACCTCAGTCAGTGACAGGGATTGACCCTCAGCCAGTGACAGGGATTGAATCTCAGTCACTGAAAGGGATTGACCCTCAGTCAGTGACAGGGATTGAATCTCTGTCAGTGACAGGGATTGAACCTCAGTCAGTGACAGGGATTGAACCTCATTCAGTGACAGGGATTGACCCTCAGTCAGTGACAGGGATTGAACCTCAGTCAGTGACAGGGATTGACCCTCAGCCAGTGACAGGGATTGTATCTCAGTCACTGAAATGGATTGATCCTCAGTCAGTGACAGGGATTGAATCTCTGTCAGTGACAGGGATTGAACCTCAATCAATGACAGGGATTGACTCTCAGTCAGTGACAGGGATTGAATCTCAGTCAGTGACAGTGATTGAACCTCTGTCAGTGACAGGGATTGAACATCAGTCAGTGACAGGGATTGAATCTCAGTCAGTGACAGGGATTTTGCCTCAGTCAGTGACAGGGATTGACCCACAGACAGTGACAGGGATTGAATCTCAGTCACTGAAAGGGATTAACCCTCAGTCAGTGACAGGGATTGAATCTCTGTCAGTGACAGGGATTGACCCTCAGTCAGTGACAGCGAATGAATCTCATTCAGTGACAGGGATTAACCCGAAGTCAGTGACAGTGATTGAATCTCAATCAGTGACAGGGATTGTCTCTCAGTCAGTGACAGGGTTTGAACCTCAGTCAGTGACAGGGATTGACCCTCAGTCAGTGACAGGGATTGAGCCTCAGTCAGTGACAGGGATTGAACATCAGTCAGTGACAGGGATTGAACCTCAGTCTGTGACAGGAAATGAATCTCAGTCAGTCACAGGGATTGTGCCTCAGTCAGTGACAGGGATTGACCCTCAGCCAGTGACAGGGATTGAATCTCAGTCTCTGAAAGGAATTGACCCTCAGTCAGTGACAGGGATTGAATCTCTGTCAGTGACAGGGATAGACCCTCAGTCATTGACAGGGATTGAACATCAGTCAGTGACAGGATTGACCCGAAGTCAGTGACAGTGATTGAATCTCAATCAGTGACAGGGATTGTCCCTCAGTCAGTGACAGGTTTTGAACCTCAGTCAGTGACAGGGATTGAGCCTCAGTCAGTGACAGGGATTGACCCTCAGTCAGTGACAGGGATTGAATCTCAGTCAGTGACAGGGATTGACCCTCAGTCAGTGACAGCGAATGAATCTCATTCAGTGACAGGGATTCAATCTCAGTCAGTGACAGGGATTGAATCTCAGTCAGTGACAGGGATTGACCCTCAGGCAGTGACAGGGATTGAACCACAGTCAGTGACAGAGATTGAACCTCAGTCAGTGACAGGGATTGAACCTCAGTCAGTGACAGGAATTGAACCTCAGTCAGTAACAGGGATTGGACCTCAGTCAGTGACAGGGATTGACCCTCAGTCAGTGACAGGGATTGAACCTCAGTCAGTGACAGGGATTGACCCTCAGTCAATGACAGGCATTGAACCTCAGTCAGTGACAGGGATTGATCCTCAGTCACTGACAGGGATTGACCCTCAGCCAGTGCCAGGGATTGAATCTCAGTCACTGAAAGGGATTGACCCTCAGTCAGTGACAGAGATTGAACCTCAGTCAGTGACAGGGATTGAACCTCATTCAGTGACAGGGATTGACCCTCTGTCAGTGACAGGGATTGAACCTCAATCAATGACAGGGATTGACACTCAGTCAGTGACAGGGATTGAATCTCAGTCAGTGACAGTGATTGAACCTCAGTCAGTGACAGGGATTGAACATCAGTCAATGACAGGGATTGAATCTCAGTCAGTGACAGGGATTGTGCCTCAGTCAGTGACAGGGATTCACCCTCAGCCAGTGACAGGGATTGAATCTCAGTCACTGAAAGGGATTAACCCTCAGTCAGAGACAGGGATTGAATCTCTGTCAGTGACAGGGTTAGACCCTCAGTCAGTGACAGGGATTGAACCTCAGTCAGTGACAGGGATTGACCCGAAGTCAGTGACTGTGATTGAATCTCAATCAGTGACAGGGATTGACCCGAAGTCAGTGAGAGGGTTTGAACCTCAGTCAGTGACAGGGATTGACCCTCAGTCAGTGACAGGGATTGAGCCTCAGTCAGTGACAGGGATTGAACATCAGTCTGTGACAGGGATTGAACCTCAGTCTGTGACAGGGATTGAATCTCAGTCAGTGACAGGGATTGTGCCTCAGTCAGTGACAGGGATTGACCCTCAGACAGTGACAGGGATTGAATCTCAGTCACTGAAAGGAATTGACCCTCAGTCAGTGACAGGGATTGAATCTCTGTCAGTGACACGGATAGACCCTCAGTCATTGACAGGGATTGAACCTCAGTCAGTGACAGGGATTGACCCGAAGTCAGTGACAGTGATTGAATCTCAATCAGTGACAGGGATTGTCCCTCAGTCAGTGACAGGGTTTGAACCTCAGTCAGTGACAGGGATTGACCCTCAGTCAGTGACAGGGATTGAATCTCAGTCAGTGACAGGGATTGACCCTCAGTCAGTGACAGCGAATGAATCTCAGTCAGTGACAGGGATTGACCCTCAGGCAGTGACAGGGATTGAACCACAGTCTGTGACAGAAATTGAACCTCAGTCAGTGACAGGGATTGAACCTCAGTCAGTGACAGGAATTGAACCTCAGTCAGTGACAGGGATTGGACCTCAGTCAGTGACAGGGATTGACCCTCAGTCAGTGACAGGGATTGAACCTCAGTCAGTGACAGGGATTGACCCTCAGTCAATGACAGGCATTGAACCTCAGTCAGTGACAGGGAATGATCCTCAGTCAGTGACAGGGATTGACCCTCAGCCAGTGACAGGGATTGAATCTCAGTCACTGAAAGGGATTGACCCTCAGTCAGTGACAGGGAATGAACCTCAGTCAGTGACAGGGATTGAACCTCATTCAGTGACAGGGATTGACCCTCTGTAAGTGACAGGGATTGTACCTCAGTCAGTGACAGGGATTGAGACTCAGTCAGGGACAGGGATTGACCCTCAGCCAGTGACAGGGATTGAATCTCAGTCACTGAAAGGGATTGACCCTCAGTCAGTGACAGGGATAGACCCTCAGTCATTGACAGGGATTGACCCTCAGTCAGTGACAGGGATTGACCCGAAGTCAGTGACAGTGATTGAATCTCAATCAGTGACAGGGATTGTCCCTCAGTCAGTGACAGGGTTTGAACCTCAGTCAGTGACAGGGATTGAGCCTCAGTCATTGACAGGGATTGACCCTCAGTTTGTGACAGGGATTGAATCTCAGTCAGTGACAGGGATTGACCCTCAGTCAGTGTCAGCGAATGAATCTCAGTCAGTGACAGGGATTCAATCTCAGTCAGTGACAGGGATTGAATCTCAGTCAGTGACAGGGATTGACCCTCAGTCAGTGACAGGGATTGAACCACAGTCTGTGACAGAGATTGAACCTCAGTCAGTGACAGGGATTGAACCTCAGTCAGTGACAGGAATTGAACCTCAGTCAGTGACAGGGATTGGACCTCAGTCAGTGACAGGGATTGACCCTCAGTCAGTGACAGGGATTGAACCTCAGTCAGTGACAGGGATTGACCCTCAGTCAATGACAGGCATTGAACCTCAGTCAGTGACAGGGATTGATTCTCAGTCAGTGACAGGGATTGAATCTCTGTCAGTGACAGGGATTGAACCTCAGTCAGTGACAGGGATTGAACCTCAGTCAGTGACAGGGATTGAACCTCATTCAGTGACAGGGATTGACCCTCAGTCAGTGACAGGGATTGAACCTCAGTCAGTGACAGGGATTGAGCCTCACTCAGTGACAGGGATTGACCCTCAGCCAGTGACAGGGATTGTTTCTCAGTCACTGAAATGGATTGATCCTCAGTCAGTGACAGGGATTGAATCTCTGTCAGTGACAGGGATTGAACCTCAATGAATGACAGGGATTGACTCTCAGTCAGTGACAGGGATTGAATCTCAGTCAGTGACAGTGATTGAACCTCAGTCAGTGACAGGGATTGAACATCAGTCAGTGACAGGGATTGAATCTCAGTCAGTGACAGGGATTGTGCCTCAGTCAGTGACAGGGATTGACCCACAGACAGTGACAGGGATTGAATCTCAGTCACTGAAAGGGATTAACCCTCAGTCAGTGACAGGGATTGAATCTCTGTCAGTGACAGGGATAGACCCTCAGTCAGTGACAGGGATTGAACCTCAGTCAGTGACAGGGATTAACCCGAAGTCAGTGACAGGGATTGAATCTCAATCAGTGACAGGGATTGTCTCTCAGTCAGTGACAGGGTGTGAACCTCAGTCAGTGACAGGGATTGACCCTCAGTCAGTGACAGGGATTGAGCCTCAGTCAGTGACAGGGATTGAACATCAGTCAGTGACAGGGATTGAACCTCAGTCTGTGACAGGAATTGAATCTCAGTCAGTGACAGGGATTGTGCCTCAGTTAGTGACAGGGATTGACCCTCAGCCAGTGACAGGGATTGAATCTCAGTCACTGAAAGGAATTGACCCTCAGTCAGTGACAGGGATTGAATCTCTATCAGTGACAGGGATAGACCCTCAGTCATTGACAGGGATTGAACATCAGTCAGTGACAGGATTGACTCGAAGTCAGTGACAGTGATTGAATCTCAATCAGTGACAGGGATTGTCCCTCAGTCAGTGACAGGGTTTGAACCTCAGTCAGTGACACGGATTGAGCCTCAGTCAGTGACAGGGATTGACCCTCTGTCAGTGACAGGGATTGAATCTCAGTCAGTGACAGGGATTGACTCTCAGTCAGTGACAGCGAATGAATCTCATTCAGTGACAGGGATTCAATCTCAGTCAGTGACAGGGATTGAATCTCAGTCAGTGACAGGGATTGACCCTCAGGCAGTGACAGGGATTGAACCACAGTCTGTGACAGAGATTGAACCTCAGTCAGTGACAGGGATTGAACCTCAGTCAGTGACAGGAATTGAACCTCAGTCAGTGACAGGGATTAGACCTCAGTCAGTGACAGGGATTGAACCTCAGTCAGTGACAGGGATTGAACCTCAGTCAGTGACAGGGATTGACCCTCAGTCATTGACAGGCATTGAACCTCAGTCAGTGACAGCGATTGATCCTCAGTCAGTGACAGGGATTGACCCTCAGCCAGTGACAGGGATTGAATCTCAGTCACTGAAAGGGATTGACCCTCAGTCAGTGACAGGGATTGAACCTCAGTCAGTGACAGGGATTGAACCTCATTCAGTGACAGGGATTGACCCTCTGTCAGTGACAGGGATTGAACCTCAGTCAGTGACAGGGATTGAACCTCATTCAGTGACAGGGATTGACCCTCTGTCAGTGACAGGGATTGAACCTCAATCAATGACAGGGATTGACTCTCAGTCAGTGACAGGGATTGAATCTCAGTCAGTGACAGTGATTGAACCTCAGTCAGTGACAGGGATTGAACATCAGTCAGCGACAGGGATTGAATCTCAGTCAGTGACAGGGATTGACCCTCAGTCAGTGACAGCGAATGAATCTCATTCAGTGACAGGGATTGACCCTCAGGCAGTGACAGGGATTGAACCACAGTCTGTGACAGAGATTGAACCTCAGTCAGTGACAGGGATTGAACCTCAGTCAGTGACAGGAATTCAACCTCAGTCAGTGACAGGGATTGACCCTCAGGCAGTGACAGGGATTGAACCACAGTCTGTGACAGAGATTGAACCTCAGTCAGTGACAGGGATTGAACCTCAGTCAGTGACAGGAATTGAACCTCAGTCAGTGACAGGGATTGAATCTCAGTCAGTGACAGTGATTGAACCTCAGTCAGTGACAGGGATTGAACATCAGTCAGTGACAGGGATTGAATCTCAGTCAGTGACAGGGATTGAATCTCAGTCAGTGACAGGGATTGACCCTCAGTCAGTGACAGCGAATGAATCTCATTCAGTGACAGGGATTCAATCTCAGTCAGTGACAGGGATTGAATCTCAGTCAGTGACAGGGATTGACCCTCAGGCAGTGACAGGGATTGAACCACAGTCAGTGACAGAGATTGAACCTCAGTCAGTGACAGGGATTGAACCTCAGTCAGTGACAGGAATTGAACCTCAGTCAGTAACAGGGATTGGACCTCAGTCAGTGACAGGGATTGACCCTCAGTCAGTGACAGGGATTGAACATCAGTCAGTGACAGGGATTGACTCGAAGTCAGTGACAGTGATTGAATCTCAATCAGTGACAGGGATTGTCCCTCAGTCAGTGACAGGGTTTGAACCTCAGTCAGTGACACGGATTGAGCCTCAGTCAGTGACAGGGATTGACCCTCTGTCAGTGACAGGGATTGAATCTCAGTCAGTGACAGGGATTGACTCTCAGTCTGTGACAGCGAATGAATCTCATTCAGTGACAGGGATTCAATCTCAGTCAGTGACAGGGATTGAATCTCAGTCAGTGACAGGGATTGACCCTCAGGCAGTGACAGGGATTGAACCACAGTCTGTGACAGAGATTGAACCTCAGTCAGTGACAGGGATTGAACCTCAGTCAGTGACAGGAATTGAACCTCAGTCAGTGACAGGGATTGGACCTCAGTCAGTGACAGGGATTGAACCTCAGTCAGTGACAGGGTTTGAACCTCAGTCAGTGACAGGGATTGACCCTCAGTCATTGACAGGCATTGAACCTCAGTCAGTGACAGGGATTGATCCTCAGTCAGTGACAGGGATTGACCCTCAGCCAGTGACAGGGATTGAATCTCAGTCACTGAAAGGGATTGACCCTCAGTCAGTGACAGGGATTGAACCTCAGTCAGTGACAGGGATTGAACCTCATTCAGTGACAGGGATTGACCCTCTGTCAGTGACAGGGATTGAACCTCAGTCAGTGACAGGGATTGAACCTCATTCAGTGACAGGGATTGACCATCTGTCAGTGACAGGGATTGAACCTCAATCAATGACAGGGATTGACTCTCAGTCAGTGACAGGGATTGAATCTCAGTCAGTGACAGTGATTGAACCTCAGTCAGTGACAGGGATTGAACATCAGTCAGTGACAGGGATTGAATCTCAGTCAGTGACAGGGATTGACCCTCAGTCAGTGACAGCGAATGAATCTCATTCAGTGACAGGGATTCAATCTCAGTCAGTGACAGTGATTGAATCTCAGTCAGTGACAGGGATTGACCCTCAGGCAGTGACAGGGATTGAACCACAGTCAGTGACAGAGATTGAACCTCAGTCAGTGACAGGGATTGAACCTCAGTCAGTGACAGGAATTGAACCTCAGTCAGTAACAGGGATTGGACCTCAGTCAGTGACAGGGATTGACCCTCAGTCAGTGACAGGGATTGAACCTCAGTCAGTGACACGGATTGACCCTCAGTCAATGACAGGCATTGAACCTCAGTCAGTGACAGGGATTGATCCTCAGTCACTGACAGGGATTGACCCTCAGCCAGTGCCAGGGATTGAATCTCAGTCACTGAAAGGGATTGACCCTCAGTCAGTGACAGGGATTGAACCTCAGTCAGTGACAGGGATTGAACCTCATTCAGTGACAGGGATTGACCCTCTGTCAGTGACAGGGATTGAACCTCAATCAATGACAGGGATTGACTCTCAGTCAGTGACAGGGATTGAATCTCAGTCAGTGACAGTGATTGAACCTCAGTCAGTGACAGGGATTGAACATCAGTCAATGACAGGGATTGAATCTCAGTCAGTGACAGGGATTGTGCCTCAGTCAGTGACAGGGATTCACCCTCAGCCAGTGACAGGGATTGAATCTCAGTCACTGAAAGGGATTAACCCTCAGTCAGTGACAGGGATTGAATCTCTGTCAGTGACAGGGATAGACCCTCAGTCAGTGACAGGGATTGAACCTCAGTCAGTGACAGGGATTGACCCGAAGTCAGTGACTGTGATTGAATCTCAATCAGTGACAGGGATTGTCTCTCAGTCAGTGAGAGCTTTTGAACCTCAGTCAGTGACAGGGATTGAGCCTCAGTCATTGACAGGGATTGACCCTCAGTCTGTGACAGGGATTGAATCTCAGTCAGTGACAGGGATTGACCCTCAGTCAGTGTCAGCGAATGAATCTCAGTCAGTGACAGGGATTCAATCTCAGTCAGTGACAGGGATTGAATCTCAGTCAGTGACAGGGATTGACCCTCTGTCAGTGACAGGGATTGAACCACAGTCTGTGACAGAGATTGAACCTCAGTCAGTGACAGGGATTGACCCTCTGTAAGTGACAGGGATTGTGCCTCAGTCAGTGACAGGGATTGAGACTCAGTCAGGGACATGGATTGACCCTCAGCCAGTGACAGGGATTGAATCTCAGTCACTGAAAGGGATTGACCCTCAGTCAGTGACAGGGATAGACCCTCAGTCATTGACAGGGATTGACCCTCAGTCAGTGACAGGGATTGACCCGAAGTCAGTGACAGTGATTGAATCTCAATCAGTGACAGGGATTGTCCCTCAGTCAGTGACAGGGTTTGAACCTCAGTCAGTGACAGGGATTGAGCCTCAGTCATTGACAGGGATTGACCCTCAGTCTGTGACAGGGATTGAATCTCAGTCAGTGACAGGGATTGACCCTCAGTCAGTGTCAGCGAATGAATCTCAGTCAGTGACAGGGATTCAATCTCAGTCAGTGACAGGGATTGAATCTCAGTCAGTGACAGGGATTGACCCTCAGTCAGTGACAGGGATTGAACCACAGTCTGTGACAGAGATTGAACCTCAGTCAGTGACAGGGATTGAACCTCAGTAAGTGACAGGAATTGAACCTCAGTCAGTGACAGGGATTGGACCTCAGTCAGTGACAGGGATTGACCCTCAGTCAGTGACAGGGATTGAACCTCAGTCAGTGACAGGGATTGACCCTCAGTCAATGACAGGCATTGAACCTCAGTCAGTGACAGGGATTGATTCTCAGTCAGTGACAGGGATTGAATCTCTGTCAGTGACAGGGATTGAACCTCAGTCAGTGACAGGGATTGAACCTCATTCAGTGACAGGGATTGACCCTCAGTCAGTGACAGGGATTGAACCTCAGTCAGTGACAGGGATTGAGCCTCACTCAGTGACAGGGATTGACCCTCAGCCAGTGACAGGGATTGTATCTCAGTCACTGAAATGGATTGATCCTCAGTCAGTGACAGGTATTGAATCTCTGTCAGTGACAGGGATTGAACCTCAGTCAGTGACAGGGATTGAACCTCAATCAATGACAGGGATTGACTCTCAGTCAGTGACAGGGATTGAATCTCAGTCAGTGACAGTGATTGAACCTCAGTCAGTGACAGGGATTGAACATCAGTCAGTGACAGGGATTGAATCTCAGTCAGTGACAGGGATTGTGCCTCAGTCAGTGACAGGGATTGACCCACAGACAGTGACAGGGATTGAATCTCAGTCACTGAAAGGGATTAACCCTCAGTCAGTGACAGGGATTGAATCTCTGTCAGTGACAGGGATAGACCCTCAGTCAGTGACAGGGATTGAACCTCAGTCAGTGACAGGGATTAACCCGAAGTCAGTGACAGTGATTGAATCTCAATCAGTGACAGGGATTGTCTCTCAGTCAGTGACAGGGTGTGAACCTCAGTCAGTGACAGGGATTGACCCTCAGTCAGTGACAGGGATTGAACCTCAGTCTGTGACAGGAATTGAATCTCAGTCAGTGACAGGGATTGTGCCTCAGTTAGTGACAGGGATTGACCCTCAGCCAGTGACAGGGATTGAATCTCAGTCACTGAAAGGAATTGACCCTCAGTCAGTGACAGGGATTGAATCTCTATCAGTGACAGGGATAGACCCTCAGTCATTGACAGGGATTGAACATCAGTCAGTGACAGGATTGACTCGAAGTCAGTGACAGTGATTGAATCTCAATCAGTGACAGGGATTGTCCCTCAGTCAGTGACAGGGATTGTCCCTCAGTCAGTGACAGGGTTTGAACCTCAGTCAGTGACACGGATTGAGCCTCAGTCAGTGACAGGGATTGACCCTCAGTCAGTGACAGGGATTGAATCTCAGTCAGTGACAGGGATTGACCCTCAGTCAGTGACAGCGAATGAATCTCATTCAGTGACAGGGATTCAATCTCAGTCAGTGACAGGGATTGAATCTCAGTCAGTGACAGGGATTGACCCTCAGGCAGTGACAGGGATTGAACCACAGTCTGTGACAGAGATTGAACCTCAGTCAGTGACAGGGATTGAACCTCAGTCAGTGACAGGAATTGAACCTCAGTCAGTGACAGGGATTGGACCTCAGTCAGTGACAGGGATTGAACCTCAGTCAGTGACAGGGATTGAACCTCAGTCAGTGACAGGGATTGACCCTCAGTCATTGACAGGCATTGAACCTCAGTCAGTGACAGGGATTGATCCTCAGTCAGTGACAGGGATTGACCCTCAGCCAGTGACAGGGATTGAATCTCAGTCACTGAAAGGGATTGACCCTCAGTCAGTGACAGGGATTGAACCTCAGTCAGTGACAGGGATTGAACCTCATTCAGTGACAGGGATTGACCCTCAGCCAGTGACAGGGATTGATCCTCAGTCAGTGACAGGGATTGAACCTCATTCAGTGACAGGGATTGACCCTCTGTCAGTGACAGGGATTGAACCTCAATCAATGACAGGGATTGACTCTCAGTCAGTGACAGGGATTGAATCTCAGTCAGTGACAGTGATTGAACCTCAGTCAGTGACAGGGATTGAACATCAGTCAGTGACAGGGATTGAATCTCAGTCAGTGACAGGGATTGTGCCTCAGTCAGTGACAGGGATTGACCCTCAGCCAGTGACAGGGATCGAATCTCAGTCACTGAAAGGGATTAACCCTCAGTCAGTGACAGGGATTGAATCTCTGTCAGTGACAGGGATAGACCCTCAGTCAATGACAGGGATTGAACCTCAGTCAGTGACAGGGATTGACCCGAAGTCAGTGACAGGGATGGAATCTCAATCAGTGACAGGGATTGTCTCTCAGGCAGTGACAGGGTTTGAACCTCAGTCAGTGACAGGGATTGACCCTCAGTCAGTGACAGGGATTGAGCCTCAGTCAGTGACAGGGATTGAACATCAGTCTGTGACAGGGATTGAACCTCAGTCTGTGACAGGGATTGAATCTCAGTCAGTGACAGGGAATGTGCCTCAGTCAGTGACAGGGATTGACCCTCAGACAGTGACAGGGATTGAATCTCAGTCACTGAAAGGAATTGACCCTCAGCCAGTGACAGGGATTGAATCTCTGTCAGTGACAGGGATAGACCCTCAGTCATTGACAGGGATTGAACCTCAGTCAGTGACAGGTATTGACCCGAAGTCAGTGACAGTGATTGAATCTCAATCAGTGACAGGGATTGTCCCTCAGTCAGTGACAGGGTTTGAACCTCAGTCAGTGACAGGGATTGAGCCTCAGTCAGTGACAGGGATTGAATCTCAGTCAGTGACAGGGATTGACCCTCAGTCAGTGACAGCGAATGAATCTCAGTCAGTGACAGGGATTGACCCTCAGGCAATGACAGGGATTGAACCACAGTCTGTGACAGAGTTTGAACCTCAGTCAGTGACAGGGATTGAACCTCAGTCAGTGACAGGAATTGAACCTCAGTCAGTGACAGGGATTGGACCTCAGTCAGTGACAGGGATTGACCCTCAGTCAGTGACAGGGATTGAACCTCAGTCAGTGACAGGGATTGACCCTCAGTCAATGACAGGCATTGAACCTCAGTCAGTGACAGGGATTGATCCTCAGTCAGTGACAGGGATTGACCCTCAGCCAGTGACAGGGATTGAATCTCAGTCACTGAAAGGGATTGACCATCAGTCAGTGACAGGGATTGAACCTCATTCAGTGACAGGGATTGACCCTCAGTCAGTGACAGGGATTGAACCTCAGTCAGTGACAGGGATTGAGCCTCAGTCAGTGACAGGGATTGACCCTCAGCCAGTGACAGGGATTGTATCTCAGTCACTGAAATGGATTGATCCTCAGTCAGTGACAGGGATTGAACCTCAGTCAGTGACAGGGATTGACCCTCAGTCATTGACAGGCATTGAACCTCAGTCAGTGACAGGGATTGATCCTCAGTCAGTGACAGGGATTGACCCTCAGCCAGTGACAGGGATTGAATCTCAGTCACTGAAAGGGATTGACCCTCAGTCAGTGACAGGGATTGAACCTCAGTCAGTGACAGGGATTGAACCTCATTCAGTGACAGGGATTGACCCTCAGCCAGTGACAGGGATTGATCCTCAGTCAGTGACAGGGATTGAACCTCATTCAGTGACAGGGATTGACCCTCTGTCAGTGACAGGGATTGAACCTCAATCAATGACAGGGATTGACTCTCAGTCAGTGACAGGGATTGAATCTCAGTCAGTGACAGTGATTGAACCTCAGTCAGTGACAGGGATTGAACATCAGTCAGTGACAGGGATTGAATCTCAGTCAGTGACAGGGATTGTGCCTCAGTCAGTGACAGGGATTGACCCTCAGCCAGTGACAGGGATTGAATCTCTGTCAGTGACAGGGATAGACCCTCAGTCAATGACAGGGATTGAACCTCAGTCAGTGACAGGGATTGACCCGAAGTCAGTGACAGGGATGGAATCTCAATCAGTGACAGGGATTGTCTCTCAGGCAGTGACAGGGTTTGAACCTCAGTCAGTGACAGGGATTGAACATCAGTCTGTGACAGGGATTGAACCTCAGTCTGTGACAGGGATTGAATCTCAGTCAGTGACAGGGAATGTGCCTCAGTCAGTGACAGGGATTGACCCTCAGACAGTGACAGGGATTGAATCTCAGTCACTGAAAGGAATTGACCCTCAGCCAGTGACAGGGATTGAATCTCTGTCAGTGACAGGGATAGACCCTCAGTCATTGACAGGGATTGAACCTCAGTCAGTGACAGGTATTGACCCGAAGTCAGTGACAGTGATTGAATCTCAATCAGTGACAGGGATTGTCCCTCAGTCAGTGACAGGGTTTGAACCTCAGTCAGTGACAGGGATTGAGCCTCAGTCAGTGACAGGGATTGAATCTCAGTCAGTGACAGGGATTGACCCTCAGTCAGTGACAGCGAATGAATCTCAGTCAGTGACAGGGATTGACCCTCAGGCAGTGACAGGGATTGAACCACAGTCTGTGACAGAGTTTGAACCTCAGTCAGTGACAGGGATTGAACCTCAGTCAGTGACAGGAATTGAACCTCAGTCAGTGACAGGGATTGGACCTCAGTCAGTGACAGGGATTGACCCTCAGTCAGTGACAGGGATTGAACCTCAGTCAGTGACAGGGATTGACCCTCAGTCAATGACAGGCATTGAACCTCAGTCAGTGACAGGGATTGATCCTCAGTCAGTGACAGGGATTGACCCTCAGCCAGTGACAGGGATTGAATCTCAGTCACTGAAAGGGATTGACCATCAGTCAGTGACAGGGATTGAATCTCTGTCAGTGACAGGGATTGAACCTCAGTCAGTGACAGGGATTGAACCTCATTCAGTGACAGGGATTGACCCTCAGTCAGTGACAGGGATTGAACCTCAGTCAGTGACAGGGATTGAGCCTCAGTCAGTGACAGGGATTGACCCTCAGCCAGTGACAGGGATTGTATCTCAGTCACTGAAATGGATTGATCCTCAGTCAGTGACAGGGATTGAATCTCTGTCATTGACAGGGATTGAACCTCAATCAATGACAGGGATTGACTCTCAGTCAGTGACAGGGATTGAATCTCAGTCAGTGACAGTGATTGAACCTCAGTCAGTGATAGGGATTGAACATCAGTCAGTGACAGGGATTGAATCTCAGTCAGTGACAGGGATTGTGCCTCAGTCAGTGACAGGGATTGACCCACAGACAGTGACAGGGATTGAATCTCAGTCACTGAAAGGGATTAACCCTCAGCCAGTGACAGGGATTGAATCTCAGTCACTGAAAGGGATTGACCCTCAGTCAGTGACAGGGATTGAACCTCAGTCAGTGACAGGGATTGAACCTCATTCAGTGACAGGGATTGACCCTCTGTAAGTGACAGGGACTGTACCTCAGTCAGTGACAGGAATTGAGACTCAGTCAGGGACAGGGATTGACCCTCAGTCTGTGACAGGAATTGAATCTCAGTCAGTGACAGGGATTGTGCCTCAGTTAGTGACAGGGATTGACCCTCAGCCAGTGACAGTGATTGAATCTCAGTCACTGAAAGGAATTGACCCTCAGTCAGTGACAGGGATTGAATCTCTGTCAGTGACAGGGATAGACCCTCAGTCATTGACAGGGATTGAACATCAGTCAGTGACAGGATTGACCCGAAGTCAGTGACAGTGATTGAATCTCAATCAGTGACAGGGATTGTCCCTCAGTCAGTGACAGGGTTTGAACCTCAATCAGTGACAGGGATTGACCCTCAGTCAGTGACAGGGATTGAATCTCAGTCAGTGACAGGGATTGACCCTCAGTCAGTGACAGCGAATGAATCTCATTCAGTGACAGGGATTCAATCTCAGTCAGTGACAGGGATTGAATCTCAGTCAGTGACAGGGATTGACCCTCAGGCAGTGACAGGGATTGAACCACAGTCTGGGACAGAGATTGAACCTCAGTCAGTGACACGGATTGAACCTCAGTCAGTGACAGGAATTGAACCTCAGTCAGTGACAGGGATTGAACCTCAGTCAGTAACAGGGATTGACCCTCAGTCATTGACAGGGATTGAACCTCAGTCAGTGACAGGGATTGATCCTCAGTCAGTGATAGGGATTGACCCTCAGCCAGTGACAGGGATTGAATCTCAGTCACTGAAAGGGATTGACCCTCAGTCAGTGACAGAGATTGAACCTCAGTCAGTGACAGGGATTGAACCTCATTCAGTGACAGGGATTGACCCTCTGTCAGTGACAGGGATTGAACCTCAGTCAGTGACAGGGATTGAACCTCATTCAGTGACAGGGATTGACCCTCTGTCAGTGACAGGGATTGAACCTCAATCAATGACAGGGATTGACTCTCAGTCAGTGACAGGGATTGAATCTCAGTCAGTGACAGTGATTGAACGTCAGTCAGTGACAGGGATTGAACATCAGTCAGTGACAGGGATTGAATCTCAGTCAGTGACAGGGATTGACCCTCAGTCAGTGACAGCGAATGAATCTCATTCAGTGACAGGGATTCAATCTCAGTCAGTGACAGGGATTGAATCTCAGTCAGTGACAGGGATTGACCCTCAGGCAGTGACAGGGATTGAACCACAGTCAGTGACAGAGATTGAACCTCAGTCAGAGACAGTGATTGAACCTCAGTCAGTGACAGGAATTGAACCTCAGTCAGTAACAGGGATTGGACCTCAGTCAGTGACAGGGATTGACCCTCAGTCAGTGACAGGGATTTAACCTCAGTCAGTGACAGGGATTGACCCTCAGTCAATGACAGGCATTGAACCTCAGTCAGTGACAGGGATTGATCCTCAGTCACTGACAGGGATTGACCCTCAGCCAGTGCCAGGGATTGAATCTCAGTCACTGAAAGGGATTGACCCTCAGTCAGTGACAGGGATTGAACCTCAGTCAGTGACAGGGATTGAACCTCATTCAGTGACAGGGATTGACCCTCTGTCAGTGACAGGGATTGAACCTCAATCAATGACAGGGATTGACTCTCAGTCAGTGACAGGGATTGAATCTCAGTCAGTGACAGTGATTGAACCTCAGTCAGTGACAGGGATTGAACATCAGTCAATGACAGGGATTGAATCTCAGTCAGTGACAGGGATTGTGCCTCAGTCAGTGACAGGGATTCACCCTCAGCCAGTGACAGGGATTGAATCTCAGTCACTGAAAGGGATTAACACTCAGTCAGTGACAGGTATTGAATCTCTGTTAGTGACAGGGATACACCCTCAGTCAGTGACAGGGATTGAAGCTCAGTCAGTGACAGGGATTGTCTCTCAGTCAGTGACTGTGATTGAATCTCAATCAGTGACAGGGATTGTCTCTCAGTCAGTGAGAGGGTTTGAACCTCAGTCAGTGACAGGGATTGAGCCTCAGTCATTGACAGGGATTGACCCTCAGTCTGTGACAGGGATTGAATCTCAGTCAGTGACAGGGATTGACCCTCAGTCAGTGTCAGCGAATGAATCTCAGTCAGTGACAGGGATTCAATCTCAGTCAGTGACAGGGATTGAATCTCAGTCAGTGACAGGGATTGACCCTCAGTCAGTGACAGGGATTGAACCACAGTCTGTGACAGAGATTGAACCTCAGTCAGTGACAGGGATTGACCCTCTGTAAGTGACAGGGATTGTACCTCAGTCAGTGACAGGGATTGAGACTCAGTCAGGGACAGGGATTGACCCTCAGTCAGTGACAGGGATTGAATCTCAGTCACTGAAAGGGATTGACCCTCAGTCAGTGACAGGGATAGACCCTCAGTCATTAACAGGGATTGACCCTCAGTCAGTGACAGGGATTGACCCGAAGTCAGTGACAGTGATTGAATCTCAATCAGTGACAGGGATTGTCCCTCAGTCAGTGACAGGGTTTGAACCTCAGTCAGTGACAGGGAGTGAGCCTCAGTCATTGACAGGGATTGACCCTCAGTTTGTGACAGGGATTGAATCTCAGTCAGTGACAGGGATTGACCCTCTGTCAGTGTCAGCGAATGAATCTCAGTCAGTGACAGGGATTCAATCTCAGTCAGTGACAGGGATTGAATCTCAGTCAGTGACAGGGATTGACCCTCAGTCAGTGACAGGGATTGAACCACAGTCTGTGACAGAGATTGAACCTCAGTCAGTGACAGGGATTGACCCTCAGTCAGTGACAGGGATTGAACCACAGTCAGTGACAGGGATTGACCCTCAGTCAATGACAGGCATTGAACCTCAGTCAGTGACAGGGATTGATTCTCAGTCAGTGACAGGGATTGAATCTCTGTCAGTGACAGGGATTGAACCTCAGTCAGTGACAGGGATTGAATCTCTGTCAGTGACAGGGATTGAACCTCAGTCAGTGACAGGGATTGAATCTCTGTCAGTGACAGGGATTGAACCTCAATCAATGACAGGGATTGACTCTCAGTCAGTGACAGGGATTGAATCTCAGTCAGTGACAGTGATTGAACCTCAGTCAGTGACAGGGATTGAACATCAGTCAGTGACAGGGATTGAATCTCAGTCAGTGACAGGGATTGTGCCTCAGTCAGTGACAGGGATTGACCCACAGACAGTGACAGGGATTGAATCTCAGTCACTGAAAGGGATTAACCCTCAGTCAGTGACAGGGATTGAATCTCTGTCAGTGACAGGGATAGACCCTCAGTCAGTGACAGGGATTGACCCTCAGTCAGTGACAGGGATTGAATCTCTGTCAGTGACAGGGATTGAATCTCAATCAGTGACAGGGATTGACCCTCAGTCAGTGACAGGGATTGAATCTCAGTCAGTGACAGGGATTGACCCTCAGTCAGTGACAGCGAATGAATCTCATTCAATGACAGGGATTCAATCTCAGTCAGTGACAGGGATTGAATCTCAGTCAGTGACAGGGATTGACCCTCAGGCAGTGACAGGGATTGAACCACAGTCAGTGACACAGATTGAACCTCAGTCAGTGACAGGGATTGAACCTCAGTCAGTGACAGGAATTGAACCTCAGTCAGTGACAGTGATTGGACCTCAGTCAGTGACAGGGATTGAACCTCAGTCAGTGACAGGGATTGAACCTCAGTCAGTGACAGGGATTGACCCTCAGTCATTGACAGGCATTGAACCTCAGTCAGTGACAGGGATTGATCCTCAGTCAGTGACAGGGATTGACCCTCAGCCAGTGACAGGGATTGAATCTCAGTCACTGAAAGGGATTGACCCTCAGTCAGTGACAGGGATTGAACCTCAGTCAGTGACAGGGATTGAACCTCATTCAGTGACAGGGATTGACCCTCTGTCAGTGACAGGGATTGAACCTCAGTCAGTGACAGGGATTGAACCTCATTCAGTGACAGGGATTGACCCTCTGTCAGTGACAGGGATTGAACCTCAATCAATGACAGGGATTGACTCTCAGTCAGTGACAGGGATTGAATCTCAGTCAGTGACAGTGATTGAACCTCAGTCAGTGACAGGGATTGAACATCAGTCAGTGACAGGGATTGAATCTCAGTCAGTGACAGGGATTGTGCCTCAGTCAGTGACAGGGATTGACCCTCAGCCAGTGACAGGGATCGAATCTCAGTCACTGACAGGGATTAACCCTCAGTCAGTGACAGGGATTGAATCTCTGTCAGTGACAGGGATAGACCCTCAGTCAGTGACAGGCATTGAACCTCAGTCAGTGACAGGGATTGACCCGAAGTCAGTGACAGGGATGGAATCTCAATCAGTGACAGGGATTGTCTCTCAGGCAGTGACAGGGTTTGAACCTCAGTCAGTGACAGGGATTGACCCTCAGTCAGTGACAGGGATTGAGCCTCAGTCAGTGACAGAGATTGAACATCAGTCTGTGACAGGGATTGAACCTCAGTCTGTGACAGGGATTGAATCTCAGTCAGTGACAGGGATTGTGCCTCAGTCAGTGACAGGGATTGACCCTCAGACAGTGACAGGGATTGAATCTCAGTCACTGAAAGGAATTGACCCTCAGCCAGTGACAGGGATTGAATCTCTGTCAGTGACAGGGATAGACCCTCAGTCATTGACAGGGATTGAACCTCAGTCAGTGACAGGTATTGACCCGAAGTCAGTGACAGTGATTGAATCTCAATCAGTGACAGGGATTGTCCCTCAGTCAGTGACAGGGTTTGAACCTCAGTCAGTGACAGGGATTGAGCCTCAGTCAGTGACAGGGATTGAATCTCAGTCAGTGACAGGGATTGACCCTCAGTCAGTGACAGCGAATGAATCTCAGTCAGTGACTGGGATTGACCCTCAGGCAGTGACAGGGATTGAACCACAGTCTGTGACAGAGATTGAACCTCAGTCAGTGACAGGGATTGAACCTCAGTCAGTGACAGGAATTGAACCTCAGTCAGTGACAGGGATTGGACCTCAGTCAGTGACAGGGATTGACCCTCAGTCAGTGACAGGGATTGAACCTCAGTCAGTGACAGGGATTGACCCTCAGTCAATGACAGGCATTGAACCTCAGTCAGTGACAGGGATTGATCCTCAGTCAGTGACAGGGATTGACCCTCAGCCAGTGACAGGGATTGAATCTCAGTCACTGAAAGGGATTGACCCTCAGTCAGTGACAGGGATTGAATCTCTGTCAGTGACAGGGATTGAACCTCAGTCAGTGACAGGGATTGAACCTCATTCAGTGACAGGGATTGTCCCTCAGTCAGTGACAGGGATTGAACCTCAGTCAGTGACAGGGATTGAGCCTCAGTCAGTGACAGGGATTGACCCTCAGCCAGTGACAGGGATTATATCTCAGTCACTGAAATGGATTGATCCTCAGTCAGTGACAGGGATTGAGTCTCTGTCATTGACAGGGATTGAACCTCAATCAATGACAGGGATTGACTCTCAGTCAGTGACAGGGATTGAATCTCAGTCAGTGACAGCGAATGAATCTCATTCAGTGACAGGGATTCAATCTCAGTCAGTGACAGGGATTGAATCTCAGTCAGTGACAGGGATTGACCCTCAGGCAGTGACAGGGATTGAACCACAGTCTGGGACAGAGATTGAACCTCAGTCAGTGACAGGGATTGAACCTCAGTCAGTGACAGGAATTGAACCTCAGTCAGTGACAGGGATTGGACCTCAGTCAGTGACAGGGATTGACCCTCAGTCAGTGACAGGGATTGAACCTCAGTCAGTGACAGGGATTGACCCTCAGTCATTGACAGGGATTGAACCTCAGTCAGTGACAGGGATTGACCCTCAGTCAATGACAGGCATTGAACCTCAGTCAGTGACAGGGATTGATTCTCGGTCAGTGACAGGGATTGAATCTCTGTCAGTGACAGGGATTGAACCTCAGTCAGTGACAGGGATTGAACCTCATTCACTGACAGGGATTGACCCTCAGTCAGTGACAGGGATTGAACCTCAGTCAGTGACAGGGATTGAGCCTCACTCAGTGACAGGGATTGACCCTCAGCCAGTGACAGGGATTGTATCTCAGTCACTGAAATGGATTGATCCTCAGTCAGTGACAGGGATTGAATCTCTGTCAGTGACAGGGATTGAACCTCAATCAATGACAGGGATTGACTCTCAGTCAGTGACAGGGATTGAATCTCAGTCAGTGACAGTGATTGAACCTCAGTCAGTGACAGGGATTGAACATCAGTCAGTGACAGGGATTGAATCTCAGTCAGTGACAGGGATTGTGCCTCAGTCAGTGACAGGGATTGACCCACAGACAGTGACAGGGTATGAATCTCAGTCACTGAAAGGGATTAACCCTCAGTCAGTGACAGGGATTGAATCTCTGTCAGTGACAGGGATAGATCCTCAGTCAGTGACAGGGATTGACCCTCAGTCAGTGACAGGGATTGACCCGAAGTCAGTGACAGGGATAGACCCTCAGTCAGTGACAGGGATTGACCCTCAGTCAGTGACAGGGATTGAATCTCTGTCAGTGACAGGGATTGAATCTCCATCAGTGACAGGGATTGTCTCTCAGTCAGTGACAGGGTGTGAACCTCAGTCAGTGACAGGGATTGACCCTCAGTCAGTGACAGGGATTGAGCCTCAGTCAGTGACAGGGATTGAACATCAGTCAGTGACAGGGATTGAACCTCAGTCTGTGACAGGAATTGAATCTCAGTCAGTGACAGGGATTGTGCCTCAGTTAGTGACAGGGATTGACCCTCAGCCAGTGACAGGGATTGAATCTCAGTCAGTGACACGGATTGAGCCTCAGTCAGTGACAGGGATTGACCCTCAGTCAGTGACAGGGATTGAATCTCAGTCAGTGACAGGGATTGACCCTCAGTCAGTGACAGCGAATGAATCTCATTCAGTGACAGGGATTCAATCTCAGTCAGTGACAGGGATTGAATCTCAGTCAGTGACAGGGATTGACCCTCAGGCAGTGACAGGGATTGAACCACAGTCTGTGACAGAGATTGAACCTCAGTCAGTGACAGGGATTGAACCTCAGTCAGTGACAGGAATTGAACCTCAGTCAGTGACAGGGATTGGACCTCAGTCAGTGACAGGGATTGAACCTCAGTCAGTGACAGGGATTGAACCTCAGTCAGTGACAGGGATTGACCCTCAGTCATTGACAGGCATTGAACCTCAGTCAGTGACAGGGATTGATCCTCAGTCAGTGACAGGGATTGACCCTCAGCCAGTGACAGGGATTGAATCTCAGTCACTGAAAGGGATTGATCCTCAGTCAGTGACAGGGATTGAACCTCAGTCAGTGACAGGGATTGAACCTCATTCAGTGACAGGGATTGACCCTCTGTCAGTGACAGGGATTGAACCTCAGTCAGTGACAGGGATTGAACCTCATTCAGTGACAGGGATTGACCCTCTGTCAGTGACAGGGATTGAACCTCAATCAATGACAGGGATTGACTCTCAGTCAGTGACAGGGATTGAATCTCAGTCAGTGACAGGGATTGACCCTCAGCCAGTGACAGGGATCGAATCTCAGTCACTGAAAGGGATTAACCCTCAGTCAGTGACAGGGATTGAATCTCTGTCAGTGACAGGGATAGACCCTCAGTCAGTGACAGGGATTGAACCTCAGTCAGTGACAGGGATTGACCCGAAGTCAGTGACAGGGATGGAATCTCAATCAGTGACAGGGATTGTCTCTCAGGCAGTGACAGGGTTTGAACCTCAGTCAGTGACAGGGATTGACCCTCAGTCAGTGACAGGGATTGAGCCTCAGTCAGTGACAGGGATTGAACATCAGTCTGTGACAGGGATTGAACCTCAGTCTGTGACAGGGATTGAATCTCAGTCAGTGACAGGGATTGTGCCTCAGTCAGTGACAGGGATTGACCCTCAGACAGTGACAGGGATTGAATCTCAGTCACTGAAAGGAATTGACCCTCAGCCAGTGACAGGGATTGAATCTCTGTCAGTGACAGGGATAGACCCTCAGTCATTGACAGGGATTGAACCTCAGTCAGTGACAGGTATTGACCCGAAGTCAGTGACAGTGATTGAATCTCAATCAGTGACAGGGATTGTCCCTCAGTCAGTGACAGGGTTTGAACCTCAGTCAGTGACAGGGATTGAGCCTCAGTCAGTGACAGGGATTGAATCTCAGTCAGTGACAGGGATTGACCCTCAGTCAGTGACAGCGAATGAATCTCAGTCAGTGACAGGGATTGACCCTCAGGCAGTGACAGGGATTGAACCACAGTCTGTGACAGAGATTGAACCTCAGTCAGTGACAGGGATTGAACCTCAGTCAGTGACAGGAATTGAACCTCAGTCAGTGACAGGGATTGGACCTCAGTCAGTGACAGGGATTGACCCTCAGTCAGTGACAGGGATTGAACCTCAGTCAGTGACAGGGATTGACCCTCAGTCAATGACAGGCATTGAACCTCAGTCAGTGACAGGGATTGATCCTCAGTCAGTGACAGGGATTGACCCTCAGCCAGTGACAGGGATTGAATCTCAGTCACTGAAAGGGATTGACCCTCAGTCAGTGACAGGGATTGAATCTCTGTCAGTGACAGGGATTGAACCTCAGTCAGTGACAGGGATTGAACCTCATTCAGTGACAGGGATTGACCCTCAGTCAGTGACAGGGATTGAACCTCAGTCAGTGACAGGGATTGAGCCTCAGTCAGTGACAGGGATTGACCCTCAGCCAGTGACAGGGATTATATCTCAGTCACTGAAATGGATTGATCCTCAGTCAGTGACAGGGATTGAGTCTCTGTCATTGACAGGGATTGAACCTCAATCAATGACAGGGATTGACTCTCAGTCAGTGACAGGGATTGAATCTCAGTCAGTGACAGCGAATGAATCTCATTCAGTGACAGGGATTCAATCTCAGTCAGTGACAGGGATTGAATCTCAGTCAGTGACAGGGATTGAACCACAGTCTGGGACAGAGATTGAACCTCAGTCAGTGACAGGGATTGAACCTCTGTCAGTGACAGGAATTGAACCTCAGTCAGTGACAGGGATTGGACCTCAGTCAGTGACAGGGATTGACCCTCAGTCAGTGACAGGGATTGAACCTCAGTCAGTGACAGGGATTGACCCTCAGTCATTGACAGGGATTGAACCTCAGTCAGTGACAGGGATTGATCCTCAGTCAGTGACAGGGATTGACCCTCAGCCAGTGACAGGGATTGAATCTCAGTCACTGAAAGGGATTGACCATCAGTCAGTGACAGAGATTGAACCTCAGTCAGTGACAGGGATTGAACCTCAGTCAGTGACAGGGATTGACCCTCAGTCAGTGACAGTGATTAAACCTCAGTCAGTGACAGGGATTGAACATCAGTCAGTGACAGGGATTGAATCTAAGTCAGTGACAGGGATTGTGCCTCAGTCAGTGACAGGGATTGACCCTCAGCCAGTGACAGGGATCGAATCTCAGTCACTGAAAGGGATTAACCCTCAGTCAGTGACAGGGATTGAATCTCTGTCAGTGACAGGGATAGACCCTCAGTCAGTGACTGTGATTGAACCTCAATCAGTGACAGGGATTGACCCTCAGTCAGTGACAGGGATTGAGCCTCAGTCAGTGACAGGGATTGAACATCAGTCTGTGACAGGGATTGAACCTCAGTCTGTGACAGGGATTGAATCTCAGTCAGTGACAGGGATTGTGCCTCAGTCAGTGACAGGGATTGACCCTCAGACAGTGACAGGGATTGAATCTCAGTCACTGAAAGGAATTGACCCTCAGCCAGTGACAGGGATTGAATCTCTGTCAGTGACAGGGATAGACCCTCAGTCATTGACAGGGATAGAACCTCAGTCAGTGACAGGTATTGACCCGAAGTCAGTGACAGTGATTGAATCTCAATCAGTGACAGGGATTGTCCCTCAGTCAGTGACAGGGTTTGAACCTCAGTCAGTGACAGGGATTGAGCCTCAGTCAGTGACAGGGATTGAATGTCAGTCAGTGACAGGGATTGACCCTCAGTCAGTGACAGCGAATGAATCTCAGTCAGTGACAGGGATTGACCCTCAGGCAGTGACAGGGATTGAACCACAGTCTGTGACAGAGATTGAACCTCAGTCAGTGACAGGGATTGAACCTCAGTCAGTGACAGGAATTGAACCTCAGTCAGTGACAGGGATTGGACCTCAGTCAGTGACAGGGATTGACCCTCAGTCAGTGACAGGGATTGAACCTCAGTCAGTGACAGGGATTGACCCTCAGTCAATGACAGGCATTGAACCTCAGTCAGTGACATGGATTGATCCTCAGTCAGTGACAGGGATTGACCCTCAGCCAGTGACAGGGATTGAATCTCAGTCACTGAAAGGGATTGACCCTCAGTCAGTGACAGGGATTGAATCTCTGTCAGTGACAGGGATTGAACCTCAGTCAGTGACAGGGATTGAACCTCATTCAGTGACAGGGATTGACCCTCAGTCAGTGACAGGGATTGAACCTCAGTCAGTGACAGGGATTGAGCCTCAGTCAGTGACAGGGATTGACCCTCAGCCAGTGACAGGGATTGTATCTCAGTCACTGAAATGGATTGATCCTCAGTCAGTGACAGGGATTGAATCTCTGTCAGTGACAGAGATTGAACCTCAATCAATGACAGGGATTGACTCTCAGTCAGTGACAGGGATTGAATCTCAGTCAGTGACAGTGATTGAACCTCAGTCAGTGACAGGGATTGAACATCAGTCAGTGACAGGGATTGAATCTCAGTCAGTGACAGGGATTGTGCCTCAGTCAGTGACAGGGATTGACCCACAGACAGTGACAGGGATTGAACCTCAGTCACTGAAAGGGATTAACCCTCAGCCAGTGACAGGGATTGAATCTCTGTCAGTGACAGGGATAGACCCTCAGTCAGTGACTGTGATTGAATCTCAATCAGTGACAGGGATTGTCTCTCAGGCAGTGACAGGGTTTGAACCTCAATCAGTGACAGGGATTGACCCTCAGTCAGTGACAGGGATTGAGCCTCAGTCAGTGACAGGGATTGAACATCAGTCTGTGACAGGGATTGAACCTCAGTCTGTGACAGGGATTGAATCTCAGTCAGTGACAGGGATTGTGCCTCAGTCAGTGACAGGGATTGACCCTCAGACAGTGACAGGGATTGAATCTCAGTCACTGAAAGGAATTGACCCTCAGCCAGTGACAGGGATTGAATCTCTGTCAGTGACAGGGATAGACCCTCAGTCATTGACAGGGATAGAACCTCAGTCAGTGACAGGTATTGACCCGAAGTCAGTGACAGTGATTGAATCTCAATCAGTGACAGGGATTGTCCCTCAGTCAGTGACAGGGTTTGAACCTCAGTCAGTGACAGGGATTGAGCCTCAGTCAGTGACAGGGATTGAATCTCAGTCAGTGACAGGGATTGACCCTCAGTCAGTGACAGCGAATGAATCTCAGTCAGTGACAGGGATTGACCCTCAGGCAGTGACAGGGATTGAACCACAGTCTGTGACAGAGATTGAACCTCAGTCAGTGACAGGGATTGAACCTCAGTCAGTGACAGGAATTGAACCTCAGTCAGTGACAGGGATTGGACCTCAGTCAGTGACAGGGATTGACCCTCAGTCAGTGACAGGGATTGAACCTCAGTCAGTGACAGGGATTGACCCTCAGTCAATGACAGGCATTGAACCTCAGTCAGTGACATGGATTGATCCTCAGTCAGTGACAGGGATTGACCCTCAGCCAGTGACAGGATTGAATCTCAGTCACTGAAAGGGATTGACCCTCAGTCAGTGACAGGGATTGAATCTCTGTCAGTGACAGGGATTGAACCTCAGTCAGTGACAGGGATTGAACCTCATTCAGTGACAGGGATTGACCCTCAGTCAGTGACAGGGATTGAACCTCAGTCAGTGACAGGGATTGAGCCTCAGTCAGTGACAGGGATTGACCCTCAGCCAGTGACAGGGATTGTATCTCAGTCACTGAAATGGATTGATCCTCAGTCAGTGACAGGGATTGAATCTCTGTCAGTGACAGAGATTGAACCTCAATCAATGACAGGGATTGACTCTCAGTCAGTGACAGGGATTGAATCTCAGTCAGTGACAGTGATTGAACCTCAGTCAGTGACAGGGATTGAACATCAGTCAGTGACAGGGATTGAATCTCAGTCAGTGACAGGGATTGTGCCTCAGTCAGTGACAGGGATTGACCCACAGACAGTGACAGGGATTGAACCTCAGTCACTGAAAGGGATTAACCCTCAGCCAGTGACAGGGATTGAATCTCAGTCACTGAAAGGGATTGACCCTCAGTCAGTGACAGGGATTGAACCTCAGTCAGTGACAGGGATTGAACTGCATTCAGTGACAGGGATTGACCCTCTGTAAGTGACAGGGACTGTACCTCAGTCAGTGACAGGAATTGAGACTCAGTCAGGGACAGGGATTGACCCTCAGCCAGTGACAGGGATTGAATCTCAGTCACTGAAAGGGATTGACCCTCAGTCAGTGACAGGGATTGAATCTCTGTCAGTGACAGGGATAGACACTCAGTCATTGACAGGGATTGAACCTCAGTCAGTGACAGGTATTGACCGGAAGTCAGTGACAGTGATTGAATCTCAATCAGTGACAGGGATTGTCCCTCAGTCAGTGACAGGGTTTGAACCTCAGTCAGTGACAGGGATTGAGCCTCAGTCAGTGACAGGGATTGAATCTCAGTCAGTGACAGGGATTGACCCTCAGTCAGTGACAGCGAATGAATCTCAGTCAGTGACAGGGATTGACCCTCAGGCAGTGACAGGGATTGAACCACAGTCTGTGACAGAGATTGAACCTCAGTCAGTGACAGGGATTGAACCTCAGTCAGTGACAGGAATTGAACCTCAGTCAGTGACAGGGATTGGACCTCAGTCAGTGACAGGGATTGACCCTCAGTCAGTGACAGGGATTGAACCTCAGTCAGTGACAGGGATTGACCCTCAGTCAATGACAGGCATTGAACCTCAGTCAGTGACAGGGATTGATCCTCAGTCAGTGACAGGGATTGACCCTCAGCCAGTGACAGGGATTGAATCTCAGTCACTGAAAGGGATTGACCCTCAGTCAGTGACAGGGATTGAATCTCTGTCAGTGACAGGGATTGAATCTCAGTCAGTGACAGTGATTGAACCTCAGTCAGTGACAGGGATTGAACATCAGTCAGTGACAGGGATTGAATCTCAGTCAGTGACAGGGATTGTGCCTCAGTCAGTGACAGGGATTGACCCACAGACAGTGACAGGGATTGAACCTCAGTCACTGAAAGGGATTAACCCTCAGCCAGTGACAGGGATTGAATCTCAGTCACTGAAAGGGATTGACCCTCAGTCAGTGACAGGGATTGAACCTCAGTCAGTGACAGGGATTGAACTGCATTCAGTGACAGGGATTGACCCTCTGTAAGTGACAGGGACTGTACCTCAGTCAGTGACAGGAATTGAGACTCAGTCAGGGACAGGGATTGACCCTCAGCCAGTGACAGGGATTGAATCTCAGTCACTGAAAGGGATTGACCCTCAGTCAGTGACAGGGATTGAATCTCTGTCAGTGACAGGGATAGACACTCAGTCATTGACAGGGATTGAACCTCAGTCAGTGACAGGTATTGACCGGAAGTCAGTGACAGTGATTGAATCTCAATCAGTGACAGGGATTGTCCCTCAGTCAGTGACAGGGTTTGAACCTCAGTCAGTGACAGGGATTGAGCCTCAGTCAGTGACAGGGATTGAATCTCAGTCAGTGACAGGGATTGACCCTCAGTCAGTGACAGCGAATGAATCTCAGTCAGTGACAGGGATTGACCCTCAGGCAGTGACAGGGATTGAACCACAGTCTGTGACAGAGATTGAACCTCAGTCAGTGACAGGGATTGAACCTCAGTCAGTGACAGGAATTGAACCTCAGTCAGTGACAGGGATTGGACCTCAGTCAGTGACAGGGATTGACCCTCAGTCAGTGACAGGGATTGAACCTCAGTCAGTGACAGGGATTGACCCTCAGTCAATGACAGGCATTGAACCTCAGTCAGTGACAGGGATTGATCCTCAGTCAGTGACAGGGATTGACCCTCAGCCAGTGACAGGGATTGAATCTCAGTCACTGAAAGGGATTGACCCTCAGTCAGTGACAGGGATTGAATCTCTGTCAGTGACATGGATTGAACCTCAGTCAGTGACAGGGATTGAACCTCATTCAGTGACAGGGATTGACCCTCAGTCAGTGACAGGGATTGAACCTCAGTCAGTGACAGGGATTGAGCCTCAGTCAGTGACAGGGATTGACCCTCAGCCAGTGACAGGGATTATATCTCAGTCACTGAAATGGATTGATCCTCAGTCAGTGACAGGGATTGAGTCTCTGTCATTGACAGGGATTGAACCTGAATCAATGACAGGGATTGACTCTCAGTCAGTGACAGGGATTGAATCTCAGTCAGTGACAGCGAATGAATCTCATTCAGTGACAGGGATTCAATCTCAGTCAGTGACAGGGATTGAATCTCAGTCAGTGACAGGGATTGACCCTCAGGCAGTGACAGGGATTGAACCACAGTCTGGGACAGAGATTGAACCTCAGTCAGTGACAGGGATTGAACCTCAGTCAGTGACAGGAATTGAACCTCAGTCAGTGACAGGGATTGGACCTCAGTCAGTGACAGGGATTGACCCTCAGTCAGTGACAGGGATTGAACCTCAGTCAGTGACAGGGATTGACCCTCTGTCATTGACAGGGATTGAACCTCAGTCAGTGACAGCGATTGATCCTCAGTCAGTGACAGGGATTGACCCTCAGCCAGTGACAGGGATTGAATCTCAGTCACTGAAAGGGATTGACCCTCAGTCAGTGACAGAGATTGAACCTCAGTCAGTGACAGGGATTGAACCTCAGTCAGTGACAGGGATTGACCCTCAGTCAGTGACAGTGATTAAACCTCAGTCAGTGACAGGGATTGAACATCAGTCAGTGACAGGGATTGAATCTAAGTCAGTGACAGGGATTGTGCCTCAGTCAGTGACAGGGATTGACCCTCAGCCAGTGACAGGGATCGAATCTCAGTCACTGAAAGGGATTAACCCTCAGTCAGTGACAGGGATTGAATCTCTGTCAGTGACAGGGATAGACCCTCAGTCAGTGACTGTGATTGAATCTCAATCAGTGACAGGGATTGTCTCTCAGGCAGTGACAGGGTTTGAACCTCAATCAGTGACAGGGATTGACCCTCAGTCAGTGACAGGGATTGAGCCTCAGTCAGTGACAGGGATTGAACATCAGTCTGTGACAGGGATTGAACCTCAGTCTGTGACAGGGATTGAATCTCAGTCAGTGACAGGGATTGTGCCTCAGTCAGTGACAGGGATTGACCCTCAGACAGTGACAGGGATTGAATCTCAGTCACTGAAAGGAATTGACCCTCAGCCAGTGACAGGGATTGAATCTCTGTCAGTGACAGGGATAGACCCTCAGTCATTGACAGGGATAGAACCTCAGTCAGTGACAGGTATTGACCCGAAGTCAGTGACAGTGATTGAATCTCAATCAGTGACAGGGATTGTCCCTCAGTCAGTGACAGGGTTTGAACCTCAGTCAGTGACAGGGATTGAGCCTCAGTCAGTGACAGGGATTGAATGTCAGTCAGTGACAGGGATTGACCCTCAGTCAGTGACAGCGAATGAATCTCAGTCAGTGACAGGGATTGACCCTCAGGCAGTGACAGGGATTGAACCACAGTCTGTGACAGAGATTGAACCTCAGTCAGTGACAGGGATTGAACCTCAGTCAGTGACAGGAATTGAACCTCAGTCAGTGACAGGGATTGGACCTCAGTCAGTGACAGGGATTGACCCTCAGTCAGTGACAGGGATTGAACCTCAGTCAGTGACAGGGATTGACCCTCAGTCAATGACAGGCATTGAACCTCAGTCAGTGACATGGATTGATCCTCAGTCAGTGACAGGGATTGACCCTCAGCCAGTGACAGGGATTGAATCTCAGTCACTGAAAGGGATTGACCCTCAGTCAGTGACAGGGATTGAATCTCTGTCAGTGACAGGGATTGAACCTCAGTCAGTGACAGGGATTGAACCTCATTCAGTGACAGGGATTGACCCTCAGTCAGTGACAGGGATTGAACCTCAGTCAGTGACAGGGATTGAGCCTCAGTCAGTGACAGGGATTGACCCTCAGCCAGTGACAGGGATTGTATCTCAGTCACTGAAATGGATTGATCCTCAGTCAGTGACAGGGATTGAATCTCTGTCAGTGACAGAGATTGAACCTCAATCAATGACAGGGATTGACTCTCAGTCAGTGACAGGGATTGAATCTCAGTCAGTGACAGTGATTGAACCTCAGTCAGTGACAGGGATTGAACATCAGTCAGTGACAGGGATTGAATCTCAGTCAGTGACAGGGATTGTGCCTCAGTCAGTGACAGGGATTGACCCACAGACAGTGACAGGGATTGAACCTCAGTCACTGAAAGGGATTAACCCTCAGCCAGTGACAGGGATCGAATCTCAGTCACTGAAAGGGATTAACCCTCAGTCAGTGACAGGGATTGAATCTCTGTCAGTGACAGGGATAGACCCTCAGTCAGTGACTGTGATTGAATCTCAATCAGTGACAGGGATTGTCTCTCAGGCAGTGACAGGGTTTGAAAATCAATCAGTGACAGGGATTGACCCTCAGTCAGTGACAGGGATTGAGCCTCAGTCAGTGACAGGGATTGAACATCAGTCTGTGACAGGGATTGAACCTCAGTCTGTGACAGGGATTGAATCTCAGTCAGTGACAGGGATTGTGCCTCAGTCAGTGACAGGGATTGACCCTCAGACAGTGACAGGGATTGAATCTCAGTCACTGAAAGGAATTGACCCTCAGCCAGTGACAGGGATTGAATCTCTGTCAGTGACAGGGATAGACCCTCAGTCATTGACAGGGATAGAACCTCAGTCAGTGACAGGTATTGACCCGAAGTCAGTGACAGTGATTGAATCTCAATCAGTGACAGGGATTGTCCCTCAGTCAGTGACAGGGTTTGAACCTCAGTCAGTGACAGGGATTGAGCCTCAGTCAGTGACAGGGATTGAATGTCAGTCAGTGACAGGGATTGACCCTCAGTCAGTGACAGCGAATGAATCTCAGTCAGTGACAGGGATTGACCCTCAGGCAGTGACAGGGATTGAACCACAGTCTGTGACAGAGATTGAACCTCAGTCAGTGACAGGGATTGAACCTCAGTCAGTGACAGGAATTGAACCTCAGTCAGTGACAGGGATTGGACCTCAGTCAGTGACAGGGATTGACCCTCAGTCAGTGACAGGGATTGAACCTCAGTCAGTGACAGGGATTGACCCTCAGTCAATGACAGGCATTGAACCTCAGTCAGTGACATGGATTGATCCTCAGTCAGTGACAGGGATTGACCCTCAGCCAGTGACAGGGATTGAATCTCAGTCACTGAAAGGGATTGACCCTCAGTCAGTGACAGGGATTGAATCTCTGTCAGTGACAGGGATTGAACCTCAGTCAGTGACAGGGATTGAACCTCATTCAGTGACAGGGATTGACCCTCAGTCAGTGACAGGGATTGAACCTCAGTCAGTGACAGGGATTGAGCCTCAGTCAGTGACAGGGATTGACCCTCAGCCAGTGACAGGGATTGTATCTCAGTCACTGAAATGGATTGATCCTCAGTCAGTGACAGGGATTGAATCTCTGTCAGTGACAGAGATTGAACCTCAATCAATGACAGGGATTGACTCTCAGTCAGTGACAGGGATTGAATCTCAGTCAGTGACAGTGATTGAACCTCAGTCAGTGACAGGGATTGAACATCAGTCAGTGACAGGGATTGAATCTCAGTCAGTGACAGGGATTGTGCCTCAGTCAGTGACAGGGATTGACCCACAGACAGTGACAGGGATTGAACCTCAGTCACTGAAAGGGATAAACCCTCAGCCAGTGACAGGGATTGAATCTCAGTCACTGAAAGGGATTGACCCTCAGTCAGTGACAGGGATTGAACCTCAGTCAGTGACAGGGATTGAACCTCATTCAGTGACAGGGATTGACCCTCTGTAAGTGACAGGGACTGTACCTCAGTCAGTGACAGGAATTGAGACTCAGTCAGGGACAGGGATTGACCCTCAGCCAGTGACAGGGATTGAATCTCAGTCACTGAAAGGGATTGACCCTCAGTCAGTGACAGGGATTGAATCTCTGTCAGTGACAGGGATAGACACTCAGTCATTGACAGGGATTGAAACTCAGTCAGTGACAGGGATTGACCCGAAGTCAGTGACAGTGATTGAATCTCAATCAGTGACAGGGAATGTCCCTAAGTCAGTGACAGGTTTTGAACCTCAGTCAGTGACAGGGATTGAGCCTCAGTCAGTGACAGGGATTGATCCGCAGTTAGTGACAGGGATTGAATCTCAGTCAGTGACAGGGATTGTCCCACAGTCAGTGACAGGGATTGAGCCTCAGTCAGTGACAGGGATTGAACATCAGTCTTTGACAGGGATTGAACCTCAGTCTGTGACAGGGATTGAATCTCAGTCAGTGACAGGGAGTGTGCCTCAGTCAGTGACAGGGATTGACCCTCAGACAGTGACTGGGATTGAATCTCAGTCACTGAAAGGAATTGACCCTCAGTCAGTGACAGGGATTGAATCTCTGCCAGTGACAGGGATAGACCCTCAGTCATTGACAGGGATTGAACCTCAGTCAGTGACAGGGATTGACCCGAAGTCAGTGACAGTGATTGAATCTCAATCAGTGACAGGGATTGTCCCTCAGTCAGTGACAGGGTTTGAACCTCAGTCAGTGACAGGGATTGAGCCTCAATCAGTGACAGGGATTGAATCTCAGTCAGTGACAGGGATTGACCCTCAGTCAGTGACAGCGAATGAACCTCAGTCAGTGACAGGGATTGTCCCTCAGACAGTGACTGGGATTGAACCTCAGTCAGTGACAGGGATTGTCCCTCAGACAGTGACTGGGATTGAACCTCAGTCAGTGACAGGGATTGACCCTCAAGTCAGTGACAGGGATTGAACCTCATTCAATGACAGGGATTGACTCTCAGTCAGTGACTGGGATTGAATCTCAGTCAGTGACAGGGACTGATCCTCAGTCAGTGACAGGATTGAACCTCAGTCAGTGACAGGGATTGAACCTCAGTCTGTGGCAGGGATTGAACATCAGTCAGTGACAGGGATTGAATCTCAGTCAGTGACAGGGATTGTGCCTCAGTCAGTGACAGGGATTGACCCTCAGACAGTGACAGGGATTGAATCTCAGTCACTGAAAGGGATTAACCCTCAGTCAGTGACAGGGATTGAATCTCTGTCAGTGACAGGGATAGACCCTCCGTCATTGACTGTGATTGAACCTCAGTCAGTGACAGGGATTGACCCGAAGTCAGTGACTGTGATTAAATCTCAATCAGTGACAGGGATTGTCTCTCAGTCAGTGACAGGGTTTGAACCTCAGTCAGTGACAGGGATTGACCCTCAGTCAGTGACAGGGATTGAGCCTCAGTCAGTGACAGGGATTGAACATCAGTCAGTGACAGGGATTGAACCTCAGTCTGTGACAGGGATTGAATCTCAGTCAGTGACAGGGATTGTGCCTCAGTCATTGACAGGGATTGACCCTCAGCCAGTGACAGGGATTGAATCTCAGTCACTGAAAGGAATTGACCCTCAGTCAGTGACAGGGATTGAATCTCTGTCAGTGACAGGGATAGACCCTCAGTCATTGACAGGGATTGAACCTCAGTCAGTGACAGGGATTGACCCTCAGTCAGTGACAGGGATTGAACCTCAGTCAGTGACAGGGATTGAGCCTCAGTCAGTGACAGGGATTGACCCTCAGCCAGTGACAGGGATTGTATCTCAGTCACTGAAATGGATTGATCCTCAGTCAGTGACAGGGATTGAATCTCTGTCAGTGACAGGGATTGAACCTCAGTCAGTGACAGGGATTGAACCTCATTCAGTGACAGGGATTGACCCTCAGTCAGTGACAGGGATTGAACCTCAGTCAGTGACAGGGATTGAGCCTCAGTCAGTGACAGGGATTGATCCTCAGCCAGTGACAGGGATTGTATCTCAGTCACTGAAATGGATTGATCCTCAGTCAGTGACAGGGATTTAATCTCTGTCATTGACAGGGATTGAACCTCAATCAATGACAGGGATTGACTCTCAGTCAGTGACAGGGATTGAATCTCAGTCAGTGACAGTGATTGAACCTCAGTCAGTGACAGGGATTGAACATCAGTCAGTGACAGGGATTGAATCTCAGTCAGTGACAGGGATTGTGCCTCAGTCAGTGACAGGGATTGACCCACAGACAGTGACAGGGATTGAATCTCAGTCACTGAAAGGGATTAACCCTCAGCCAGTGACAGGGATTGAATCTCAGTCACTGAAAGGGATTGACCCTCAGTCAGTGACAGGGATTGAACCTCATTCAGTGACAGGGATTGAACCTCAGTCAGTGACAGGGATTGACCCTCAGTCATTGACAGGCATTGAACCTCAGTCAGTGACAGGGATTGATCCTCAGTCAGTGACAGGGATTGACCCTCAGCCAGTGACAGGGATTGAATCTCAGTCACTGAAAGGGATTGACCCTCAGTCAGTGACAGAGATTGAACCTCAGTCAGTGACAGGGATTGAACCTCATTCAGTGACAGGGATTGACCCTCTGTCAGTGACAGGGATTGTGCCTCAGTTAGTGACAGGGATTGACCCTCAGCCTGTGACAGGGATTGAATGTCAGTCACTGAAAGGAATTGACCCTCAGTCAGTGACAGGGATTGAATCTCTATCAGTGACAGGGATAGACCCTCAGTCATTGACAGGGATTGAACCTCAGTCAGTGACAGGGATTGAACCTCAGTCAGTGACAGGGATTGAGCCTCAGTCAGTGACAGGGATTGACCCTCAGTCAGTGACAGGGATTGAATCTCAGTCAGTGACAGGGATTGACCCTCAGTCAGTGACAGCGAATGAATCTCATTCAGTGACAGGGATTCAATCTCAGTCAGTGACAGGGATTGAATCTCAGTCAGTGACAGGGATTGACCCTCAGGCAGTGACAGGGATTGAACCACAGTCTGTGACAGAGATTGAACCTCAGTCAGTGACAGGGATTGAACCTCAGTCAGTGACAGGAATTGAACCTCAGTCAGTGACAGGAATTGAACCTCAGTCAGTGACAGGGATTGGACCTCAGTCAGTGACAGGGATTGACCCTCAGGCAGTGACAGGGATTGAACCACAGTCTGTGACAGAGATTGAACCTCAGTCAGTGACAGGGATTGAACCTCAGTCAGTGACAGGAAATGACCCTCTGTAAGTGACAGGGACTGTACCTCAGTCAGTGACAGGAATTGAGACTCAGTCAGGGACAGGGATTGACCCTCAGTCTGTGACAGGAATTGAATCTCAGTCAGTGACAGGGATTGTGCCTCAGTTAGTGACAGGGATTGACCCTCAGCCTGTGACAGGGATTGAATGTCAGTCACTGAAAGGAATTGACCCTCAGTCAGTGACAGGGATTGAATCTCTATCAGTGACAGGGATAGACCCTCAGTCATTGACAGGGATTGAACATCAGTCAGTGACAGGATTGACCCGAAGTCAGTGACAGTGATTGAATCTCAATCAGTGATAGGGATTGTCCCTCAGTCAGTGACAGGGTTTGAACCTCAGTCAGTGACAGGGATTGAGCCTCAGTCAGTGACAGGGATTGACCCTCAGTCAGTGACAGGGATTGAATCTCAGTCAGTGACAGGGATTGACCCTCAGTCAGTGACAGCGAATGAATCTCATTCAGTGACAGGGATTCAATCTCAGTCAGTGACAGGGATTGAATCTCAGTCAGTGACAGGGATTGACCCTCAGGCAGTGACAGGGATTGAACCACAGTCTGTGACAGAGATTGAACCTCAGTCAGTGACAGGGATTGAACCTCAGTCAGTGACAGGAATTGAACCTCAGTCAGTGACAGGGATTGGACCTCAGTCAGTGACAGGGATTGACCCTCAGGCAGTGACAGGGATTGAACCACAGTCTGTGACAGAGATTGAACCTCAGTCAGTGACAGGGATTGAACCTCAGTCAGTGACAGGAATTGAACCTCAGTCAGTGACAGGGATTGGACCTCAGTCAGTGACAGGGATTGACCCTCAGTCAGTGACAGGGATTGAACCTCAGTCAGTGACAGGGATTGACCCTCAGTCATGACAGGCATTGAACCTCAGTCAGTGACAGGGATTGATCCTCAGTCAGTGATAGGGATTGACCCTCAGCCAGTGACAGGGATTGAATCTCAGTCACTGAAAGGGATTGACCCTCAGTCAGTGACAGAGATTGAACCTCAGTCAGTGACAGGGATTGAACCTCATTCAGTGACAGGGATTGACCCTCTGTCAGTGACAGGGATTGAACCTCAGTCAGTGACAGGGATTGAACCTCATTCAGTGACAGGGATTGACCCTCTGCCAGTGACCGTGATTGAACCTCAATCAATGACAGGGATTGACTCTCAGTCAGTGACATGGATTGAATCTCAGTCAGTGACAGTGATTGAACCTCAGTCAGTGACAGGGATTGAACATCAGTCAGTGACAGGGATTGAATCTAAGTCAGTGACAGGGATCGAATCTCAGTCACTGAAAGGGATTAAATCTCAGTCAGTGACAGGGATTGAATCTCTGTCAGTGACAGGGATAGAACCTCAGTCAGTGACTGTGATTGAATCTCAATCAGTGACAGGGATTGTCTCTCAGGCAGTGACAGGGTTTGAACCTCAGTCAGTGACAGGGATTGACCCTCAGTCAGTGACAGGGATTGAGCCTCAGTCAGTGACAGGGATTGAACATCAGTCTGTGACAGGGATTGAACCTCAGTCTGTGACAGGGATTGAATCTCAGTCAGTGACAGGGATTGTGCCTCAGTCAGTGACAGGGATTGACCCTCAGACAGTGACAGGGATTGAATCTCAGTCACTGAAAGGAATTGACCCTCAGCCAGTGACAGGGATTGAATCTCTGTCAGTGACAGGGATAGACCCTCAGTCATTGACAGGGATTGAACCTCAGTCAGTGACAGGTATTGACCAGAAGTCAGTGACAGTGATTGAATCTCAATCAGTGACAGGGATTGTCCCTCAGTCAGTGACAGGGTTTGAACCTCAGTCTGTGACAGGGATTGAGCCTCAGTCAGTGACAGGGATTGAATGTCAGTCAGTGACAGGGATTGACCCTCATTCAGTGACAGCGAATGAATCTCAGTCAGTGACAGGGATTGAACCTCATTCAGTGACAGGGATTGACCCTCTGTCAGTGACAGGGATTGTGCCTCAGTTAGTGACAGGGATTGACCCTCAGCCTGTGACAGGGATTGAATGTCAGTCACTGAAAGGAATTGACCCTCAGTCAGTGACAGGGATTGAATCTCTATCAGTGACAGGGATAGACCCTCAGTCATTGACAGGGATTGAACCTCAGTCAGTGACAGGGATTGAACCTCAGTCAGTGACAGGGATTGAGCCTCAGTCAGTGACAGGGATTGACCCTCAGTCAGTGACAGGGATTGAATCTCAGTCAGTGACAGGGATTGACCCTCAGTCAGTGACAGCGAATGAATCTCATTCAGTGACAGGGATTCAATCTCAGTCAGTGACAGGGATTGAATCTCAGTCAGTGACAGGGATTGACCCTCAGGCAGTGACAGGGATTGAACCACAGTCTGTGACAGAGATTGAACCTCAGTCAGTGACAGGGATTGAACCTCAGTCAGTGACAGGAATTGAACCTCAGTCAGTGACAGGAATTGAACCTCAGTCAGTGACAGGGATTGGACCTCAGTCAGTGACAGGGATTGACCCTCAGGCAGTGACAGGGATTGAACCACAGTCTGTGACAGAGATTGAACCTCAGTCAGTGACAGGGATTGAACCTCAGTCAGTGACAGGAAATGACCCTCTGTAAGTGACAGGGACTGTACCTCAGTCAGTGACAGGAATTGAGACTCAGTCAGGGACAGGGATTGACCCTCAGTCTGTGACAGGAATTGAATCTCAGTCAGTGACAGGGATTGTGCCTCAGTTAGTGACAGGGATTGACCCTCAGCCTGTGACAGGGATTGAATGTCAGTCACTGAAAGGAATTGACCCTCAGTCAGTGACAGGGATTGAATCTCTATCAGTGACAGGGATAGACCCTCAGTCATTGACAGGGATTGAACATCAGTCAGTGACAGGATTGACCCGAAGTCAGTGACAGTGATTGAATCTCAATCAGTGATAGGGATTGTCCCTCAGTCAGTGACAGGGTTTGAACCTCAGTCAGTGACAGGGATTGAGCCTCAGTCAGTGACAGGGATTGACCCTCAGTCAGTGACAGGGATTGAATCTCAGTCAGTGACAGGGATTGACCCTCAGTCAGTGACAGCGAATGAATCTCATTCAGTGACAGGGATTCAATCTCAGTCAGTGACAGGGATTGAATCTCAGTCAGTGACAGGGATTGACCCTCAGGCAGTGACAGGGATTGAACCACAGTCTGTGACAGAGATTGAACCTCAGTCAGTGACAGGGATTGAACCTCAGTCAGTGACAGGAATTGAACCTCAGTCAGTGACAGGGATTGGACCTCAGTCAGTGACAGGGATTGACCCTCAGGCAGTGACAGGGATTGAACCACAGTCTGTGACAGAGATTGAACCTCAGTCAGTGACAGGGATTGAACCTCAGTCAGTGACAGGAATTGAACCTCAGTCAGTGACAGGGATTGGACCTCAGTCAGTGACAGGGATTGACCCTCAGTCAGTGACAGGGATTGAACCTCAGTCAGTGACAGGGATTGACCCTCAGTCATGACAGGCATTGAACCTCAGTCAGTGACAGGGATTGATCCTCAGTCAGTGATAGGGATTGACCCTCAGCCAGTGACAGGGATTGAATCTCAGTCACTGAAAGGGATTGACCCTCAGTCAGTGACAGAGATTGAACCTCAGTCAGTGACAGGGATTGAACCTCATTCAGTGACAGGGATTGACCCTCTGTCAGTGACAGGGATTGAACCTCAGTCAGTGACAGGGATTGAACCTCATTCAGTGACAGGGATTGACCCTCTGCCAGTGACCGTGATTGAACCTCAATCAATGACAGGGATTGACTCTCAGTCAGTGACATGGATTGAATCTCAGTCAGTGACAGTGATTGAACCTCAGTCAGTGACAGGGATTGAACATCAGTCAGTGACAGGGATTGAATCTAAGTCAGTGACAGGGATCGAATCTCAGTCACTGAAAGGGATTAAATCTCAGTCAGTGACAGGGATTGAATCTCTGTCAGTGACAGGGATAGAACCTCAGTCAGTGACTGTGATTGAATCTCAATCAGTGACAGGGATTGTCTCTCAGGCAGTGACAGGGTTTGAACCTCAGTCAGTGACAGGGATTGACCCTCAGTCAGTGACAGGGATTGAGCCTCAGTCAGTGACAGGGATTGAACATCAGTCTGTGACAGGGATTGAACCTCAGTCTGTGACAGGGATTGAATCTCAGTCAGTGACAGGGATTGTGCCTCAGTCAGTGACAGGGATTGACCCTCAGACAGTGACAGGGATTGAATCTCAGTCACTGAAAGGAATTGACCCTCAGCCAGTGACAGGGATTGAATCTCTGTCAGTGACAGGGATAGACCCTCAGTCATTGACAGGGATTGAACCTCAGTCAGTGACAGGTATTGACCAGAAGTCAGTGACAGTGATTGAATCTCAATCAGTGACAGGGATTGTCCCTCAGTCAGTGACAGGGTTTGAACCTCAGTCTGTGACAGGGATTGAGCCTCAGTCAGTGACAGGGATTGAATGTCAGTCAGTGACAGGGATTGACCCTCAGTCAGTGACAGCGAATGAATCTCAGTCAGTGACAGGGATTGACCCTCAGGCAGTGACAGGGATTGAACCACAGTCTGTGACAGAGATTGAACCTCAGTCAGTGACTGGGATTGAACCTCAGTCAGTGACAGGAATTGAACTTCAGTCAGTGACAGGGATTGGACCTCAGTCAGTGACAGGGATTGACCCTCAGTCAGTGACAGGGATTGAACCTCAGTCAGTGACAGGGATTGACCCTCAGTCAATGACAGGCATTGAACCTCAGTCAGTGACAGGGATTGAATCTCAGTCAGTGACAGGGATTGTGCCTCAGTTAGTGACAGGGATTGACCCTCAGCCAGTGACAGGGATTGAATCTCAGTCACTGAAAGGAATTGACCCTCAGTCAGTGACAGGGATTTAATCTCAGTCACTGAAAGGGATTGACCCTCAGTCAGTGACAGGGATTGAACCTCAGTCAGTGACAGGGATTGAACCTCATTCAGTGACAGGGATTGACCCTCTGTAAGTGACAGGGACTGTACCTCAGTCAGTGACAGGAATTGAGACTCAGTCAGGGCCAGGGATTGACCCTCAGTCTGTGACAGGAATTGAATCTCAGTCAGTGACAGGGATTGTGCCTCAGTTAGTGACAGGGATTGACCCTCAGCCAGTGACAGGGATTGAATCTCAGTCACTGAAACGAATTGACCCTCAGTCAGTGACAGGGATTGAATCTCTATCAGTGACAGGGATAGACCCTCAGTCATTCACAGGGATTGAACATCAGTCAGTGACAGGATTGACCCGAAGTCAGTGACAGTGATTGAATCTCAATCAGTGACAGGGATTGTCCCTCAGTCAGTGACAGGGTTTGAACCTCAGTCAGTGACAGGGATTGAGCCTCAGTCAGTGACAGGGATTGACCCTCAGTCAGTGACAGGGATTGAATCTCAGTCAGTGACAGGGATTGACCCTCAGTCAGTGACAGCGAATGCATCTCATTCAGTGACAGGGATTCAATCTCAGTCAGTGACAGGGATTGAATCTCAGTCAGTGACAGGGATTGTCTCTCAGGCAGTGACAGGGTTTGAACCTCAGTCAGTGACAGGGATTGACCCTCAGTCAGTGACAGGGATTGAGCCTCAGTCAGTGACAGGGATTGAACATCAGTCTGTGACAGGGATTGAACCTCAGTCTGTGACAGGGATTGAATCTCAGTCAGTGACAGGCATTGTGCCTCAGTCAGTGACAGGGATTGACCCTCAGACAGTGACAGGGATTGAATCTCAGTCACTGAAAGGAATTGACCCTCAGCCAGTGACAGGGATTGAATCTCTGTCAGTGACAGGGATAGACCCTCAGTCATTGACAGGGATTGAACCTCAGTCAGTGACAGGTATTGACCCGAAGTCAGTGACAGTGATTGAATCTCAATCAGTGACAGGGATTGTCCCTCAGTCAGTGACAGGGTTTGAACCTCAGTCTGTGACAGGGATTGAGCCTCAGTCAGTGACAGGGATTGAACGTCAGTCAGTGACAGGGATTGAACCTCAGTCAGTGACAGCGAATGAATCTCAGTCAGTGACAGGGATTGACCCTCAGGCAGTGACAGGGATTGAACCACAGTCTGTGACAGAGATTGAACCTCAGTCAGTGACAGGGATTGAACCTCAGTCAGTGACAGGAATTGAACTTCAGTCAGTGACAGGGATTGGACCTCAGTCAGTGACAGGGATTGACCCTCAGTCAGTGACAGGGATTGAACCTCAGTCAGTGACAGGGATTGACCCTCAGTCAATGACAGGCATTGAACCTCAGTCAGTGACAGGGATTGATCCTCAGTCAGTGACAGGGATTGACCCTCAGCCAGTGACAGGGATTGAATCTCAGTCACTGAAAGGGATTGACCCTCAGTCAGTGACAGGGATTGAATCTCTGTCAGTGACAGGGATTGAACCTCAGTCAGTGACAGGGATTGAGCCTCAGTCAGTGACAGGGATTGACCCTCAGCCAGTGACAGGGATTGTATCTCAGTCACTGAAATGGATTGATCCTCAGTCAGTGACAGGGATTGAATCTCTGTCAGTGACAGAGATTGAACCTCAATCAATGACAGGGATTGACTCTCAGTCAGTGACAGGGATTGAATCTCAGTCAGTGACAGTGATTGAACCTCAGTCAGTGACAGGGATTGAACATCAGTCAGTGACAGGGATTGAATCTCAGTCAGTGACAGGGATTGTGCCTCAGTCAGTGACAGGGATTGACCCACAGACAGTGACAGGGATTGAATCTCAGTCACTGAAAGGGATTAACCCTCAGCCAGTGACAGGGATTGAATCTCAGTCACTGAAAGGGATTGACCCTCAATCAGTGACAGGGATTGAACCTCAGTCAGTGACAGGGATTGAACCTCATTCAGTGACAGGGATTGACCCTCTGTAAGTGACAGGGACTGTACCTCAGTCAGTGACAGGAATTGAGACTCAGTCAGGGACAGGGATTGACCCTCAGCCAGTGACAGGGATTGAATCTCAGTCACTGAAAGGGATTGACCCTCAGTCAGTGACAGGGACTGAATCTCTGTCAGTGACAGGGATAGACCCGAAGTCAGTGACAGTGATTGAATCTCAATCAGTGACAGGGATTGTCCCTAAGTCAGTGACAGGGTTTGAACCTCAGTCAGTGACAGGGATTGAGCCTCAGTCAGTGACAGGGATTTATCCGCAGTTAGTGACAGGGATTGAATCTCAGTCAGTGACAGGGATTGACCCACAGTCAGTGACAGCGAATGAATCTCAGTCAGTGACAGGGATTGAATCTCAGTCAGTGACAGGGATTGAATCTCAGTCAGTGACAGGGATTGATCCTCAGTCAGTGACAGGGATTGACCCTCAGCCAGTGACAGGGATTGAATCTCAGTCACTGAAAGGAATTGACACTCAGTCAGTGACAGGGATTGAATCTCTGTCAGTGACAGGGATAGACCCTCAGTCATTGACAGGGATTGAACATCAGTCAGTGACAGGATTGACCCGAAGTCAGTGACAGTGATTGAATCTCAATCAGTGACAGGGATTGTCCCTCAGTCAGTGACAGGGTTTGAACCTCAGTCAGTTACAGGGATTGAGCCTCAGTCTGTGACAGCGAATGACCCTCAGTCAGTGACAGCGAATGAATCTCATTCAGTGACAGGGATTCAATCTCAGTCAGTGACAGGGATTGACCCTCAGTCAGTGACAGGGATTGAACCTCAGTCAGTGACAGGGATTGACCCTCAGTCATTGACAGGCATTGAACCTCAGTCAGTGACAGGGATTGATCCTCAGTCAGTGACAGGGATTGACCCTCAGCCAGTGACAGGGATTGAATCTCAGTCACTGAAAGGGATTGACCCTCAGTCAGTGACAGAGATTGAACCTCAGTCAGTGACAGGGATTGAACCTCATTCAGTGACAGGGATTGACCCTCTGTCAGTGACAGGGATTGAACCTCAGTCAGTGACAGGGATTGAACCTCTTTCAGTGACAGGGATTGACCCTCTGCCAGTGACCGTGATTGAACCTCAATCAATGACAGGGATTGACTCTCAGTCAGTGACATGGATTGAATCTCAGTCAGTGACAGTGATTGAACCTCAGTCAGTGACAGGGATTGAACATCAGTCAGTGACAGGGATTGAATCTAAGTCAGTGACAGGGATCGAATCTCAGTCACTGAAAGGGATTAACCCTCAGTCAGTGACAGGGATTGAATCTCTGTCAGTGACAGGGATAGACCCTCAGTCAGTGACTGTGATTGAATCTCAATCAGTGACAGGGATTGTCTCTCAGGCAGTGACAGGGTTTGAACCTCAGTCAGTGACAGGGATTGACCCTCAGTCAGTGACAGGGATTGAGCCTCAGTCAGTGACAGGGATTGAACATCAGTCTGTGACAGGGATTGAACCTCAGTCTGTGACAGGGATTGAATCTCAGTCAGTGACAGGGATTGTGCCTCAGTCAGTGACAGGGATTGACCCTCAGACAGTGACAGGGATTAAATCTCAGTCACTGAAAGGAATTGACCCTCAGCCAGTGACAGGGATTGAATCTCTGTCAGTGACAGGGATAGACCCTCAGTCATTGACAGGGATTGAACCTCAGTCAGTGACAGGTATTGACCAGAAGTCAGTGACTGTGAATGAATCTCAATCAGTGACAGGGATTGTCCCTCAGTCAGTGACAGGGTTTGAACCTCAGTCTGTGACAGGGATTGAGCCTCAGTCAGTGACAGGGATTGAATGTCAGTCAGTGACAGGGATTGACCCTCAGTCAGTGACAGCGAATGAATCTCAGTCAGTGACAGGGATTGACCCTCAGGCAGTGACAGGGATTGAATCTCTGTCACTGAAAGGGATTGAGGTTGAAACTTTATTGCTGGAACAGCACAGCAGGTCAGGCAGCAGCAGGTCAGGCAGCATCCAGGGAACAGGAGATTCGACGTTTCGGGCACAGGCCCTTCCTGAGGAAGGGCCTGTGCCCGAAACGTCGAATCTCCTGTTCCCTGGATGCTGCCTGACCTGCTGTGCTGTTCCAGCAATAAAGTTTCAACTTTGATCTCCAGCATCTGCAGACCTCACTTTCTCCACTGAAAGGGATTGACCCTCAGTCAGTGACAGGGATTGAACCTCAGTCAGTGACAGGGATTGAACCTCATTCAGTGACAGGGATTGACCCTCTGTAAGTGACAGGGACTGTACCTCAGTCAGTGACAGGAATTGAGACTCAGTCAGGGACAGGGATTGACCCTCAGTCTGTGACAGGAATTGAATCTCAGTCAGTGACAGGGATTGTGCCTCAGTTAGTGACAGGGATTGACCCTCAGCCAGTGACAGGGATTGAATCTCAGTCACTGAAAGGAATTGACCCTCAGTCAGTGACAGGGATTGAATCTCTATCAGTGACAGGGATAGACCCTCAGTCATTCACAGGGATTGAACATCAGTCAGTGACAGGATTGACCCGAAGTCAGTGACAGTGATTGAATCTCAATCAGTGACAGGGATTGTCCCTCAGTCAGTGACAGGGTTTGAACCTCAGTCAGTGACAGGGATTGAGCCTCAGTCAGTGACAGGGATTGACCCTCAGTCAGTGACAGGGATTGAATCTCAGTCAGTGACAGGGATTGACCCTCAGTCAGTGACAGCGAATGCATCTCATTCAGTGACAGGGATTCAATCTCAGTCAGTGACAGGGATTGAATCTCAGTCAGTGACAGGGATTGACCCTCAGGCAGTGACAGGGATTGAACCACAGTCTGTGACAGAGATTGAACCTCAGTCAGTGACAGGGATTGAACCTCAGTCAGTGACAGGAATTGAACCTCAGTCAGTGACAGGGATTGGACCTCAGTCAGTGACAGGGATTGACCCTCAGTCAGTGACAGGGATTGAACCTCAGTCAGTGACAGGGATTGACCCTCAGCCATTGACAGGCATTGAACCTCAGTCAGTGACAGGGATTGATCCTCAGTCAGTGACAGGGATTGACCCTCAGCCAGTGACAGGGATTGAATCTCAGTCACTGAAAGGGATTGACCCTCAGTCAGTGACAGAGATTGAACCTCAGTCAGTGACAGGGATTGAACCTCATTCAGTGACAGGGATTGACCCTCTGTCAGTGACAGGGATTGAACCTCAGTCAGTGACAGGGATTGAACCTCATTCAGTGACAGGGATTGACCCTCTGTCAGTGACAGGGATTGAACCTCAATCAATGACAGGGATTGACTCTCAGTCAGTGACAGGGATTGAATCTCAGTCAGTGACAGTGATTGAACCTCAGTCAGTGACAGGGATTGAACATCAGTCAGTGACAGGGATTGAATCTAAGTCAGTGACAGGGATCGAATCTCAGTCACTGAAAGGGATTAACCCTCAGTCAGTGACAGGGATTGAATCTCTGTCAGTGACAGGGATAGACCCTCAGTCAGTGACTGTGATTGAATCTCAATCAGTGACAGGGATTGTCTCTCAGGCAGTGACAGGGTTTGAACCTCAGTCAGTGACAGGGATTGACCCTCAGTCAGTGACAGGGATTGAGCCTCAGTCAGTGACAGGGATTGAACATCAGTCTGTGACAGGGATTGAACCTCAGTCTGTGACAGGGATTGAATCTCAGTCAGTGACAGGGATTGTGCCTCAGTCAGTGACAGGGATTGACCCTCAGACAGTGACAGGGATTGAATCTCAGTCACTGAAAAGAATTGACCCTCAGCCAGTGACAGGGATTGAATCTCTGTCAGTGACAGGGATAGACCCTCAGTCATTGACAGGGATTGAACCTCAGTCAGTGACAGGTATTGACCCGAAGTCAGTGACAGTGATTGAATCTCAATCAGTGACAGGGATTGTCCCTCAGTCAGTGACAGGGTTTGAACCTCAGTCTGTGACAGGGATTGAGCCTCAGTCAGTGACAGGGATTGAATGTCAGTCAGTGACAGGGATTGAACCTCAGTCAGTGACAGCGAATGAATCTCAGTCAGTGACAGGGATTGACCCTCAGGCAGTGACAGGGATTGAACCACAGTCTTTGACAGAGATTGAACCTCAGTCAGTGACAGGGATTGAACCTCAGTCAGTGACAGGAATTGAACTTCAGTCAGTGACAGGGATTGGACCTCAGTCAGTGACAGGGATTGACCCTCAGTCAGTGACAGGGATTGAACCTCAGTCAGTGACAGGGATTGACCCTCAGTCAATGACAGGCATTGAACCTCAGTCAGTGACAGGGATTGATCCTCAGTCAGTGACAGGGATTGACCCTCAGCCAGTGACAGGGATTGAATCTCAGTCACTGAAAGGGATTGACCCGAAGTCAGTGACAGGGATTGAATCTCTGTCAGTGACAGGGATTGAACCTCAGTCAGTGACAGGGATTGAGCCTCAGTCAGTGACAGGGATTGACCCTCAGCCAGTGACAGGGATTGTATCTCAGTCACTGAAATGGATTGATCCTCAGTCAGTGACAGGGATTGAATCTTTGTCAGTGACAGAGATTGAACCTCAATCAATGACAGGGATTGACTCTCAGTCAGTGACAGGGATTGAATCTCAGTCAGTGACAGTGATTGAACCTCAGTCAGTGACAGGGATTGAACATCAGTCAGTGACAGGGATTGAATCTCAGTCAGTGACAGGGATTGTGCCTCAGTCAGTGACAGGGATTGACCCACAGACAGTGACAGGGATTGAATCTCAGTCACTGAAAGGGATTAACCCTCAGCCAGTGACAGGGATTGAATCTCAGTCACTGAAAGGGATTGACCCTCAGTCAGTGACAGGGATTGAACCTCAGTCAGTGACAGGGATTGAACCTCATTCAGTGACAGGGATTGAACCTCAGTCAGTGACAGGGATTGAACCTCATTCAGTGACAGGGATTGACCCTCTGTAAGTGACAGGGACTGTACCTCAGTCAGTGACAGGAATTGAGACTCAGTCAGGGACAGGGATTGACCCTCTGCCAGTGACAGGGATTGAATCTCAGTCACTGAGAGGGATTGACCCTCAGTCAGTGACAGGGACTGAATCTCTGTCAGTGACAGGGATAGACCCGAAGTCAGTGACAGTGATTGAATCTCAATCAGTGACAGGGATTGTCCCTAAGTCAGTGACAGGGTTTGAACCTCAGTCAGTGACAGGGATTGAGCCTCAGTCAGTGACAGGGATTGATCCGCAGTTAGTGACAGGGATTGAATCTCAGTCAGTGACAGGGATTGACCCACAGTCAGTGACAGCGAATGAATCTCAGTCAGTGACAGGGATTGAATCTCAGTCAGTGACAGGGATTGAATCTCAGTCAGTGACAGGGATTGATCCTCAGTCAGTGACAGGGATTGACCCTCAGCCAGTGACAGGGATTGAATCTCAGTCACTGAAAGGAATTGACACTCAGTCAGTGACAGGGATTGAATCTCTGTCAGTGACAGGGATAGACCCTCAGTCATTGACAGGGATTGAACATCAGTCAGTGACAGGATTGACCCGAAGTCAGTGACAGTGATTGAATCTCAATCAGTGACAGGGATTGAACCTCATTCAGTGACAGGGATTGACCCTCTGTCAGTGACAGGGATTGAACCTCAATCAATGACAGGGATTGACTCTCAGTCAGTGACAGGGATTGAATCTCAGTCAGTGACAGTGATTGAACCTCAGTCAGTGACAGGGTTTGAACACCAGTCAGTGACAGGGATTGAATCTCAGTCAGTGACAGGGATTGTGCCTCAGTCAGTGACTGGGATTGACCCTCAGCCAGTGACAGGGATTGAATCTCAGTCACTGAAAGGAATTGACACTCAGTCAGTGACAGGGATTGAATCTCTGTCAGTGACAGGGATAGACCCTCAGTCATTGACAGGGATTGAACATCAGTCAGTGACAGGATTGACCCGAAGTCAGTGACAGGGATTGAACCTCAGTCAGTGACAGGGATTGAACCTCATTCAGTGACAGGGATTGACCCTCTGTCAGTGACAGGGATTGAACCTCAATCAATGACAGGGATTGACTCTCAGTCAGTGACAGGGATTGAATCTCAGTCAGTGACAGTGATTGAACCTCAGTCAGTGACAGGGTTTGAACACCAGTCAGTGACAGGGATTGAATCTCAGTCAGTGACAGGGATTGTGCCTCAGTCAGTGACTGGGATTGACCCTCAGCCAGTGACAGGGATTGAATCTCAGTCACTGAAAGGGATTATCCCTCAGTCAGTGTCAGGGATTGAATCTCTGTCAGTGACAGGGATAGACCCTCAGTCAGTGACAGGGATTGAACCTCAGTCAGTGACAGGGATTGACCCGAAGTCAGTGACAGTGATTGAATCTCAATCAGTGACAGGGATTGTCTCTCAGTCAGTGACAGGGTTTGAACCTCAGTCAGTGACAGGGATTGAGCCTCAGTCAGTGACAGGGATTGAACATCAGTCTGTGACAGGGATTGAACCTCAGTCTGTGACAGGGATTGAATCTCCGTCAGTGACAGGGATTGTGCCTCAGTCAGTGACAGTGATTGACCCTCAGACAGTGACAGGGATTGAATCTCAGTCACTGAAAGGAATTGACCCTCAGTCAGTGACAGGGATTGAATCTCTGTCAGTGACAGGGATAGACCCTCAGTCATTGACAGGGATTGAACCTCAGTCAGTGACAGGGATTGACCCGAAGTCAGTGACAGTGATTGAATCTCAATCAGTGACAGGGATTGTCCCTCAGTCAGTGACAGGGTTTGAACCTCAGTCAGTGACAGGGATTGAGCCTCAGTCAGTGACAGGGATTGAATCTCAGTCAGTGACAGGGATTGACCCTCAGTCAGTGACAGCGAATGAATCTCAGTCAGTGACAGGGATTGACCCTCAGGCAGTGACAGAGATTGAACCTCAGTCAGTGACAGGGATTGTCCCTCAGACAGTGACTGGGATTGAACCTCAGTCAGTGACAGGGATTGACCCTCAAGTCAGTGACAGGGATTGAACCTCAGTCAGTGACAGGGATTGACCCTCAGTCAGTGACAGGGATTGAGCCTCAGTCAGTGACAGGGATTGAGCATCAGTCAGTGACAGGATTGAACCTCAGTCAGTGACAGGGATTGAACCTCAGTCTGTGGCAGTGATTGAACATCAGTCAGTGACAGGGATTGAATCTCAGTCAGTGACAGGGATTGTGCCTCAGTCAGTGACAGGGATTGACCCTCAGCCAGTGACAGGGATTGAATCACAGTCACTGAAAGGGATTAACCCTCAGTCAGTGACAGGGATTGAATCTCTGTCAGTGACAGGGATAGACCCTCAGTCAGTGACAGGGATTGAATCTCAGTCAGTGACAGGGATTGACCCTCAGTCAGTGACAGGGATTGAATCTCAGTCAGTGACAGGGATTCAATCACAGTCAGTGACAGGGATTGAATCTCAGTCAGTGACAGGGATTGACCCTCAGTCAGTGACAGGGATTGAATCTCTGTCAGTGACAGGGATAGACCCTCAGTCAGTGACAGGGATTGAACCTCAGTCAGTGACAGGGATTGACCCGAAGTCAGTGACATTGATTGAATCTCAATCAGTGACAGGGATTGACCCTCAGTCAGTGACAGGGATTGAACCTCAGTCAGGGACAGTATTGACCCTCAGTCAATGACAGGCATTGAACCTCAGTCAGTGACAGGGATTGATCCTCAGTCAGTGACAGGGATTGACCCTCAGTCAGTGACAGGGATTGAATCTCAGTCACTGAAAGGGATTGACCCTCAGTCAGTGACAAGGATTGAATCTCTGTCAGTGACAGGGATTGAACCTCAGTCAGTGACAGGGATTGAACCTCATTCAGTGACAGGGATTGACCCTCAGTCAGTGACAGGGATTGAACCTCAGTCAGTGACAGGGATTGAGCCTCAGTCAGTGACAGGGATTGACCCTCAGCCAGTGACAGGGATTGTATCTCAGTCACTGAAATGTATTGATCCTCAGTCAGTGACAGGGATTGAATCTGTCAGTGACAGGGATTGAACCTCAATCAATGACAGGGATTGACTCTCAGTCAGTGACAGGGATTGAATCTCAGTCAGTGACAGTGATTGAACCTCAGTCAGTGATAGGGATTGAACATCAGTCAGTGACAGGGATTGAATCTCAGTCAGTGACAGGGATTGTGCCTCAGTCAGTGACAGGGATTGACCCACAGACAGTGACTGGGATTGAATCTCAGACACTGAAAGGGATTAACCCTCAGTCAGTGACAGGGATTGAATCTCTGTCAGTGACAGGGATAGACCCTGAGTCAGTGACAGGGATTGAACCTCAGTCAGTGACAGGGATTAACCCTCTGTCAGTGACAGTGTTTGAATCTCAATCAGTGACAGGGATTGTCTCTCAGTCAGTGACAGGGTTTGAACCTCAGTCAGTGACAGGGATTGACCCTCAGTCAGTGACAGGGATTGAGCCTCAGTCAGTGACAGGGATTGAACATCAGTCAGTGACAGGGTTTGAACCTCAGTCTGTGACAGGAATTGAATCTCAGACAGTGACAGGGATTGTGCCTCAGTCAGTGACAGGGATTGACCCTCAGCCAGTGACAGGGTTTGAATCTCAGTCACTGAAAGGAATTGACCCTCAGTCATTGACAGGGATTGAACCTCAGTCAGTGACAGGGATTGACCCGAAGTCAGTGACAGTGATTGAATCTCAATCAGTGACAGGGATTGTCCCTCAGTCAGTGACAGGGTTTGAACCTCAGTCAGTGACAGGGATTGAGCCTCAGTCAGTGACAGGGATTGAATCTCAGTCAGTGACAGGGATTGACCCTCAGTCAGTGACAGCGAATGCATTTCAGTCAGTGACAGGGATTGACCCTCAGGCAGTGACAGGGATTGAACCACAGTCTGTGACAGAGATTGAACCTCAGTCAGTGACAGGGATTGAACCTCAGTCAGTGACAGGAATTGAACCTCAGTCAGTGACAGGGATTGGACCTCAGTCAGTGACAGGGATTGACCCTCAGTCAGTGACAGGGATTGAACCTCAGTCAGTGACAGGGATTGACACTCAGTCAATGACAGGCATTGAATCACAGTCAGTGACAGGGATTGATCCTCAGTCAGTGACAGGGATTGACCCTCAGCCAGTGACAGGGATTGAATCTCAGTCACTGAAAGGGATTGACCCTCAGTCAGTGACAGGGATTGAACCTCAGTCAGTGACAGGGATTGAATCTCAGTCAGTGACAGGGATTGACCCTCAGTCAGTGACAGCGAATGAATCTCAGTCAGTGACAGGGATTCACCCTCAGGCAGTGACCGGGATTGAACCTCAGTCAGTGACAGGGATTGACCCTCAGACAGTGACTGGGATTGATCCTCAGTCAGTGACAGGGATTGACCCTCAAGTCAGTGACAGGGATTGAACCTCATTCAATGACAGGGATTGAATCTCAGTCAGTGACTGGGATTGAATCTCAGTCAGTGACAGGGACTGATCCTCAGTCAGTGACAGGGATTGAACCTCAGTCAGTGACAGGGATTGAACCTCAGTCTGTGACAGGGATTGAACATCAGTCCCTGACAGGGATTGAATCTCAGTCAATGACAGGGATTGTGCCTCAGTCAGTGACTAGGATTGACCCTCAGCCAGTGACAGGGATTGAATCTCAGTCACTGAAAGGGATTAACCCTCAGTCATTGACAGGGATTGAATCTCTGTCAGTGACAGGGATAGACCCTCAGTCATTGACAGGGTTTGAACCTCAGTCAGTGACAGGGATTGACCCGAAGTCAGTGACTGTGATTAAATCTCAATCAGAGACAGGGATTGTCTCTCAGTCAGTGACAGGGTTTGAACCTCAGTCAGTGACAGGGATTGACCCTCAGTCAGTGACAGGGATTGAGCCTCAGTCAGTGACAGGGATTGAACATCAGTCAGTGACAGGGATTGAACCTCAGTCTGTGACAGGGATTGAATCTCAGTCAGTGACAGGGATTGTGCCTCAGTCATTGGCAGGGATTGAACCTCAGTCAGAGACAGGGATTGACCCGAAGTCAGTGACAGTGATTGAATCTCAATCAGTGACAGGGATTGTCCCTCAGTCACTGACAGGGTTTGAACCTCAGTCAGTGACAGGGATTGACCCTCAGTCAGTGACAGGGATTGAATCTCAGTCAGTGACAGGGATTGACCCTTAGTCAGTGACAGCGAATGCATTCAGTCAGTGACAGGGATTGACCCTCAGGCAGTGACAGGGATTGAACCACAGTCTGTGACAGAGATTGAACCTCAGTCAGTGACAGGGATTGAACCTCAGTCAGTGACAGGAATTGAACCTCAGTCAGTGACAGGGATTGGACCTCAGTCAGTGACAGGGATTGACCCTCAGTCAGTGACAGGGATTGAACCTCAGTCAGTGACAGGGATTGACCCTCAGTCAATGACAGGCATTGAACCTCAGTCAGTGACAGGGATTGAACCTCAGTCAGTGACAGGGATTGACCCTCAGCCAGTGACAGGGATTGAATCTCAGTCACTGAAAGGGATTGACCCTCAGTCAGTGACAGGGATTGAACCTCAGTCAGTGACAGGGATTGAATCTCAGTCAGTGACAGGGATTGACCCTCAGTCAGTGACAGCGAATGAATCTCAGTCAGTGACAGGGATTGACCCTCAGGCAGTGACCGGGATTGAACCTCAGTCAGTGACAGGGATTGTCCCTCAGACAGTGACTGAGATTGAACCTCAGTCAGTGACAGGGATTGACCCTCAAGTCAGTGACAGGGATTGAACCTCATTCAATGACAGGGATTGAATCTCAGTCAGTGACTGGGATTGAATCTCAGTCAGTGACAGGGACTGATCCTCAGTCAGTGACAGTGATTGAACCTCAGTCAGTGACAGGGATTGAACCTCAGTCTGTGACAGGGATTGAACATCAGTCTGTGACAGGGATTGAATCTCAGTCAGTGACAGGGATTGACCCTCAGCCAGTGACAGGGATTGAATCTCAGTCACTGAAAGAGATTAACCCTCAGTCAGTGACAGGGATTGAATCTCTGTCAGTGACAGGGATAGACCCTCAGTCATTGACAGGGTTTGAACCTCAGTCAGTGACAGGGATTGATCCGAAGTCAGTGACTGTGATTAAATCTCAATCAGTGACAGGGATTGTCTCTCAGTCAGTGACAGGGTTTGAACCTCAGTCAGTGACAGGGATTGACCCTCAGTCAGTGACAGGGATTGAGCCTCAGTCAGTGACAGGGATTGAACATCAGTCAGTGACAGGGATTGAACCTCAGTCTGTGACAGGGATTGAATCTCAGTCAGTGACAGGGATTGTGCCTCAGTCATTGACAGGGATTGACCCTCAGCCAGTGACAGGGATTGAATCTCAGTCACTGAAAGGAATTGACCCTCAGTCAGTGACAGGGATTGAATCTCTGTCAGTGACAGGGATAGACCCTCAGTCATTGACAGGGATTGAACCTCAGTCAGTGACAGGGATTGATCCGAAGTCAGTGACAGGGATTGAATCTCAATCAGTGACATGGATTGTCCCTCAGTCAGTGACAGGGTTTGAACCTCAGTCAGTGACAGGTATTGAGCCTCAGTCATTGACAGGGATTGACCCTCAGTCAGTGACAGGGATTGAATCTCAGTCAGTGACAGGGATTGACCCTCAGTCAGTGACAGGGATTGAATCTCAGTCAGTGACAGGGATTCAATCACAGTCAGTGACAGGGATTGAATCTCAGTCAGTGACAGGGATTGACCCTCAGTCAGTGAAAGGGATTGAATCTCTGTCAGTGACAGGGATAGACCCTCAATCAGTGACAGGGATTGAACCTCAGTCAGTGACAGGGATTGACCCGAAGTCAGTGACAGGGATTGAACCTCAGTCAGGGACAGTATTGACCCTCAGGCAATGACAGGCATTGAACCTCAGTCAGTGACAGGGATTGATTCTCAGTCAGTGACAGGGATTGACCCTCAGCCAGTGACAGGGATTGAATCTCAGTCACTGAAAGGGATTGACCCTCAGTCAGTGACAGGGATTGAATCTCTGTCAGTGACAGGGATTGAACCTCAGTCAGTGACAGGGATTGAACCTCATTCAGTGACAGGGATTGACCCTCAGTCAGTGACAGGGATTGAACCTCAGTCAGTGACAGGGATTGAGCCTCAGTCAGTGACAGGGATTGACCCTCAGCCAGTGACAGGGATTCTATCTTAGTAACTGAAATGGATTGATCCTCAGTCAGTGACAGGGATTGAATCTCTGTCAGTGACAGGGATTGAACCTCAATCAATGACAGGGATTGACTCTCAGTCAGTGGCAGGGATTGAATCTCAGTCAGTGACAGTGATTGAACCTCAGTCAGTGATAGGGATTGAACATCAGTCAGTGACAGGAATTGAATCTCAGTCAGGGACAGGGATTGTGCCTCAGTCAGTGACAGGGATTGACCCACAGACAGTGACAGGGATTGAATCTCAGTCACTGAAAGGGATTAACCCTCAGTCAGTGACAGGGATTGAATCTCTGTCAGTGACAGGGATAGACCCTCAGTCAGTGACAGGGATTGAACCTCAGTCAGTGACAGGGATTAACCCGAAGTCAGTGACAGTGATTGAATCTCAATCAGTGACAGGGATTGTCTCTCAGTCAGTGACAGGGTTTGAATCTCAGTCAGTGACAGGGATTGACCCTCAGTCAGTGACAGGGATTGAGCCTCAGTCAGTGACAGGGATTGAACATCAGTCAGTGACAGGGATTGAACCTCAGTCTGTGACAGGAATTGAATCTCAGTCAGTGACAGGAATTGTGCCTCAGTCAGTGACAGGAATTGAATCTCAGTCAGTGACAGGGATTGTGCCTCAGTCAGTGACAGGGATTGACCCTCAGCCAGTGACAGGGATTGAATCTCAGTCACTGAAAGGAATTGACCCTCAGTCAGTGACAGGGATTGAACCTCAGTCAGTGACAGGAATTGAACCTCAGTCAGTGACAGGGATTGGACCTCAGTCAGTGACAGGGATTGACCCTCAGTCAGTGACAGGGATTGAACCTCAGTCAGTGACAGGGATTGACCCTCAGTCAATGACAGTCATTGAACCTCAGTCAGTGACAGGGATTGATCCTCAGTCAGTGACAGGGATTGACCCTCAGCCAGTGACAGTGATTGAATCTCAGTCACTGAAAGGGATTGACCCTCAGTCAGTGACAGGGATTGAACCTCAGTCAGTGACAGGGATTGAACCTCATTCAGTGAGAGGGATTGACCCTCTGTCAGTGACAGGGATTGAACCTCAATCAATGACAGGGATTGACTCTCAGTCAGTGACAGGGATTGAATCTCAGTCAGTGACAGTGATTGAACCTCAGTCAGTGACAGGGATTGAACATCAGTCAGTGACAGGGATTGAATCTCAGTCAGTGACAGGGATTGTGCCTCAGTCAGTGACAGGGATTCACCCTCAGCCAGTGACAGGGATTGAATCTCAGTCACTGAAAGGGATTAACCCTCAGTCAGTGACAGGGATTGAATCTCTGTCAGTGACAGGGATAGACCCTCAGTCAGTGACAGGGATTGAACCTCAGTCAGTGACAGGGATTGACCCGAAGTCAGTGACAGTGATTGAATCTCAATCAGTGACAGGGATTGTTTCTCAGTCAGTGACAGGGTTTGAACCTCAGTCAGTGACAGGGATTGACCCTCAGTCAGTGACAGGGATTGAGCCTCAGTCAGTGACAGGGATTGAACATCAGTCTGTGACAGGGATTGAACCTCAGTCAGTGACAGGGATTGAACCTCAGTCAGTGACAGGAATTGAACCTCAGTCAGTGACAGGGATTGGACCTCAGTCAGTGATAGGGATTGAATCTCAGTCAGTGACAGGGATTGACCCTCAGTCAGTGACAGCGAATGAATCTCAGTCAGTGACAGGGATTGACCCTCAGGCAGTGACAGGGATTGAACCACAGTCTGTGACAGAGATTGAACCTCAGTCAGTGACAGGGATTGAACCTCAGTCAGTGACAGGAATTGAACCTCAGTCAGTGACAGGGATTGGACCTCAGTCAGTGACAGGGATTGACCCTCAGTCAGTGACAGGGATTGAACCTCAGTCAGTGACAGGGATTGACCCTCAGTCAATGACAGGCATTGAACCTCAGTCAGTGACAGGGATTGATCCTCAGTCAGTGACAGGGATTGGCCCTCAGCCAGTGACAGGGATTGAATCTCAGTCACTGAAAGGGATTGACCCTCAGTCAGTGACAGGGATTGAACCTCAGTCAGTGACAGGGATTGAACCTCATTCAGTGACAGGGATTGACCCTCTGTAAGTGACAGGGATTGTACCTCAGTCAGTGACAGGGATTGAGACTCAGTCAGGGACAGGGATTGACCCTCAGCCAGTGACAGGGATTGAATCTCAGTCACTGAAAGGAATTGACCCTCAGTCAGTGACAGGGATTGAATCTCTGTCAGTGACAGGGATAGACACTCAGTCATTGACAGGGATTGAAACTCAGTCAGTGACAGGGATTGACCCGAAGTCAGTGACAGTGATTGAATCTCAATCAGTGACAGGGATTGTCTCTAAGTCAGTGACAGGGTTTGAACCTCAGTCAGTGACAGGGATTGAGCCTCAGTCAGTGACAGGGATTGATCCGCAGTTAGTGACAGGGATTGAATCTCAGTCAGTGACAGGGATTGACCCACAGTCAGTGACAGCGAATGAATCTCAGTCAGTGACAGGAATTGAATCTCAGTCAGTGACAGGGATTGAATCTCAGTCAGTGACAGGGATTGACCCTCAGTCAGTGACAGGGATTGAACCACAGTCTGTGACAGACATTGAACCACAGTCAGTGACAGGGATGGAACCTCAGTCAGTGACAGGGATTGAACCTCTGTCAGTGACTGGGATCGGACCTCAGTCAGTGACAGGGATTGACCCTCAGTCAGTGACAGGGATTGAACCTCAGTCAGTGACAGGGATTGACCCTCAGTCAATGACAGGCATTGAACCTCAGTCAGTGACAGGGATTGACCCTCAGTCAGTGACAGGGATTGAGCCTCAGTCAGTGACAGGGATTGAACATCAGTCAGTGACAGGGATTGAAACTCAGTCTGTGACAGGGATTGAATCTCAGTCAGTGACAGGGATTGTGCCTCAGTCATTGACAGTGATTGACCCTCAGCCAGTGACAGGGATTGATTCTCAGTCACTGAAAGGAATTGACCCTCAGTCAGTGACAGGGATTGAATCTCTGTCAGTGACAGGGATAGACCCTCAGTCATTGACAGCGAATGAATCTCAGTCAGTGACAGGGATTCAATCACAGTCAGTGACAGGGATTGAATCTCAGTCAGTGACAGGGATTGACCCTCAGTCAGTGACAGGGATTGAATCTCTGTCAGTGACAGGGATTCAATCACAGTCAGTGACAAAGATTGAATCTCAGTCAGTGACAGGGATTGACCCTCAGTCAGTGACAGGGATTGAATCTCTGTCAGTGACAGGGATAGACCCTCAGTCAGTGACAGGTATTGAACCTCAGTCAGTGACAGGGATTGACCCGAAGTCAGTGACAGTGATTGAATCTCAATCAGTGACAGGGATTGACCCTCAGTCAGTGACAGGGATTGACCCTCAGTCAGGGACAGTATTGACCCCCAGTCAATGACAGGCATTGAACCTCAGTCAGTGACAGGGATTGATCCTCAGTCAGTGACAGGGATTGACCCTCAGCCAGTGACAGGGATTGAATCTCAGTCACTGAAAGGGATTGACCCTCAGTCAGTGACAGGGATTGAACCTCAGTCAGTGACAGGGATTGAACCTCATTCAGTGACAGGGATTGACCCTCAGTCAGTGACAGGGATTGAACCTCAGTCAGTGACAGGGATTGAGCCTCAGTCAGTGACAGGGATTGACCCTCAGCCAGTGACAGGGATTGTATCTCAGTCACTGAAATGGATTGATCCTCAGTCAGTGACAGGGATTGAATCTCTGTCAGTGACAGGGATTGAATCTCAACCAATGACAGGGATTGAACATCAGTCAGTGACAGGGATTGAATCTCAGTCAGTGACAGGGATTGTGCCTCAGCCAGTGACAGGGATTGTATCTCAGTCACTGAAATGGATTGATCCTCAGTCAGTGACAGGGATTGAATCTCAGTCAGTGACAGTGGTTGAACCTCAGTTAGTGACAGGGATTGAACATCAGTCAGTGACAGGGATTGAATCTCAGTCAGTGACAGGGATTGTGCCTCAGTCAGTGACAGGGGTTGACCCACAGACAGTGACAGGGATTGAATCTCAGTCACTGAAAGGGATTAACCCTCAGTCAGTGACAGGGATTGAATCTCTGTCAGTGACAGGGATAGACCCGCAGTCAGTGACAGGGATTGAACCTCAGTCAGTGACAGGGATTGAACATCAGTCAGTGACAGGGATTGAATCTCAATCAGTGACAGGGATTGTCTCTCAGTCAGTGACAGGGTTTGAACCTCAGTCAGTGACAGGGATTGACCCTCAGTCAGTGACCGGGATTGAATCTCAGTCAGTGACAGGGATTGAACATCAGTCAGTGACAGGGATTGAACCTCAGTCTGTGACAGGAATTGAATCTCAGTCAGTGACAGGGATTGTGTATCAGTCAGTGACAGGGATTGACCCTCAGCCAGTGACAGGGATTGAATCTCAGTCACGGAAAGGAATTGACCCTCAGTCAGTGACAGGGATTGAATCTCTGTCAGTGACAGGGATAGACCCTCAGTCATTGACAGGGATTGAACCTCAGTCAGTGACAGGGATTGACCCGAAGTCAGTGACAGTGATTGAATCTCAATCAGTGACAGGGATTGTCCCTCAGTCAGTGACAGGGTTTGAACCTCAGTCAGTGACAGGGATTGAGCCTCAGTCAGTGACAGGGATTGACCCTCAGTCAGTGACAGCGAATGAATCTCATTCAGTGGCAGGGATTCAATCTCAGTCAGTGACAGGTATTGAATCTCAGTCAGTGACTGGGATTGACCCTCAGGCAGTGACAGGGATTGAACCACAGTCTGTGACAGAGATTGAACCTCAGTCAGTGACAGGGAATGAACCTCAGTCAGTGACAGGAATTGAACCTCAGTCAGTGACAGGGATTGGACCTCAGTCAGTGACAGGGATTGAGCCTCAGTCAGTGACAGGGATTGAACCTCAGTCAGTGACAGGGATTGACCCTCAGTCAATGACAGGCATTGAATCTCAGTCAGTGACAGGGATTGAATCTCTGCCAGTGACAGGGATAGACCCTCAGTCATTGACAGGGATTGACCCTAAGTCAGTGACAGGGATTGACCCGAAGTCAGTGACAGTGATTGAATCTCAATCAGTGACAGGGATTGAACCTCTTTCAGTGACAGGGATTGACCCTCTGTCAGTGACAGGGATTGAACCTCAATCAATGACAGGGATTGACTCTCAGTCAGTGACAGGGATTGAATCTCAGTCAGTGACAGTGATTGAACCTCAGTCAGTGACAGGGATTGAACATCAGTCAGTGACAGGGATTGAATCTCAGTCAGTGACAGGGATTGTGCCTCAGTCAGTGACAGGGATTGACCCTCAGCCAGTGACAGGGATTGAGCCTGAGTCAGTGACAGGGATTGAATCTCAGTCAGTGACAGGGATTGAACCTCAGTCAGTGACAGCGAATGAATCTCAGTCAGTGACAGGGATTGACCCTCAGGCAGTGACAGGGATTGAACCACAGTCTGTGACAGAGATTGAACCTCAGTCAGTGACAGGGATTGAACCTCAGTCAGTGACAGGAATTGAACCTCAGTCAGTGACAGGGAGTGGACCTCAGTCAGTGACAGGGATTGACCCTCAGTCAGTGACAGGGATTGAACCTCAGTCAGTGACAGGGATTGACCCTCAGTCAATGACAGGCATTGAACCTCAGTCAGTGACAGGGATTGATCCTCAGTCAGTGACAGGGATTGACCCTCAGTCAGTGACAGCGAATGAATCTCAGTCAGTGACAGGGATTGACCCGAAGTCAGTGACAGTGATTGAATCTCAATCAGTGACAGGGATTGTCTCTCAGTCAGTGACAGGGTTTGAACCTCAGTCAGTGACAGGGATTGACCCTCAGTCAGTGACAGGGATTGAGCCTCAGTCAGTGACAGGGATTGAACATCAGTCTGTGACAGGGATTGAACCTCAGTCTGTGACAGGGATTGAATCTCAGTCAGTGACAGGGATTGTGCCTCATTCAGTGACAGGGATTGACCCTCAGACAGTGACAGGGATTGAATCTCAGTCACTGAAAGGAATTGATCTCAGTCAGTGACAGGGATTGAATCTCTGTCAGTGACAGGGATAGACCCTCAGTCATTGACAGGGATTGAACCTCAGTCAGTGACAGGGATTGACCCGAAGTCAGTGACAGTGATTGAATCTCAATCAGTGACAGGGATTGTCCCTCAGTCAGTGACAGGGTTTGAACCTCAGTCAGTGACAGGGATTGAGCCTCAGTCAGTGACAGGGATTGAATCTCAGTCAGTGACAGGGATTGACCCTCAGTCAGTGACAGCGAATGAATCTCAGTCAGTGACAGGGATTGACCCTCAGGCAGTGACAGGGATTGAACCACAGTCTGTGGCAGAGATTGAACCTCAGTCAGTGACAGGGATTGAACCTCAGTCAGTGACAGGAATTGAACCTCAGTCAGTGACAGGGATTGAATCTCAGTCAGTGACAGGGATTGACCCTCAGTCAGTGACAGCGAATGAATCTCAGTCAGTGACAGGGATTGACCCTCAGGCAGTGACAGGGATTGAACCACAGTCTGTGGCAGAGATTGAACCTCAGTCAGTGACAGGGATTGAACCTCAGTCAGTGACAGGAATTGAACCTCAGTCAGTGACAGGGATTGAATCTCAGTCAGTGACAGGGATTGACCCTCAGTCAGTGACAGCGAATGAATCTCAGTCAGTGACAGGGATTGACCCTCAGGCAGTGACAGGAATTGAACCACAGTCTGTGACAGAGATTGAACCTCAGTCAGTGACAGGGATTGAACCTCAGTCAGTGACAGGAATTGAACCTCAGTCAGTGACAGGGATTGGACCTCAGTCAGTGACAGGGATTGACCCTCAGTCAGTGACAGGGATTGAACCTCAGTCAGTGACAGGGATTGACCCTCAGTCAATGACAGGCATTGAACCTCAGTCAGTGACAGGGATTGATCCTCAGTCAGTGACAGGGATTGACCCTCAGCCAGTGACAGGGATTGAATCTCAGGCACTGAAAGGGATTGACCCTCAGTCAGTGACAGGGATTGAACCTCAGTCAGTGACAGGGATTGAACCTCATTCAGTGACAGGGATTGACCCTCTGTCAGTGACAGGGATTGAACCTCAATCAATGACAGGGATTGACTCTCAGTCAGTGACAGGGATTGAATCTCAGTCAGTGACAGCGATGGAACCTCAGTCAGTGACAGGGATTGAACATCAGTCAGTGACAGGGATTGAATCTCAGTCAGTGACAGGGATTGTGCCTCAGTCAGTGACAGGGATTGACCCTCAGCCAGTGACAGGGATTGAATCTCAGTCACTGAAAGGGATTAACCCTCGGTCAGTGACAGGGATTGAATCTCTGTCAGTGACAGGGATAGACCCTCAGTCAGTGACAGGGATTGAACCTCAGTCAGTGACAGGGATTGACCCGAAGTCAGTGACAGTGATTGAATCTCAATCAGTGACAGGGATTATCTCTCAGTCTGTGACAGGGTTTGAACCTCAGTCAGTGACAGGGATTGACCCTCAGTCAGTGACAGGGATTGAGCCTCAGTCAGTGACAGGGATTGAACATCAGTCTGTGACAGGCATTGAACCTCAGTCTGTGACAGGGATTGAATCTCAGTCAGTGACAGGGATTGTGCCTCAGTCAGTGACAGGGATTGACCCTCAGACAGTGACAGGGATTGAATCTCAGTCACTGAAAGGAATTGACCCTCAGTCAGTGACAGGGATTGAATCTCTGTCAGTGACAGGGATTGACCCTCAGTCATTGACAGGGATTGAACCTCAGTCAGTGACAGGGATTGACCCGAAGTCAGTGACAGTGATTGAATCTCAATCAGTGACAGGGATTGTCCCTCAGTCAGTGACCGGGTTTGAACCTCAGTCAGTGACAGGGATTGAGCCTCAGTCAGTGACAGGGATAGAATCTCAGTCAGTGACAGGGATTGACCCTCAGTCAGTGACAGCGAATGAATCTCAGTCAGTGACAGGGATTGTCCCTCAGGCAGTGACAGGGATTGAACCACAGTCTGTGACAGAGATTGAACCTCAGTCAGTGACAGGGATTGAACCTCAGTCAGTGACAGGAATTGAACCTCAGTCAGTGACAGGGATTGGACCTCAGTCAGTGACAGGGATTGACCCTCAGTCAGTGACAGGGATTGAACCTCAGTCAGTGACAGGGATTGACCCTCAGTCAATGACAGGCATTGAACCTCAGTGAGTGACAGGGATTGATCCTCAGTCAGTGACAGGGATTGACCCTCAGCCAGTGACAGGGATTGAATCTCAGTCACTGAAAGGGATTGAACCTCAGTCAGTGACAGGGATTGAACCTCAGTCAGTGACAGGGATTGAACCTCATTCAGTGACAGGGATTGACCCTCTGTAAGTGACAGGGATTGTACCTCAGTCAGTGACAGGGATTGAGACTCAGTCAGGGACAGGGATTGACCCTCAGCCAGTGACAGGGATTGAATCTCAGTCACTGAAAGGGATTGACCCTCAGTCAGTGACAGGGATTGAATCTCTGTTTGTGACAGGGATAGACACTCAGTCATTGACAGGGATTGAAACTCAGTCAGTGACAGGGATTGACCCGAAGTCAGTGACAGTGATTGAATCTCAATCAGTGACAGGGATTGTCTCTAAGTCAGTGACAGGGTTTGAACCTCAGTCAGTGACAGGGATTGAGCCTCAGTCAGTGACAGGGATTGATCCGCAGTTAGTGACAGGGATTGAATCTCAGTCAGTGACAGGGATTGACCCACAGTCAGTGACAGCGAATGAATCTCAGTCAGTGACAGGGATTGAATCTCAGTCAGTGACAGGGTTTGAACCACAGTCTGTGACAGAGATTGAACCTCAGTCAGTGACAGGGATTGAACCTCAGTCAGTGACAGGAATTGAACCTCAGTCAGTGACAGGGATTGGACCTCAGTCAGTGACAGGGATTGACCCTCAGTCAGTGACAGGGATTGAACCTCAGTCAGTGACAGGGATTGACCCTCAGTCAATGACAGGCATTGAACCTCAGTCAGTGACAGGGATTGATCCTCAGTCAGTGACAGGGATTGACCCTCAGCCAGTGACAGGGCTGAATCTCAGTCACTGAAAGGGATTGACCCTCAGTCAGTGACAGGGATTGTACCTCAGTCAGTGACAGGGATTGAACCTCATTCAGTGACAGGGATTGACCCTCAGCCAGTGACAGGGATTGAACCTCAATCAATGACAGGGATTGACTCTCAGTCAGTGACAGGGATTGAATCTCAGTCAGTGACAGTGATTGAACCTCAGTCAGTGACAGGGATTGAACATCAGTCAGTGACAGGGATTGAATCTCAGTCAGTGACAGGGATTGTGCCTCAGTCAGTGACAGGGATTGACCCTCAGCCAGTGACAGGGATTGAATCTCAGTCACTGAAAGGGATTAACCCTCATTCAGTGACAGGGATTGAATCTCTGTCAGTGACAGGGATAGACCCTCAGTCAGTGACAGGGATTGAACCTCAGTCAGTGACAGGGATTGACCCGAAGTCAGTGACAGTGATTGAATCTCAATCAGTGACAGGGATTGTCTCTCAGTCAGTGACAGGGTTTGAACCTCAGTCAGTGACAGGGATTGACCCTCAGTCAGTGACAGGGATTGAGCCTCAGTCAGTGACAGGGATTGAACATCAGTCTGTGACAGGGATTGAACCTCAGTCTGTGACAGGGATTGAATCTCAGTCAGTGACAGGGATTGTGCCTCAGTCAGTGACAGGGATTGACCCTCAGACAGTGACAGGGATTGAATCTCAGTCACTGAAAGGAATTGACCCTCAGTCAGTGACAGGGATTGAATCTCTGTCAGTGACAGGGATAGACCCTCAGTCATTGACAGGGATTGAACCTCAGTCAGTGACAGGGATTGACCCGAAGTCAGTGACAGTGATTGAATCTCAATCAGTGACAGGGATTGTCCCTCAGTCAGTGACAGGGTTTGAACCTCAGTCAGTGACAGGGATTGAGCCTCAGTCAGTGACAGGGATTGAATCTCAGTCAGTGACAGGGATTGACCCTCAGTCAGTGACAGCGAATGAATCTCAGTCAGTGACAGGGATTGACCCTCAGGCAGTGACAGGGATTGAACCACAGTCTGTGACAGAGATTGAACCTCAGTCAGTGACAGGGATTGAACCTCAGTCAGTGACAGGAATTGAACCTCAGTCAGTGACAGGGATTGGACCTCAGTCAGTGACAGGGATTGACCCTCAGTCAGTGACAGGGATTGAACCTCAGTCAGTGACAGGGATTGACCCTCAGTCAATGACAGGCATTGAACCTCAGTCAGTGACAGGGATTGATCCTCAGTCAGTGACAGGGATTGACCCTCAGCCAGTGACAGGGATTGAATCTCAGTCACTGAAAGGGATTGACCCTCAGTCAGTGACAGGGATTGAACCTCAGTCAGTGACAGGGATTGAACCTCATTCAGTGACAGGGATTGACCCTCTGTAAGTGACAGGGATTGTACCTCAGTCAGTGACAGGGATTGAGACTCAGTCAGGGACAGGGATTGACCCTCTGCCAGTGACAGGGATTGAATCTCAGTCACTGAAAGGGATTGACCCTCAGTCAGTGACAGGGATTGAATCTCTGTTTGTGACAGGGATAGACACTCAGTCAGTGACAGGGATTGACCCGAAGTCAGTGACAGTGATTGAATCTCAATCAGTGACAGGGAGTGTCTCTAAGTCAGTGACAGGGTTTGAACCTCAGTCAGTGACAGGGATTGAATCTCAGTCAGTGACAGGGATTGACCCACAGTCAGTGACAGCGAATGAATCTCAGTCATTGACAGGGATTGAATCTCAGTCACTGAAAGGGATTGACCCTCAGTCAGTGACAGGGATTGAACCTCAGTCAGTGACAGGGATTGAACCTCATTCAGTGACAGGGATTGACCCTCTGTCAGTGACAGGGATTGAACCTCAATCAATGACAGGGATTGACTCTCAGTCAGTGACAGGGATTGAATCTCAGTCAGTGACAGTGATTGAACCTCAGTCAGTGACAGGGATTGAACATCAGTCAGTGACAGGGATTGAATCTCAGTCAGTGACAGGGATTGTGCCTCAGTCAGTGACAGGGATTGACCCTCAGACAGTGACAGGGATTGAATCTCAGTCACTGAAAGGGATTAACCCTCAGTCAGTGACAGGGATTGAATCTCTGTCAGTGACAGGGATAGACCCTCAGTCAGTGACAGGGATTGAACCTCAGTCAGTGACAGGGATTGACCCGAAGTCAGTGACAGTGATTGAATCTCAATCAGTGACAGGGATTGTCTCTCAGTCAGTGACAGGGTTTGAACCTCAGTCAGTGACAGGGATTGACCCTCAGTCAGTGACAGGGATTGAGCCTCAGTCAGAGACAGGGATTGAACATCAGTCTGTGACAGGGATGGAACCTCAGTCTGTGACAGGGATTGAATCTCAGTCAGTGACAGGGATTGTGCCTCAGTCAGTGACAGGGATTGACCCTCAGACAGTGACAGGGATTGAATCTCAGTCACTGAAAGGAATTGACCCTCAGTCAGTGACAGGGATTGAATCTCTGTCAGTGACAGGGATTGACCCTCAGTCATTGACAGGGATTGAACCTCAGTCAGTGACAGGAATTGACCCGAAGTCAGTGACAGTGATTGAATCTCAATCAGTGACAGGGATTGTCCCTCAGTCAGTGACAGGGTTTGAACCTCAGTCAGTGACAGGGATTGAGCCTCAGTCAGTGACAGGGATAGAATCTCAGTCAGTGACAGGGATTGACCCTCAGTCAGTGATAGCGAATGAATCTCAGTCAGTGACAGGGATTGACCCTCAGGCAGTGACAGGGATTGAACCACAGTCTGTGACAGAGATTGAACCTCAGTCAGTGACAGGGATTGGACCTCAGTCAGTGACAGGGATTGACCCTCAGTCAGTGACAGGGATTGAACCTCAGTCAGTGACAGGGATTGACCCTCAGTCAATGACAGGCATTGAACCTCAGTCAGTGACAGGGATTGATCCTCAGTCAGTGACAGGGATTGACCCTCAGCCAGTGACAGGGATTGAATCTCAGTCACTGAAAGGGATTGACCCTCAGTCAGTGACAGGGATTGAACCTCAGTCAGTGACAGGGATTGAACCTCATTCAGTGACAGGGATTGACCCTCTGTAAGTGACAGGGATTGTACCTCAGTCAGTGACAGGGATTGAGACTCAGTCAGGAACAGGGATTGACCCTCAGCCAGTGACAGGGATTGAATCTCAGTCACTGAAAGGGATTGACCCTCAGTCAGTGACAGGGATTGAATCTCTGTTTGTGACAGGGATAGACACTCAGTCATTGACAGGGATTGAAACTCAGTCAGTGACAGGGATTGACCCGAAATCAGTGACAGGGTTTGAACCTCAGTCAGTGACAGGGATTGAGACTCAGTCAGTGACAGGGATTGATCCGCAGTTAGTGACAGGGATTGAATCTCAGTCAGTGACAGGGATTGACCCACAGTCAGTAACAGCGATGAATCTCAGTCAGTGACAGGGATTGAATCTCAGTCAGTGACAGGGATTGAATCTCAGTCAGTGACAGGGATTGACCCTCAGTCAGTGACAGGGATTGAACCACAGTCTGTGACAGACATTGAACCACAGTCAGTGACAGGGATGGAACCTCAGTCAGTGACAGGGATTGAACCTCTGTCAGTGACTGGGATCGGACCACAGTCAGTGACAGGGATTGACCCTCAGTCAGTGACAGGGATTGAACCTCAGTCAGTGACAGGGATTGAGCCTCAGTCAGTGACAGGGATAGACCCTCAGTCAGTGACAGGGATTGAACCTCAGTCAGTGACAGGGATTGACACGAAATCAGTGACAGTGATTGAATCTCAATCAGTGACAGGGATTGTCTCTCAGTCAGTGACAGGGTTTGAACCTCAGTCAGTGACAGGGATTGAGCCTCAGTCAGTGACAGGGATTGAACATCAGTCTGTGACAGGGATTGAACCTCAGTCTGTGACAGGGATTGAATCTCAGTCAGTGACAGGGATTGTGCCTCAGTCAGTGACAGGGATTGACCCTCAGACAGTGACAGGGATTGAATCTCAGTCACTAGAAGGAATTGACCCTCAGTCAGTGACAGGGATTGAATCTCTGTCAGTGACAGGGATAGACCCTCAGTCATTGACAGGGATTGAACCTCAGTCAGTGACAGGGATTGACCCGAAGTCAGTGACAGGGTTTGAACCTCAGTCAGTGACAGGGATTGAGCCTCAGTCAGTGACAGGGATGAATCTCAGTCAGTGACAGGGATTGACCCTCAGTCAGTGACAGCGAATGAATCTCAGTCAGTGACAGGGATTGACCCTCAGGCAGTGACAGGGATTGAACCACAGTCTGTGACAGAGATTGAACCTCAGTCAGTGACAGGGATTGAACCTCAGTCAGTGACAGGAATTGAACCTCAGTCAGTGACAGGGATTGGACCTCAGTCAGTGACAGGGATTGACCCTCAGTCAGTGACAGGGATTGAACCTCAGTCAGTGACAGGGATTGACCCTCAGTCAATGACAGGCATTGAACCTCAGTCAGTGACAGGGATTGATCCTCAGTCAGTGACAGGGATTGACCCTTAGCCAGTGACAGGGATTGAATCTCAGTCACTGAAAGGGATTGACCCTCAGTCAGTGACAGGGATTGAACCTCAGTCAGTGACAGGGATTGAACCTCATTCAGTGACAGGGATTGACCCTCTGTCAGTGACAGGGATTGAACCTCTGTCAGTGACAGGCATTGAACCTCAGTCAGTGACAGGGATTGATCCTCAGTCAGTGACAGGGATTGACCCTCAGCCAGTGACAGGGATTGAATCTCAGTCACTGACAGGGATTGACCCTCAGTCAGTGACAGGGATTGACCCTCAGACAGTGACAGGGATTGAATCTCAGTCACTGGAAGGAATTGACCCTCAGTCAGTGACAGGGATTGAATCTCTGTCAGTGACAGGGATAGACACTCAGTCATTGACAGGGATTGAATCTCAATCAGTGACAGGGATTGTCCCTCAGTCAGTGACAGGGTTTGAACCTCAGTCAGTGACAGGGATTGAGCCTCAGTCAGTGACAGGGATGAATCTCAGTCAGTGACAGGGATTGACCCTCAGTCAGTGACAGCGAATGAATCTCAGTCAGTGACAGGGATTGACCCTCAGGCAGTGACAGGGATTGAACCACAGTCTGTGACAGAGATTGAACCTCAGTCAGTGACTGGGATTGAACCTCAGTCAGTGACAGGAATTGAACCTCAGTCAGTGACAGGGATTGGACCTCAGTCAGTGACAGGGATTGACCCTCAGTCAGTGACAGGGATTGAACCTCAGTCAGTGACAGGGATTGACTCTCAGTCAATGACAGGCATTGAACCTCAGTCAGTGACAGGGATTGATCCTCAGTCAGTGACAGGGATTGACCCTCAGCCAGTGACAGGGATTGAATCTCAGTCACTGAAAGGGATTGACCCTCAGTCAGTGACAGGGATTGAACCTCAGTCAGTGACAGGGATTGAACCTCATTCAGTGACAGGGATTGACCCTCTGTCAGTGACAGGGATTGAACCTCAATCAATGACAGGGATTGACTCTCAGTCAGTGACAGGGATTGAATCTCAGTCAGTGACAGTGATTGAACCTCAGTCAGTGACAGGGATTGAACCTCAATCAATGACAGGGATTGACTCTCAGTCAGTGACAGGGATTGAATCTCAGTCAGTGACAGGGATTGACCCTCAGCCAGTGACAGGGATTGAATCTCAGTCCCAGAAAGGGATTAACCCTCAGTCAGTGACAGGGATTGAATCTCTGTCAGTGACAGGGATAGACCCTCAGTCAGTGACAGGGATTGAACCTCAGTCAGTGACAGGGATTGACCCGAAGTCAGTGACAGTGATTGAATCTCAATCAGTGACAGGGATTGTCTCTCAGTCAGTGACAGGGTTTGAACCTCAGTCAGTGACAGGGATTGAGCCTCAGTCAGTGACAGGGATTGAACATCAGTTTGTGACAGGGATTGAACCTCAGTCTGTGACAGGGATTGAATCTCAGTCAGTGACAGGGATTGTGCCTCAGTCAGTGACAGGGATTGACCCTCAGACAGTGACAGGGATTGAATCTCAGTCACTGAAAGGAATTGACCCCCAGTCAGTGACAGGGATTGAATCTCTGTCAGTGACAGGGATAGACTGTCAGTCATTGACAGGGATTGAACCTCAGTCAGTGACAGGGATTGACCCGAAGTCAGTGACAGTGATTGAATCTCAATCAGTGACAGGGATTGTCCCTCAGTCAGTGACAGGTTTTGAACCTCAGTCAGTGACAGGGATTGAGCCTCAGTCAGTGACAGGGATTGAATCTCAGTCAGTGACAGGGATTGAACCTCAGTCAGTGACAGCGAATGAATCTCAGTCAGTGACAGGGATTGACCCTCAGGCAGTGACAGGGATTGAACCACAGTCTGTGACAGAGATTGAACCTCAGTCAGTGACAGGGATTGAACCTCAGTCAGTGACAGGAATTGAACCTCAGTCAGTGACAGGGATTGGACCTCAGTCAGTGACAGGGATTGACCCTCAGTCAGTGACAGGGATTGAACCTCAGTAAGTGACAGGGATTGACCCTCAGTCAATGACAGGCATTGAACCTCAGTCAGTGACAGGGATTGAATCTCAGTCAGTGACAGGGATTGACCCTCAGCCAGTGACAGCGATTGAATCTCAGTCACTGAAAGGGATTGACACTCAGTCAGTGACAGGGATTCAACCTCAGTCAGTGACAGGGATTGAACCTCATTCAGTGACAGGGATTGACCCTCTGTAAGTGACAGGGATTGTACCTCAGTCAGTGACAGGGATTGAGACTCAGTCAGGGACAGGGATTGACCCTCAGCCAGTGACAGGGATTGAATCTCAGTCACTGAAAGGGATTGATCCTCAGTCAGTGACAGGGATTGAATCTCATTTTGTGACAGGGATAGACACTCAGTCATTGACAGGGATTGAAACTCAGTCAGTGACAGGGATTGACCCGAAGTCAGTGACAGTGTTTGAACCTCAGTCAGTGACAGGGATTGAGCCTCAGTCAGTGACAGGGATTGAATCTCAGTCAGTGACAGGGATTGACCCTCAGTCAGTGACAGCGAATGAATCTCAGTCAGTGACAGGGATTGAATCTCAGTCAGTGACAGGGATTGAATCTCAGTCAGTGACAGGGATTGACCCGAAGTCAGTGACAGTGATTGAATATCAATCAGTGACAGGGATTGTCCCTCAGTCAGTGACAGGGTTTGAACCTCAGTCAGTGACAGGGATTGAGCCTCAGTCAGTGACAGGGATTGAATCTCAGTCAGTGACAGGGATTGACCCTCAGTCAGTGACAGCGAATGAATCTCAGTCAGTGACAGGGATTGATCCTCAGTCAGTGACAGGGATTGACCCTCAGCCAGTGACAGGGATTGAATCTCAGTCACTGAAAGGGATTGACCCTCAGTCAGTGACAGGGATTGAACCTCAGTCAGTGACAGGGATTGAACCTCATTCAGTGACAGGGATTGACCCTCTGTCAGTGACAGGGATTGTACCTCAGTCAGTGACAGGGATTGAGACTCAGTCAGGGACAGGGATTGACCCTCAGAGAGTGACAGGGATTGAATCTCAGTCACTGAAAGGGATTGACCCTCAGTCAGTGACAGGGATTGAATCTCTGTTTGTGACAGGGATTGACACTCAGTCATTGACAGGGATTGAAACTCAGTCAGTGACAGGGATTGACCCGAAATCAGTGACAGTGATTGAATCTCAATCAGTGACAGGGATTGTCTCTAAGTCAGTGACAGGGTTTGAACCTCAGTCAGTGACAGGGATTGAGCCTCAGTCAGTGACAGGGATTGATCCGCAGTTAGTGACAGGGATTGAATCTCAGTCAGTGACAGGGATTGACCCGAAGTCAGTGACTGTGATTGAATCTCAATCAGTGACAGGGATTGTCCCTCAGTCAGTGACAGGGTTTGAACCTCAGTCAGTGACAGGGATTGACCCACAGTCAGTGACAGCGATGAATCTCAGTCAGTGACAGGGATTGAATCTCAGTCAGTGACAGGGATTGAATCTCAGTCAGTGACAGGGATTGACCCTCAGTCAGTGACAGGGATTGAACCACAGTCTGTGACAGACATTGAACCACAGTCAGTGACAGGGATGGAACCTCAGTCAGTGACAGGGATGAACCTCTGTCAGTGACTGGGATCGGACCACAGTCAGTGACAGGGATTGACCCTCAGTCAGTGACAGGGATTGAATCTCAGTCAGTGACAGGGATTGAGCCTCAGTCAGTGACAGGGATAGATCCTCAGTCAGTGACAGGGATTGAACCTCAGTCAGTGACAGGGATTGACCCGAAGTCAGTGACAGTGATTGAATCTCAATCAGTGACAGGGATTGTCTCTCAATCAGTGACAGGGTTTGAACCTCAGTCAGTGACAGGGATTGAGCCTCAGTCAGTGACAGGGATTGAGCCTCAGTCAGTGACAGGGATTGAACATCAGTCTGTGACAGGGATTGAACCTCAGTCTGTGACAGGGATTGAATCTTAGTCAGTGACAGGGATTGTGCCTCAGTCAGTGACAGGGATTGACCCTCAGACAGTGACAGGGATTGAATCTCAGTCACTGAAAGGAATTGACCCTCAGTCAGTGACAGGGATTGAATCTCTGTCAGTGACAGGGATAGACCCTCAGTCATTGACAGGGATTGAACCTCAGTCAGTGACAGGGATTGACCCGAAGTCACTGACAGTGATTGAATCTCAATCAGTGACAGGGATTGTCCCTCAGTCAGTGACAGGGTTTGAACCTCAGTCAGTGACAGGGATTGAGCCTCAGTCAGTGACAGGGATGAATCTCAGTCAGTGACAGGGATTGACCCTCAGTCAGTGACAGCGAATGAATCTCAGTCAGTGACAGGGATTGACCCTCAGGCAGTGACAGGGATTGAACCACAGTCTGTGACAGAGATTGAACCTCAGTCAGTGACAGGGATTGAACCTCAGTCAGTGACAGGAATTGAACCTCAGTCAGTGACAGGGATTGGACCTCAGTCAGTGACAGGGATTGACCCTCAGTCAGTGACAGGGATTGAACCTCAGTCAGTGACAGGGATTGACCCTCAGTCAATGACAGGCATTGAACCTCAGTCAGTGACAGGGATTGATCCTCAGTCAGTGACAGGGATTGACCCTCAGCCAGTGACAGGGATTGAATCTCAGTCACTGAAAGGGATTGACCCTCAGTCAGTGACAGGGATTGAACCTCAGTCAGTGACAGGGATTGAACCTCATTCAGTGACAGGGATTGACCCTCTGTCAGTGACAGGGATTGAACCTCAATCAATGACAGGGATTGACTCTCAGTCAGTGACAGGGATTGAATCTCAGTCAGTGACAGTGATTGAACCTCAGTCAGTGACAGGGATTGAACATCAGTCAGTGACAGGGATTGAATCTCAGTCAGTGACAGGGATTGTGCCTCAGTCAGTGACTGGGATTGACCCTCAGCCAGTGACAGGGATTGAATCTCAGTCCCAGAAAGGGATTAACCCTCAGTCAGTGACAGGGATTGAATCTCTGTCAGTGACAGGGATAGACCCTCAGTCAGTGACAGGGATTGAACCTCAGTCAGTGACAGGGATTGTCTCTCAGTCAGTGACAGGGTTTGAACCTCAGTCAGTGACAGGGATTGAGCCTCAGTCAGTGACAGGGATTGAACATCAGTCTGTGACAGGGATTGAACCTCAGTCTGTGACAGGGATTGAATCTCAGTCAGTGACAGGGATTGTGCCTCAGTCAGTGACAGGGATTGACCCTCAGACAGTGACAGGGATTGAATCTCAGTCACTGAAAGGAATTGACCCTCAGTCAGTGACAGGGATTGAATCTCTGTCAGTGACAGGGATAGACTGTCAGTCATTGACAGGGATTGAACCTCAGTCAGTGACAGGGATTGACCCGAAGTCAGTGACAGTGATTGAATCTCAATCAGTGACAGGGATTGTCCCTCAGTCAGTGACAGGGTTTGAACCTCAGTCAGTGACAGGGATTGAGCCTCAGTCAGTGACAGGGATTGAATCTCAGTCAGTGACAGGGATTGAACCTCAGTCAGTGACAGCGAATGAATCTCAGTCAGTGACAGGGACTGACCCTCAGGCAGTGACAGGGATTGAAACACAGTCTGTGACAGAGATTGAACCTCAGTCAGTGACAGGGATTGAACCTCAGTCAGTGACAGGAATTGAACCTCAGTCAGTGACAGGCATTGAACCTCAGTCAGTGACAGGGATTGACCCTCAGTCAGTGACAGGGATTGAACCTCAGTCAGTGACAGGGATTGACCCTCAGTCAATGACAGGCATTGAACCTCAGTCAGTGACAGGGATTGATCCTCAGTCAGTGACAGGGATTGACCATCAGCCAGTGACAGGGATTGAATCTCAGTCACTGAAAGGGATTGACACTCAGTCAGTGACAGGGATTGAACCTCAGTCAGTGACAGGGATTGAACCTCATTCAGTGACAGGGATTGAACCTCATTCAGTGACAGGGATTGTACCTCAGTCAGTGACAGGGATTGAGACTCAGTCAGGGACAGGGATTGACCCTCAGCCAGTGACAGGGATTGAATCTCAGTCACTGAAAGGGATTGATCCTCAGTCAGTGACAGGGATTGAATCTCTGTTTGTGACAGGGATAGACACTCAGTCATTGACAGGGATTGAAACTCAGTCAGTGACAGGGATTGACCCGAAGTCAGTGACAGTGATTGAATCTCAATCAGTGACAGGGATTGTCTCTAAGTCAGTGACAGGGTTTGAACCTCAGTCAGTGACAGGGATTGAGCCTCAGTCAGTGACAGGGATTGATCCGCAGTTAGTGACAGGGATTGAATCTCAGTCAGTGACAGGGATTGACCCACAGTCAGTGACAGCGAATGAATCACAGTCAGTGACAGGGATTGAATCTCAGTCAGTGACAGGGATTGAATCTCAGTCAGTGACAGGGATTGACCCGAAGTCAGTGACAGTGATTGAATCTCAATCAGTGACAGGGATTGTCCCTCAGTCAGTGACAGGGTTTGAACCTCAGTCAGTGACAGGGATTGAGCCTCAGTCAGTGACAGGGATTGAATCTCAGTCAGTGACAGGGATTGACCCTCAGTCAGTGACAGCGAATGAATCTCAGTCAGTGACAGGGATTGACACTCAGGCAGTGACAGGGATTGAACCACAGTCTGTGACAGAGATTGAACCTCAGTCAGTGACAGGGATTGAACCTCAGTCAGTGACAGGAATTGAACCACAGTCAGTGACAGGGATTGGACCTCAGTCAGTGACAGGGATTGAGCCTCAGTCAGTGACAGGGATTGAACCTCAGTCAGTGACAGGGATTGACCCTCAGTCAATGACAGGCATTGAACCTCAGTCAGTGACAGGGATTGATCCTCAGTCAGTGACAGGGATTGACCCTCAGCCAGTGACAGGGATTGAATCTCAGTCACTGAAAGGGATTGACTCTCAGTCAGTGACAGGGATAGAACCTCAGTCAGTGACAGGGATTGAACCTCATTCAGTGACAGGGATTGACCCTCTGTCAGTGACAGGGATTGAACCTCAATCAATGACAGGGATTGACTCTCAGTCAGTGACAGGGATTGAATCTCAGTCAGTGACAGCGATTGAACCTCAGTCAGTGACAGGGATTGAACATCAGTCAGTGACAGGGATTGAATCTCAGTCAGTGACAGGGATTGTGCCTCAGTCAGTGACAGGGATTGACCCTCAGCCAGTGACAGGGACTGAATCTCAGTCACTGAAAGGGATTAACCCTCAGTCAGTGACAGGGATTGAATCTCTGTCAGTGACAGGGATAGACCCTCAGTCAGTGACAGGGATTGAACCTCAGTCAGTGACAGGGATTGACCCGAAGTCAGTGACAGTGATTGAATCTCAATCAGTGACAGGGATTGTCTCTCAGTCAGTGACAGGGTTTGAACCACAGTCTGTGACAGAGATTGAACCTCAGTCAGTGACAGGGATTGAACCTCAGTCAGTGACAGGAATTGAACCTCAGTCAGTGACAGGGATTGGACCTCAATCAGTGACAGGGATTGACCCTCAGTCAGTGACAGGGATTGATCCTCAGTCAGTGACAGGGATTGACCCTCAGCCAGTGACAGGGATTGAATCTCAGTCACTGAAAGGGATTGACCCTCAGTCAGTGACAGGGATTGAACCTCAGTCAGTGACAGGGATTGAACCTCATTCAGTGACAGGGATTGACCCTCTGTCAGTGACAGGGATTGAACCTCAATCAATGACAGGGATTGACTCTCAGTCAGTGACAGGGATTGAATCTCAGTCAGTGACAGCGATTGAACCTCAGTCAGTGACAGGGATTGAACATCAGTCAGTGACAGGGATTGAATCTCAGTCAGTGACAGGGATTGTGCCTCAGTCAGTGACAGGGATTGACCCTCAGCCAGTGACAGGGACTGAATCTCAGTCACTGAAAGGGATTAACCCTCAGTCAGTGACAGGGATTGAATCTCTGTCAGTGACAGGGATAGACCCTCAGTCAGTGACAGGGATTGAACCTCAGTCAGTGACAGGGATTGACCCGAAGTCAGTGACAGTGATTGAATCTCAGTCACTGAAAGGGATTGACCCTCAGTCAGTGACAGGGATTGAACCTCAGTCAGTGACAGGGATTGAACCTCATTCAGTGACAGGGATTGACCCTCTGTCAGTGACAGGGATTGAACCTCAATCAATGACAGGGATTGACTCTCAGTCAGTGACAGGGATTGAATCTCAGTCAGTGACAGCGATGGAACCTCAGTCAGTGACAGGGATTGAACATCAGTCAGTGACAGGGATTGAATCTCAGTCAGTGACAGGGATTGTGCCTCAGTCAGTGACAGGGATTGACCCTCAGCCAGTGACAGGGACTGAATCTCAGTCACTGAAAGGGATTAACCCTCAGTCAGTGACAGGGATTGAATCTCTGTCAGTGACAGGGATAGACCCTCAGTCAGTGACAGGGATTGAACCTCAGTCAGTGACAGGGATTGACCCGAAGTCAGTGACAGTGATTGAATCTCAATCAGTGACAGGGATTGTCTCTCAGTCAGTGACAGGGTTTGAACCACAGTCTGTGACAGAGATTGAACCTCAGTCAGTGACAGGGATTGAACCTCAGTCAGTGTCAGGAATTGAACCTCAGTCAGTGACAGGGATTGGACCTCAATCAGTGACAGGGATTGACCCTCAGTCAGTGACAGGGATTGAACCTCAGTCAGTGACAGGGATTGACCCTCAGTCAATGACAGGCATTGAAACGCAGTCAGTGACAGGGATTGATCCTCAGTCAGTGACAGGGATTGACCCTCAGCCAGTGACAGGGATTGAATCTCAGTCACTGAAAGGGATTGACACTCAGTCAGTGACAGGGATTGAACCTCAGTCAGTGACAGGGATTGAACCTCATTCAGTGACAGGGATTGACCCTCTGTAAGTGACAGGGTTTGTACCTCAGTCAGTGACAGGGATTGAGACTCAGTCAGGTACAGGGATTGACCCTCAGCCAGTGACAGGGATTGAATCTCAGTCACTGAAAGGGATTGATCCTCAGTCAGTGACAGGGATTGAATCTCTGTTTGTGACAGGGATAGACACTCAGTCATTGACAGGGATTGAAACTCAGTCAGTGACAGGGATTGACCCGAAGTCAGTGACAGTGATTGAATCTCAATCAGTGACAGGGATTGTCTCTAAGTCAGTGACAGGGTTTGAACCTCAGTCAGTGAAAGGGATTGAGCCTCAGTCAGTGACAGGGATTGATCCGCAGTTAGTGACAGGGATTGAATCTCAGTCAGTGACAGGGATTGACCCACAGTCAGTGACAGCAAATGAATCACAGTCAGTGACAGGGATTGAATCTCAGTCAGTGACAGGGATTGAATCTCAGTCAGTGACAGGGATTGACCCGAAGTCAGTGACAGTGATTGAATCTCAATCAGTGACAGGGATTGTCCCTCAGTCAGTGACAGGGTGTGAACCTCAGTCAGTGACAGGGATTGAGCCTCAGTCAGTGACAGGGATTGAATCTCAGTCAGTGACAGGGATTGACCCTCAGTCAGTGACAGCGAATGAATCTCAGTCAGTGACAGGGATTGACACTCAGGCAGTGACAGGGATTGAACCACAGTCTGTGACAGAGATTGAACCTCAGTCAGTGACAGGGATTGAACCTCAGTCAGTGACAGGAATTGAACCTCAGTCAGTGACAGGGATTGGACCTCAGTCAGTGACAGGGATTGACCCTCAGTCAGTGACAGGGATTGAACCTCAGTCAGTGACAGGGATTGACCCTCAGTCAATGACAGGCATTGAACCTCAGTCAGTGACAGGGATTGATCCTCAGTCAGTGACAGGGATTGACCCTCAGCCAGTGACAGGGATTGAATCTCAGTCACTGAAAGGGATTAACCCTCAGTCAGTGACAGGGATTGAATCTCTGTCAGTGACAGGGATTGAACCTCATTCAGTGACAGGGATTGACCCTCTGTCAGTGACAGGGATTGAACCTCAGTCAGTGACAGGGATTGAACCTCATTCAGTGACAGGGATTGACCCTCTGTCAGTGACAGGGATTGAACCTCAATCAATGACAGGGATTGACTCTCAGTCAGTGACAGGGATTGAATCTCAGTCAGTGACAGCGATTGAACCTCAGTCAGTGACAGGGATTGAACATCAGTCAGTGACAGGGATTAACCCTCAGTCAGTGACAGGGATTGAATCTCTGTCAGTGACAGGGATAGACCCTCAGTCAGTGACAGGGATTGAACCTCAGTCTGTGACAGGGATTGAATCTCAGTCAGTGACAGGGATTGTGCCTCAGTCAGTGACAGGGATTGACCCTCAGATAGTGACAGGGATTGAATCTCAGTCACTGAAAGGAATTGACCCTCAGTCAGTGACAGGGATTGAATCTCTGTCAGTGACAGGGATTGACCCTCAGTCATTGACAGGGATTGAACCTCAGTCAGTGACAGGGATTGACCCGAAGTCAGTGACAGTGATTGAATCTCAATCAGTGATAGGGATTGTCCCTCAGTCAGTGACAGGTTTTGAACCTCAGTCAGTGACAGGGATTGAGCCTCAGTCAGTGACAGGGATAGAATCTCAGTCAGTGACAGGGATTGACCCTCAATCAGTGACAGCGAATGAATCTCAGTCAGTGACAGGGATTGACCCTCAGGCAGTGACAGGGATTGAAACACAGTCTGTGACAGAGATTGAACCTCAGTCATTGACAGGGATTGAACCTCAGTCAGTGACAGGAATTGAACCTCAGTCAGTGACAGGGATTGGACCTCAGTCAGTGACAGGGATTGACCCTCAGTCAGTGACAGGGATTGAACCTCAGTCAGTGACAGGGATTGACCCTCAGTCAATGACAGGCATTGAACCTCAGTCAGTGACAGGGATTGATCCTCAGTCAGTGACAGGGATTGACCCTCAGCCAGTGACAGGGATTGAATCTCAGTCACTGAAAGGGATTGACCCTCAGTCAGTGACAGGGATTGAACCTCAGTCAGTGACAGGGATTGAACCTCATTCAGTGACAGGGATTGACCCTCAGCCAGTGACAGGGATTGAATCTCAGTCACTGAAAGGGATTGACCCTCAGTCAGTGACAGGGATTGAATCTCTGTTTGTGACAGGGATAGACACTCAGTCATTGACAGGGATTGAAACTCAGTCAGTGACAGGGATTGACTCTCAGTCAGTGACAGGGATTGAATCTCAGTCAGTGACAGGGATTGAACCTCATTCAGTGACAGGGATTGACCCTAAGTCAGTGACAGGGATTGAACCTCAGTCAGTGACCGGGATTGAGCCTCAGTCAGTGACAGGGATTGACCCTCAGCCTGTGACAGGGATTGTATCTCAGTCACTGAAAGGGATTGATCCTCAGTCAGTGACAGTGATTGAATCTCTGTCAGTGACAGGGATTGAACCTCAATCAATAACAGGGATTGACTCTCAGTCAGTGACAGGGATTGATTCTCAGTCAGTGACAGTGATTGAACCTCAGTCAGTGACAGGGATTGAATCTCAAACAGTGACAGGGATTGACCCTCAGTCAGTGACAGGGACTGTGCCTCAGCCAGTGACAGGGATTGAATCTCAGTCACTGAAAGGGATTGACCCTCAGTCAGTGACAGGGATTGAATCTCTGTCAGTGACAGGGATTGACCCTCAGTCAGTGACAGTGATTGAATCTCAGTCAGTGACAGGGATTGAACCTCAGTCAGTGACAGGGATTGAGCCTCAGTCAGTGACAGGGATTGACCCTCAGTCAGTGACAGCGAATGAATCTCAGTCAGTGACAGGGATTCAAGCTCAGTCAGTGACAGGGATTGAATCTCAGTCACTGAAAGGGATTGACCCTCAGTCAGTGACAGGGATTGAACCTATGTCAGTGACAGGGATTGAATCTCAGTCAGTGACAGCGATTGAACCTCAGTCAGTGACAGGGATTGAACCTCAGTCAGTGACAGCGATTGTCCCTCAGACAGTGACTGGGATTGAACCTCAGTCAGTGACAGGGATTGACCCTCAAGTCAGTGACAGGGATTGAACCTCATTCAATGACAGGGATTGACGCTCAGTCAGTGACTGGGATTGAATCTCAGTCAGTGACAGGGACTGATCCTCAGTCAGTGACAGGGATTGACCCTCAGTCAGTGACAGGGATTGAACCTCAGTCTGTGACAGGGATTGAACATCAGTCAGTGACAGGGATTGACCCTCAGCCAGTGACAGGGATTGAATCTCAGTCACTGAAAGGGATTAACCCTCAGTCAGTGACAAGGATTGAATCTCTGTCAGTGACAGGGATAGACCCTCAGTCATTGACAGGGATTGAACCTCAGTCAGTGACAGGGATTGACCCGAAGTCAGTGACTGTGATTAAATCTCAATTAGTGACAGGGATTGTCTCTCAGTCAGTGACAGGGTTTGAACCTCAGTCAGTGACAGGGATTGACCCTCAGTCAGTGACAGGGATTGACCCTCAGTCAGTGACAGGGATTGAACATCAGTCAGTGACAGGGATTGAACCTCAGTCTGTGACAGGGATTGAATCTCAGTCAGTGACAGGGATTGTGCCTCAGTCATTGACAGGGATTGACCCTCAGCCAGTGACAGGGATTGAATCTCAGTCACTGAAAGGAATTGACCCTCAGTCAGTGACAGGGATTGAATCTCTGTCAGTGACAGGGATAGACCCTCAGTCATTGACAGGGATTGAACCTCAGTCAGTGACAGGGATTGACCCGAAGTCAGTGACAGTGATTGAATCTCAATCAGTGACAGGGATTGTCCCTCAGTTAGTGACAGGGTTTGAACCTCAGTCAGTGACAGGGATTGAGCCTCAGTCATTGACAGGGATTGACCCTCAGTCAGTGACAGCGAATGAATCTCAGTCAGTGACAGGGATTCAATCACAGTCAGTGACAGGGATTGAATCTCAGTCAGTGACAGGGATTGACCCTCAGTCAGTGACAGGGATTGAATCTCTGTCAGTGACAGGGATAGACCCTCAGTCAGTGACAGGGATTGAACCTCAGTCAGTGACAGGGATTGACCCGAAGTCAGTGACAGTGATTGAATCTCAATCAGTGACAGGGATTGAATCTCTGTCAGTGACAGGGATAGACCCTCAGTCAGTGACAGGGATTGACGCTCAAGTCAGTGACAGGGATTGAACCTCATTCAATGACAGGGATTGACGCTCAGTCAGTGACTGGGATTGAATCTCAGTCAGTGACAGGGACTGATCCTCAGTCAGTGACAGGGATTGACCCTCAGTCAGTGACAGGGATTGAATCTCAAACAGTGACAGGGATTGACCCTCAGTCAGTGACAGGGACTGTGCCTCAGCCAGTGACAGGGATTGAATCTCAGTCACTGAAAGGGATTGACCCTCAGTCAGTGACAGGGATTGAATCTCTGTCAGTGACAGGGATTGACCCTCAATCAGTGACAGTGATTGAATCTCAGTCAGTGACAGGGATTGAACCTCAGTCAGTGACAGGGATTGAGCCTCAGTCAGTGACAGGGACTGACCCTCAGTCAGTGACAGCGAATGAATCTCAGTCAGTGACAGGGATTCAATCTCAGTCAGTGACAGGGATTAAATCTCAGTCACTGAAAGGGATTGACCCTCAGTCAGTGACAGGGATTGAACCTATGTCAGTGACAGGGATTGAATCTCAGTCAGTGACAGCGATTGAACCTCAGTCAGTGACAGGGATTGAACCTCAGTCAGTGACAGGGATTGTCCCTCAGACAGTGACTGGGATTGAACCTCAGTCAGTGACAGGGATTGACCCTCAAGTCAGTGACAGGGATTGAACCTCATTCAATGACAGGGATTGACGCTCAGTCAGTGACTGGGATTGAATCTCAGTCAGTGACATGGACTGATCCTCAGTCAGTGACAGGGATTGACCCTCAGTCAGTGACAGGGATTGAACCTCAGTCTGTGACAGGGATTGAACATCAGTCAGTGACAGGGATTGAATCTCAGTCAGTGACAGGGATTGTGCCTCAGTCAGTGACAGCGAATGAATCTCAGTCAGTGACAGGGATTCAATCACAGTCAGTGACAGGGATTGAATCTCAGTCAGTGACAGGGATTGACCTTCAGTCAGTGACAGGGATTGAATCTCTGTCAGTGACAGGGATAGACCCTCAGTCAGTGACAGGGATTGAACCTCAGTCAGTGACAGGGATTGACCCGAAGTCAGTGACAGTGATTGAATCTCATTCAGTGACAGGGATTGTCTCTCACTCAGTGACAGGGTTTGAACCTCAGTCAGTGACAGGGATTGACCCTCAGTCATTGACAGGGATTGAGCCTCAGTCAGTGACAGGGATTGAACATCAGTCTGTGACAGGGATTGAACCTCAGTCTGTGACAGGGATTGAATCTCAGTCAGTGACAGGGATTGTGCCTCAGTCAGTGACAGGGATTGACCCTCAGCCACTGACAGGGATTGAATCTCAGTCACTGAAAGGAATTGACCCTCAGTCAGTGACAGGGATTGACCCTCAAGTCAGTGACAGGGATTGTACCTCATTCAATGACAGGGATTGACTCTCAGTCAGTGACTGGGATTGAATCTCAGTCAGTGACAGGGACTGATCCTCAGTCAGTGACAGGGATTGACCGTCAGTCAGTGACAGGGACTGAACCTCAGTCTGTGACAGGGATTGACCCTCAGTCAGTGACAGGGATTGAGCCTCAGTCAGTGACAGGGATTGAACATCAGTCTGTGACAGGGATTGAACCTCAGTCTGTGACAGGGATTGAATCTCAGTCAGTGACAGGGATTGTGCCTCAGTCAGTGACAGCGATTGACCCTCAGATAGTGACAGGGATTGAATCTCAGTCACTGAAAGGAATTGACCCTCAGTCAGTGACAGGGATTGAATCTCTGTCAGTGACAGGGATTGACCCTCAGTCATTGACAGGGATTGAACCTCAGTCAGTGACAGGGATTGACCCGAAGTCAGTGACAGTGATTGAATCTCAATCAGTGATAGGGATTGTCCCTCAGTCAGTGACAGGGTTTGAACCTCAGTCAGTGACAGGGATTGAGCCTCAGTCAGTGACAGGGATAGAATCTCAGTCAGTGACAGGGATTGACCCTCAATCAGTGACAGCGAATGAATCTCAGTCAGTGACAGGGATTGACCCTCAGGCAGTGACAGGGATTGAAACACAGTCTGTGACAGAGATTGAACCTCAGTCATTGACAGAGATTGAACCTCAGTCAGTGACAGGAATTGAACCTCAGTCAGTGACAGGGATTGGACCTCAGTCAGTGACAGGGATTGACCCTCAGTCAGTGACAGGGATTGAACCTCAGTCAGTGACAGGGATTGACCCTCAGTCAATGACAGGCATTGAACCTCAGTCAGTGACAGGGATTGATCCTCAGTCAGTGACAGGGATTGACCCTCAGCCAGTGACAGGGATTGAATCTCAGTCACTGAAAGGGATTGACCCTCAGTCAGTGACAGGGATTGAACCTCAGTCTGTGACAGGGATTGAACCTCATTCAGTGACAGGGATTGACCCTCAGCCAGTGACAGGGATTGAATCTCAGTCACTGAAAGGGATTGACCCTCAGTCAGTGACAGGGATTGAATCTCTGTTTGTGACAGGGATAGACACTCAGTCATTGACAGGGATTGAAACTCAGTCAGTGACAGGGATTGACCCGAAGTCAGTGACAGTGATTGAATCTCAATCAGTGACAGGGATTGTCTCTAAGTCAGTGACAGGGTTTGAACCTCAGTCAGTGACAGGGATTGAGCCTCAGTCAGTGACAGGGATTGATCCGCAGTTAGTGACAGGGATTGAATCTCAGTCAGTGACAGGGATTGACCCACAGTCAGTGACAGTGATTGAATCTCAATCAGTGACAGGGATTGTCCCTCTGTCAGTGACAGGGATTGAACCTCAATCAATGACAGGGATTGACTCTCAGTCAGTGACAGGGATTGAATCTCAGTCAGTGACAGTGATTGAACCTCAGTCAGTGACAGGGATTGAACATCAGTCAGTGACAGGGATTGAATCTCAGTCAGTGACAGGGATTGTGCCTCAGTCAGTGACAGGGATTGACCCTCAGCCAGTGACAGGGATTGAATCTCAGTCACTGAAAGGGATTAACCCTCAGTCAGTGACAGGGATTGAATCTCTGTCAGTGACAGGGATAGACCCTCAGTCAGTGACAGGGATTGAATCTCAATCAGTGACAGGGATTGAATCTCTGTCAGTGACAGGGATAGACCCTCAGTCAGTGACAGGGATTGACCCTCAAGTCAGTGACAGGGATTGAACCTCATTCAATGACAGGGATTGACGCTCAGTCAGTGACTGGGATTGAATCTCAGTCAGTGACAGGGACTGATCCTCAGTCAGTGACAGGGATTGACCCTCAGTCAGTGACAGGGATTGAATCTCAAACAGTGACAGGGATTGACCCTCAGTCAGTGACAGGGACTGTGCCTCAGCCAGTGACAGGGATTGAATCTCAGTCACTGAAAGGGATTGACCCTCAGTCAGTGACAGGGATTGAATCTCTGTCAGTGACAGGGATTGACCCTCAATCAGTGACAGTGATTGAATCTCAGTCAGTGACAGGGATTGAACCTCAGTCAGTGACAGGGATTGAGCCTCAGTCAGTGACAGGGACTGACCCTCAGTCAGTGACAGCGAATGAATCTCAGTCAGTGACAGGGATTCAATCTCAGTCAGTGACAGGGATTCAATCTCAGTCACTGAAAGGGATTGACCCTCAGTCAGTGACAGGGATTGAACCTATGTCAGTGACAGGGATTGAATCTCAGTCAGTGACAGCGATTGAACCTCAGTCAGTGACAGGGATTGAACCTCAGTCAGTGACAGGGATTGTCCCTCAGACAGTGACTGGGATTGAACCTCAGTCAGTGACAGGGATTGACCCTCAAGTCAGTGACAGGGATTGAACCTCATTCAATGACAGGGATTGACGCTCAGTCAGTGACTGGGATTGAATCTCAGTCAGTGACATGGACTGATCCTCAGTCAGTGACAGGGATTGACCCTCAGTCAGTGACAGGGATTGAACCTCAGTCTGTGACAGGGATTGAACATCAGTCAGTGACAGGGATTGAATCTCAGTCAGTGACAGGGATTGTGCCTCAGTCAGTGACAGCGAATGAATCTCAGTCAGTGACAGGGATTCAATCACAGTCAGTGACAGGGATTGAATCTCAGTCAGTGACAGGGATTGACCTTCAGTCAGTGACAGGGATTGAATCTCTGTCAGTGACAGGGATTGAACCTCAATCAATGACAGGGATTGACTCTCAGTCAGTGACAGGGATTGAATCTCAGTCAGTGACAGTGATTGAACCTCAGTCAGTGACAGGGATTGAACATCAGTCAGTGACAGGGATTGAATCTCAGTCAGTGACAGGGATTGTGCCTCAGTCAGTGACAGGGATTGACCCTCAGCCAGTGACAGGGATTGAATCTCAGTCACTGAAAGGGATTAACCCTCAGTCAGTGACAGGGATTGAATCTCTGTCAGTGACAGGGATAGACCCTCAGTCAGTGACAGGGATTGAATCTCAATCAGTGACAGGGATTGAATCTCTGTCAGTGACAGGGATAGACCCTCAGTCAGTGACAGGGATTGACCCTCAAGTCAGTGACAGGGATTGAACCTCATTCAATGACAGGGATTGACGCTCAGTCAGTGACTGGGATTGAATCTCAGTCAGTGACAGGGACTGATCCTCAGTCAGTGACAGGGATTGACCCTCAGTCAGTGACAGGGATTGAATCTCAAACAGTGACAGGGATTGACCCTCAGTCAGTGACAGGGACTGTGCCTCAGCCAGTGACAGGGATTGAATCTCAGTCACTGAAAGGGATTGACCCTCAGTCAGTGACAGGGATTGAATCTCTGTCAGTGACAGGGATTGACCCTCAATCAGTGACAGTGATTGAATCTCAGTCAGTGACAGGGATTGAACCTCAGTCAGTGACAGGGATTGAGCCTCAGTCAGTGACAGGGACTGACCCTCAGTCAGTGACAGCGAATGAATCTCAGTCAGTGACAGGGATTCAATCTCAGTCAGTGACAGGGATTCAATCTCAGTCACTGAAAGGGATTGACCCTCAGTCAGTGACAGGGATTGAACCTATGTCAGTGATAGGGATTGAATCTCAGTCAGTGACAGCGATTGAACCTCAGTCAGTGACAGGGATTGAACCTCAGTCAGTGACAGGGATTGTCCCTCAGACAGTGACTGGGATTGAACCTCAGTCAGTGACAGGGATTGACCCTCAAGTCAGTGACAGGGATTGAACCTCATTCAATGACAGGGATTGACGCTCAGTCAGTGACTGGGATTGAATCTCAGTCAGTGACATGGACTGATCCTCAGTCAGTGACAGGGATTGACCCTCAGTCAGTGACAGGGATTGAACCTCAGTCTGTGACAGGGATTGAACATCAGTCAGTGACAGGGATTGAATCTCAGTCAGTGACAGGGATTGTGCCTCAGTCAGTGACAGCGAATGAATCTCAGTCAGTGACAGGGATTCAATCACAGTCAGTGACAGGGATTGAATCTCAGTCAGTGACAGGGATTGACCTTCAGTCAGTGACAGGGATTGAATCTCTGTCAGTGACAGGGATAGACCCTCAGTCAGTGACAGGGATTGAACCTCAGTCAGTGACAGGGATTGACCCGAAGTCAGTGACAGTGATTGAATCTCATTCAGTGACAGGGATTGTCTCTCACTCAGTGACAGGGTTTGAACCTCAGTCAGTGACAGGGATTGACCCTCAGTCATTGACAGGGATTGAGCCTCAGTCAGTGACAGGGATTGAACATCAGTCTGTGACAGGGATTGAACCTCAGTCTGTGACAGGGATTGAATCTCAGTCAGTGACAGGGATTGTGCCTCAGTCAGTGACAGGGATTGACCCTCAGCCACTGACAGGGATTGAATCTCAGTCACTGAAAGGAATTGACCCTCAGTCAGTGACAGGGATTGACCCTCAAGTCAGTGACAGGGATTGTACCTCATTCAATGACAGGGATTGACTCTCAGTCAGTGACTGGGATTGAATCTCAGTCAGTGACAGGGACTGATCCTCAGTCAGTGACAGGGATTGACCGTCAGTCAGTGACAGGGACTGAACCTCAGTCTGTGACAGGGATTGACCCTCAGTCAGTGACAGGGATTGAGCCTCAGTCAGTGACAGGGATTGAACATCAGTCTGTGACAGAGATTGAACCTCAGTCTGTGACAGGGATTGAATCTCAGTCAGTGACAGGGATTGTGCCTCAGTCAGTGACAGGGATTGACCCTCAGATAGTGACAGGGATTGAATCTCAGTCACTGAAAGGAATTGACCCTCAGTCAGTGACAGGGATTGAATCTCTGTCAGTGACAGGGATAGACCCTCAGTCATTGACAGGGATTGAATCTCAGTCACTGAAAGGAATTGACCCTCAGTCAGTGACAGGGATTGAATCTCTGTCAGTGACAGGGATAGACCCTCAGTCATTGACAGGGATTGACCCTCAGTCAGTGACAGGGATTGACCCGAAGTCAGTGACAGTGATTGAATCTCAATCAGTGACAGGGATTGTCCCTCTGTCAGTGACAGGGATTGAACCTCAATCAATGACAGGGATTGACTCTCAGTCAGTGACAGGGATTGAATCTCAGTCAGTGACAGTGATTGAACCTCAGTCAGTGACAGGGATTGAACATCAGTCAGTGACAGGGATTGAATCTCAGTCAGTGACAGGGATTGTGCCTCAGTCAGTGACAGGGATTGACCCTCAGCCAGTGACAGGGATTGAATCTCAGTCACTGAAAGGGATTAACCCTCAGTCAGTGACAGGGATTGAATCTCTGTCAGTGACAGGGATAGACCCTCAGTCAGTGACAGGGATTGAATCTCAATCAGTGACAGGGATTGAATCTCTGTCAGTGACAGGGATAGACCCTCAGTCAGTGACAGGGATTGACCCTCAAGTCAGTGACAGGGATTGAACCTCATTCAATGACAGGGATTGACGCTCAGTCAGTGACTGGGATTGAATCTCAGTCAGTGACAGGGACTGATCCTCAGTCAGTGACAGGGATTGACCCTCAGTTAGTGACAGGGATTGAATCTCAAACAGTGACAGGGATTGACCCTCAGTCAGTGACAGGGACTGTGCCTCAGCCAGTGACAGGGATTGAATCTCAGTCACTGAAAGGGATTGACCCTCAGTCAGTGACAGGGATTGAATCTCTGTCAGTGACAGGGATTGACCCTCAATCAGTGACAGTGATTGAATCTCAGTCAGTGACAGGGATTGAACCTCAGTCAGTGACAGGGATTGAGCCTCAGTCAGTGACAGGGACTGACCCTCAGTCAGTGACAGCGAATGAATCTCAGTCAGTGACAGGGATTGAACCTCAGTCAGTGACAGGGATTGAACATCAGTCAGTGACAGGGATTGAATCTCAGTCAGTGACAGGGATTGTGCCTCAGTCAGTGACAGGGATTGACCCTCAGCCAGTGACAGGGATTGAATCTCAGTCACTGAAAGGGATTAACCCTCAGTCAGTGACAGGGATTGAATCTCTGTCAGTGACAGGGATAGACCCTCAGTCAGTGACAGGGATTGAATCTCAATCAGTGACAGGGATTGAATCTCTGTCAGTGACAGGGATAGACCCTCAGTCAGTGACAGGGATTGACCCTCAAGTCAGTGACAGGGATTGAACCTCATTCAATGACAGGGATTGACGCTCAGTCAGTGACTGGGATTGAATCTCAGTCAGTGACAGGGACTGATCCTCAGTCAGTGACAGGGATTGACCCTCAGTCAGTGACAGGGATTGAATCTCAAACAGTGACAGGGATTGACCCTCAGTCAGTGACAGGGACTGTGCCTCAGCCAGTGACAGGGATTGAATCTCAGTCACTGAAAGGGATTGACCCTCAGTCAGTGACAGGGATTGAATCTCTGTCAGTGACAGGGATTGACCCTCAATCAGTGACAGTGATTGAATCTCAGTCAGTGACAGGGATTGAACCTCAGTCAGTGACAGGGATTGAGCCTCAGTCAGTGACAGGGACTGACCCTCAGTCAGTGACAGCGAATGAATCTCAGTCAGTGACAGGGATTCAATCTCAGTCAGTGACAGGGATTAAATCTCAGTCACTGAAAGGGATTGACCCTCAGTCAGTGACAGGGATTGATCCTATGTCAGTGACAGGGATTGAATCTCAGTCAGTGACAGCGATTGAACCTCAGTCAGTGACAGGGATTGAACCTCAGTCAGTGACAGGGATTGTCCCTCAGACAGTGACTGGGATTGAACCTCAGTCAGTGACAGGGATTGACCCTCAAGTCAGTGACAGGGATTGAACCTCATTCAATGACAGGGATTGACGCTCAGTCAGTGACTGGGATTGAATCTCAGTCAGTGACATGGACTGATCCTCAGTCAGTGACAGGGATTGACCCTCAGTCAGTGACAGGGATTGAACCTCAGTCTGTGACAGGGATTGAACATCAGTCAGTGACAGGGATTGAATCTCAGTCAGTGACAGGGATTGTGCCTCAGTCAGTGACAGCGAATGAATCTCAGTCAGTGACAGGGATTCAATCACAGTCAGTGAGAGGGATTGAATCTCAGTCAGTGACAGGGATTGACCTTCAGTCAGTGACAGGGATTGAATCTCTGTCAGTGACAGGGATAGACCCTCAGTCAGTGACAGGGATTGAACCTCAGTCAGTGACAGGGATTGACCCTCAGTCATTGACAGGGATTGAGCCTCAGTCAGTGACAGGGATTGAACATCAGTCTGTGACAGGGATTGAACCTCAGTCTGTGACAGGGATTGAATCTCAGTCAGTGACAGGGATTGTGCCTCAGTCAGTGACAGGGATTGACCCTCAGCCACTGACAGGGATTGAATCTCAGTCACTGAAAGGAATTGACCCTCAGTCAGTGACAGGGATTGACCCTCAAGTCAGTGACAGGGATTGTACCTCATTCAATGACAGGGATTGACTCTCAGTCAGTGACTGGGATTGAATCTCAGTCAGTGACAGGGACTGATCCTCAGTCAGTGACAGGGATTGACCGTCAGTCAGTGACAGGGACTGAACCTCAGTCTGTGACAGGGATTGAACATCAGTCTGTGACAGGGATTGAATCACAGTCAGTGACAGGGATTGTGCCTCAGTCAGTGACAGGGAATGACCCTCAGCCAGTGACAGGGATTGAATCTCAGTCACTGAAAGGGATTAACCCTCAGTCAGTGACAGGGATTGACCCTCAGCCACTGACAGGGATTGAATCTCAGTCACTGAAAGGAATTGACCCTCAGTCAGTGACAGGGATTGACCCTCAAGTCAGTGACAGGGATTGTACCTCATTCAATGACAGGGATTGACTCTCAGTCAGTGACTGGGATTGAATCTCAGTCAGTGACAGGGACTGATCCTCAGTCAGTGACAGGGATTGACCGTCAGTCAGTGACAGGGACTGAACCTCAGTCTGTGACAGGGATTGACCCTCAGTCAGTGACAGGGATTGAGCCTCAGTCAGTGACAGGGATTGAACATCAGTCTGTGACAGGGATTGAACCTCAGTCTGTGACAGGGATTGAATCTCAGTCAGTGACAGGGATTGTGCCTCAGTCAGTGACAGGGATTGACCCTCAGATAGTGACAGGGATTGAATCTCAGTCACTGAAAGGAATTGACCCTCAGTCAGTGACAGGGATTGAATCTCTGTCAGTGACAGGGATTGACCCTCAGTCATTGACAGGGATTGAACCTCAGTCAGTGACAGGGATTGACCCGAAGTCAGTGACAGTGATTGAATCTCAATCAGTGATAGGGATTGTCCCTCAGTCAGTGACAGGGTTTGAACCTCAGTCAGTGACAGGGATTGAGCCTCAGTCAGTGACAGGGATAGAATCTCAGTCAGTGACAGGGATTGACCCTCAATCAGTGACAGCGAATGAATCTCAGTCAGTGACAGGGATTGACCCTCAGGCAGTGACAGGGATTGAAACACAGTCTGTGACAGAGATTGAACCTCAGTCATTGACAGGGATTGAACCTCAGTCAGTGACAGGAATTGAACCTCAGTCAGTGACAGGGATTGGACCTCAGTCAGTGACAGGGATTGACCCTCAGTCAGTGACAGGGATTGAACCTCAGTCAGTGACAGGGATTGACCCTCAGTCAATGACAGGCATTGAACCTCAGTCAGTGACAGGGATTGATCCTCAGTCAGTGACAGGGATTGACCCTCAGCCAGTGACAGGGATTGAATCTCAGTCACTGAAAGGGATTGACCCTCAGTCAGTGACAGGGATTGAACCTCAGTCTGTGACAGGGATTGAACCTCATTCAGTGACAGGGATTGACCCTCAGCCAGTGACAGGGATTGAATCTCAGTCACTGAAAGGGATTGACCCTCAGTCAGTGACAGGGATTGAATCTCTGTTTGTGACAGGGATAGACACTCAGTCATTGACAGGGATTGAAACTCAGTCAGTGACAGGGATTGACCCGAAGTCAGTGACAGTGATTGAATCTCAATCAGTGACAGGGATTGTCTCTAAGTCAGTGACAGGGTTTGAACCTCAGTCAGTGACAGGGATTGAGCCTCAGTCAGTGACAGGGATTGATCCGCAGTTAGTGACAGGGATTGAATCTCAGTCAGTGACAGGGATTGACCCACAGTCAGTGACAGTGATTGAATCTCAATCAGTGACAGGGATTGTCCCTCTGTCAGTGACAGGGATTGAACCTCAATCAATGACAGGGATTGACTCTCAGTCAGTGACAGGGATTGAATCTCAGTCAGTGACAGTGATTGAACCTCAGTCAGTGACAGGGATTGAACATCAGTCAGTGACAGGGATTGAATCTCAGTCAGTGACAGGGATTGTGCCTCAGTCAGTGACAGGGATTGACCCTCAGCCAGTGACAGGGATTGAATCTCAGTCACTGAAAGGGATTAACCCTCAGTCAGTGACAGGGATTGAATCTCTGTCAGTGACAGGGATAGACCCTCAGTCAGTGACAGGGATTGAATCTCAATCAGTGACAGGGATTGAATCTCTGTCAGTGACAGGGATAGACCCTCAGTCAGTGACAGGGATTGACCCTCAAGTCAGTGACAGGGATTGAACCTCATTCAATGACAGGGATTGACGCTCAGTCAGTGACTGGGATTGAATCTCAGTCAGTGACAGGGACTGATCCTCAGTCAGTGACAGGGATTGACCCTCAGTCAGTGACAGGGATTGAATCTCAAACAGTGACAGGGATTGACCCTCAGTCAGTGACAGGGACTGTGCCTCAGCCAGTGACAGGGATTGAATCTCAGTCACTGAAAGGGATTGACCCTCAGTCAGTGACAGGGATTGAATCTCTGTCAGTGACAGGGATTGACCCTCAATCAGTGACAGTGATTGAATCTCAGTCAGTGACAGGGATTGAACCTCAGTCAGTGACAGGGATTGAGCCTCAGTCAGTGACAGGGACTGACCCTCAGTCAGTGACAGCGAATGAATCTCAGTCAGTGACAGGGATTCAATCTCAGTCAGTGACAGGGATTCAATCTCAGTCACTGAAAGGGATTGACCCTCAGTCAGTGACAGGGATTGAACCTATGTCAGTGACAGGGATTGAATCTCAGTCAGTGACAGCGATTGAACCTCAGTCAGTGACAGGGATTGAACCTCAGTCAGTGACAGGGATTGTCCCTCAGACAGTGACTGGGATTGAACCTCAGTCAGTGACAGGGATTGACCCTCAAGTCAGTGACAGGGATTGAACCTCATTCAATGACAGGGATTGACGCTCAGTCAGTGACTGGGATTGAATCTCAGTCAGTGACATGGACTGATCCTCAGTCAGTGACAGGGATTGACCCTCAGTCAGTGACAGGGATTGAACCTCAGTCTGTGACAGGGATTGAACATCAGTCAGTGACAGGGATTGAATCTCAGTCAGTGACAGGGATTGACCCTCAGTCAGTGACAGCGAATGAATCTCAGTCAGTGACAGGGATTCAATCACAGTCAGTGACAGGGATTGAATCTCAGTCAGTGACAGGGATTGACCTTCAGTCAGTGACAGGGATTGAATCTCTGTCAGTGACAGGGATAGACCCTCAGTCAGTGACAGGGATTGAACCTCAGTCAGTGACAGGGATTGACCCGAAGTCAGTGACAGTGATTGAATCTCATTCAGTGACAGGGATTGTCTCTCACTCAGTGACAGGGTTTGAACCTCAGTCAGTGACAGGGATTGACCCTCAGTCATTGACAGGGATTGAGCCTCAGTCAGTGACAGGGATTGAACATCAGTCTGTGACAGGGATTGAACCTCAGTCTGTGACAGGGATTGAATCTCAGTCAGTGACAGGGATTGTGCCTCAGTCAGTGACAGGGATTGACCCTCAGCCACTGACAGGGATTGAATCTCAGTCACTGAAAGGAATTGACCCTCAGTCAGTGACAGGGATTGACCCTCAAGTCAGTGACAGGGATTGTACCTCATTCAATGACAGGGATTGACTCTCAGTCAGTGACTGGGATTGAATCTCAGTCAGTGACAGGGACTGATCCTCAGTCAGTGACAGGGATTGACCGTCAGTCAGTGACAGGGACTGAACCTCAGTCTGTGACAGGGATTGACCCTCAGTCAGTGACAGGGATTGAGCCTCAGTCAGTGACAGGGATTGAACATCAGTCTGTGACAGAGATTGAACCTCAGTCTGTGACAGGGATTGAATCTCAGTCAGTGACAGGGATTGTGCCTCAGTCAGTGACAGGGATTGACCCTCAGATAGTGACAGGGATTGAATCTCAGTCACTGAAAGGAATTGACCCTCAGTCAGTGACAGGGATTGAATCTCTGTCAGTGACAGGGATAGACCCTCAGTCATTGACAGGGATTGAATCTCAGTCACTGAAAGGAATTGACCCTCAGTCAGTGACAGGGATTGAATCTCTGTCAGTGACAGGGATAGACCCTCAGTCATTGACAGGGATTGACCCTCAGTCAGTGACAGGGATTGACCCGAAGTCAGTGACAGTGATTGAATCTCAATCAGTGACAGGGATTGTCCCTCTGTCAGTGACAGGGATTGAACCTCAATCAATGACAGGGATTGACTCTCAGTCAGTGACAGGGATTGAATCTCAGTCAGTGACAGTGATTGAACCTCAGTCAGTGACAGGGATTGAACATCAGTCAGTGACAGGGATTGAATCTCAGTCAGTGACAGGGATTGTGCCTCAGTCAGTGACAGGGATTGACCCTCAGCCAGTGACAGGGATTGAATCTCAGTCACTGAAAGGGATTAACCCTCAGTCAGTGACAGGGATTGAATCTCTGTCAGTGACAGGGATAGACCCTCAGTCAGTGACAGGGATTGAATCTCAATCAGTGACAGGGATTGAATCTCTGTCAGTGACAGGGATAGACCCTCAGTCAGTGACAGGGATTGACCCTCAAGTCAGTGACAGGGATTGAACCTCATTCAATGACAGGGATTGACGCTCAGTCAGTGACTGGGATTGAATCTCAGTCAGTGACAGGGACTGATCCTCAGTCAGTGACAGGGATTGACCCTCAGTTAGTGACAGGGATTGAATCTCAAACAGTGACAGGGATTGACCCTCAGTCAGTGACAGGGACTGTGCCTCAGCCAGTGACAGGGATTGAATCTCAGTCACTGAAAGGGATTGACCCTCAGTCAGTGACAGGGATTGAATCTCTGTCAGTGACAGGGATTGACCCTCAATCAGTGACAGTGATTGAATCTCAGTCAGTGACAGGGATTGAACCTCAGTCAGTGACAGGGATTGAGCCTCAGTCAGTGACAGGGACTGACCCTCAGTCAGTGACAGCGAATGAATCTCAGTCAGTGACAGGGATTGAACCTCAGTCAGTGACAGGGATTGAACATCAGTCAGTGACAGGGATTGAATCTCAGTCAGTGACAGGGATTGTGCCTCAGTCAGTGACAGGGATTGACCCTCAGCCAGTGACAGGGATTGAATCTCAGTCACTGAAAGGGATTAACCCTCAGTCAGTGACAGGGATTGAATCTCTGTCAGTGACAGGGATAGACCCTCAGTCAGTGACAGGGATTGAATCTCAATCAGTGACAGGGATTGAATCTCTGTCAGTGACAGGGATAGACCCTCAGTCAGTGACAGGGATTGACCCTCAAGTCAGTGACAGGGATTGAACCTCATTCAATGACAGGGATTGACGCTCAGTCAGTGACTGGGATTGAATCTCAGTCAGTGACAGGGACTGATCCTCAGTCAGTGACAGGGATTGACCCTCAGTCAGTGACAGGGATTGAATCTCAAACAGTGACAGGGATTGACCCTCAGTCAGTGACAGGGACTGTGCCTCAGCCAGTGACAGGGATTGAATCTCAGTCACTGAAAGGGATTGACCCTCAGTCAGTGACAGGGATTGAATCTCTGTCAGTGACAGGGATTGACCCTCAATCAGTGACAGTGATTGAATCTCAGTCAGTGACAGGGATTGAACCTCAGTCAGTGACAGGGATTGAGCCTCAGTCAGTGACAGGGACTGACCCTCAGTCAGTGACAGCGAATGAATCTCAGTCAGTGACAGGGATTCAATCTCAGTCAGTGACAGGGATTAAATCTCAGTCACTGAAAGGGATTGACCCTCAGTCAGTGACAGGGATTGATCCTATGTCAGTGACAGGGATTGAATCTCAGTCAGTGACAGCGATTGAACCTCAGTCAGTGACAGGGATTGAACCTCAGTCAGTGACAGGGATTGTCCCTCAGACAGTGACTGGGATTGAACCTCAGTCAGTGACAGGGATTGACCCTCAAGTCAGTGACAGGGATTGAACCTCATTCAATGACAGGGATTGACGCTCAGTCAGTGACTGGGATTGAATCTCAGTCAGTGACATGGACTGATCCTCAGTCAGTGACAGGGATTGACCCTCAGTCAGTGACAGGGATTGAACCTCAGTCTGTGACAGGGATTGAACATCAGTCAGTGACAGGGATTGAATCTCAGTCAGTGACAGGGATTGTGCCTCAGTCAGTGACAGCGAATGAATCTCAGTCAGTGACAGGGATTCAATCACAGTCAGTGACAGGGATTGAATCTCAGTCAGTGACAGGGATTGACCTTCAGTCAGTGACAGGGATTGAATCTCTGTCAGTGACAGGGATAGACCCTCAGTCAGTGACAGGGATTGAACCTCAGTCAGTGACAGGGATTGACCCTCAGTCATTGACAGGGATTGAGCCTCAGTCAGTGACAGGGATTGAACATCAGTCTGTGACAGGGATTGAACCTCAGTCTGTGACAGGGATTGAATCTCAGTCAGTGACAGGGATTGTGCCTCAGTCAGTGACAGGGATTGACCCTCAGCCACTGACAGGGATTGAATCTCAGTCACTGAAAGGAATTGACCCTCAGTCAGTGACAGGGATTGACCCTCAAGTCAGTGACAGGGATTGTACCTCATTCAATGACAGGGATTGACTCTCAGTCAGTGACTGGGATTGAATCTCAGTCAGTGACAGGGACTGATCCTCAGTCAGTGACAGGGATTGACCGTCAGTCAGTGACAGGGACTGAACCTCAGTCTGTGACAGGGATTGAACATCAGTCTGTGACAGGGATTGAATCACAGTCAGTGACAGGGATTGTGCCTCAGTCAGTGACAGGGAATGACCCTCAGCCAGTGACAGGGATTGAATCTCAGTCACTGAAAGGGATTAACCCTCAGTCAGTGACAGGGATTGAATCTCTGTCAGTGACAAGGATAGACCCTCAGTCAGTGACAGGGATTGAATCTCAAACAGTGACAGGGATTGACCCTCAGTCAGTGACAGGGACTGTGCCTCAGCCAGTGACAGGGATTGAATCTCAGTCACTGAAAGGGATTGACCCTCAGTCAGTGACAGGGATTGAATCTCTTTCAGTGACAGGGATTGACCCTCAATCAGTGACAGTGATTGAATCTCAGTCAGTGACAGGGATTGAACCTCAGTCAGTGACAGGGATTGAGCCTCAGTCAGTGACAGGGACTGACCCTCAGTCAGTGACAGCGAATGAATCTCAGTCAGTGACAGGGATTCAATCTCAGTCAGTGACAGGGATTAAATCTCAGTCACTGAAAGGGATTGACCCTCAGTCAGTGACAGGGATTGAACCTATGTCAGTGACAGGGATTGAATCTCAGTCAGTGACAGCGATTGAACCTCAGTCAGTGACAGGGATTGAACCTCAGTCAGTGACAGGGATTGTCCCTCAGACAGTGACTGGGATTGAACCTCAGTCAGTGACAGGGATTGACCCTCAAGTCAGTGACAGGGATTGAACCTCATTCAATGACAGGGATTGACGCTCAGTCAGTGACTGGGATTGAATCTCAGTCAGTGACATGGACTGATCCTCAGTCAGTGACAGGGATTGACCCTCAGTCAGTGACAGGGATTGAACCTCAGTCTGTGACAGGGATTGAACATCAGTCAGTGACAGGGATTGAATCTCAGTCAGTGACAGGGATTGTGCCTCAGTCAGTGACAGCGAATGAATCTCAGTCAGTGACAGGGATTCAATCACAGTCAGTGACAGGGATTGAATCTCAGTCAGTGACAGGGATTGACCTTCAGTCAGTGACAGGGATTGAATCTCTGTCAGTGACAGGGATAGACCCTCAGTCAGTGACAGGGATTGAACCTCAGTCAGTGACAGGGATTGACCCTCAGTCATTGACAGGGATTGAGCCTCAGTCAGTGACAGGGATTGAACATCAGTCTGTGACAGGGATTGAACCTCAGTCTGTGACAGGGATTGAATCTCAGTCAGTGACAGGGATTGTGCCTCAGTCAGTGACAGGGATTGACCCTCAGCCACTGACAGGGATTGAATCTCAGTCACTGAAAGGAATTGACCCTCAAGTCAGTGACAGGGATTGTACCTCATTCAATGACAGGGATTGACTCTCAGTCAGTGACTGGGATTGAATCTCAGTCAGTGACAGGGACTGATCCTCAGTCAGTGACAGGGATTGACCGTCAGTCAGTGACAGGGACTGAACCTCAGTCTGTGACAGGGATTGAACATCAGTCTGTGACAGGGATTGAATCACAGTCAGTGACAGGGATTGTGCCTCAGTCAGTGACAGGGAATGACCCTCAGCCAGTGACAGGGATTGAATCTCAGTCACTGAAAGGGATTAACCCTCAGTCAGTGACAGGGATTGAATCTCTGTCAGTGACAAGGATAGACCCTCAGTCATTGACAGGGATTGACCCTCAGTCAGTGACAGGGATTGACCCGAAGTCAGTGACAGTGATTGAATCTCAATCAGTGACAGGGATTGTCTCTCAGTCAGTGACAGGGATTGTCCCTCAGTCAGTGACAGGGATTGAACCTCAGTCAGTGACAGGGATTGAGCCTCAGTCAGTGACAGGGATTGAACATCAGTCAGTGACAGGGATTGAACCTCAGTCTGTGACAGGGATTGAATCTCAGTTAGTGACAGGGATTGTGCCTCAGTCAGTGACAGGGATTGACCCACAGACAGTGACAGGGATTGAATCTCAGTCACTGAAAGGAATTGACCCTCAGTCAGTGACAGGGATTGAATCTGTGTCAGTGACAGGGATAGACCCTCAGTCATTGACAGGGATTGACCCTCAGTCAGTGACAGGGATTGACCCGAAGTCAGTGACAGTGATTGAATCTCAATCAGTGACAGGGATTGTCCCTCTGTCAGTGACAGGGATTGAACCTCAATCAATGACAGGGATTGACTCTCAGTCAGTGACATGGATTGAATCTCAGTCAGTGACAGTGATTGAACCTCAGTCAGTGACAGGGATTGAACATCAGTCAGTGACAGGGATTGAATCTCAGTCAGTGACAGGGATTGTGCCTCAGTCAGTGACAGGGATTGACCCTCAGCCAGTGACAGGGATTGAATCTCAGTCACTGAAAGGGATTAACCCTCAGTCAGTGACAGGGATTGAATCTCTGTCAGTGACAGGGATAGACCCTCAGTCAGTGACAGGGATTGAATCTCAATCAGTGACAGGGATTGAATCTCTGTCAGTGACAGGGATAGACCCTCAGTCAGTGACAGGGATTGACCCTCAAGTCAGTGACAGGGATTGAACCTCATTCAATGACAGGGATTGACGCTCAGTCAGTGACTGGGATTGAATCTCAGTCAGTGACAGGGACTGATCCTCAGTCAGTGACAGGGATTGACCCTCAGTCAGTGACAGGGATTGAATCTCAAACAGTGACAGGGATTGACCCTCAGTCAGTGACAGGGACTGTGCCTCAACCAGTGACAGGGATTGAATCTCAGTCACTGAAAGGGATTGACCCTCAGTCAGTGACAGGGATTGAATCTCTGTCAGTGACAGGGATTGACCCTCAATCAGTGACAGTGATTGAATCTCAGTCAGTGACAGGGATTGAACCTCAGTCAGTGACAGGGATTGAGCCTCAGTCAGTGACAGGGACTGACCCTCAGTCAGTGACAGCGAATGAATCTCAGTCAGTGACAGGGATTCAATCTCAGTCAGTGACAGGGATTAAATCTCAGTCACTGAAAGGGATTGACCCTCAGTCAGTGACAGGGATTGAACCTATGTCAGTGACAGGGATTGAATCTCAGTCAGTGACAGCGATTGAACCTCAGTCAGTGACAGGGATTGTCCCTCAGACAGTGACTGGGATTGAACCTCAGTCAGTGACAGGGATTGACCCTCAAGTCAGTGACAGGGATTGAACCTCATTCAATGACAGGGATTGACGCTCAGTCAGTGACTGGGATTGAATCTCAGTCAGTGACATGGACTGATCCTCAGTCAGTGACAGGGATTGACCCTCAGTCAGTGACAGGGATTGAACCTCAGTCTGTGACAGGGATTGAACATCAGTCAGTGACAGGGATTGAATCTCAGTCAGTGACAGGGATTGTGCCTCAGTCAGTGACAGCGAATGAATCTCAGTCAGTGACAGGGATTCAATCACAGTCAGTGACAGGGATTGAATCTCAGTCAGTGACAGGGATTGACCTTCAGTCAGTGACAGGGATTGAATCTCTGTCAGTGACAGGGATAGACCCTCAGTCAGTGACAGGGATTGAACCTCAGTCAGTGACAGGGATTGACCCGAAGTCAGTGACAGTGATTGAATCTCATTCAGTGACAGGGATTGTCTCTCACTCAGTGACAGGGTTTGAACCTCAGTCAGTGACAGGGATTGACCCTCAGTCATTGACAGGGATTGAGCCTCAGTCAGTGACAGGGATTGAACATCAGTCTGTGACAGGGATTGAACCTCAGTCTGTGACAGGGATTGAATCTCAGTCAGTGACAGGGATTGTGCCTCAGTCAGTGACAGGGATTGACCCTCAGCCACTGACAGGGATTGAATCTCAGTCACTGAAAGGAATTGACCCTCAGTCAGTGACAGGGATTGACCCTCAAGTCAGTGACAGGGATTGTACCTCATTCAATGACAGGGATTGACTCTCAGTCAGTGACTGGGATTGAATCTCAGTCAGTGACAGGGACTGATCCTCAGTCAGTGACAGGGATTGACCGTCAGTCAGTGACAGGGACTGAACCTCAGTCTGTGACAGGGATTGACCCTCAGTCAGTGACAGGGATTGAGCCTCAGTCAGTGACAGGGATTGTGCCTCAGTCAGTGACAGGGAATGACCCTCAGCCAGTGACAGGGATTGAATCTCAGTCACTGAATGGGATTAACCCTCAGTCAGTGACAGGGATTGAATCTCTGTCAGTGACAAGGATAGACCCTCAGTCATTGACAGGGATTGACCCTCAGTCAGTGACAGGGATTGACCCGAAGTCAGTGACAGTGATTGAATCTCAATCAGTGACAGGGATTGTCTCTCAGTCAGTGACAGGGATTGTCCCTCAGTCAGTGACAGGGATTGAACCTCAGTCAGTGACAGGGATTGAGCCTCAGTCAGTGACAGGGATTGAACATCAGTCAGTGACAGGGATTGAACCTCAGTCTGTGACAGGGATTGAATCTCAGTCAGTGACAGGGATTGTGCCTCAGTCAGTGACAGGGATTGACCCACAGACAGTGACAGGGATTGAATCTCAGTCACTGAAAGGAATTGACCCTCAGTCAGTGACAGGGATTGAATCTCTGTCAGTGACAGGGATAGACCCTCAGTCATTGACAGGGATTGACCCTCAGTCAGTGACAGGGATTGACCCGAAGTCAGTGACAGTGATTGAATCTCAATCAGTGACAGGGATTGTCCCTCTGTCAGTGACATGGATTGAACCTCAATCAATGACAGGGATTGACTCTCAGTCAGTGACAGGGATTGAATCTCAGTCAGTGACAGTGATTGAACCTCAGTCAGTGACAGGGATTGAACATCAGTCAGTGACAGGGATTGAATCTCAGTCAGTGACAGGGATTGTGCCTCAGTCAGTGACAGGGATTGACCCTCAGCCAGTGACAGGGATTGAATCTCAGTCACTGAAAGGGATTAACCCTCAGTCAGTGACAGGGATTGAATCTCTGTCAGTGACAGGGATAGACCCTCAGTCAGTGACAGGGATTGAACCTCAGTCAGTGACAGGGATTGACCCGAAGTCAGTGACAGTGATTGAATCTCAATCAGTGACAGGGATTGTCTCTCAGTCAGTGACAGGGTTTGAACCTCAGTCAGTGACAGGGATTGAGCCTCAGTCAGTGACAGGGATTGAATCTCAGTCAGTGACAGGGATTGACCCACAGTCAGTGACAGCGAATGAATCTCAGTCAGTGATAGGGATTGACCCTCAGGCAGTAACAGGGATTGAACCACAGTCTGTGACAGAGATTGAACCTCAGTCAGTGACAGGGATTGAACCTCAGTCAGTGACAGGAATTGACCCTCAGTCAGTGACAGGGATTGGACCTCAGTCAGTGACAGGGATTGACCCTCAGTCAGTGACAGGGATTGAACCTCAGTCAGTGACAGGGATTGACCCTCAGTCAATGACAGGCATTGAACCTCAGTCAGTGACAGGGATTGATCCTCAGTCAGTGACAGGGATTGACCCTCAGCCAGTGACAGGGATTGAATCTCAGTCACTGAAAGGGATTGACCCTCAGTCAGTGACAGGGATTGAACCTCAGTCAGTGACAGGGATTGAACCTCATTCAGTGACAGGGATTGACCCTCAGCCAGTGACAGGGATTGAATCTCAGTCACTGAAAGGGATTGACCCTCAGTCAGTGACAGGGATTGTACCTCAGTCAGTGACAGGGATTGAGACTCAGTCAGGGACAGGGATTGACCCTCAGCCAGTGACAGGGATTGAATCTCAGTCACTGAAAGGGATTGACCCTCAGTCAGTGACAGGGATTGAATCTCTGTCAGTGACAGGGATAGACACTCAATCATTGACAGGGATTGAAACTCAGTCAGTGACAGGGATTGACCCGAAGTCAGTGACAGTGATTGAATCTCAATCAGTGACAGGGATTGTCTCTAAGTCAGTGACAGGGTTTGAACATCAGTCAGTGACAGGGATTGAGCCTCAGTCAGTGACAGGGATTGATCCGCAGTTAGTGACAGGGATTGAATCTCAGTCAGTGACAGGGATTGACCCACAGTCAGTGACAGCGAATGAATCTCAGTCAGTGACAGGGATTGAATCTCAGTCAGTGACAGGGATTGACCCGAAGTCAGTGACAGTGATTGAATCTCAATCAGTGACAGGGATTGTCTCTCAGTCAGTGACAGGGATTGTCCCTCAGTCAGTGACAGGGATTGAACCTCAGTCAGTGACAGGGATTGAGCCTCAGTCAGTGACAGGGATTGAACATCAGTCAGTGACAGGGATTGAACCTCAGTCTGTGACAGGGATTGAATCTCAGTCAGTGACAGGGATTGTGCCTCAGTCAGTGACAGGGATTGACCCACAGACAGTGACAGGGATTGAATCTCAGTCACTGAAAGGAATTGACCCTCAGTCAGTGACAGGGATTGAATCTCTGTCAGTGACAGGGATAGACCCTCAGTCATTGACAGGGATTGACCCTCAGTCAGTGACAGGGATTGAATCTCAGTCAGTGACAGGGATTGACCCTCAGTCAGTGACAGCGAATGAATCTCAGTCAGTGATAGGGATTGACCCTCAGGCAGTAACAGGGATTGAACCACAGTCTGTGACAGAGATTGAACCTCAGTCAGTGACAGGGATTGAACCTCAGTCAGTGACAGGAATTGACCCTCAGTCAGTGACAGGGATTGGACCTCAGTCAGTGACAGGGATTGACCCTCAGTCAGTGACAGGGATTGAACCTCAGTCAGTGACAGGGATTGACCCTCAGTCAATGACAGGCATTGAACCTCAGTCAGTGACAGGGATTGATCCTCAGTCAGTGACAGGGATTGACCCTCAGCCAGTGACAGGGATTGAATCTCAGTCACTGAAAGGGATTGACCCTCAGTCAGTGACAGGGATTGAACCTCAGTCAGTGACAGGGATTGAACCTCATTCAGTGACAGGGATTGACCCTCAGCCAGTGACAGGGATTGAATCTCAGTCACTGAAAGGGATTGACCCTCAGTCAGTGACAGGGATTGTACCTCAGTCAGTGACAGGGATTGAGACTCAGTCAGGGACAGGGATTGACCCTCAGCCAGTGACAGGGATTGAATCTCAGTCACTGAAAGGGATTGACCCTCAGTCAGTGACAGGGATTGAATCTCTGTCAGTGACAGGGATAGACACTCAATCATTGACAGGGATTGAAACTCAGTCAGTGACAGGGATTGACCCGAAGTCAGTGACAGTGATTGAATCTCAATCAGTGACAGGGATTGTCTCTAAGTCAGTGACAGGGTTTGAACATCAGTCAGTGACAGGGATTGAGCCTCAGTCAGTGACAGGGATTGATCCGCAGTTAGTGACAGGGATTGAATCTCAGTCAGTGACAGGGATTGACCCACAGTCAGTGACAGCGAATGAATCTCAGTCAGTGACAGGGATTGAATCTCAGTCAGTGACAGGGATTGACCCGAAGTCAGTGACAGTGATTGAATCTCAATCAGTGACAGGGATTGTCTCTCAGTCAGTGACAGGGATTGTCCCTCAGTCAGTGACAGGGATTGAACCTCAGTCAGTGACAGGGATTGAGCCTCAGTCAGTGACAGGGATTGAACATCAGTCAGTGACAGGGATTGAACCTCAGTCTGTGACAGGGATTGAATCTCAGTCAGTGACAGGGATTGTGCCTCAGTCAGTGACAGGGATTGACCCACAGACAGTGACAGGGATTGAATCTCAGTCACTGAAAGGAATTGACCCTCAGTCAGTGACAGGGATTGAATCTCTGTCAGTGACAGGGATAGACCCTCAGTCATTGACAGGGATTGACCCTCAGTCAGTGACAGGGATTGAATCTCAGTCAGTGACAGGGATTGACCCTCAGTCAGTGACAGCGAATGAATCTCAGTCAGTGATAGGGATTGACCCTCAGGCAGTAACAGGGATTGAACCACAGTCTGTGACAGAGATTGAACCTCAGTCAGTGACAGGGATTGAACCTCAGTCAGTGACAGGAATTGACCCTCAGTCAGTGACAGGGATTGGACCTCAGTCAGTGACAGGGATTGACCCTCAGTCAGTGACAGGGATTGAACCTCAGTCAGTGACAGGGATTGACCCTCAGTCAATGACAGGCATTGAACCTCAGTCAGTGACAGGGATTGATCCTCAGTCAGTGACAGGGATTGACCCTCAGCCAGTGACAGGGATTGAATCTCAGTCACTGAAAGGGATTGACCCTCAGTCAGTGACAGGGATTGAACCTCAGTCAGTGACAGGGATTGAACCTCATTCAGTGACAGGGATTGACCCTCAGCCAGTGACAGGGATTGAATCTCAGTCACTGAAAGGGATTGACCCTCAGTCAGTGACAGGGATTGTACCTCAGTCAGTGACAGGGATTGAGACTCAGTCAGGGACAGGGATTGACCCTCAGCCAGTGACAGGGATTGAATCTCAGTCACTGAAAGGGATTGACCCTCAGTCAGTGACAGGGATTGAATCTCTGTCAGTGACAGGGATAGACACTCAATCATTGACAGGGATTGAAACTCAGTCAGTGACAGGGATTGACCCGAAGTCAGTGACAGTGATTGAATCTCAATCAGTGACAGGGATTGTCTCTAAGTCAGTGACAGGGTTTGAACATCAGTCAGTGACAGGGATTGAGCCTCAGTCAGTGACAGGGATTGATCCGCAGTTAGTGACAGGGATTGAATCTCAGTCAGTGACAGGGATTGACCCACAGTCAGTGACAGCGAATGAATCTCAGTCAGTGACAGGGATTGAATCTCAGTCAGTGACAGGGATTGACCCTCAGTCAGTGACAGGGATTGAACCACAGTCTGTGACAGACATTGAACCACAGTCAGTGACAGGGATGGAACCTCAATCAGTGACAGGGATTGAACCTCTGTCAGTGACTGGGATCGGACCTCAGTCAGTGACAGGGATTGACCCTCAGTCAGTGACAGGGATTGAACCTCAATCAGTGACAGGGATTGACCCTCAGTCAATGACAGGCATTGAACCTCAGTCAGTGACAGGGATTGATCCTCATTCAGTGACAGCGAATGAATCTCAGTCAGTGACAGGGATTGAATCTCAGTCAGTGACAGGGATTGACCCTCAGTCAGTGACAGGGATTGAACCACAGTCTGTGACAGACATTGAACCACAGTCAGTGACAGGGATGGAACCTCAATCAGTGACAGGGATTGAACCTCTGTCAGTGACTGGGATCGGACCTCAGTCAGTGACAGGGATTGACCCTCAGCCAGTGACAGGGATTGAATCTCAGTCAGTGACAGGGATTGAACCTCATTCAGTGACAGGGATTGACCCTAAGTCAGTGACAGGGATTGAACCTCAGTCAGTGATCGGGATTGAGCCTCAGTCAGTGACAGGGATTGACCCTCAGCCTGTGACAGGGATTGTATCTCAGTCACTGAAAGGGATTGATCCTCAGTCAGTGACAGGGAATGACTCTCAGTCAGTGACAGGGATTGATTCTCAGTCAGTGACAGTGATTGAACCTCAGTCAGTGACAGGGATTGAATCTCAAACAGTGACAGGGATTGACCCTCAGTCAGTGACAGGGATTGACCCTCAGCCAGTGACAGGGATTGAATCTCAGTCACTGAAAGGGATTGACCCTCAGTCAGTGACAGGGATTGAATCTCTGTCAGTGACAGGGATTGACCCTCAGTCAGTGACAGGGATTGAACCTCAGTCACTGAAAGGGATTGACCCTCAGTCAGTGACAGGGATTGAACCTCAGTCAGTGACAGGGATTGAACCTCATTCAGTGACAGGGATTGACCCTCAGCCAGTGACAGGGATTGAATCTCAGTCACTGAAAGGGATTGACCCTCAGTCAGTGACAGGGATTGTACCTCAGTCAGTGACAGGGATTGAGACTCAGTCAGGGACAGGGATTGAACCTCAGTCAGTGACAGGGATTGAACCTCATTCAGTGACAGGGATTGAATCTCAATCAGTGACAGGGATTGTCCCTCAGTCAGTGACAGGGTTTGAACCTCAGTCAGTGACAGGGATTGAGCCTCAGTCAGTGACAGGGATTGATCCTCAGTCAGTGACAGGGATTGAATCTCAGTCAGTGACAGGGATTGAACCTCATTCAGTGACAGGGATTGACCCTCAGCCAGTGACAGGGATTGAATCTCAGTCACTGAAAGGGATTGACCCTCAGTCAGTGACAGGGATTGAATCTCTGTCAGTGACAGGGATAGACGCTCAGTCAGTGACAGGGATTGAATCTCAGTCAGTGACAGGGATTGACCCGAAGTCAGTGACAGTGATTGAATCTCAATCAGTGACAGGGATTGTCCCTCAGTCAGTGACAGGGTTTGAACCTCAGTCAGTGACAGGGATTGAGCCTCAGTCAGTGACAGGGATTGATCCTCAGTCAGTGACAGGGATTGAATCTCAGTCAGTGACAGGGATTGACCCTCAGTCAGTGACAGCGAATGAATCTCAGTCAGTGACAGGGATTCAATCTCAGTCAGTGACAGGGATTGAATCTCAGTCAGTGACAGGGATTGATCCTCAGTCCGTCACAGGGATTGAACCACAGTCTGTGACCGAGATTCAATCTCAGGCAGTGACAGGGATTGAACCTCAGTCAGTGACAGGGATTGAACCTCAGTCAGTGACAGGGATTGGACCTCAGTCAGTGACAGGGATTGACCCTCAGTCAGTGACAGGGATTGAACCTCAGTCAGTGACAGGGATTGACCCTCAGTCAATGACAGGCATTGAACCTCAGTCAGTGACAGGGATTGATCCTCAGTCAGTGACAGGGATTGACCCTCAGCCAGTGACAGGGATTGATTCTCAGTCACTGAAAGGGATTGTCCCTCAGTCAGTGACAGGAATTGAATCTCTGTCAGTGACAGGGATTGAACCTCAGTCAGTGACAGGGATTGAACCTCATTCACTGACAGGGATTGACCCTCAGTCAGTGACAGGGATTGAACCTCAGTCAGTGACAGGGATTGAGCCTCAGTCAGTGACAGGGATTGACCCTCAGCCAGTGACAGGGATTGAATCTCAGTCACTGAAAGGGATTGATCCTCAGTCAGTGACAGGGATTGAATCTCTGTCAGTGACACGGATTGAACCTCAATCAATGACAGGGATTGAATCTCAGTTAGTGACAGTGATTGAACCTCAGTCAGTCACAGGGATTGAATCTCAGTCAGTGACAGGGATTGACCCTCAGTCAGTGACAGGAATTGACCCTCAGCCAATGACAGGGATTGAATCTCAGTCACTGAAATGGATTGACCCTCAATCAGTGACAGGGATTGAATCTCTGTCAGTGACAGGGATTGACCCTCAGTCAGTGACAGGGTTTGAACCTCAGTCAGGGACAGGGATTGACCCGAAGTCAGTGACAGTGATTGAATCTTAGTCAGTGACAGGGATTGTCCCTCAGTCACTGACAGGGATTGAACCTCAGTCAGTGACAGGGATTGAGCCTCAGTCAGTGACAGGGATTGATCCTCAGTCAGTGACAGGGATTGAATCTCAGTCAGTGACAGCGAATGAATCTCAGTCAATGACAGGGATTCAATCTCAGTCAGTGACAGGGATTGAATCTCAGTCAGTGTCAGCGATTAAACCTCAGTCAGTGACAGGGATTGAACCTCAGTCAGTGACAGGGATTGACCCTCAGTCAGTGACTGGGATTGAACCTCAGTCAGTGACAGGATTGACCCTCAAGTCAGTGACAGGGATTGACTCTCAGTCAGTGACTGGGATTGAATCTCAGTCAGTGACAGGGATTGAATCTCAGTCAGTGTCAGCGATTGATCCTCAGTCAGTGACAGGGATTGAATGCCAGTCAGTGACAGGGATTGACCCTCAGTCAGTGACAGCGAATGAACCTCAGTCAGTGACAGGGAGTGACCCTCAGTCAGTGACAGGGATAGAATCTCAGTCAGTGACAGGGATTGACCCTCAGTCAGTGACAGGGAATGAATCTTAGTCAGTGACAGGGATTGACCCTCAGTCAGTAACAGGGATTGAATCTCAGTCAGTGACAGGGATTGAGCCTCAGTCAGTGACAGGGATTGACCCTCAGCCAGTGACAGGGATTGAATCTCAGTCACTGAAAGGGATTGATCCTCAGTCAGTGACAGGGATTGAATCTCTGTCAGTGACAGGGATTGAACCTCAATCAATGACAGGGATTGACTCTCAGTCAGTGACAGGGATTGAATCTCAGTTAGTGACAGTGATTGAACCTCAGTCAGTCACAGGGATTGAATCTCAGTCAGTGACAGGGATTGACCCTCAGTCAGTGACAGGAATTGACCCTCAGCCAGTGACAGGGATTGAATCTCAGTCACTGAAATTTATTGACCCTCAGTCAGTGACAGGGATTGAATCTCTGTCAGTGACAGGGATTGACCCTCAGTCAGTGACAGGGTTTGAACCTCAGTCAGTGACAGGGATTGACCCGAAGTCAGTGACAGTGATTGAATCTTAGTCAGTGACAGGGATTGTCCCTCAGTCAGTGACAGGGATTGAACCTCAGTCAGTGACAGGGATTGATCCTCAGTCAGTGACAGGGATTGAATCTCAGTCAGTGACAGGGATTGACCCTCCGTCAGTGACAGCGAATGAATCTCAGTCAGTGACAGGGATTCAATCTCAGTCAGTGACAGGGATTGAATCTCAGTCAGTGTCAGCGATTGAACCTCAGTCAGTGACAGGGATTGAACCTCAGTCAGTGACAGGGATTGTCCCTCAGTCAGTGACTGGGATTGAGCCTCAGTCAGTGACAGGGATTGACCCTCAAGTCAGTGACAGGGATTGACTCTCAGTCAGTGACAGGGATTGAATGCCAGTCAGTGACAGGGATTGACCCTCAGTCAGTGACAGCGAATGAACCTCAGTCAGTGACAGGGAGTGACCCTCAGTCAGTGACAGGGATAGAATCTCAGTCAGTGACAGGGATTGACCCTCAGTCAGTGACAGGGAATGAATCTTAGTCAGTGACAGGGATTGACCCTCAGTCAGTAACAGGGATTGAATCTCAGTCAGTGACAGGGATTGACCCTCAGTCAGTGACAGGGAGTGACTCTCAGTCAGTGACAGGGACTGAATGTCACTCAGAGAAAGGGTTTGAACCTGTCAGTGACAGGGATTGAACCTCCGTCAGTGCAGCGATTGAGCCTCAGTCCTTGACAGGGATTGAGCCTCAGTCAGTGACAGGGATTGACCCTCAGTCAGTGACAGGGATTGAACTTCAGTCAGTGACAGGGATTGGACCTCAGTCAGTGACAGGGATTGACCCTCAGTCAGTGACAGGGATTGAACCTCAATCAGTGACAGGGGTTGACCCTCAGTCAATGACAGGCATTGAACCTCAGTCAGTGACAGGGATTGATCCTCAGTCAGTGACAGGGATTGAATCTCAGTCACTGAAAGGGATTGAGCCTCAGTCAGTGACAGGGATTGAATCTCAGTCAATGACAGGGATTGAATCTCAGTCAGTGACACGGATTGTCCCTCAGTCAGTGACTGGGATTGAACCTCAGTCAGTGACAGGGATTGACCCTCAAGTCAGTGACAGGGATTGACTCTCAGTCAGTGACTGGGATTGAATCTCAGTCAGTGACAGGGATTGACCCTCAGTCAGTAACTGGGATTGAGACTCAGTCAGGGACAGGGATTGAATGCCAGTCAGTGACAGGGATTGACCCTCAGTCAGTGACAGCGAATGAACCTCAGTCAGTGACAGGGAGTGACCCTCAGTCAGTGACAGGGATAGAATCTCAGTCAGTGACAGGGATTGACCCTCAGTCAGTGACAGGGAATGAATCTTAGTCAGTGACAGGGATTGACCCTCAGTCAGTAACAGGGATTGAATCTCAGTCAGTGACAGGGATTGAGCCTCAGTCAGTGACAGGGATTGACCCTCAGCCAGTGACAGGGATTGAATCTCAGTCACTGAAAGGGATTGATCCTCAGTCAGTGTCAGGGATTGAATCTCAGTCAGTGACAGGGATTGAGCCTCAGTCAGTGACAGGGATTGACGCTCAGCCTGTGACAGGGATTGAATCTCAGTCAGTGACAGGGATTGACCCTCAGTCAGTGACAGGGATTGAATTTCTGTCAGTGACAGGGATAGACGCTCAGTCAGTGACAGGGATTGAACCTCAGTCAGTGACAGGGATTGACCCGAAGTCAGTGACAGTGATTGAATCTCAATCAGTGACAGGGATTGTCCCTCAGTCAGTGACAGGGTTTGAACCTCAGTCAGTGACAGGGATTGAGCCTCAGTCAGTGACAGGGATTGATCCTCAGTCAGTGACAGGGATTGAATCTCAGTCAGTGACAGGGATTGACCCTCAGTCAGTGACAGCGAATGAATCTCATTCAGTGACAGGGATTCAATCTCAGTCAGTGACAGGGATTGAATCTCAGTCAGTGACAGGGATTGATCCTCAGTCCGTCACAGGGATTGAACAACAGTCTGTGACCGAGATTCAATCTCAGGCAGTGACAGGGATTGAACCTCAGTCAGTGACAGGGATTGAACCTCAGTCAGTGACAGGGATTGGACCTCAGTCAGTGACAGGGATTGACCCTCAGTCAGTGACAGGGATTGAACCTCAGTCAGTGACAGGGATTGACCCTCAGTCAATGACAGGCATTGAACCTCAGTCAGTGACAGGGATTGATCCTCAGTCAGTGACAGGGATTGACCCTCAGCCAGTGACAGGGATTGATTCTCAGTCACTGAAAGGGATTGTCCCTCAGTCAGTGACAGGAATTGAATCTCTGTCAGTGACAGGGATTGAACCTCAGTCAGTGACAGGGATTGAACCTCATTCACTGACAGGGATTGACCCTCAGTCAGTGACAGGGATTGACCCTCAGCCAGTGACAGGGATTGAATCTCAGTCACTGAAAGGGATTGATCCTCAGTCAGTGACAGGAATTGAATCTCTGTCAGTGACAGGGATTGAACCTCAGTCAGTGACAGGGATTGAGCCTCAGTCAGTGACAGGGATTGACCCTCAGCCAGTGACAGGGATTGAATCTCAGTCACTGAAAGGGATTGATCCTCAGTCAGTGACAGGGATTGAATGCCAGTCAGTGACAGGGATTGACCCTCAGTCAGTGACAGCGAATGAACCTCAGTCAGTGACAGGGAGTGACCCTCAGTCAGTGACAGGGATAGAATCTCAGTCAGTGACAGGGATTGACCCTCAGTCAGTGACAGGGAATGAATCTTAGTCAGTGACAGGGATTGACCCTCAGTCAGTAACAGGGATTGAATCTCAGTCAGTGACAGGGATTGAGCCTCAGTCAGTGACAGGGATTGACCCTCAGCCAGTGACAGGGATTGAATCTCAGTCACTGAAAGGGATTGATCCTCAGTCAGTGACAGGAATTGAATCTCTGTCAGTGACAGGGATTGAACCTCAGTCAGTGACAGGGATTGAGCCTCAGTCAGTGACAGGGATTGACCCTCAGCCAGTGACAGGGATTGAATCTCAGTCACTGAAAGGGATTGATCCTCAGTCAGTGACAGGGATTGAATCTCTGTCAGTGACACGGATTGAACCTCAATCAATGACAGGGATTGACTCTCAGTCAGTGACAGGGATTGAATCTCAGTTAGTGACAGTGATTGAACCTCAGTCAGTCACAGGGATTGAATCTCAGTCAGTGACAGGGATTGACCCTCAGTCAGTGACAGGAATTGACCCTCAGCCAATGACAGGGATTGAATCTCAGTCACTGAAATGGATTGACCCTCAATCAGTGACAGGGATTGAATCTCTGTCAGTGACAGGGATTGACCCTCAGTCAGTGACAGGGTTTGAACCTCAGTCAGTGACAGGGATTGACCCGAAGTCAGTGACAGTGATTGAATCTCATTCAGTGACAGGGATTGACCCTCAGTCAGTGACAGGGATTGAATTTCTGTCAGTGACAGGGATAGACGCTCAGTCAGTGACAGGGATTGAACCTCAGTCAGTGACAGGGATTGACCCGAAGTCAGTGACAGTGATTGAATCTCAATCAGTGACAGGGATTGTCCCTCAGTCAGTGACAGGGTTTGAACCTCAGTCAGTGACAGGGATTGAGCCTCAGTCAGTGACAGGGATTGATCCTCAGTCAGTGACAGGGATTGAATCTCAGTCAGTGACAGGGATTGACCCTCAGTCAGTGACAGCGAATGAATCTCATTCAGTGACAGGGATTCAATCTCAGTCAGTGACAGGGATTGAATCTCAGTCAGTGACAGGGATTGATCCTCAGTCCGTCACAGGGATTGAACAACAGTCTGTGACCGAGATTCAATCTCAGGCAGTGACAGGGATTGAACCTCAGTCAGTGACAGGGATTGAACCTCAGTCAGTGACAGGGATTGGACCTCAGTCAGTGACAGGGATTGACCCTCAGTCAGTGACAGGGATTGAACCTCAGTCAGTGACAGGGATTGACCCTCAGTCAATGACAGGCATTGAACCTCAGTCAGTGACAGGGATTGATCCTCAGTCAGTGACAGGGATTGACCCTCAGCCAGTGACAGGGATTGATTCTCAGTCACTGAAAGGGATTGTCCCTCAGTCAGTGACAGGAATTGAATCTCTGTCAGTGACAGGGATTGAACCTCAGTCAGTGACAGGGATTGAACCTCATTCACTGACAGGGATTGACCCTCAGTCAGTGACAGGGATTGACCCTCAGCCAGTGACAGGGATTGAATCTCAGTCACTGAAAGGGATTGATCCTCAGTCAGTGACAGGAATTGAATCTCTGTCAGTGACAGGGATTGAACCTCAGTCAGTGACAGGGATTGAGCCTCAGTCAGTGACAGGGATTGACCCTCAGCCAGTGACAGGGATTGAATCTCAGTCACTGAAAGGGATTGATCCTCAGTCAGTGACAGGGATTGAATGCCAGTCAGTGACAGGGATTGACCCTCAGTCAGTGACAGCGAATGAACCTCAGTCAGTGACAGGGAGTGACCCTCAGTCAGTGACAGGGATAGAATCTCAGTCAGTGACAGGGATTGACCCTCAGTCAGTGACAGGGAATGAATCTTAGTCAGTGACAGGGATTGACCCTCAGTCAGTAACAGGGATTGAATCTCAGTCAGTGACAGGGATTGAGCCTCAGTCAGTGACAGGGATTGACCCTCAGCCAGTGACAGGGATTGAATCTCAGTCACTGAAAGGGATTGATCCTCAGTCAGTGACAGGAATTGAATCTCTGTCAGTGACAGGGATTGAACCTCAGTCAGTGACAGGGATTGAGCCTCAGTCAGTGACAGGGATTGACCCTCAGCCAGTGACAGGGATTGAATCTCAGTCACTGAAAGGGATTGATCCTCAGTCAGTGACAGGGATTGAATCTCTGTCAGTGACACGGATTGAACCTCAATCAATGACAGGGATTGACTCTCAGTCAGTGACAGGGATTGAATCTCAGTTAGTGACAGTGATTGAACCTCAGTCAGTCACAGGGATTGAATCTCAGTCAGTGACAGGGATTGACCCTCAGTCAGTGACAGGAATTGACCCTCAGCCAATGACAGGGATTGAATCTCAGTCACTGAAATGGATTGACCCTCAATCAGTGACAGGGATTGAATCTCTGTCAGTGACAGGGATTGACCCTCAGTCAGTGACAGGGTTTGAACCTCAGTCAGTGACAGGGATTGACCCGAAGTCAGTGACAGTGATTGAATCTTAGTCAGTGACAGGGATTGTCCCTCAGTCACTGACAGGGATTGAACCTCAGTCAGTGACAGGGATTGAGCCTCAGTCAGTGACAGGGATTGATCCTCAGTCAGTGACAGGGATTGAATCTCAGTCAGTGACAGCGAATGAATCTCAGTCAATGACAGGGATTCAATCTCAGTCAGTGACAGGGATTGAATCTCAGTCAGTGTCAGCGATTGAACCTCAGTCAGTGACAGGGATTGAACCTCAGTCAGTGACAGGGATTGACCCTCAGTCAGTGACTGGGATTGAACCTCAGTCAGTGACAGGGATTGACCCTCAAGTCAGTGACAGGGATTGACTCTCAGTCAGTGACTGGGATTGAATCTCAGTCAGTGACAGGGATTGACCCTCAGTCAGTAACTGGGATTGATCCTCAGTCAGTGACAGGGATTGAATGCCAGTCAGTGACAGGGATTGACCCTCAGTCAGTGACAGCGAATGAACCTCAGTCAGTGACAGGGAGTGACCCTCAGTCAGTGACAGGGATAGAATCTCAGTCAGTGACAGGGATTGACCCTCAGTCAGTGACAGGGAATGAATCTTAGTCAGTGACAGGGATTGACCCTCAGTCAGTAACAGGGATTGAATCTCAGTCAGTGACAGGGATTGAGCCTCAGTCAGTGACAGGGATTGACCCTCAGCCAGTGACAGGGATTGAATCTCAGTCACTGAAAGGGATTGATCCTCAGTCAGTGACAGGGATTGAATCTCTGTCAGTGACAGGGATTGAACCTCAATCAATGACAGGGATTGACTCTCAGTCAGTGACAGGGATTGAATCTCAGTTAGTGACAGTGATTGAACCTCAGTCAGTCACAGGGATTGAATCTCAGTCAGTGACAGGGATTGACCCTCAGTCAGTGACAGGAATTGACCCTCAGCCAGTGACAGGGATTGAATCTCAGTCACTGAAATTTATTGACCCTCAGTCAGTGACAGGGATTGAATCTCTGTCAGTGACAGGGATTGACCCTCAGTCAGTGACAGGGTTTGAACCTCAGTCACTGACAGGGATTGACCCGAAGTCAGTGACAGTGATTGAATCTTAGTCAGTGACAGGGATTGTCCCTCAGTCAGTGACAGGGATTGAACCTCAGTCAGTGACAGGGATTGATCCTCAGTCAGTGACAGGGATTGAATCTCAGTCAGTGACAGGGATTGACCCTCCGTCAGTGACAGCGAATGAATCTCAGTCAGTGACAGGGATTCAATCTCAGTCAGTGACAGGGATTGAATCTCAGTCAGTGTCAGCGATTGAACCTCAGTCAGTGACAGGGATTGAACCTCAGTCAGTGACAGGGATTGTCCCTCAGTCAGTGACTGGGATTGAGCCTCAGTCAGTGACAGGGATTGACCCTCAAGTCAGTGACAGGGATTGACTCTCAGTCAGTGACAGGGATTGAATGCCAGTCAGTGACAGGGATTGACCCTCAGTCAGTGACAGCGAATGAACCTCAGTCAGTGACAGGGAGTGACCCTCAGTCAGTGACAGGGATAGAATCTCAGTCAGTGACAGGGATTGACCCTCAGTCAGTGACAGGGAATGAATCTTAGTCAGTGACAGGGATTGACCCTCAGTCAGTAACAGGGATTGAATCTCAGTCAGTGACAGGGATTGACCCTCAGTCAGTGACAGGGAGTGACTCTCAGTCAGTGACAGGGACTGAATGTCACTCAGAGAAAGGGTTTGAACCTGTCAGTGACAGGGATTGAACCTCCGTCAGTGCAGCGATTGAGCCTCAGTCCTTGACAGGGATTGAGCCTCAGTCAGTGACAGGGATTGACCCTCAGTCAGTGACAGGGATTGAACTTCAGTCAGTGACAGGGATTGGACCTCAGTCAGTGACAGGGATTGACCCTCAGTCAGTGACAGGGATTGAACCTCAATCAGTGACAGGGGTTGACCCTCAGTCAATGACAGGCATTGAACCTCAGTCAGTGACAGGGATTGATCCTCAGTCAGTGACAGGGATTGAATCTCAGTCACTGAAAGGGATTGAGCCTCAGTCAGTGACAGGGATTGAATCTCAGTCAATGACAGGGATTGAATCTCAGTCAGTGACACGGATTGTCCCTCAGTCAGTGACTGGGATTGAACCTCAGTCAGTGACAGGGATTGACCCTCAAGTCAGTGACAGGGATTGACTCTCAGTCAGTGCCTGGGTTTGAATCTCAGTCAGTGACAGGGATTGACCCTCAGTCAGTAACTGGGATTGATCCTCAGTCAATGACAGGGATTGAATGCCAGTCAGTGACAGGGATTGACCCTCAGTCAGTGACAGCGAATGAACCTCAGTCAGTGACAGGGAGTGACCCTCAGTCAGTGACAGGGATAGAATCTCAGTCAGTGACAGGGATTGACCCTCAGTCAGTGACAGGGAATGAATCTTAGTCAGTGACAGGGATTGACCCTCAGTCAGTAACAGGGATTGAATCTCAGTCAGTGACAGGGATTGAGCCTCAGTCAGTGACAGGGATTGACCCTCAGCCAGTGACAGGGATTGAATCTCAGTCACTGAAAGGGATTGATCCTCAGTCAGTGTCAGGGATTGAATCTCAGTCAGTGACAGGGATTGAGCCTCAGTCAGTGACAGGGATTGACGCTCAGCCTGTGACAGGGATTGAATCTCAGTCAGTGACAGGGATTGACCCTCAGTCAGTGACAGGGATTGAATCTCTGTCAGTGACAGGGATAGACGCTCAGTCAGTGACAGGGATTGAACCTCAGTCAGTGACAGGGATTGACCCGAAGTCAGTGACAGTGATTGAATCTCAATCAGTGACAGGGATTGTCCCTCAGTCAGTGACAGGGTTTGAACCTCAGTCAGTGACAGGGATTGAGCCTCAGTCAGTGACAGGGATTGATCCTCAGTCAGTGACAGGGATTGAATCTCAGTCAGTGACAGGGATTGACCCTCAGTCAGTGACAGCGAATGAATCTCAGTCAGTGACAGGGATTGAATCTCAGTCAGTGACAGGGATTGATCCTCAGTCCGTCACAGGGATTGAACCACAGTCTGTGACCGAGATTCAATCTCAGGCAGTGACAGGGATTGAACCTCAGTCAGTGAAAGGGATTGAACCTCAGTCAGTGACAGGGATTGGACCTCAGTCAGTGACAGGGATTGACCCTCAGTCAGTGACAGGGATTGAACCTCAGTCAGTGACAGGGATTGACCCTCAGTCAATGACAGGCATTGAACCTCAGTCAGTGACAGGGATTGATCCTCAGTCAGTGACAGGGATTGACCCTCAGCCAGTGACAGGGATTGATTCTCAGTCACTGAAAGGGATTGTCCCTCAGTCAGTGACAGGAATTGAATCTCTGTCAGTGACAGGGATTGAACCTCAGTCAGTGACAGGGATTGAACCTCATTCACTGACAGGGATTGACCCTCAGTCAGTGACAGGGATTGAACCTCAGTCAGTGACAGGGATTGAGCCTCAGTCAGTGACAGGGATTGACCCTCAGCCAGTGACAGGGATTGAATCTCAGTCACTGAAAGGGATTGATCCTCAGTCAGTGACAGGGATTGAATCTCTGTCAGTGACAGGGATTGAACCTCAATCAATGACAGGGATTGACTCTCAGTCAGTGACAGGGATTGAATCTCAGTTAGTGACAGTGATTGAACCTCAGTCAGTCACAGGGATTGAATCTCAGTCAGTGACAGGGATTGACCCTCAGTCAGTGACAGGAATTGACCCTCAGCCAATGACAGGGATTGAATCTCAGTCACTGAAATGGATTGACCCTCAATCAGTGACAGGGATTGAATCTCTGTCAGTGACAGGGATTGACCCTCAGTCAGTGACAGGGTTTGAACCTCAGTCAGTGACAGGGATTGACCCGAAGTCAGTGACAGTGATTGAATCTTAGTCAGTGACAGGGATTGTCCCTCAGTCAGTGACAGGGATTGAACCTCAGTCAGTGACAGGGATTGAGCCTCAGTCAGTGACAGGGATTGATCCTCAGTCAGTGACAGGGATTGAATCTCAGTCAGTGACAGCGAATGAATCTCAGTCAATGACAGGGATTCAATCTCAGTCAGTGACAGGGATTGAATCTCAGTCAGTGTCAGCGATTGAACCTCAGTCAGTGACAGGGATTGAACCTCAGTCAGTGACAGGGATTGACCCTCAGTCAGTGACTGGGATTGAACCTCAGTCAGTGACAGGGATTGACCCTCAAGTCAGTGACAGGGATTGACTCTCAGTCAGTGACTGGGATTGAATCTCAGTCAGTGACAGGGATTGACCCTCAGTCAGTAACTGGGATTGATCCTCAGTCAGTGACAGGGATTGAATGCCAGTCAGTGACAGGGATTGACCCTCAGTCAGTGACAGCGAATGAACCTCAGTCAGTGACAGGGAGTGACCCTCAGTCAGTGACAGGGATAGAATCTCAGTCAGTGACAGGGATTGACCCTCAGTCAGTGACAGGGAATGAATCTTAGTCAGTGACAGGGATTGACCCTCAGTCAGTAACAGGGATTGAATCTCAGTCAGTGACAGGGATTGAGCCTCAGTCAGTGACAGGGATTGACCCTCAGCCAGTGACAGGGATTGAATCTCAGTCACTGAAAGGGATTGATCCTCAGTCAGTGACAGGGATTGAATCTCTGTCAGTGACAGGGATTGAACCTCAATCAATGACAGGGATTGACTCTCAGTCAGTGACAGGGATTGAATCTCAGTTAGTGACAGTGATTGAACCTCAGTCAGTCACAGGGATTGAATCTCAGTCAGTGACAGGGATTGACCCTCAGTCAGTGACAGGAATTGACCCTCAGCCAGTGACAGGGATTGAATCTCAGTCACTGAAATTTATTGACCCTCAGTCAGTGACAGGGATTGAATGCCAGTCAGTGACAGGGATTGACCCTCAGTCAGTGACAGCGAATGAACCTCAGTCAGTGACAGGGAGTGACCCTCAGTCAGTGACAGGGATAGAATCTCAGTCAGTGACAGGGATTGACCCTCAGTCAGTGACAGGGAATGAATCTTAGTCAGTGACAGGGATTGACCCTCAGTCAGTAACAGGGATTGAATCTCAGTCAGTGACAGGGATTGACCCTCAGTCAGTGACAGGGAGTGACTCTCAGTCAGTGACAGGGACTGAATGTCACTCAGAGAAAGGGTTTGAACCTGTCAGTGACAGGGATTGAACCTCCGTCAGTGCAGGGATTGAGCCTCAGTCCTTGACAGGGATTGAGCCTCAGTCAGTGACAGGGATTGACCCTCAGTCAGTGACAGGGATTGAACTTCAGTCAGTGACAGGGATTGGACCTCAGTCAGTGACAGGGATTGACCCTCAGTCAGTGACAGGGATTGAACCTCAATCAGTGACAGGGGTTGACCCTCAGTCAATGACAGGCATTGAACCTCAGTCAGTGACAGGGATTGATCCTCAGTCAGTGACAGGGATTGAATCTCAGTCACTGAAAGGGATTGAGCCTCAGTCAGTGACAGGGATTGAATCTCAGTCAATGACAGGGATTGAATCTCAGTCAGTGACACGGATTGACCCTCAGTCAGTGACAGGGATTGAATCTCAGTCAATGACAGGGATTGAAATCTCAGTCAGTGACAGGGATTGACCCTCAGTCAGTGACAGGAATTGAATCTCAGTCAGTGACAGGGATTGAATCTCAGTCAGTGACAGGGATTGACCCCCAGTTCGTGACAGGGATTGAATCTCAGTCAGTGACAGGGATTGACCCTCAGTCAGTGACAGGGATTGACCCTCAGTCAGTGACTGGGATTGAACCCATGCTGTTGACAACACTGTGCATTTCAAAACAGCTCTCCGCTAACCAACACACTCTCACAGTGAGAATGGAATCAGAAATTGGCATTTCCATCCAACTGGGAAATGGAGGTGAGGCTGGACTACTGCTCAAAGATTGAAGTGGAGATGCTGGTGAACAAAAAGAGGCTGTTGTGGTGTTCGCCCCTGGCAGGTTAAACCGTGAGAACAATTTGACTGGACGGAGGGTAACCACCATCAGGACTGTTACCCCCTGAGAAATGAGCAGGTATCAAACAAAGCCGACAGTTTGAAAAATGTATTCCAAGAACGTTTCATTTTCACAAGTGGAATCCTTCTTATCTGTAATAGAACAGGCCATTCTGAGTGAGACCACAGGTTGGCATTTACTCAGTCTGGGAAGAAAGTTTCAGTTTAATGTGTTTTTTAACCAAAGTCAATATCAAAATGAAGGGAGATTTCATCACCTTCTTCATCTCTTCCCTGAATTTGGTTTTGGGTAGCTGCATAATTACATGTGTTTGTGCAGAAACTCAAATACATTAGAATGTCCCCAGTATCAGTGGCGATGTATGTTGGAGCTGTATAAGCACCTCGGTAATGCACTGTCACTGTCATTTTACTGGTTAAAAAGTTAATGATGGCTGTAAGCCACAAAAGGACAAAACTGCCTGATAGACTGAACAGTAAAACTATGGATTTCCTACTGAGTTTCATCTCTGTGTCGGTGCTGTTCTCATTGCTGAGATCCCATAATCCCCTGCAGATCTGCTGTCCACTAAAATACACCGGATTGTTAAAGAGTTAAACAGTAATCTCAAACAAAAAGGCAGCCATGCAACTGAAATCCTTTTCACCCAGGAGGCTGCCTCATCTGCTGTTGATGTGTAAAAGGTCACATTGGAGCGACTGCCTCAGGCAATGTTGGAAATTATTCAGCCAGGGTCATATGGAAACCAGCAGGATGTGTTCTGTAAAGCAATCAGGGCAGGGAATGCTGTCATCCTCAGAGCAGCTGTTCGCACTGTGCAATAGTCTGTTTTAAATATCTGACAACAGATAGTTACAAAACGGTCATTTGTAAAGAAGACAGTCAACAAGACTGACATATCCAATGTGGCAGGAATAAAACACAGGATGACTTTACAAACTGCAGCGTAGGACAGAAATGAATCTGGAATGTGATATCTCAAAACGTGATACAACACCGAAAAACAGGACCAGGAAATCTGCAGTTGCCATGGAGAAAATGTACACCGAGATATGTTTGGAATGTCTACACTTTCCATTGGAGAGAATGATGATGGTCAGTAGGTTTGTTGTAAGAAGGAGAGAGAAGAGATAGCAAGGAGGACCTTCATATAAAATAAAATCACTGAAATGTTTGGGGTGTATTGGGTTGTGATATTCCATAGAGTTCACCACAGATTTGTTTTCACACGACAGATCAATGCTCCTGACAATTTGTCTGAGGAAAAGAAATCTTTGATGATTTAATATATTTGTCCTTTCAACAAACTTTACTTCCTATATATTAGATATAACTTCTTGATAATTGCTGAATATGTGTAGATTCCAGTAAAATGTTCAGTTTAATCACAAACATTACATTAAAGTCTTCAGACTTGATTTTCTTTGCTGATCCTCATCCTAGGGGTGCTGCTCAGTAAATGAGGACTATTCCCGAAATCTGTTCCATGAACACTGTGTCGTTCACTGTCCATGAAGAAAATGCATTGCCTTACTGGAAATGCCAAAGGCTGCAATAACAGGGGAATGAATGTTCTTTATCTGGAGAAGTGTTCCCCCTGTTCTTTTATGAAGAATGAGCAAATTCCTTCAAGTTTTCTAGTTCCAAGTGAAAACATCTGAGATCCTTAATTTCACCTCCTTTATAGATCCGGCCATGTCCCTGAGAGGAAATGAGGGGGTGGAAGGTGACATCACCAGAACAGCTGAAGATGGAGTCACAGGGAGAATGGAATGGAATCCTTACAGGAGTCAGGATGTGAGGAAGTGTATTCCAGGTTACTGTGGGAGTCTGTGTGTTTGGAATAGATATAGCCTTTCCCCAGAAATGGAAACAGAGAGGCCAAGGAAGGGAAAAGTCAGAAATGTGACCTTGAGGGAAAGACAGAAATTGGAAACAAATTAATATATTTTTCCTCTAATTCTGGTGAGAGCAGGAATAGCAGCAATTGCATCACCAACAGGTTGGAGAAAGAGCTAAATAGGACTGCGCCAAGAACTATTACACCTTCCCCACAAAGACACAGATACACTGCGACCCGTGCTGGTAGCCAGAAGTAGCCCTTTGACTTGAAAAAGTGAGGCCAGTGAAAGGGAAACGGTTCCAAATGAGCTGATGGGAACGGTGGGGGATGGGACTCTTTCTGAGGCAGAAGCAGAGAACCTTCAGACCATCCTGATCGGAGATGGATGGGCAGAGGGATCATACACCGCTCTCCCACCCCCCACCCCCATGGTGAACAGGAGGCAGCTCGGGCCAAAGGGAAACAAACCCAGCAATTGGCAAACTCACTTCAAGCCCCAGCACTATTGGATATGTAAGTGCTGCTTCAAGCCCCAGCACTATCGGATATGTAAGTGCTGCTTCAAGCCCCAGCACTATCGGATATGTAAGTGCTGCTTCAAGCCCCAGCACTATTGGATATGTAAGTGTTGCTTCAAACCCCAGCACTATCGGATATGTAAGTGCTGCTTCAAGCCCCAGCACCATCGGATATGTAAGTGCTGCTTCAAGCCCCAGCACTATCGGATATGTAAGTGCTGCTTCAAGCCCCAGCACTATCGGATATGTAAGTGCTGCTTCAAGCCCCAGCACTATCGGATATGTAAGTGTTGTTTCAAGCCCCAGCACTATCAGATATGTAAGTGTTGCTTCAAGCCCCAGCACTATCGGATATGTAAGTGTTGCTTCAAGCCCCAACACTATCGGATATGTGGATCACTGGGGTATGTTTTGCAGTAAGGATACATGATACAAGAGGGACGGGTTGCACCTTAATAGGTGGGGGACCAGCATTCTGGCAGGCAGGTTTGCCACTACAACCCAGATGTGTTTAAACTCAGTAGTGGGGTGGGGGGGGGGGGGAGGGGAGGGGACAAACTGGAAATTCAAGAAGGAAGTAAAAGGGAAAGTGAGAATAACAGAAGTTCAGAAAGACGACAGAATCAACGGAGCAGAAAACTCAAGAAGGGATCATACAGTATGGTCAAGTGAAATAGGAAGGGTGAGGGGAGTAACAAATTAAAACTATTATATATGAATGCACGAAGCATAAGAAATAAAGTGGAAGAGTTTGAGGCTCAGTTGGAAATTGGCAGGTACGATGTTATGGGGATAGCTGAGATGTGGCTTCAAGAGGCCAGGGCCTGGGAAATGAATATTCAAGGCTATATGTGCTATCGAGAGGTCAGACTAATGGGCAGAGAGGGTGGGGTGGCCCCATTAGTGAGGAATGATATTCAGCCCCTTGCGAGGGGGGCTATAGAATAAGGAGTTGTAGAGTCAGTCTGGATAGAGCTGAGAAATTGTCAGGGTAGAAAACCCTAATGGGAGTTAGCTGCAGGCCCCCAAACAGTAGTCTGGATGTAGGGTGTAAGTTGAATAAGGAGTTGAAATTGGCCTGTTGCAAAGTTATGTGGGGGATTTCGACATGCAGGTAATCTGGGAGAATCAGGATGGTACTGGACACCAAGAAAGGGAGCTTGTGGAGTGCCTCCAAGATAGATTCTTAAAACAGCTTGTAGTGGAGCCTACCAGGGAGAAGGCAATTCTGGATCTGGTGTTGTGCAACAAACTGGATTTGATCAGGGACCTCAAAGTAAAGGAGCCATTAGGAGCTAGTGACCATAATATGATAAGTTTTAATCTGCAATTTGAGAAGGAGAAGGGAGAATCGGAAGTGTCTGTATTGCAGTTGAACAAAGGGAACTATGGAGCTCTTAGGGAGGAGCTGAATGGTTCAATACCCTACCAGGGATGGCAGTGGAACACCATGGCAGATATTTCTGGATATAATGCAGGAGGTGCAGGATCAGTTCATTCCAAAGAGGAAGAAAGATCCTGACAGGAGGCAGGGGCGGCCGTGGCTGATGAGGGAAGTTAAGGACTGGAAAAAAAAAATAAAAGAAAAGAAATGTAGCACAGCAAAGCTGAGTGGGAAGCCAGAGGACCGGGAAGCTTTTAAAGAGCAACAGAGGATAACTAAAAAGGCAATAGGCAGAGAAAAAATGAGGTACAAAGGCAAACTGGCCAAAAATATAAAGGAGAATAGTAAAAGCTTTTTTAGATATGTGACAAGAAAAACAAAGGTTAAAACTAAAATTGGGCCCTTGAAGACAGAAACAGGTGAATTTATTATGGGGAACAAGGTAATAGCAGAAGAGTTGAATAGGTACTTTGGATCTGTCTTCACTGGGAAGACACAAGCAATCTCCCAGATGTAATAGTGGCTGAAGGACCTGGGGTAATGGATGAACTGAAGGGAATTTATATTCGACAGGAAATGGTGTTGGATAGACTGTTAGGTGTGAAGACTGTTCAGTCCCTGGGACCTGATGGTCTTAAGCAGATGGCTCTAGAAATCATGGATGCATTGGTAACCATTTTCTAATGTTCTATAGATTCAGGATCAGTTCCTGCGAATTGGAGGGTGGCTAATGTTGTCCCACTTTTCAAGAAAGGAGGGAGAGAGAAAACAGGGAATTATAGACCAGCTAGCCTGACATTAAGGGTGGGAAAGATGCTGGAGTCACTTATATTAGATGAAATTATGACTCATTTGGATAGCAATAAGAGGAGAGGTCAGAGTCAGCATGGATTTACAAAGGGGAAATCATGCTTGACTAATCTTCTGGAATATTTTGAGGATGGAACAATGAAGATTGACTGGTACAATAAGTCACAGTTTGAAGATATTGGGAGGAAGGTATAAAGGAAACATCAGAGGTAGGTTCTTTACACAGAGAGTTGTGAATGCATGGGATGTGTTGCCAGTTGTGGTGGTGGAAGCAGAGTCATTGGGGACATTTAAATGACTGGGCATGAACATGGATAGCAATGAGTTGAGGGGTGCATAGGTTAAGGTACTATCTTTGACATTAGGCTTAAATCTTGGCACAACATCCTGGGCGAAAGGGCCTGTTCTATGCTGTACTTTCCTATGTTCTATGTTCTTAAATGGACAAGGGAGAGCCAGTGGATGTCATGTACCTGGGCTTTCAGAAACCTTTGATAAAGTCCCACATAGAAGATTAGTGAGCAAAATTAGGCTACACGGTATTGGTGGCAAAATACTGATTTGGACTGAAAATTGGCTGGCTGACAGGAAGCAAAGAGTTGTGATAAACAGGTCCCTTTTCGAATGGCAGGCGGTGAGGTGACCAGTGGGGTACCACAAGGTTCAGTGCTGGGACCACAGCTGTTTACAATAAACATTAATGATATAGATGAAGGTATTAAATGTAATATTAGCAAATTTGCTGATGACACAAAACTGGGTGGCAAGCTGAGTTGTGAGGAGGATGTTATGAGAATACAGGGTGACTTGGACAGGTGGATGGATGCTTGGCAGATGTAGTTTAACATGGATAACTGTGTGGTTATCCACTTTGGTGGCAAGAACAGGAAGGCAGATTACTATCTAAATGGAGTCAAGTTAGGTAAAGGAGATGTACAACGAGATCTAGGTGTTCTTGTGCATCAGGAGAAAATGAGGACTGGAGATGCTGGAGATCAGAGCTTAAAAATGTGTTGCTAGAAAAGCGCAGCAGGTCAGGCAGCATGAAGGACTTTTGCCCGAAACGTCGATTCTCCTGCTCCTTTGATGCTGCCTGACCTGCTTTTCCAGCAACACATTTTTAAGTTCTGTACATCAGTCAATGAAAGCAAGCATGCAGGTACAGCAGGCAGTGAAGAAAGCGAATAGCATACTGGCCTTCAAAACAAGAGGAATTGAGTATTGGAGCAAAGAAGTCCTTCTGCAGCTGTACAGGGCCCTGGTGAGACCACACCTGGAGTATTGTGTGCAGTTGTGGTCTCCAAGTTTGAGGAAGGACATTCTGGCTATTGAGGGAGTGCAGTGTAGGTTCACGCGGTCAATTCCTGGAATGGTGGGACTATCATATGTTAAAAAATTGGAGAGACTGGGCTTTTATACATGAGTTGAGACGATTAAGAAGGGATCTGATTGAGAAGTATACGATTATTAAAGGATTGGACACTCTGGAGGCAGGAAGCAAGTTTCTGCTGATGGGTGTGTCCAGATCCAGAGGACATAGTTTAAAAATAAGGAGTAGGCCATTGAGAACAGAGTTGAGGAGAAACTTCTTCACCCAGAGAGTGGTGGATATATGGAATGCTCTGCCCCAGAAGGCAGTGGAGGCCAAGTCTCCAGATACTTTCAAGAAAGAGATGGGTAGAGCTAATCAAGGAAAGCAGAGGGAACTTGTGCCTGGAGTCGGAGGAGGTAGGGGAAGTCCTTTATCAATCATTATTCATGAGGGTAAGGGACCTTGGCATTTGTGAGGACAGCGTGAAATAGGCTGATCTACTAAAACAGGCTGATGTTAAGAAGGAGGATATGATGAAAATTTTGAAAAACATAAGGATAGATAAATCCCTCGGGTCAGATGGAATATACACTGGGATACAAAGGAAATGAGGAAAGAGATTGCTGCATCCTTGATGATTATCTTTGTGTCCTCACTGTTCACTGGAGTAGTGCCAAATAATTAAAGCATGGCAAATGTTATTCCCTTGTTCAAGAAAGGGAATAGGGATAATCCTGGGAATTACAAACCAATCAGTCTTAAGTTTGTGGTAAGAAAGTCAATGGAAAGGATTCTGAGGGACAGGATTTTTGATTACTTGGAAAACTGAACCTTGATGAGAGATAGTCAGCATGGCTTTGTGAGGGGCAGGTCATGCCTCACAAACTTTAATGAATTCTTTGAGGATGTGACAAAACACATTGCTGAAGTAAGAGCAATGAATGTGGTGTCATTAGATTTTTGCAAGGCATTTGATAAGGTACCCCATGGTAGGCTCATTCAGAAAGTAAGCAGGTATGGGATACAGGGAAACATGGCTGTCTGAATACAGAATTGACTGACCATAGCAGACAGAGGGTGGTAGTAGATGTAAAGTATTCAGCTCAGTGACCAGTGGTGTTCCTCGGGGATCGGTTCTGGGACCTCTGCTCTTTGTGATTTTTATAAATGACCTGGATGAGGAATGGGAAGGGTGGGATACTGAGTTTGCCGATTGCATGAATGTTGGTGGAGTGGTAAATAGTGTGGAGGACTGCTGTAGGTTGCAACAGGACATTGACAGGATGCAGAACTGGGCTAATAAGTGTCAGATGTAGTTCAGCCTGGAAAAGTGTGGAATGAATAATTTTTGGAAGGTTGAATTTAAATGCAGAATACAGCGTTAAAGGCAAGATTCTTGGCAGTGTGGAGGAACAGAGGGATCTTGTCCATAGATCTCTCAAAGTTGCCACCCAAGTTGATAGGGCTGTTAAGAAGGTGTAGGGTGTGTTGGCTTTCATGAGCAGGACAATTGAGTTTCAGAGCCATGAGGTTATGCAGCAGCTCCATAGAGTCCTAGTTCGACCACAGTTGAAATTTTGTGTTCAGTTCTGGTCGCCTCATTATAGGAAGGATGTGGAAACTTCAGAGCTGGGGCAGAGGAGAATTTGGACTGTTGGACTATAACCTATTGTGTGATTTTTAATTTTGTCCACCTCAGATCAACACCAGCTCCTCCAAATCACTCTGGTTGAGATCACCATGAAAATCCTACCTTCCCAACCACACCGCCCCCCCCCCCCGCCCCCCCCCCCCCCCTCCCCTGAGGCACGGTGACACTCAGGTTAAACACACAACCAGTCATGTCTCTGAGAGATCAGCCCTATGGTCTAATGGGACTATAGTGACTTTACTGAAGGAATATATATCAAAATCAGGATGGTGAGTGGCTTGAAGGGAATATGCAGGTTGTGGTGTTTCTATTACCTGTTTCTTTAGGAAGGGAGTGGTCATAGATGTTGAAGATGCTGTCGACAGAGCACTGGTGGTGGATGGAATGAATGTTTGTAGATGTGGTGCCAAACAAACTGGTTACTTCATTGTAAAAGAGAAAATGTTAGAGAAACTCAGCAGGGTTGGTGGAACCTTAAAAAGAGAAAGACAATTAATGTTTCTAGTCCGACATGACTCCTGATCAGCACTGTTCTGAAGAAGTGTTATATTGGACTCAAAAGGTTAACTCTATATTTCTCTCCACAGGTGTTGCCAGATTTCCTGAATTTCTCCAGCACTTTCTGATTTCATTTCAGGTTTTGAGTGTCTGCAACATTGTGCTTTTATATGGCTGCTTGGTCATGCTGGGATCCCATTTCTTGAGGGATCTTGGAGATAATTCCATCCAGGCAAGTGGGGAGTATTCCATCACACTCCTGACGTGTGCCTTGGAGATGGTGGAGAGGCTTTTGGAGCCATGAGGTACATCCCTCACTGCAGTGTTCCTGCCCCCTGAGCTGCTGTTGGAGCCACAGTACTTACATTGTAAATCCATTTCATTTTCAGCTCAATGGGAACTCCCAGCTTGTTGATTGTACGGGATTCAGCAACAGCAAAGCCTTGAATGTCAAAGGCATTATTTCTGTGATTTCTTCTTGGAGGTAGTAGCTGTTTCACATTTGTGTGGCACGATGTTAATTGTCATTTGTCAGCCCAGGCCTGGAACATAGAACATAGAACATGACAGCACAGTACAGGCCCTTCAGCTCTCGATGTTGTGCCGAGCTGTGAATCCAATCTGAAGCCCATTGAACCTGCACTATTCCATTATCATCCATGTGTTTATCCAATGACATTAATGTTGGCAAGTCTACTACTGTTGCAGGCAGGGCGTTCCATGTCCTTACTATTCTCTGAGTAAGGAAATTACCTCTGACATCGGTCCTTTATCTATCACCCCTCAATTTAAAGCTCTGTCCCCTCGTGCTAGCCATCTCCATCCAGGGAAAAAAGCTCTCACTGTCCTCCGATATAATCCTCTGATCATCTTGTGTGTCTCTTTTAAGTCACCTCTTAAGCCTCTCTCCAACAAAAACAGCCTCAAGTCCCTGAACCTTTCCTCATAAGACCAGCTCCATACCAGGCAACATCCTGGGAAAGCTTGTCTGCATCCTTTCCAATGCTTCCATATCCTTCCATAATACGGCGACTGGAACTGTACGCAACACTTCAAGTGCGGCCTCACCAGAGTTTTGTACAGCTGCAACATGGCTGCATGGCTCCGAATCTCAATCCCTCTCCCAATAAAAGCTAAGGCACTGTACACCTTCTTAACAACCCTGTGAGCCTGGGTGGCAACTTTCAGGGATCTATGCACATGGACACAGAGATCTCTCTGCTCATCCATACTACCAAGAATCTTCCCATTAATCCAGTACTCTGTGTTCCTGTTGTTTCTTCCAAAGTGAATCACCTCACACTTTTCCGTATTAAACTCCATTTGCCACCTCTCAGCGAACACTTTACCAACAATCGAAGTAAGGCTCACTGGTCTATAATTACAGGGTTGTCTCTACTCTCCTTCTCAAACAAGGGGACAACATTTACTATCCTCCAGCCTCTGGCATTATTCCTGTAGACAATGACAAAATAAAGATCAAAGCCAAATGCACTGCAATCTCCTCCCTGGCTTTCCAGAGAGTCCTAGGATAAATCCCATCTGGCCCAGGGGACATATCTATTTTCACACTTTCCAGAATTGCTAACAGTTTCTCCTTATGAACCTCAATCCCTTCTAGTCTAATAGTTTGTACCTCAGTATTCTCCTTAACAACATTGTCTTTTTCCTGTGTGAATGCTGATGAAAAATATTCATTTACTGCCTCTCCCACTTCCTCGGACTCCACGCACAACTTCCCATTACTGTCCTTGCCTGGTCCTAATCTTACTCCAGTATTTTTTTGTTCCTGACATCCCTCTGGAAAGCTTTCCGGTTGGCTCGTTCCCACCTGCCAAAGCCTTCTCGTGTGCCCTCCTGGCTCTTCTTAGCTTTCTCTTTAGATCTTTCCTGGCTAATTTGTAAATCTTAAGCACCCCAACTGAGCCTTCACATCTCATCTTAAGCGTTCTTCTTGTTCTGGACAAGAGATACAACTTCTTTAGTAAACCATAGTTCCCTTCCCTCCCTGTCTGACATGTACATATTTATTAAGGACATACAGTCGCTGTTCCTTGAACAAGCTCCACATTTCAATTGTGCCCATTCCCTGCAGTTTCCTTCCTATCCTATGCATCTTAACTCTTGCCGAATCGCATCATAATTGCCTTTCCCTCAACTATATCTCTTGCCCTGCAGGATATACTTTTCCATTTCCATCACTGAAGTGAATGTAACCGAATTGTGGTCACTATCACCAAAGTCTGGATTAGTGGTGCTGGAAGAGCACAGCAGTTCAGGCAGCATCTGAGGAGCAGTAAAATCAATGTTTCGGGCAAAAGCCCTTCATCAGGAATACAGGCAGAGAGCCTTAAGGGTGGAGAGATAAGTGAGAGGAGGGTGGGGGTGGGGAGAAAGTAGCATAGAGTACAATAGGTGATTGGGGGAGGGGATGAAGGTGGAAAAGAAGATAGGCAGGTAGGACAAGTCTTGGGGACAGTGCTGAGCTGCAAGTTTGGAACTGGGGTAAGGTGGGGGAAGGGGAAATGAGGAAACTGTTGAAGTCCACATTGATGCCCTGGGGTTGAAGTGTTCCGAGGTGGAAGATGAGGCGTTCTTCCTCCAGGCATCTGGTGGTGAGGGAACGGCGGTGAAGGAGGCAGAGTGGGAGGGAGAGTTGAAATGTTGGGCCACAGGGCGGTTGATTGGTGCGGGTATCCCTGGGTGTCCGTAAAGCGCTCTGCCAGGAGGTGTCCAGTCTCCCAAATGTAGGGGAGACCGCATCGGGAGCAACGGATACAATAAATGATATTGATGGATGTGCAGGTAAAACTTTGATGGATGTGGAAGGGGCCTTGGATGGAGGTGAGGGAGGAGGTGTGGGTGCAGGGTTTTGCAATTCCTGCTGTGGCAGGGGAAGGTGCCAGGATGGGAGAGTGGGTTGAAGCGGGGCGTAGACTTGACCAGATAGTCACAGAGGGAACGGTCTTTGTAGAAGGTGGGGAGGAAAATATATCCGTGCTGGTAGGGTCTGTTTGGAGGTGGCAGAAATGATTTGGTTTATGCGGAGGTTGGAAGGGTGGAAGGTGAGCACTAGGGGCGTTCTATCCTTGTTACGGTTGGAGGGGTGGGGTCTGAGGGCGGAGGTGCGGGATGTGGACGAGATGCATTGGAGGGCATCTTTAACCACGTGGGAAGGGAAATTGCGGTCTCTAAAGAAGGAGGCCATCTGGTGTGTTCTGTGGTGGAACTGGTCCTCCTGGGAGCAGATACGGCGGAGGCAGAGGAATTGGGAATATGGGATGGCATTTTGCAAGTGGTAGGGTGGGAAGAGGTGTAATCCAGGTAGCTGTGGGAGTTGGTGGGTTTGTAAAAAATGTCGGTATCAAGTCGGTCGTCATTAATGGAGATGGAGAGGTCCAGGAAGGGGAGGGAGGTGTCCGAGATGGTCCAGGTAAATTTAAGGTGAGGGTGGAATGTGTTGGTGAAGTTGATAAATTGCTCAACCTCCTCGCAGGAGCACGAGGTGGTGCCATGCAATTATCAATGTAGCGGAGGAAGAGGTGGGGAGTGGTGCCAGTGTAATTACGGAAGATCGACTGTTCTACATAGCCAACAAAGAGACAGGCATAGCTGGGGCCCATACGGGTGCCCATGGCTACCCCTTTGGTCTGTAGGAAGTGGGAGGATTCGAAGGAGAAATTGTTAAGGGTGAGGACCAGTTCAGCCAAACGAATGAGAGTGTCGGTGGAAGGGTACTGTTGGGGACGTCAGGCGAGGAAGAGACAGAGGGCTTGGAGGCCCTGGTCCTGGCGGATGGAGGTGTAGAGGGATTGGATATCCATGGTGAAGATGAGGTGTTGGGGGCTGGGGAAATGGAAGTCTTGGAGGAGGTGGAGGGTGTGGGTGGTGTCTTGAACGTATGTAGGGAGTTCCTGGACTAGGGGGGATAGGACAGTGTCGAGGTAGGTAGAAATGAGTTCAGTGGGGCAGGAGCATGCTAAGACAATGGGTCGGCCAGGGTGGTCAGGCTTGTGGATCTTGGGAAGGAGGTAGAACTGGGCAGTGCGGGGTTCCCGGACTGAGGTTGGAAGCTGTGGGTGTGAGATCTCCTGAGGTGATGAGGTTCTGTATGGTCTGGGAGATGATGATTTGGTGATGGGGGGTGGGCTCATGGTCGAGGGGGCGGGAGGAGGAGGTGTCTTCAAGTTGGCTTCAGCCGTGTAGAGGTCAGTGAGCCAGACTACCACTGCACCCCCTTTATCCACTGGCTTAATGGTGAGGTCAGGATCAAAGCAGAGGGAGTGGAAAGCTGCGCGTTGTGAGGGTGAGAGGTTGGAGTGGGGGAGGGGGGTAGACAGGTGGTTAATGTCTCGGTGCCAGTTGGAAATGAAGAGGTCGAGGGCGGGTAATAGGCCAGCACGGGGTGTCCAGGTGGATGCAGTGTGTTGGAGGTGGGTGAAGGGGTCCTCGGAAGGTGGGCGGGAGTCCTGATTGTAAAGGTAAGCTCGGAGGCAGAGGCGGCGGAAGAAGTGTTCGACGTCTCGGCGTGTATTAAATTCATTGGTGCGTGGGTGGAGGGGGATAAAGGTGAGTCCTTTGTTGAGGACTGATCGTTTGTCCTCAGTGAGGGGAGGTCTGGAGGGATGGTGAAAACTTGGCAGGACTAGGAGCTGGGACCCGGTGTGGGTGTGGAGCTGGGAGTGGGGGTGGAGCCTGTAACTGGAGTGGGTGTGGTGTTGAGGGGAATGGGGGTAGAGTCATGAGCAGGGGTAGTGTTCCCCTCAGGATTCTGGGGGGTGGGGATGGTGACAGTGGGATCTGTGGGGCGCGTGTCAGCTGAATGCAGGTGAGTAGCGTTGGTGGGGGCGGAAGTGGTAGCGACCACGACTGGGGGGGGGGGGGGGGGTGGTGGAAGTCACTGAGCCTCGAACCTCTCACCCTCACAAAGTTCAGCCCTCCACTCCCTCTGCTCCAATCCCGACCTTACTATCAAGCCAGCGGATAAAGGCGGTGCAATGGTAGCCTGGCGCACTGACCTCAACACCGCTGAAGCCAAACGCCAACTCGAGGACACCTCTTCCTACCGCCCCCTCGACCATGACCCCACCCCCCATCACCAAACCATCATCTCCCAGACCATACAGAACCTCATCACCTCAGGAGATCTCCCAACCACAGCTTCCAACCTCATAGTCCGGGAACCCTGCACTGCCGGTTCTACCTCCTTCCCAAGATCCACAAGCCTGATCACCCTGGCCGACCCATTGTCTCAGCATGCTCCTGTCCCACTGAACTCATTTCTACTTACCTCGACACTGTCCTATCCCCCCTAGTCCAGGAACTCCCCACATACATTCGAGAGACCACGCGTGCCTTCCACCTCCTCCAAGACTTCCATTTCCCCGGCCCCAAAGCCTCATCTTCACCATGGATAGCCAATCCCTCTACACCTCCATCCGCCAGGAACAGGGTCACCAAGCCCTCCGTTTCTTCCTCTCCCGACGTCCCCAACTGTACCCTTCCACCGACACTCTCATTCATTTAGCTGAACTGGTCCTCACCCGTAACAATTTCTCCTTTGAATCCTCCCAATTCCTACAGACCAAAGGGGTAGCCATGGGCACACGTATGGGCCCCAGCTATGCCTGTCTCTTTGTTGGCTACATAGAACAGTCCATCTTCCGTAATTACACCGGCACCACTCCCCACCTCTTCCACCGCTACATTGATGACTGCATTGGCGTCACCTCGTGCTCCCGCGAGGAGGTTGAGCAATTCATCAACTTCACCAACACATTCCACCCTGACCTTAAATTTACCTGGACCATCTCTAACACCTCCCTCCCCTTCCTGGATCTCTCCATCTCCATTAATGATGACCGACTTGATACCGACATTTTTTACAAACCCACCAACTCCCACAGCTACCTGGATTACACCTCTTCCCACCCTACCTCCTGCAAAAATGCCATCCCCGTATTCCCAATTCCTCTGCCTCCGCCGTATCTGCTCCCAAGAGGACCAGTTCCACCACAGAACACACCAGATGGCCTCCTTCTTTAGAGACCGCGATTTTCCTTCCCACGTGGTTAAAGATGCCCTCCAATGCATCTCATCCGTATCCTGCACCTCCACCCTCAGACCCACCCCTCCAACCATAACAAGGATAGAACACCCCTGGTGCTCACCTTCCACCCTACCAACCTCTGCATAAACCAAATCATCCGCCGACATTTCCGCCACCTCCAAACAGATCCCACCACCAGGGATATAGTTCCCTCCCCACCCCTTTCTGCCTTCTGAAAAGACCATTCCCTCCGTGACTACCTGGTCAGATCCACACCACGCTTCAACCCAGCCTCCCATCCTGGCACCTTCCCCTGCCACCGCAGGAATTGCAAAACCTGCGCCCACATCTCCTCCCTCACCTCCATCCAAGACCCTAAAGGAGCCTTCCACATCCATCAAAGTTTTACTTGCACATCCACCAATATCATTTATTGTATCTGTTGCTCCCGATGCGGTCTCCTTTACACTGGGGAGACTGGACGCCTCCTCGCAGAGCGCTTTACGGAACATCTCTGGGACACACGCACCAATCAACCACATTGTCCTGTGGCCCAACATTTCAACTCTCTCTCCCACTCTGTCGAGGACATGGAGGTCCTGGGCCTCCTTCACCGCCGCTCCCTCACCACCAGACGCCTGGAGGAAGAACGCCTCATCTTCCACCTCGGAACACTTCAATCCAAGGGCATCAATGTGGACTTCAACAGTTTCCTCATTTCCCCTTCCCTTACCTCACCCCAGTTCCAAACTTCAGCACTGTCCCCATGACTTGCACTACCTGCCTATCTTCTTTTCCACCTATCCACTCCACCCTCCCCCCCGACCTATCACCTTCATCCCCTCCACGCTTCAGGCTCTCTGCTTGTATTCCTGATGAAGGGCTTTTCCCCGAAACGTCGATTTTACTGCTCCTTGGATGCTGCCTGAACTGCTGTGCTCTTCCAGCACCACTAATCCAGAATCTGGTTTCCTGCATCTACAGTCATTGTTTTTACCTACTATCACCAAAGTGCTCACCTACCTCTAAATCTATCACCTTGCCCATTTCATTAGCCAGTACCAAATCCAATTGTCCTTGCCACAAGCTATAGCATTTCCAGTCACAATTTGGAAAGTGAAAGACCTCATAACAATTACCCTGTTACTTTCTCTCCTATCTAGAATAATTCTTGCAATCCTTTACACTACATCTCTGGAACTTTTTGGAAGCCTATACAAAACTCCCAACAGGGGAAATCTCTCCTTTCCTGTTTCTAAACTGTGCCTGTTCTACCTCAGGAGATAGGTCCTCACCTTTCTGCCATCTGTAATACTGTCCTTGACTAACAATGCCACACCTCCCCCTCTTTTACTACCTTCTCTGTTCATACTGAAACATCTAAACCCCGGAACCTGCAACATCATTCCTGTCCCTGCTCTCTGCATGTCTCTGAAATGGCCAGAACATCGAAGTCCCAGGTCCCAACCAATGCTGCAAGTTCACCCACCTTATTCCGGATGCTCCTGGCATTGAAGTAGACACACTTCAAACCACCTTCTTGCCTGCCGCTGCACTCCTGTGACCTTTAAACCTTATTTTTGACCTCATTACTCTCAACCTTCTGTACACTGGAGCTACAATTCAGGTTCCCATCTTTTGCTGAATTAGCTTCACCATTCCTGAAGAGCATAAACATATTGCCCCCCAAGAATATTGGTACCTCTCTAGTTCAGGTGTCAACCATCCTGTTTGTAGAGGAACCATCTACCCCAGAATGAGCCCCAATTATCCAGGTATCTGAAACTGTCCCTCCTGCACCATTCCTGTAGCCATGTGTTCAACTATTCTCTCTCCCTATTCCTCATCTCGCTAGCAAGTGACATGGGTAGCAATCCTAAATTTCTGCCTTAAATCCCTAGCCCTTTTCCTACCTATGTAGTTGGTGCCTATGTGGAACATGACTTGGGGCTACACCCCTCCCCCTTAAGGATACCAAAAACACGATCAGAAATATCGGATCTGAGTCCACTGCTTTTCATCATTTACATAATTGATTTGGATGTGAACACAGGAGGTATAATTAGTACGTTTGCAGATGACACCAACATTTGAGGTAAACTTCTTTACTGTACACTGCACCTTCAGAGTACAATGGGATCCTGATCAGATAGACCAATAGGCCAAGGAGTGGCAGATGGAATGTAATTTAGATAAATATGAGGTGCTGCATTTTGGAAAGGTTAATCAGGGCAGGACTTATACACTTAATGGTAAGGTCTTGGCGAGTGTTGCTTGGAGTGCAGAAATGGTTCAGAAAAGATTTACACGGATGTTTGCCTGGGTTGGAGGGTTTCAACTGGAGAACTGAATCATAGCCTTACTCAGTAAACTTAAGAAATCAGGAGAATTAAACAAGACAGATTTCCAAAAAATGAAACCAGACAGATCCAACACAGCATGCTTCTATGGACTACCCAAAGTTCACAAACCAGGAACCCCCCTCAGACTCACAGTCTCACTACCAGGAACACCAACATACAGACTAGCCAAGGAACTCCACAAAAGTCTAAAGCACTTAGGAGAGTACTCCTACCACTGCACCTAAGAACTCCTGAACCTCATCAAAGACACCAAGAAAGAAGTGGATGAAATAATGGTCTCCTTTGACATAACAGCCCTGTTCCCATCCATCAACATCAACCTGGCCAAAGAAACACTGACTATGCTATTAGAAAAACCAAAGACACATATACCAAACACCACCAACTTCATCAACAAGGACAACATCATCAAGCCTCTTCACCCACTTCACTTTCAATAGCAGGACCCTCAAGCAAATCAATGGAACACCTATGGGATCACCAATATCAGGGTTCCTCGCACAAACAGTAATGCAGAGACTCAAACAAACAACTCTCCCAACCATCCAAGCCACACTTTGGGTCCGCTGCGTGGATGGCACCTTTGTGATCACTAAACAAAACAATTTAGAGGAAACCTTCAAGATCATCAATAGTATCCTTACTGGCATAAAATTCATCAAGAAGGCGGAAAACAACAATAACCTGCCATTTCTAGATGTCACAGTAGAGCGGACAGCCAATGGAGACCTTCAAATGAGCATCCACAGGAAAACAACACATGGACCAAATACTGAACTACAGAAGCAATCATCCCAACACCCAAAAACAAAGCTGTATTAGGACAGTATATCAATGAGCCACCACACACTGCAGCACTGTAGAACTTCAAAGAGCAGAAGAAAACCACCTATACAGTGTATTCACGAAGAACAGGTACCCAATTAACACATTCCACCGATTTCTCAGCAACAAACCCAAACAAGCAGACAAAACAGGCCCAGAAGCCTTGGGCACTTTACCCTGCATCAGAGACATCTCTGAAATGACTGCCAGCCTACTCAGACCTATTGGCAACATGGTAGCCCACAAATCAAACAACACACTTAAACAGTAGCTAATGAACCAGACAGCATGCACAACAAACGTCATCTACAAAATCGAGAATCGATGTTTCGGGCATAAGCCCTTCTTCAGGCTTATGCCCAAAACGTCGATTCTCCTGCTCCTTGGATGCTGCCTGACCTGCTGCGCTTTTCCAGCAACACATTTTCAGTTCTTTGCCCCTTAGCATAGGACATAATTGCACTGATTATCCCATTGGATATCTGACCAAACAGTGATTGTGGTTTACAGATGAGGTGATTTATTGGAGGTGACATTTCGATATTAAAAGAGACCTAAGGGGCAACCTTTTCATGCTGAGGGAGGTGTGTGAATGGAATGAGTTGCCAAAAGAAGTGATGGAGTTTGGTACAATTACAATATTTAAAAGGCATCTGGATGAGTAAATTAATAAGAAGGGTTTAGAGGGATATGGTCGAAGTGCTGGCAAGTGGGACTAGATGAATTTAGGATATTTGGTTGGCATGAACAAGTTGGACTGAAGGGTTTGTTGTCATGCTGTATGTTCTATGTCTCTGTCTCGAGTACCATCTGGCAGCTTCTACTCTCCAATGACCAGGTCAGTAAATCTTTGTTTACCTTCTGTTGGAATTATTGGACTCCCAGTTTCATCATAGTCTCAATGGGCTGAGGGAAAACTGAGAAACTAACGCTAACTGAGAAACTAACTGAGGAAATGTGAGAATACTTGTTCTCAACACCAAGACTATTGAGTCAAGTATAGTGTCAAAGGAACTGAACAAAACAAACCAATAGATTGTTGAACATCGCCTTAGGATGCCAGGAATCAAAACAGAAAATTCTGGAAACATTTAGCACATCAGGAGGCATCAGTGGATAGAGAAACAGAGTTCACATTTCAGATTGTAACTTTTCATTGATTCTGATAAAAGCTGCCAGTTAATGAGATCACGGCTGATCTGGTAACTCTCAACTCTACTTGCCTGCCTTTTCCCATAATGCCTGATTCCCTTATTGATTAAAGTCAATTTGTCTTGGCATTGAATTTTCTTAAAGCCCTCTGTGGTGTTGTATAGAAAGTACATCCATTTATCACCCTGAAAGGTATTCCTTGAATTTTCACGCTTCTCTCTTATTTCTGGGCTGTTCTCCCCTGACCTTTTCCCAGGGAAATAATCTCTCTTTACCTATCTTTACCTTAAATATTAATCAAGCTGATACAAATGTGCATTATATAACCTGGCCTCGTTGAAACTTTTTTAATCTCAGAATCATTCTGCTGATTCTGTATTGCACCTCCCCCATGCTGCAGTGCCGAATTGGGTACAGTGTCCCAGATCACGTTTGTGTGTGTGTGTATATGTGTGTGTGTGTATATATATATATATACCTCGACCCCATAAAAACAGTCATTCGGGTAGGAATGACAGCATTGAGAAGACAAAGATCATTGAAAAATGCCTTGTTTAAAAGGATATATTGCTTTGTGAAATTAGAGTTGAGTGCTTATTAAAGTCTCTGGGTAAACGGTCCGGTGATAATACCGCTAGGCCATTGCCTCCCCCTAAATGAAAGATAATGCATTCATATCAAAACAGTGAGCATTTTGGCAGATATTTAAAACTTGTTTTTAAACTTTTGGACACCTTAAGTTCAAGGGGAGCTCATTGAGCTAACTGATTTTATATAAATTTGATAATTAATTAATTGATGAAAGTATTTGGCTTTATTGCTTCATCTTCAGCTACCGGATCACAATCATAGTAATAATGCAACGTGGGTCTGCAGACCAGCTAGTTTAAAGTTGGTTGTAGGAAAGATATTGCAGCTTTTACTCAAAGCCATAATGGTAAAATATCTAGAACTGAGGATGTAATAAAGAACAGTCAGCATTGGTGTCAAACCTTATTGAATTGTTTGATGACATAACAGTATATGTAAAGGTATTGGGGAGGGTGTGTTTATATCTGGACTTTTAAAAGATATGTTAATAGTAGACGAGAGTTACGACATGGATGCAGGGAAGAAGTAGCAGAATGGATAACAATAGGGTTAGAAACAGAAACTAAAGCTAAAAGTTAGTTGTTCAGACTGACAGAATGTGTTGTTCCACAGGGTACTAGTCCTGAAAGTAATTGTGCCTGGAGATCAGGGGTATAACAATTATGTGGATGACAGGAAATTGGCGATTATGGCTAATACTGAGGAAGGTTGTGGTAAAATAGCAGAGTCCAGAAAAATGAGCAGAATGGTCAAGACAGTGGAAAATAATTTTAAGAGGTGGTGTATTCACATAGGAAGGAGAAGGAGGAAACTATTTGGATGTATGTTTAAAATTGAGGGGATTTGATGATGTGGGTGTAAAAACGTGGTGTCTGCACATGAGGAATAAAAATCAGATGACATCAATATAAGATGGTCACAATTAAGACCAATAAAGAATTCGGGAGAAATGTCTTCTCCAAAGAGCTTTCAGAATGTGATGTTCAATGCCACATGTAGTTGAGAGAAATATTGTAAGCACCATTTAAGGGGGTGTTCATCAAGTCCATGAGAAGAAAATGAAAACCTGAAGGATGTACAGAGGGTTAGATGGAACGGAGTGAATGAGTCCCTTCTGAAGCTTGAAGACTGAACAGAGCAGCTGAGCCTAATAAACTTCATATATTCTTTTCAATAAAAAAAAGTAAGTTTGGGTAATTTGTATTATTATCTGTTTCAACCCCACCCACCCACGAACATTAGGCATGTCTACAGAGACAGCTAATGCTGGGCTTCAGTACCTGAGGACCGGATGATGGAGTAATGATAGAGTCATAGTCCCCAACAACACAGGGAAATGGGCAGCCAGGTTCACCACTAATTCAATGCCATGGGTTACAGTGATTGGTGACACCATCTATTATGGCATGGCTTTGGGAGAGGTCCACACTTCTGCCAGTACAGAGGATGAAGTGACATCCCAGGGTATTTGTTCCTAGTTTCTATTGGATCAGCTGTGAGTGTTCTCATCTACCTAATATCACTGGAGTTATTAATAACATTCATGCTCACTTCTTTCAGTCCATTCTTTCAGTCTTACAGAGCAGGAAGATCGATGGTTTCATCCTTGATTGATGCTGAGAAATCTGATTATCGACAATGATCAACTTCAGTGATGTTTAATGAGTGACTATTGGAAATCCGTTGGGCTTCCCTCTTCCAATCACAAGGCAATGACTTCCCTGTGGCCTTGGGGTTTATGAATTTCAGTGAAGAAAGGATTTTGCTTTATTTCCTTCCATTATTGAATACTGCTCAATAACAGTGAGGTACCAGAAGGCAAGTGTGGTCCGTGGAACATGAGTCAGGAACTTCAGCTTCTGAACAAAATAAAAGGAAACAGTGAATTAAACTACATTCTTAATCATCATATTTCCTCTAAAGGAAAGTTTGTGTGTTAAGTCCTAGTATGAAGTTGAGGCTGTAATTTAACCTGTGATCATACAACAATCAAATTAGGGCGCAACGGAGACTTCAGTCATTCATTGAATAGGAGCTGGGAGTCCTGAGGGACCAAGGTTGCATTCATCCTTTAATCAATATCATCAAAACCGATTCCCTCTTACATTTTATGGGATTTGGTATGTGCAAATTGATGGGTATGTTTTGCATAGATAATAGTAATGACTGCAGTTCAAAAGGAATTAGTTAATGGTGAAGACTCTTGGGGATAACCTGAAGTAATGAGATGGTGCCACATGAAATGACATCACATGCTTTTGTGTTCCTATTTACTTTTACTCCTCAGATCAAAGTTTGTGTGTTGTTTTGTTAAGGCTGTTATGCTCCAGGTAAGCGCTGAGCCCAAATGACCCAAGTACTCCATCAGATTTCTAAAATAAACGGCATATTTTAGATAAGTGACATGTTTTGTGGGGCTTTATAGATTTGTTTTTCAAATGATTCTTTAAAGATTTGAAGTTTTTACCACCAATACATTATTAATGCAGTTAAAATCAAAAATGTTCTGGCAAATTTGGAATGCTTTGCTTTAAATGTTATGTAGGCCCTTTAATAAAGTCATAGTTAGACAGTTCAGAAAAGGCCCTTTGTCCTTTTGGGTCCTCACTGACATTAACTATCACCAAAGGCATGGTCATCCCAAATCCCTGTATTCGTCACATAGTCTTGAATGTTATGTTATTTCAAGTGCTCATTCAAATATTTTTAAAGGTTGTAAGATTTCCAACCTCTCCCAATATACTGGCAGGGAGATTTCCTCGAGCTGCTCAGGAGGATTTAAACTAGTGCAGGGTGGGAAAGGGTGCAGAGGTGGGATGTGAGGGGGATGTAGGGGGAGGTAGTGAGAAAAGAGATCAGTCTGAGACTGGTACAGTTGGGGAAAGGAGCAAGTCAAATAGGGTAGGCAGGAACAAAGCAGAGAATGAGGTTTCAATGCAAGAGGCATAACAAGGAAGGTGGATGAACTTGGCGTGGTTGGGAAAAAGAGATTGGGATATCACAGCAATTATAGAGATGGGGCTCAGGGATGGACACCACTTGGAGCTTCATATTCCAGTTTATAGATGCTATAGGAAGGATAGAAATGGGCAAGAGAGGTGGGGGAGTGGCGTTTTTGATTAGGAATAACATTACTGCTGTACTTTGGGAGGATAATACTAGGAATGCACACAGGAAAGTTATTTAGGTAGAACTGAGAAATAAGAAAAGGATGATCACCTTATTGGGATTGTACGATAGAGCCCTTACACCCCCAATAGTCAGCAGGAAATTGAGAAACAAATTTGTAAGGAGATATCCGTTATCTGTAAGAATAATAGGGTGGTTATGGTAGGGGATTTTAACTTTCCAAGCATTGACTGGGACTACCATACTGCTAAGGGCTTGGATGGAGAGGAATTTGTTAAGTGTGTGCAAGAAATCTTTCTGATTCAGTATGTAGATATACCTACTAGAGAAGGTGCAAAACTTGACCTTTCTGGGATAAGGCAGGGCAAGTGAATTAGGTATCAATGGGGGAGTGAACATCGTTTTGTTAGTTGTAAAATAATGATGTAAAAGGATAGACCAGATCTAAAAGTTAACATTCAAAATTGAAGGAAGGCATATTTTGATGGTATTAGTCAAGAACTTTCGAAAGTTGATTGTGGGTGGATACTCACAGGTAAAGGCATGGCTGGGCAATGTCAAACTTTCAAAATGAGATAATGGAGTCTAATATACTGTCTGTTCCTACTCGGTTGAAGGGCGAGGCTGGTAGGTGTAGGGAATGCTGATAACTAGAGTAATTATGTTTCTGGTCAAGAAAAAGAAGGAAGCAGATGTCAGGTATTAACAGCAGGGATTGAGTAAATCCCGAGAAAGATATAAGGAACAATCCGCTCCTTCCGAGTATTAGCCTAGTAAACCTGTTCTTCTTCCAACACATTAACATAAGTACGGTGACCGGTACTGTACACAGCACTCCACATGAGGCCTTACCCACATCCTGGGTAAGTGAAGCAGAGCCTTTACACTCTTGCTTTCAATTCCTCTCACAATAAAATGTGACACGATTAGCCTTCCTGATTACTTGCTGTACCTATAGATTACCTTTCTGTGATTTGTGTACGAAGACACCCAGATTCCTCTCCATCCCTGAGCTCTTCAGCCATAGTATTGCAGTAATATGTTGCCTTATTATTCTTTCTTCCAAAATGTACCATTTCACACTTTGCCACATTGTACTCCATTTGCCAGATGGTTTGTCTTCACAACTCATTTTTCTACTCACCTTTATGTCATCAGCAAATTGATGCTTAACTGCCCTTTGCACAATTAAGGATGGACAATGATGGACATCAGAATGAAATGGCAATAGAGATAGATCGTGAGGGAGCATACTAAACTGGGAATGGGGAGAGACAGTGACAAGACATTGACCTAGGAATGGGGAGAGACAGTGACAAGACATTGCCCTGGGAATGGGGAGAGACAGTGACAAGACAGTGGTCTGGGAATGGGGAGAGACAGTGACAAGACATTGCCCTGGGAATGGGGAGGGACAGTGACAAGACATGACCTGGGAATGGAGAGAGACATTGACAAGATATTGCCCTGGGAATGGGGGGAGACAGTGACAAGACATTGCCCTGGGAATAGGGAGAGACAGTGACAAGACATTGCCCTGGGAATGGGGAGAGACAGTGACAAGACAGTGAACTGGGAATGGGGAGAGACAGTGACAAGACAGTGACCTGGGAATGGGGAGAGACAGTGACAAGACATTGCCCTGGGAATGGAGAGAGACAGTGACAAGACAGTGACCTGGGAATGGGGAGAGACAGTGACAAGACATTGCCCTGGGAATGGAGAGAGACAGTGACAAGACATTGTCCTGGAAATGGAGAGAGACAGTGACAAGACATTGCCCTGGGAATGGAGAGAGACAGTGACAAGACAGTGAACTGGGATTAGAGACAGAGAGAGACAACACACTGAATTGGAAATAGAGACGTAATGATTAGATTACATTACTAACAGTGTGAAAACAGGCCCTCCAACCCTCCGAAGAGCAACCCACCCAGACCCATTCCTCTACATTTACCCCTTCACCTAACACTACGGGCAATTTAGCATGGCCAATTCACCCATTGTGGGAGGAAACCGGAGCACCCGGAGGAAACCCACGCAGACACAGGGACAGTTGCCTGAGGCGGGAATTGAACCCGAGTCTCTGGCGCTGTGAGGCAGCTGTGCTAACCACTGAGCTACCGTGGCACCCAAAAAAAAATTAAACACACCCGTTTCCTGGCTGGGAATCCAACCCAGGCCACGACGGTGAAAGCACCGAATCCTAAGCACTAGACCACCAGGTAATGAGAGACAGTGATTTGGGATTAGAGAGAGACAGAGTGGCAACACAATAAACCTGAAAATGAGAGACAGAGAGACAACTCACTGAATTGGGAATGCAGAGAGAGATGGAGTAACAACACAGAACTGGCAATAGCAACAGAGATACAACACTCTGAACTGGGAAAAGAGGGAAACAGGGTAACAAGATACTGAATTGGGAATAGTGAGAGATAGATAGACAACATAGACAAAAGATGATAACACACTGAACTGGCAATAGAAGGAGATAAACTAACATCACAATGAACTGGGAATGGAGAGAGAAACAGAGAATGCATTGAACTGGGGGAGGTGAGAGACAAACTGAGAACACACAACTTGGAATCGAGAGAGACAGACAACATACTGAACTGGAACAGGAGTGACAGAACTGGCAATAGAGAGAGATAGAGAACACCCTGAACTGGGAATAGAGATTGAGAGATACCCACAGTGTACTGGAAATGGAGAGAGACAAAGAGACAACACATTGAACTGAGAATAGAGTAAGATAAACTGACAAAACACTGAACTGGGAATGGAGAAAGAGAGAAACAGAGAGCATACAACTAAAAATAGAGAGAAACAGAGAGATAAAACACTGAACTGAGAATAGAGAAGAGAGTGTGATAATACACTGAACTGGCAATAGAGAAAGACAGAGACAACACACTGAACTGGGAACAGAGAGAGAGAAAAACAGAGACCACACAACTGGAAAAAGTGAGAGACAAGCAGAGAACACACAACTGGGAAGAAAGAAAGATGGAGAGATAACACACTGACCTGTGAATACAGGGAGACAGAGAGTGTGACAATACACTGAACTGGGAACAGAGAGTGACATAATGAGAGACAGGACCTTGGAGTGAATGTCCACAAATCCTTGAAGGTGAGTGGGAGGATTAAACAGTGGTCACAAAATCATACATTTTCTTATTAGCTGAAGCATTGGAGGTTTTATTGATAGGTTAGGCTACAGCTGGAGTATGGAACATAGTTATATTCAGTGCACAATAGGAAAGATGTAATATTGCTGTTCAGTCCTGTAGCCAATGATTTCATCCAAACTAATACCAACTGTCCTACTTTATGAACTTCAACATTGTCAGAAGCCTTTTATGTGGCATTTTTGTCAAATGTTTTCCAAAACAGCATCCAACATATTCCCTTCATCAACCTTCACTGTTACTTCATCAAAACATTCCATTAAATTAGTGAAGCAAAATCCGCCTTTTACAATGTGTCTTGGCTCTGTGATTAACTAGAAATATCCCAGTGTTTATCAATTTTTGCCCAGATTATTACTTCTAAAACCTGCCTCATCACTGACATTAAACTGACTGGCATACCATTACTAGGACTGAGCTCACATTTTTTTGAGCAAGGATCGGAAATGTCTGATTCTGTAGCATCCTCCCTGAATCAAGTGAAGACTGGAAGTTCACAATGAGCTATCTCCTATGTTCACATCCTGTTCCTTTTGCAGCCTGGGATGAAGAGTGTTATGCCCAGAGTTCTGTTCAATATTTACTCCCAGGTATTAATGCAGAAACCGGTGATTTGGTCAAGACCACATTGTGTTTGTGAACACTCAATGTCACATTTCCTACTGCAACTATACTTTGGAAGGATTCATTGACCATAAAGCAGTTTGAAAAGACCTATCATTGTGACAGATATTCTATCAATGCAAATCATTCTTTTTCAAGTTGGATAGCCAGGATGGGTCTTGTGAATGAGAGTGAAGTGAGCTTGAGAGGATATGGGGGAGAAACTACACGGTACAACAGAACACAGTGAGTTAAAACAATGGAACATGTGCAGATATTGTGATTGATTGTTACTAAATTCCCAATTTTGATATTGTGTTGAAACAAGTGATCAATGTTCACATCCAAACAATGAGGAAAACAGAATCACAGAATTGGCATAATGCAGCAGGAGGCCATTCGGTGCATCGTGCTGCACACGGGTATTCTGACCATCACCTGGTGATCATCAGCTGATGAGGGCTCTGAACCTACAACCAACCAAGGGACAGTATGAGCACTCAAACAGGCTGTCACCAACTCGCACCTGATCAAAACTGTTTGATCACAGGATTATCACCATCTACACAATCTTCACTACCTTTAAATTTCACTTAAGACACTTGCACCTCTAAAAATGTTAGCAGTTCTCAAGATCATGGCATAATCTTCATATGTTATCAAGTCTGCCCTAAGGTATTGAAGTGAAGCTGTTCCAATTCATCTACAATATTGACCCTGACACTAACAGTGACCATATAGTATGTCCTTCCCAAAAAGGAATGTATAAATCCAGTTGGACCAAATCTGCCACAGCGACTAACCACTACGTTAACTAACTTAGCAACAGAAAATTAAACCTATGATCCATCAAGCCAGGTTTGATTCTGGTCCAGTATTACCATCAGTTGGGAATCAGAACAAGTTTCGTTGTCTATATGGAAGAGTAGATGTCTACGTGTTCTCTGAATTCAATGGAACTCAAATCAAATGGGTTCTATCATAAGTAGGCAAATTGCAGCCTGGGTGTTGAATGTGAAAACTAATGCCTTAGAATAATATACATTTAATAAATTGAACAGTATGGGCTTGGATGGAAAAGAAGTTCTTAAGTGTGTACAAGAAAATTTTCTGATTCAGTGTGTGGATATACCGACTAGAGAAGGTGTAAAACCTGATGTCTTTTTGGGAAATAAGGCAGTCTGAGATGCCCCTGTGGTGTCAGTGGGGGAGCACTTTGGGGCAAATGAGCATAATTCTATTAGTTTTAAAATAGCCATGGAAAAGCACTGACCTGATCTAAAGATTAAAGTTCTAAATTGGAGGAAGGCCAATTTTGATGGTATTAGGCAAGAACTTTCAAAAGTTGTTTGGGGTCGGGCAGATGTTTGCAGGTAAAGGGATGGCTGGAAAATAGGATGCCTTCAAAAATGAAATAATGGAACTCCAGAGAAGGTATGTTCCTGTGAGGGTGTAGGGCAAGGTGGTAGGTGGAGGAAATGCTGAATGACTCGAGAAATGGAGGTTTTAGTCAAGAAAAAGACGGAAGCAGATGTCAGACATAGACAGCAGAGATCGGGTGAGTCCTTAGAAGAGCATAAAGGCTATAGAATTATATTTAAGAGGAAAATCAGGAGGACAAAAAGGGAACATGAGATAGCTTTGGCAAATAGGGTTAAGGAAAATCCAAAGGGGCTTTACAAATACATTAAGGACAAAAGGGTAACCAGGGAGACAATAGGGCCCCTCAAAGATCAGCAAGACAGCCTATGTGTGGAACCATGAGAGAATGGGGGAGATAATAAATTAGTGTTTAGCATCAGTGTTTACTGTGGAAAGGAACATGGAAGATATAGAACATGTGAAAATAACTAGTGATATCTTGAAACATGTCCATATTATCGAGGAGGAGGTGCTGAATGGCTTAAAATCCTTAAAAGTGGATAACTCTCCAGGACCTGGTCAAGTGTACCCTAGATGTCTGTGAGAATCTAGCAAAATGATTGCTGGGCCCCTTGCTGAGATAAATGTATCATCAATAGCTAGGTGAGGTGCCGAAAGACTGACTAATGTGGTGTCAGTATTTAAGAAAGGTGGTAAGGAAAAGCTGGGAAACTATAGACCAATAAGCCTGACGTTGGAGTTGAGTGAGTTGCTGGAGAGAATCCTGAAGGACAGGATTTACATGTGTTTGGAAAGGCAAGGACTGATTAGGGATAGTCAATATGGCATTGTGTGTGGAAAATCATGTCTCACCTACTTGATTGAGTTATTTAAGAAGTAACAAAGAGGATTGATCAGTACAGAGCAGTGGACATGTTCTATATGAACTTCAGTAAGGTGTTTGACAAGATTCCTCATAGTAGCCTGGTTAGCACAGTTAGTTCACATGGAATACAGGAAGAAGCCACTTGGATACAGAACTGTCTCGAAGGTGGAAGACAGAGGTAGTGGTGGAGGGTTGTTTCTCAGACTGGAGGCCTGTGATGAGCAGTGTGTCACAGGGATTGGTGTTGGGTCCACTACCTTTTGTCATTTATATAAATGATTTGGATGTGAATATAGGAGGTGTGATTAGTCAGTTTACAATAACAACAAATTTGTAGGTGCAGTGGATAGTGAACAAGGTCACCTCAGAGTAAAGTGGGACCTTGATCAGATGGACCAATAGGCTGAGGATTGGCAGATGGAGTTTAGATAAATATGAGGTGCTGCGTTTTGGAAAGGCAAATCAGAGCAGGACTTATACACTTAATGGTAAAGTGCTGAAGTGTGTCCCTGAACAAATAGACCTTGGAGTGCAGGTTCATAGTTCCTTGAAAGTGGAGTTGCAGGTTGACATGATAGTGAAGAAAACATTTGGTATGCTTTCCTTTATTGGTCAGTGCAATGAGTAGGAGTTGGGAGGTCATGGTGTGGCTGTACAGGACATTAGTTAGACCATTTTTGAATACCACATTCAATTCTGGTCTCTCTGCTATAGGAAAAATGTTGTGAAACTTGAAAGGGTTCAGAAAAGATTTAGAAGGATATTGCCAGGGTTAGCGGGTTGGAGTGAAAGGGAGAGGCTGAATAGGCTGGGGCTGTTTTCCCTGGACCATCAGAGGCTGAGGAGTGACCTTATCGAGGTTTATAAAATCCTGAGGGGCATGGATAGGGTAAATAGACAAGGTATTTGCCCTGGAGTGGAAGAGTCCAGAACTGGAATGTATAGATTTATGGTTTGAGGGGAAACATTTAAAAGGGACCTAAGGGGCAACTTTTTCATGCAGAGGTTGATGTGTGTATGGAATGAGCTGCCAGAGGAGGTGGTGGAGGCTGGTACAATTACAACATTTAAATGCCATCTGAATGTGTATATGATTAGGAAGGGTTGAGAGGGATTTGGTGTTAATGCTGGCAAATGGACTAGATTAATTTATGACATCTGGTCAGCATGGACAAGTTGTACCATGTTGTACCACCCTATGACTCGATGTCACCTTCCACCAGCGTGCATCTAATATGAGCTTCTCTCTCCCTCGTGCTGGAAGCAATTACTGTCTGTCTTTAGACTGACAGGGAGACCATTAATAGAGAACACAGCTAAGATAATTAGCAAAAGAATGATTCTTAGTTCCTTGCAAGTGGGGCTATTTTGCCTGGAGCTTGGAGACTAGAGGGGGGTGACCTTATCGAGGTTTATAAAATCATGAGAGGCATGGATATGGTGATTAGCCAAGATCCTTTCCCCAGGGTAGGGAAACAAAAACTGGAAGGCATATTCGAGAGGGAAAAGATTTAAAAGGGACCTAAAGAGCAACTTTTTCGCACAGGTTGTTGTGTGTATGGAATGAGTTGCCAGAGAAAGTCGGGGAGGGGGGGGGGGGGGGGGGGGGAGCGGTGTTCGTGTAAATACACGTAAAAGGCATCTGGATGGGTCCATGAATAGGAAGAGTTGAGAGGGATATGAGACAAATGCTAGCAAATGGGACTAGATGTGTTCAGGATATCTGGTCAACATGGACAATTGGAATTAAGGGTCTGTTTCCATACTGGACATCTCAATGACTCTATGCATCCCTTAATCTTCAACTGTTTCTCCTCGTCCACTCTGGTTAACAGGGCCTTCATTGATATACTCAATGAATTTACAAAAGACGCGATAAGGGTTCAGCTGAGATCGTTTTAAAAAGGTGGCAGCCACACTGCTAGCAGTTTACAGGTGATGACCAAATCCTCTGAGGAAAACAGAAGAGTAGTATGTCAGACATTTTTGAATATTTTGAAGTACTAGAGTATTTGGGGATTTCATCTCTCAAAAATCTCTCAATATGAACAGTGTGAAAGACACTGAGAGCAAAAAGATTATTGTACCATATTTAACTGACCTCTTTAGCACATAAGAGCTCAGTGAGAGGAAAAGCAATTCAGGAATTGATCTTCTGAAATGAAGCTGGTCTTCTGGATGAACTAAGAGAGAGGGACTATTTTTGAGCTGCTGACATTAATACATTTACATTGAGCATAAATATGGAACAAGACAAAGACAGCAAGATTAAAACGTTGATGTCAGGGGGAAAAAATCTCATGAGTCTGCCACGAGGGGTCATAGTTTTAAGGTGTTAGGAGGAAGGTATAGAGGAGACGTCAGAATTAGGTTCTTTACGCAGAGAGTTGTGAGCGCATGGAATGCATTGCCAGCGGTGGTGATGGAAGCAGATTCATTACAGACATTGAAGTGACTGCTGGACTTGTACTTGGACAACAGTGAATTGAGGGGTGTGTAGGTTAGTTTTTTTATTTGAAATTAGGATTAATCCTCGGCACAACATCTTGGGCCAAAGGGCCTGTTCTGTGCTGTACGTTTCTATTTCTTAATCTGAGAGATAATCTGACGAAGTTGGACTGGATGCAGGTATTTGAAGATAAAATAATGACAAATCAGTGGGAGGATCTCAAAAGTGAGATTCTAAAGAAACAGAGTAAACATGATCCAATAACAGATATCATTATATTTCCACATCTCGTGCTCCATAGGTGTCCCCAAGCATACAGGGTGACATGAAACAGTAAAAGAAAGATACTGATCCTGACAAAACAATTAAAAAACAATGGGAAGCTTAGCCTCGAATCTAAATGGGTGAACTGAAAACTAAAAAAAACTTAGAAAGGCCAAGGAAGCACAGGGAAATTGTAAATGGGTAAAATCGACAGGAAAAGAAATGGTTTATCAGTTGATTAAGACCAAAAAGATAACTATGAAAATGATAGGGGTGTCAAAGAAGTGGAAGATGATTAATGTTGCCGATGCACATTCGCACACTAATACACATACACAAACCATGATAATCCAATGCATTGCTTCTTGTATTATTACTTTAATCACAGTGAATCATGTCACTGTGTTTGTGATTTATTCCATATTCATGAATTTAAATCTGATGTGGTGAAGACCAATGTGAAAGATTTGTCTCAGGCATGATCCAGATACCTTTTAAATGCTGTAATTGTACCAGCCTCCACCACTTACTCTGGCAGCTCATTCCATACACACACCACCCTCCGTGATATTGAAGTAGAAATTCTCCTTAGATCAAAGAACTGCATTGAGAAAGATCAGAACTTAAACACTGTATTGGAGAACTGTGTCCCATTGTTACTATGACCATTAAGCTAAGGCATTTGGAAATAACAGCCCAGACAGCTGCAAATATTTCTTCAACCACAACCTGGAAGAGAGGAGGAGGGAGAGAGCATCTGAGGATGGCTTCAAACAGGACAGTGATGTCATTAAAACCAAAAAAAGGCTCATACTAGGAATTTCCTAACATGGCAGTCATAGTAGAAGAAAGAGCATGAAGATCTAACTTGGAATATAATCCCTGAAAGTTGCCACCCAGGTTGATAGGGTTGTTAGGAAGGCATATGGTGTGTGAACTTTTATTGGTAGAGAGATTGGGTTTTGGAGCCATGAGGTAATGCTGCAGCTGTACAAAACTCTGGTGCGGCTGCATTGGGGTATTGCATACAGTTCTGGTCACCGCATTACAGGCAGGATGTGGAAGCTTTGGAATGGGTTCAGAAGAATTACTAGGATGTTGGCTGGTATGGAGGGAAGGTCTTATGAGGAAAGGCTGTTTTTATTAGTGAGAAGGTTGAGAGGTGACTTAATTGAGCCATATAACATAATCAGAGGATTAGATAGGGTGGACAGTGAGAATTTTTTTTCTTGGATGGTGATGGCTAGCACAAGGGGACATAGCTTTAAACTGAGGGGTGATATATATATAGGACAGATGTCAGAGATAGTTCCTTTACTCAGAGAGTAGGAGAGACCTGGAATGCACTGCCTGCAACAGTAGCAGACTCGCCAACTTTAAGGGCATTTATATGGTCATTGGATAAACGTACGGATGAAAATGGAATAGCGTAGGATAAATAGGCTTCAGATTAGTTCCACAGATCGGCGCAACATCAAGGGCCGAAGGGCGTGTACTGCCCTGCAATGCTCTATGTTCTATGACTTGCTGCTGAAGCTGGGTAAACTGCAGGCACAATTGCTAGAGAAACTTAGCAGGTCTGGCAACATCTGTGGAGAGAAAACAGAGTTAATATTTGAAGTCCAGTGACTCTTCATCAGAAGTAGTAAGATCAGATACTCCATGATCTATTCATTAGAAAGATGGAAGGGGAGGCAAGAGAAGAGGGGGAGTGGCTATTTTGATTAGGGAAAACATCATGACAGGACTTGGAGAGGATGTTCCTGAGGGATCGCCCAGTGAAGCAACGTGTGTGGATCTGAGAAAAAAGAAAGGTTTGATCACTCTGATGTGATCGTAACATAGATTCCCCAGTAGTCAGCGGGAAATTGAGGAGCAAATTGATGATTGACTGGTACGAGAAGTCATAGTTTGAAGATATTAGGAGGAAAGTATAAAGGAGACATCAGAGGTTGGTTCTTTACGCAGAGAGTTGTGAATGCATGGAGTGCATTGCCAGTTGAGGTGGTGGAGGCAAAGTCATTGGGGACATTTAAGTGACTGCTGGACATGCATATGGATAGCAGTGAGTTGAGGGGTGCGTAGGTTGTTACTATATTTTACATTAGGATTAAATTTCGGCACAACATCGTGGTCTAAGGGCCTGTTCTGTGATGCACTTTTTTTTAGATTAGGTGAGATTACTTACAGTTTGGAAACAGGCCCTTCGGCCCAACAAGTCCACACCGACCGGCCGAAGCACAACTTACTCAGACCCATTCCCCTATCTTTACCCCTTCACCTAACATTACAGGCAATTTAGCATGGTCACTTCACCTAACCTGCATATTTTTGGACTGTGGGAGGAAACCGGAGCACCCGGAAAAAACACACACAGACACAGGGAGATTGTGCAAACTCCACAGAGACAGTCGCCTGAGGTGGGAATTGAACCCGAGTCTCTGGCGCTGTGAGGCAGCAGTGCTAACCACTGAGATACCGTGCCACCCACCATGTGTCTATGTTCTAAATATGCAGGGAGGTCGCTGATAGCTGTAGGAATAATAAAGTTATAATAGAAAGAGATCTTAACTTTCCAAACATAGACTGGTAATGGATGGGAGGAATTTGTTAAATTTATTCAAGAAAACCTTCTCAATCAATATGTAAATGGCCATCCGAGAGAAGGGGCAAAATTTAACGTCCTCTTGGGGAATAAGGCAGGGCAAGTCACTGAGATATTAGTGGGGAAACATTTACCACAATTCTATCAGTTTTAAAATAGCTATGGAAAAGGATAAGCCTGATCCAAAAGTTAAAGATTTTCGAATTGACAGTGGGAATAATTCAATCTCTGGGCACTCCAGCCTGTAAATGTGATGTGTTGAGTTTGTTTCCCAGTCTTTGATATTGTACAAGAAGTGAGACCACTCAGCACTCAGATCTCTGTTATTCTTTGTATGTCTGATGGATTATGTTCATATATTTAATGTTTATCTCCACATTTGTGTTTGTAATTGTATCTTTAATATTGTAAAGTACAAATAGATTTCTGTCGTATATCAATCATAAATAACCTAAACTCTGTGGGAATATCTGTTTTAATTAAATAACTTGTGTGCATTCTGAACATGGAGCGAACCTACATGATGTAAAACAGAAAGTGCTGCAAATACTCAGCAGATCAAACAGCATCTGTGGAGAGAGAAACACAATGAATGTTTCTGGTCAATGACCTTTCATCGGAGAAAATGAGTGAGTATTTCTAGCAGTCTCTGTTTTTATTTAATGTTCACAGCATCTGGACAATACAGCTTTTCCAATTATAAACCTTCACAAAGTATTATTCAGTTGGTTGATGTGGGTAACTGTTGAGAGATTAATGCAGTTCTTTTGATCTTATAGTCGCTGTGATTTGAGGCTAGGATTTGTCTACAGCTTAAAAATGTGTTGCTGGAAAAGCACAAAAGGTCAAAGGAGCAGGAGAATCGATGTTTCGGGCATAAGCCCTTCTTCAGGAATGTTTCCTGAAGAAGGGCTTATGCCCAAAAAGTCGATTCTCCTGCTCCTTTGATGCTGCCTGACCTGCTGCGCTTTTTTAGCGACACATTTTTAAGCTCTGATCTCCAGCATCTGCAGTCCTCACTTTCTCCTAGGATTTGTCTACAGACTGGCATGCAGAGAATTGGAAATGACTTATTTCTCTGTTGCTCTGTTTGAATGTTAGAATATAAATATGTCACTGGACTGTGAGATCGGAGTGGGACTGAACACAGTCTCTGTTTGAGCCTGTGGTTTGATGATCTCTGTGTATCTCTGTGGGTGATAATGTACCGACTGCGGGAGAGAAGGAACCACCTGCATTATTCCTTGTATCTCAGGAGAAAGATGGGAAGGAAAGCAGAAGGGAAAGTCTGTGATGGGTGGAGGGCAGGAGAGACTTCAATGACGGAATGACCAAAATTGTGCAAGGATGGGGGTGGGAAGGGGAAATCAATAAATGAAGAAATAAAAGCTGAGGGTGTAAATGACAGGATCTTCAAAAGTTGTCCAAAAGCAATCAAAATGAAAGCAAATGGTGACAGAAATAACAATTGGAGGTACTCTGTCATGACTTTGTTATTGTTTACAGGGTACACAGTTACCATCAGATTCTGAATGACTTCTGCCTGGTTTCTCATCACCAACTCGTGTATGGCCAGTTACTGTCAGTTTTAAAATATATTGTTTCAGCAAAAGGAGCTGGAGTCAAGCAGCCAATTCATTGTTGGACAGAAATTCCATTCCAGCCCAGCTTCAGTGGGAAGACACAGGGAAATGTCCTCTCCCTGTTGAAAATTCCATCATTAAGAATGAGGTTTCTCCAGAATCCATCATTAAGAATTAAGGATGAGGTTTCTAAATTCTTGCATGAGCAGAGTCGGATTAGGACAAGTCAACATGGATTTAGTAAGGGGAGGTAGTGCCTGACAAATCTGTTGGAATTCTTTGAAGAGGTGACAAGTAGGTTAGACCAGGGAAACCCAGTGGATATGGTCTATCTAGACTTTCAAAAGGCCTTTGATAAGGTGCCACATAGGAGGCTGCTGAGCGAGGTGAGGGCCCATGGTGTTCGAGGTGAGCTACTGGCATGGATTGAGGATTGGCTGTCTGACAGAAGGCAGAGAGTTGGGATAAAAGGTTCTTTTTCAGAATGGCAGCCAGTGACAAGTGGTGTCCTGCAGGGTTCAGTGTTGGGGCCACAGCTGTTCACATTATATATTAATGATCTGGATGAAGGGACTGGGGGCATTCTAGCGAAGTTTGCCGATGATACAAAGTTAGGTGGACAGGCAGGTAGTACTGAGGAAGTGGGGAGGCTGCAGAAGGATCTAGACAGTTTGGGAGAGTGGTCCAGGAAATGGCTGATGGAATTCAATGTGAGCAAATGCGAGGTCTTGCACTTTGGGAAAAAGAATACAAGCATGGACTACTTTCTAAACGGTGAGAAAATTCGTAAAGCCAAAGTACAGAGGGATCTGGGAGTGCTAGTCAAGGATTCTCTAAAGATAAACATGCAGGTTGAGTCCGTGATTAAGAAAGCGAATGCAATGTTGTCATTTATCTCAAGAGGGTTGGAATATAAAAGCACCATTGTGCTACTGAGACTTATAAAGCTCTGGTTAGGCCCCATTTGGAATACTGTGTCCAGTTTTGGTCCCCACACCTCAGGAAGAACATACTGGCACTGGAGTGTGTCCAGCGGAGATTCACACGGATGATCCCTGGAATGGTAGGTCTAACATACGAGGAACGGCTGAGGATCCTGGGATTGTATTCATTGGAGTTTAGAAGATTAAGGGGAGATCTAATAGAAACTTACAAGATAACACATGGCTTGGAAAGGGTGGACGCTAGGAAATTGTTTCCGTTAGGAGACTAGGACCCGTGGACACAGCCTTAGAATTAGAGGGGGTAAATTCAGAAAAGAAATGCGGAGACATTTCTTCAGCCAGAGAGTGGTGGGCCTGTGGAATTCATTGCCGCAGAGTGCAGTGGAGGCCGTGACGCTAAATGTCTTCAAGGCAGAGATTGATAAATTCTTGATATCACAAGGAATTAAGGGCTACGGGGAGAATGCAGGTAAGTGGAGTTGAAATGCCCATGAGCTATGATTGAATGGCGGAGTGGACTATCCTGGGACATCTGCATTAAACAAAGGCAGACTGTGTCTGTTACTGAGCAATCTTTGTGCATGTGATGAGTCTCCTATTTGTGAACTGAATATTACAGACACAGTTTGCAGTGAAGGAGTTGAAGGAGGACACAGGGATAGGGAATGGGGATAGGACAGAACATGGAACATTACAGCGCAGTACAGGCCCTTTGGCCCTCGATGTGCCGAAGTGTAAAATCAATCTGAAACTCATCTCACCTTCACAATTCCATTTTCATCCATGTTTATCCAATGAACATTTAAATACCCTTAAAGTTGGCGAGTCTACTACTGTTGCAGGCAATGTGTTCCATGCCCCCTACTATATTCTGAGTAAATAAACTACCCCTGACATCTGTCCTATATCTATCATTCCTCAATTTAAAGCTATGTCCCCTTATGTTAACCATCACCATTCAAGAAAAAAAGGATGCCCACTCTATCTAACCCTCTGATTATCTTACAGGTCTCAAAGTTTGCGAGAAGATTTGTAGCTCGGGTGCTCATCCACAGATTCAATCAATAAGCACATCGATCTGAACCCAATATACCGACCACTGCAGCGGACAGCTGGAACTGACAACCGGAAGCGGCAGATTCAAACCATTATAAATGCCGGAGGAAAGATCACAGAAGTGCTTCACAGGAGGCTCCCAAGCACAGAGGATGTCACCTAGACAGGGGACGAAACGTCTGCAACACAAATTCCCAGCTCGGCGAACAGAACCACAACAACTCCACCTACCTTTGTGTCATCTGCAAATTTACTAACCCATCCTTCCATGCCCTCATCCAGTTCATTTATAAAAATGACAAACAGAAATGGCCCCAAAACATGCCTTGCAGTACCCCACTAGTAACTGAACTCTAGGGTGAACATTTCCCATCAACCACCACCCTCTGTCTTCTTTCAGCTGGCTAATGTCTGATCCAAACTGCTAAATCACTGTCAATCCCATGCCTCTGTATTTTATGCAATAGCCTACCATGGGGAACCTGATCAAACCCCTTACTGAAATCCATATGCACCAGATCAACCACTTTACCCTCATCCAGCTGTTTGGTCACTTTCTCAAAGAACTCTATAAGGTTTGTGTAGCATGACCTACCCTTCCCAAAACCATGTCGACTATCCGTAATCAACTTATTCCTTTCGAGATGATTATAAATCCTATCTCTTCTAATCGTTTCCAGCACTTTACCTACAACCGAAGTAAGGCTCACTGGGAGATAGTTACCAGGGTTGTCTCTACTCCCCTTCTTGTACAAGGGGACAATACTTGCTATCCTCCAGTCTTCTGGCACTATCCCCATCGACAATGACGACATAAAGTTCAAAGCCAATGGCTCTGCAATCTCCTCCCTGGCTTCCCAGAGAATCCAAGGATAAATACCATCTGCCCGAGGGGACTTATTTATTTTCCCACTTTCCAGAATTGCTAACAACACCTCCTTGTAAACCTCAATCCCATCTAGTCTAGTCACCGCATCTCAGTATTCTCTGAGACAACTTAGTCGTTTTCCTATGCAAGTATATTGAAAAGAATTCAGTTAGCACTTCTCCTATCTCCTCGGACTCCACGCACAACCTCCCACTACTGACCTTGTTTGGCCCCAAACTCACTCTAGTCATTCTTTTATTCTTGATATACCTGTAGAAACCTTTAGGTTTTTCCTTGATCCTACCTGCCAATGACTTTTCACATCCCCTCCTGGCTCTTCTTAGCTCTTTCTTTAGGTCTTTCCTGGCTAACCTATAACTCTCAAACACCCTAACTGAGCCTTCACATCTCATCCTAACACGAACCTTCTTCTTCCTCTTTCCAAGAGATTCAACTTCTTTTGTAGACCGCGACTCCTTTACTCAACCACTTCCTCCCTGCCTGACAGGTACATACTTATCAAGGACACGCAGTAGCTGTTCCATGAATAAGCTCCACATTTCAATTGTGCCCATCCCCTGAAGTTTCCTTTCCCATCCTATGCATCCTAAATCTTTCCTAATTGCGCCCTAATTGCAACAGTTATACCATTGGTATAACTCTTGCCCCATGGTATATACCTAACCCTTTCCATTGCTAAAGTAAACACAACCAAATGTGGGCACTATCACCAAATGCTCACTAACCTCTGAACCGAATACCTGGCTAGGTTCCTTACCCAGTACTAAATCCAATATGGTCTCGTCCCTTGTTGGCCTGTTTACATACTGTGTCAGGAAAACCTTGGGCGGCACGGTGGCACAGTGGTTAGCACTGCTGCCTCACAGCGCCAGAGACCTGGGTTCAATACCCGCCTCAGGCGACTGACTGTGTGGAGTTTGCACGTTCTCCCTGTGTCTGCATGGGTTTCCTCCGGGTGCTCCGGTTTCCTCCCACAGTCCAAAGATGTGCAGGTCAGGTGAATTGGCCGTGCTAAATTGCCCGTAGTGTTAGGTAAGGGGTAAATGTAGGGGTATGGGTGGGTTGCGCTTCGGCGGGGCGGTGTGGACTTGCTGGGCTGAAGGGCCTGTTTCCACACTGTAAGTAATCTAATCTAATCTAAAAAAAAAACATATTGGACAAAAACTGACCCATCTAAAGTACTCGAACTATAGTATTTCCACTCAATGTTTGGAAAGTTAAAGACCCCATAACAACTACCCTGTTATTCTCCCTCCTATCCAGAATAATCTCTGCTCTCCTTTCCTCTATATCTCTGGAACTATTTGGAGGCCAGTAGAAAAGTCCCGACAAGGTGACATCTCCTTTCCTGTTTCTAACCTCAGCCCATACTACCTTAGGAGACGAGTCCTCAAATGTACCTTCTGCCACCGTAGTACTGTCCTGACTAACAATGCCACACCTCCCACTCTTTTACCATCTTCTCTGTTCTTACTGAACCATCTAAATCCCGGAACGTGCACGAACCATTCCTGTCCCTGCTCTATCCATGTCTCCGAAATGACCATAACATCGAAGTCCCAGGTACCAACCCATGCTGCACGTTCACCCACCTTATTCAGGATGCTCCTGGCACTGAAGTAGACACACTTCAAACCACTTCTTGCATGCCAATGCACTCTTGCAACCTTGAAACCATATTTCTGACCTCACCACTCTCAACCTCTTGGACAGTGGAACTACAGTTCATGTTCCCATCCCCCTGCTAAATTAGTTTAAACCCTCCCAACGAGCATTAGCAAATTTCCACACACCGCCCTCCTCCCCCGCCCAGGATATTGGTACCTCTCTGGTTCAGGTGGAGACCATCCTGTTTTCTCCAAATGATGTTGTTAGTGCTTATGTGGACTACCTTGGGGGCTGCTACACCTCCCCCTCAAGGTTCCCAAAAACATGATCCGAGACATCCCAAATCTTGGCACCTGCAAGGCATCACACCAACTGTGAGTCTCTCTCCATTGGAACCTCCAATCTGTCCTCTTAGCTATGGAGTCCCCAGTGATTAATGCTCTGCTCATCTCCCCGCTTCCCTTCTGAGCAACAGGAACAGACTCTGTGCCAGGGATCTGTATCCCATGGCTTACCCTTGGTAAGTCGTTTCCCCCCCCCCCAACAATATCCAAACTTTTATACTTGTTATTGAGTGGAATGGCCACAGGAGTTCCCTGCACTGTCTGCCTGGTCCCTTTTCATCCCCTGAGAGTAATCCATCTGCCTCCTTCTTGTACCTGAGGTGCAGCTACCTCCCTGTAACTCCTCTCAATAACTCCCATCGCCTCCTGAATGATCCGAAGTTCATCCAGCTCCAGCCTCAGTTCCCTGATGTGGTTTTCGAGATGCTGGAGTTGGGTGCACTTCCCGCAGATGCAGCCAGCAGGGACACTAGTGGTGACACTTCCCACATTCTGCAGGAGGAACATTCAACTGCCCGAACCTCCATTCTCACTATTCTAAATTCCCAAAGAGACTATCGAAAAAGAAACGAGTGATCTGGACATGGTTGCAATGATAAGGTGGTGTTTTGGGGTTATACAGATACATGGAAGTGTACAGGTCCTGGTGAAGATTATATAGATAGGGAAGTGTGTTATTATTACTTGTTTTCAGGGGCGGAGGGTGGAGCAGAGCTGTAAGTATATAACTAACTGACCGAGGGGATTCACGGCCTTGTTTTCAGGGGTGGAGGGTGAAGTACAGCTAAAAGTAAATAACTAACTGACCGAGGGGATTCACGGCCTTGTTTTCAGGGGTGGAGGGTGAAGTACAGCTAAAAGTAAATAACTAACTAACTGCGAGGAACACAGGGAGTAACTGAAAGCAAACTGAAAAGGTGGCGTCACAGGAGAACTGTGATCTGATTGGCTGATAGACAATCTGTCTGAAATTTGAAAAAAAAGACTCTCCAAAATGAACTAGATTAACTAACCAGGGATAAATTAACTAATAAGTTAACTAACTCAGTAGAGATGGCAGGGCAGGTGATGTACTGTAGCTGTGTGCTGTGAGAGCTGGCTGATCCCAATGCGAGCTGCAGTCCCCACATCTGCAGCAAGTGTTGTTTGCTGGAAGTACTCCAGCTCAGAGTTGATGAGCTGGAATCTGAGCTTCAAACACTGTGGCACATCTCGGTGAGGGCCTTGACTCCGTGCTCTACGGCCTGTTCCCCAGGACGCACACCGAGATGAACATCAACTGTGCCTGGAGGATCATCAACTCGGTGAAGGATGCTCTCTGGGTGGTCCGAAACCTGCTGATCTTCCAGCTGAAGGAGTTGACCCCGACTGAGTGCTGCAGACTGGCACATTCCAAGGTCCAGGACTACGTGTTGAGGGACGCACTGAAGCTTGGGGCAGCTGCCGCTAAGGCGCGGTGGGGAAAGACCACCGTGTAACATCTGCCTGCCTAAAGAAGAACAGGGGGCCCGTGCAGTCATTTGGGCTCTGCTGACGCCTCAGCTAATCATATGGGCATATGATTGAAAAATGTACAGACCTGTATAAAAATGATAAATTCTGATCTCTGTATGTACATGTTTACATATGTATGGCATGACCAGCTGTACAGACCATCAAATTATTTTATGAATAAAGTATATTTTTGAAATAAAAAAAAAATTCTGTTCTTGTCAGCACGTAGTGTCCTTAAGACCCTTCGGGAAAAGGAGAGGGCGGACCCTATCGAGCGGGTCCCTGAGCAGACTGTCAAAGCCATTTGGCAGAATGCCTCATCGCCAGAACTTTGCAACAAGCACCAAGACATGGCTAGGCTGGTGGTGAGAAGGGCACTGCCTGTGAGATCCTTTATGCACGCCCGGACTCTCAGCCGCACCGCACGCTGCCCTCGAAGCGGCTGCGGGGGGGACGAGACTGTCACACACCTCCTTCTGGAATGTGCCTATGCAGAGGAAGTCTGGAGAGGAATGCAGTGGTGTTTGTCGAGGTTCGTCCCGAGCAGCGCTATGACGCAGGACTCCGTGCTCTACAGTCTGTTACCCGGGACGCACACCAAGACGAACATCAACTGTGCCTGGAGGATCATCAACTCGGTGAAGGACGCTCTCTGGGTGGTCCGAAACCTGCTGATCTTCCAGCTGAAGGAGTTGACCCCGACTGAGTGTTGCAGACTGGCACATTCCATGGTCTAGGACTACGTGTTGAGGGACGCACTGAAGCTTGGGGCAGCTGCCGCTAAGGCGCGGTGGGGAAAGACCCACTGTGTAACATCTGCCTGCCTAACGAAGAACAGGGGGCCCATGCAGTCATTTGGGCTCTGCTGACGCCTCAGCTAATTATATGGGCATATGATCAAAAACTGTACAGACCTGTATAAAAATGATAAATTCTGATCTCTGTATGTACATGTTTACATATGTATGGCATGAGCAATTGTACAGACCATCAAATTATTTTATGAATAAAGTATATTTTTGAAATTAAAAAAAAGCGGACGTGTACTGACACCTGGTCACGGGCAGATGGGTCTATCCGCTCAAGGATAGATTACCTGTTTGTGTCCCGAACGCTCTCGGTCAGATCCACTGACGTCAAGCCGGTGTTCTTCTCCGACCACTGCCTCCTGCTGGCTGACTGTCACCTACAGGACGCGCAGCGGGCTGGTAAGGGAACGTGGAAGCTGAACACCAAGCTGTTGACCCCGGGAAACATTGAGGAGCTCAAGAGGGACTACGCAGGTTGGAGAACCATGAAGCCCCTCTTTGAGTCCCCAGCGGACTGGTGGGAAACAGTAAAAGGGAACATCAAGAGGTTCTTCATCCTCAAAGGTGTTCAGGAGGCGAGAGAGAGGCGGGGAAAACTGTCCCAGCTCCAGGAAAGTATGCAGAACCTGCTCCTGCTGCAGACGATGGGGGTGGATTTTACGGAGGACCTCAAGGAGGTGAAGGACCAGCAAGCCTCGCTCTTTGCTTCGGAGGCCTCCAAGATAATCTTCCGGTCCAGGGTCCGCTCGGTGGAGCAGGACGAGACATGCTCACGTTTCTTCTTCCAGAAGGTGCACAAAGAGAGCTCTGTGCTCAGCAGCCTGAAGGAAGAAGATGGCTCGATAACGTCATCTCAGGCTGACGTCATGAGGATCAGTAAATCCTTCTACGCCAGTCTGTATGACGCGAAGCAGACTGACAGCGCGCCCTCCCAATCGTTCCTGTCCTCTATCATGGAGGTCTTAGACGACAGAACACGGGAGAGGCTGGACCAGCCGCTATCTCTGGACGAGCTGACCAAGGCCCTCGAGTCCTTCGAAAAGAATAAAACTCCCGGAAGCGACGGCTTACCAGTCGAGCTCTATTCCGCTCTGTGGGACTTGATTTGCCAGGATCTGCTGGAGGTGTATGTCAGTATGCTTCGGGCAGGTACCATGAGTGAATCCATGAGGAAAGGCATCATCACCCTCGTCTACAAGCGGAAGGGGGAGAGGGAGAAACTCAAAAATTGGAGACCAATCTCACTGTTGAATGCAGATTACAAAATTCTGTCAAAGGTAATCGTCAACCGGGTCAGGTCTGCTCTGGGGTCGGTGATTCCCCTGACCAAACCTGTGCTGTGCCGGGCAGGAAGATCGCTGAGAGTCTCGCACTCCTCAGGGATACGATCGCCTACGTGCAGGACAGAGGGTTGGACACCTGCCTGATCAGCCTGGACCAGGAGAAAGCCTTTGACAGGATATCACACAGGTATATGAGAGATGTTCTCTCCAAAATAGGCTTTGGGGAGGGAATCTGCTATTGGATCAGACTGCTCTACGCCAACATTGTCAGTGCAGTCTCAATCAATGGATGGGAATCAGATAGCTTCCCAGTCAGATCTGGAGTCAGGCAGGGCTGCCCTCTCTCTCCTGCCTTGTTTGTGTGCTGCATAGAGTCATTTGCCGAGTCCATCAGGAAGGATGCGAGCCTGAGAGGGGTGACTATTCCTGGCAGCGGGGGCCTGCAGGTTAAGGCCTCACTGTACATGGATGATGTCACCGTTTTCTGCTCGGATCCACTGTCCGTGCACAGTCTCATGTGCATATGTGACCAGTTCGAACGGGCCTTGGAGGCCAAGGTAAACCGAGGCAAGAGTGAGGCCATGCTCTTCGGGAACTGGGCCGACCAATCCTCGATCCCCTTCACCATCAGGACCGACCACCTGAAGGTGCTGGGTATTTGGTTCGGAGGGGCTGGGGCATACGCCAAGTCTTGGGAGGAGCGTATCAGCAAAGTGAGGCAGAAACTGGGCAGATGGAAGCTACGGTCGCTCTCCATCGCGGGAAAAAACCTGGTCATCAGGTGTGAGGCACTGTCATTGCTGTTATACGTGGCACAGGTCTGGCCTATTCCCAGAACCTGTGCCGCTGCAGTCACCCGGGCCATCTTCCAGTTTATATGGAGGTCAAAGATGGACCGGGTCTGAAGGGACTCGCTGTACAAAGATCTGGGCAATGGGGGAAAAAATACACCCAATGCCACCCTCACCCTGATGGCCACCTTTTTGTGTGGCTGCATCAAGCTGTGCGTGGATCCCCGGTACGCAAACACCAAGTGTCACTGCGTACTGAAGTTCTACCTGTCCCCGATGTTGCGAAGGATGGGCCTGACCTCGCTGCCATGGAACGCTCCAAGTAGTTGGACCGTTCCGTATCACCTGTCCTTTGTGGAGAAGTTTATGAAGAAAAACACCTTTGACCACAAGTCCATCAGGAAGTGGTCAGCATGTAGTGTCCTTGAGACCCTTCGGGAAAAGGAGAGCGCGGATCCTGTTCAGCGGTTCCCTGAGCATACTGTCAAAGCCATTTGGCAGAATGCCTCATTGCCAGAACTTTCCAACAAGCACCAAGACATGGCTTGGCTGGTGGTGAGAAGGGCTCTGCCTGTGAGATCCTTTATGCATGCCCGGACTCTCAGCTGCACCGCACGCTGCCCTCGAAGCGGCTGCGGGGGGGACGAGACTGTCACATACCATCTTCTGGAATGTGCCTATGCAGAGGAAGTCTGGAGAGGAATGCAGTGATGTTTGTCGAGGTTCGTCCCGAGCAGCGCCGTGACGCGGGACTCCGGGCACAACAGTCTGTTCCCCGGGACGCACACCGAGACGAACATCAACTGTGCCTGGAAGATCATCAACTCGGTGAAGACGCTCTCTGGGTGGTCCGGAACCTGTTGATCTTCCAGCTGAAGGAGTTGACCCCGACTGAGTGTTGCAGACTGGACTACATGTTGAGGGACGCGCTGAAGCTTGGGGCAGCTGCCGCCAAGGCGCGGTGGGGAAAGACAACCGTGTAACATCTGCCTGCCTAAAGAAGAACAGGGGGCCCGCGCAGTCATTTGGGCTCTGCTGACACCTCAGCTAAAAATATAATCGTACAGACCTGTAAATAGGAATGATTATTCTGTTTTCCTGTAAATGTAAATGGAATGTTTATATATGTATGGCATGTCCAACTGTACAGACCATTAAAGTATTTTATGAATAAAGTATATTTTTGAAATTAAAAAAAAGTCAGCCTTTCCTCCCTGGGGTCAGTATCAGAGACACAGTGGGGTCAGTCTGCTCTCCCCTGGGTCAGTGACAGAGACACAGGGGGTCAGTCTGCTCTCCCCTGGGTCAGTGACAGAGACACAGTGGGGTCAGTCTGCTCGCCCTGGGTCAGTGACACAGACACAGTGGGGTCAGTCTGTTCCCCCGGGTCAGTGAAACACAGAGGGGTCAGTCTGCTCCCCCCTGGGTCAGTGACAGAGACACAGTGGGTTCAGTCTGCTCCCCCTGGGTCAGTAACACAGACACAGTGGGGTCAGTCTGTTCCCCCGGGTCAGTGAAACACAGTGGGGTCAGTCTGCTCCCCCCTGGGTCAGTGACAGAGACACAGTGGGGTCACTCTGCTCTCCCCTGGGTCAGTGACACACAATGGGATCAGTCTGCTCTCCCCTGGGTCAGTGACAGAGATACAGTGGGGTCAGTCTGCTCCCCCTCGGTCAGTGAAACACAGTGGGGTCAGTCTGCTCCCCCCTGGGTCAGTGACAGAGACAGTGGGATCAGTCTGCTCCCCCTGGGTCAATGACACACAGTGGGGTCAGTCTGCTCTCCCTGGGTCAGTAACACAGACACAGTGGAGTCAGTCTGCTTCCCCTGGGTCAATGACACACAGTGGGGTCAGTCTGCTCTCCCTGGGTCAGTAACACAGACACAGTGGGGTCAGTCTGTTCCCCCGGGTCAGTGAAATACAGTGGGGTCAGTCTGCTCCCCCCTGGGTCAGTGACAGAGACACAGTGGGGTCACTCTGCTCTCCGCTGGGTCAGTGACACACAATGGGATCAGTCTGCTCTCCCCTGGGTCAGTGACAGAGATACAGTGGGGTCAGTCTGCTCCCCCTCGGTCAGTGAAACACAGTGGGGTCAGTCTGCTCCCCCCTGGGTCAGTGACAGAGACAGTGGGATCAGTCTGCTCCCCCTGGGTCAATGACACACAGTGGGGTCAGTCTGCTCTCCCTGGGTCAGTAACACAGACACAGTGGAGTCAGTCTGCTCCCCCTGGGTCAATGACACACAGTGGGGTCAGTCTGCTCTCCCTGGGTCAGTAACACAGACACAGTGGGGTCAGTCTGCTCTCCCCTGGGTCAGTGACACAGACACAGTGGGGTCAGTCTGCTCCCCCGACATCAGTGACAGAGACACAGTGGGGTCAGTCTGCTCTCCACTGGATCACTTGCATCTGGAAGGACAAGGGCAGCAGATACATGGGAACACCACCCCCTGCAAGTTCCCCTCCAAACCACTCACAATCCTGACTTGGAAATATATCGCCGTTCCTTCGGTGTCAATGGGTCAAAGTCCTGGAATTCTCTCCCTAAGGGGCACATTGTGGGTCTATCTACATCACACGGAGTGCAGTGAGTTCAAGAAGACAGCTCACCATCACCTTCTCAAGGGGCAACTAGGGACAGGCAAAAAACACTGGCCCAGCCAGTGCTGCCTATATCCCACGGGTCAATGAAAAATATCATTCCACAGTTTGGGAACAATGGGACCGTCCCTTTGGCTTCAATGGAGAGTTTTATTTATTCAGAAGGTAATGAATTTGTGTAGCCAGAGGTTTTACTGTGTTACTGATCTTCCCTCTGAACGTAGACAGCGTTGCTGCATAAATAAATCTGTTTGTACAACAACGTAACCTCTGCAGCATGTAACCAACAACACTGAACACTAACAGAAATGGTGGGTAATCATCAGGATTGATGCCTCGAATGACATAATCTCAGAAATCTACAACATTGATGAACCACGGGAGGATGAAGCTCCCAGAGATGGTGAAGAGCAGAATCACAGCCTTCCTTCTGCTCTCCATCTCTGGGTCTCTGCGGGTCTCTCCTTTGCTCTCACCCTTCAGCCTTTTCGTGATCAACTGGTCACTAAAATAGAACATCACACATTACAGCACAATACAGGCCCTTCGGCCCTTGATGTTGCACCGACCTGTGGAACAATCTGAAGCCCATTCATCTGACACTATTCCATTTTCATCCATATGTTTATCCAATCACCAATCAAATGTCCTTAAGGCTGGTGAGTCTCTAACTGTTGTAGACAGGGCGTTCCATGCCCCAACTACTCTGACATCTGTCCTGTATCTATCACCCCTCAATTTAAAGCTATGTCCCCTCATGCAAGCCATCACCATCCGAGGAAAAAGGCTCTCACTGTCCACCCTATCGAACCCCCTGATTATCTTGTATGTCTCAATGAAGTCGCCTCTCAGCCTTCTCTCTAGGATTGTGACAGAGGGATACTGAAGGAATTGCACAATTCAAAAGGCTGTTCTGTCTTGGAGAGAGGGAGAGAGACAACTGATGGTGAGTTTAACCAAAGTACCACCTCACCTCTCTCTCTCTCACACCAGCCATCCCGCCAACTGTGCTAACTGAGCCCCTACAGCCTAGTGGCTGGACGGCTGGTTTGTGATGTAGAGTGACACCAACATCCGATGTTGGATTTGGTGCTTGGCAACGAACCTGGCCAGATGTCAGATCTCTCAGTGGGAAAGCATTTTGCTGATAATGATCATAACTCCATGACCTTCACTATAACCATGGAGAGGGATAGGAACAGATGGTCTGGGAAAGTATTTAATTGGGGGAGGGGGAATTACAATGCTATCAGGCAGGAACTGGGGCATCTAAATTGGGAACAGATGTTCCCAGGGAAATGCTCAACAGAAATGTGGAGGTTGTTTAGGAGGACAGGTTTGTCCCACTGAGGTAAGGAAGGGATGGTAGGGTGAAGGAACCTTGGGAGACAAGGGATGTGGAACATCTACTCAAGAGGAAGAAGGAAGCTTACTTAAGGTTGAGGAGGCAAGCATCAGACAGGGCTCTAGAGGGTTACAAGGTAGCCAGGAAGGAACTGAAGAATATACTTAGGAGATGTAGGAGGGTGCATGTAAAGGCTTTAGGAGGCAGGATGAAGGAAAACCCCAAGGCGTTCTACACTGATGTGAGGAACAAGAGGATGGTTAGAGTGAGGGTTGGGCCAATCAGGGACAGTGGAGGGAACTTGTGCCTGGAGTCGGAGGAGGAGGTAGTGTTGGTCCTCAATGAATACTTTGCTTCATTATTCACTACTGAGAGGGAACTTGATGTTTGTGAAGACAGAGTAAAACAGGTTGTGTTAAAAAGGAGGATGTGCTGAAAGTTTTAAGGATAGCTAACTCCCCCTGGCAGGAAGGAATATACGCAAGGTTACTACAGGAAGTGAGGGAAGAGATTGCTGTGCCTTTGACGATGATCTTTGTGTCCTTATTGTCCACTGGAGTAGTGCCAAATAATTGGAGGGTGGCAAATATTATTCCCTATTCATGATAGGGAATAGGGTCATCTTAGGAATTGCAAACCAGTCAGTTTTACTTATGTGTTGGGCAAATTATTGGAGAGGATTCTGAGACACAGGATTTATGATTACTTGGAAAACCATAGTTTGGTTAGAGATAGTCAGCATGGCTTTGTGAGGGGCAGGTCATGCCTCACAAACCTTATTGAATCCTTTGAGGATGTGACAAAATGCACTGAGGAAGGTAGAGCAGGGGATGTGGTGCACATGGATTTCAGCAAGGCATTTGATAAGGTTGCCCATGGGAGGCTCATTCAGAAAGTAAGGAGACATGGGATACTGGGAAATTTGGCTGTCTGGATACAGAGTAGGCTCGTCCATAGAAGACAGAGGCTGGTAGTAGATGGGAAGTATTCAGCCTGGAGCTTGGTGACCAGTGATGTTCCGCAGGGATGGTTCTGGGACCTCTGCTCTCTGTGATTTTTATAAATGACCTGCATGAGGAAGTGGAAGGTTGGGTTAGTAAGTTTGCCAATGACATGAAGGTTGGTGGAGTGGTGGATAGTGTGGAGGACTGCTCTAGGGTTGAAGGCAGCATTCTTGGCAGTGTGGAGGAACAGAGGGATCTTGGGGTCCATGCCTATTGATCCCTCAAAGTCACCCAGCGCCCACCAAATTTGTTGAGGCAACTTATAGCGTGTTTGCTTTCATTAGCAGAGGGATGAGGTTATGCTGCAGATCTAAGAGCCATGAGGTTATGCTGCAGATCTATAGAGCCCTGCTTAGACCACACTTTGAATATTGCGTTCAGTTCTGGTTGCCTCATTATAGGAAGGATGTGGAAACTTTAGAGAAGGCACTGCCTGGACTGGAGGGCATGTCTTATGAAGAAAGGTTGAGGGAGCGAGGGTATTTCTCACTGGAGTGAAGAAGGATGAGAGCTGACATGATGGAGATATACAAGGTGATGAGAGACACAGATAGAGGGAATAGACAGTGATTTTTTCCCTGGGCGGAGATGGTCATCATGAGGGGGGTATCATTTTAAAGTGATTAGAGGAACTTTTAGGGGAGATGTCAGATGTAGGTTCTTAACACAGACAGTGGTGGGTGTGTGGAATACACTACCAGCAGTGGTAGCAAAGTCAGATAGATTAGGAACAATTAGAACATAGAACATAAACATGACAGCGCAGTACTGCCTTCGGCCCTTATTGTTGTGCCGACCTGTGTAATTAGTCTGAAGCCTATTTATCCTACACTATTCCATTTTTATCCATATGATTATCCAATGACCATTTAAATGCCCTGAAAGTCGGTGTCTACTACAGTTGCAGGCAGGGCGTTCCATGCCCCGACGACACTCTGTGGAAAGAAACTACCTCTGACATCTGTCCTATATCTATCATCCCTCAAATTAAAGCTATGTCCCCTCATGCTAGCCATCACCATCCGAGGAAAAAGCTCTCACTGTCCACCCCATCCAACTCAGTGATTATCTGTATCTCACAATTACGTCATCTTCTTCTTTCGAATGAAAAGAGACTCAACCTTATCAAACTGGGTGGCAACTTTCAGGGATCTATGGACCTGGATGCTGAGATCTCTTTGCTTATCTACACCACCAAGAATCTTACCATTAGCCCAGTACTCTGTATTCTTGTTCCTCCTTCCAAAGTGAATCACCTCACACTTTTCCACATTAAGCTCCATTTGCCACCTCTCAGCCCAGCTCTGCAGCTTATCTATGTCCCTCTGTAGACTGCAACATCCTTCAGCACTATCCACAACTCCACCGACCTTATTGTCATCCACAAATGTACTAACCCATCCTTCTACACCCTCATCTAGGTCACTTATAAAAATGACAAACAGCAGTGGACCCAAAACAAATCCTTGTGATACACCACTAGTAACAAACTCCAGGGTGAATATTTCCGACCACCCTCTGTCTTCTTTCAACCAGCCACCTTCTGATCCAAACTGCTGAAACACCCTCAATCCCATGCCTCTGTATTTTGTGCAATTTAAGTGACTCTTGAATAGGCACATAGAGGAGAGAACAATAAAGTCAGATAAATGGTCGGCACAACATCGAGGGCTGAAGGGCCTGTACTATGCTGTATTATAGTATGTTCTATGTTAACAGCACAGGTTCAATCCCCACACTGGCTGAGATCATCATGAAGGTCCTACCTTCCCAACCTCATCGTTCCCCTGAGGCACGGTGACCCTCAGGTTAAACTCACGGCCAGTTGTTTCTCACTAATGAGAGAGCAGCCCTATGGTTCACTGAGACTTCAGGGACTTTACTGAAGGAATATATACCCAAGTCAGGATGGTGAATGGCTTGGAAGGGAACATGCAGGTCATGGTGTTCTCATGCATCTACTGCCTTTGTCTTTAGGAAGGTAGTGGCCATAGATGTTGAAGGTGATGTCTCCGGAGCATTGGTGAGTCTCTGCAGTGTGTGTTGTCAATGATACTCAGTGCTGCTACTGAACACCGGTGGTGGATGGACTGAATGTTTGTAAATGCGGTGCCGATCAAACTGGTTACTTCATCGTAAAAGAGAAAATGTTGGAGAAACTCAGCAGGCCTGGTGTAACTGTGAAGAGAGAAAGAGAAGGAATGTTTCTAGTCCGACATGACACCCTGTCAGCACTGTTCTAAAGGAGGGTGATATTGGACTCAAAAGTTTAACTTTATGTATCTCTGCAAAGGTGTTGCCAGATTTGCTGAATTTCTCCAGCACTTTCTGATTTCATTTCGGATTTTGAGTGTCTGCAACATTGTGCTTTTATATGGCTGCTTGGTCATGCTGGGATCCCATTTCTTGAGGGATCTTGGAGATAATTCCATTCAGGCCAGTGGGGAATATTCCATCACACTCCTGACGTGTGCCTTGGAGATGGTGGAGAGGCTTTTGGAGCCATGAGGTACATCCCTCACTGCAGTCTCCCTGCCCCCTGAGCTGCTCTTGGAGCCACAGTACTTACATTGTAAATCCATTTCATTTTCAGCTCAATGGAACTCCCAGCTTGTTGTTTGTATGGGATTCAACAACAGCAAAGCCTTGAATGTCAAAAGGCGTTATTTATGTGATCTTTTCTTGGAGGTGATAATTGTTTTGCATTTGTGTGACACGGATGTTAATTGCCACTTGTCAGCCCAGGCCTGGAACATATAACATTGAACATTACAGCACCGTACAGGCCCTTCGGCCCTCGATGTTGTGCCAACCTGTGAAACCAATCTCAAGCCCATCTAACCTACACCATTCCATTATCATCCATATGTTTATCCAATGACCATTTAAATGTTCTTAAAGTTGGCAAGTCTGCTACAGTTGCAGGCAGTGTGTTCCATGCCCCGACTACTCTCTGAGTAAGGAAACTACCTCTGACAGTAAAGCTCTGTCCAAGGAAAAAGGCTCTCACTGTCCACCCTATCTAATCCTCTGATCATCTCTATGAAGTCAACTCTCAACCTTCTTCTCTCTAACAAAAACAGCCTTCTCTCATAAGACCATCTCTCCATACCAGGCAACATCCTGATAAATCATCTCTGCAACCTTTCCAATGTTTCCACATCCTACTTTTAATACGGTGACCAGAACTGTACACAATACGCCAAGTGCAACCGCACCAGAGTTTTGTACAGCTGCAACATGACCTCATGGCTCTGAAACTCAATCCCTCTATTAATAAAAGCTAATACACTGTGCGCTTTCTTAACAACCCTATCAACCTTAGTGGCAACTTTCAGGGATCTATGTCCATGGACACTGAGATCTCTATGCTCACCACACCATCAAGAATCTTGCCTTTAACCCAGTATTCCGCATTGCTGTTCCTCCTCCCAAAGTGAATCACCTCACACTTTTCTGCATTAAACTCCATTTTCCACTTCTCAGCCCAGCTCTGCAGCTTATCTTTGTCCCTTTGTAACCTGCAGCATCTTTCTGCATTGTCCACAACTCCACTGACCTGGTGTCATCTGCAAATTTAATGAACCCATCCTTCTACATCCTCATCCAAGTCATTTATAAAAATGACAAACACCAGTGAACGAAAAACAGATCCTTGCGGTACACCACTAGTAACTGAACTCCAGGATAAACATTTCCCATCAACAACCACCCTTACAGCTCGCCAATTTCTGATGCAAAAAGCGAAATCACCCTCAATCCCATGTTTCCGTGACTCCATATTTTGTGCAATAGCCTATCATGGAGATCCTTATCAAAAGCCTGACTGAAACCAATATACACCACATTGACCACCTAATCTGCTGCTTGGTCATCTTCTCAAAGAACTGAATAACGTTTGTGAGGCACGATCTACCCTTCACAAAACCATGTTGACTAGCCCTAATCAACTTCATCCTTTCTGGATGATTGAAGGATGATTATAAATCTGAACTCTTATAACTTTCTCCAACATTTATCCATAATCAAAGTAAGGCTCACTGGTCTATAATTACAGGGTTGTCTCTACTCTCCTTCTTGAACAAGGGGACAACATTTACTGTTCTCCAGTCTTCTGGCACTATTCCTGTCGACAATGACGATATAAAGATCAAAACCAAAGTCTCTGCAATCTCCTCCCTGGCTTCCCAGAGAATCCGAGGATAAATCCCATCTGGCCCAGGGGACTTATCTATTTTCACACTTTCCAGAATTGCTAACACTTCCTCTTATGAACCTCAATCCCGTCTTGTCTAATAATCTGGATCACTGTATTCTCCTCGACAACATTGTCTTTTTCCAGTGTGAATACTAATGAAAAGTATTCAGTTAGCGCCTTTCCTATCTCCTTGGACTCCACACACAACTTCCCATTATTGTCCTTGACTGGTCCTAATCTTACTTTCGTCATTTTTTTTATTCCTGATATACTGATAGAAAGCTTTAAGGTTTTCCTTGATGTGACCTGCCAAAGACTTCTCATGTCCCCTCCTGGCCCTTCTTTGCTTTCTCTTTTGGTCCTTCCTGGCTCAAGCACCTAACTGAACCTTCATGTCTCATCTTTACATAAGCTCCTTCTTCCTCTTTACAACAGATACAACTTCATTACTAAACCATGGTTCCCTTGTTCCACCACCTCCTCGCTGCCTGACAGGTACATACTTATCAAGGACATGCAGTAGCTGATCCTTGAAAAAGGTCCACATTTCAATTATGTCCATTCTCTGCAGTTTCCTTCCCATCCTATGCATCCTAAATCTTGCCAAATCACAGCATAATTACCTTTCCCCCAACGATATCACTTGACCTGCGATATATTGCTGTCCCTTTCCATCACTAAAGTAAATGTAACCTAATTGTGGTCACTATGACCAAAGTGCTCACCTATCTCCAAATCAAACACCTGCCTGGGTTCATGACCCAGTGCCAAATCCAATGTGGCTCGTCCCTTGTTGCCTGTCTACATACTGTGTCAGGAAATGCTCCTGCACACATTGGACAAAAACTGACCCATCTAAAGTACTTGAACTACAGTGTTTCCAGTCAATATTTGGAAAGTTAAAGGCCCCCAGAACAACGACCCTGTTACTTTCTCTCCTATCCAGAATCATCTTTGCAATCCTTTCCTCTATATCTCTGGAAGGCTACAGAAACTCCCAATATCATGACCTCTGCTTTCCTATTTCTAACCTCAGCCTATTCGACCTCAGTGGACCAGTCCTCATCAAATGTCCTTTCTGCCACTATAATACTATCCTTGACTAACATAGCCCCACCTCCCCCTCTTTTACCACCTTCCCTGTGCTTACTGAAACATCTAAACCCCGGAACTTGCAACAGCCTTCCTGTCCCTGCTCGATCCAGGTCTCTGAAATGGCCACAACATCGAAGTCCCAGCCCATGCTGCAAGGTCACCCACCTTATTCTGGATGCTCCTGGCGTTGAAGTAGACACACTTGAAACCAACGTGCTGCCTGCCGCTGCATTCCTGCAACATTGAAACCCTATTCAGGACCTCATTGTTCTCAATCTCCTGTGCACGGATGCTACAATTCAGGTTCCCATCTCCTGCTGAATTAGTTTAAACCCTCCCAATGAGCATTAGCAAACCTGCCCCAGGTTAGTGTACCTCTCTGGTTCAGGTGTAGACCATCCTGTTTGTAGAAGACCCACCTACCCCAGAATAAGCCCCAATTATCCAGGTATCTAAATCCCTCCCTCCTGCATCATCCCTGTAGCCACATGTTCAACTGTTTCCTCTCCCTATTCCTTACTAGCATGTGGCATAGGTAACAAACCAGAGTTGATATCTCAGTTTGTTCCAGCTCTAAACTTCCAGAATATCTGCTTTAAAACCCCATCCCTTTTCCTACCCATGTCGTTGGTGGCTATGTGGACCATAAGTTGGGGCTGTTCTCCCTCCACCTCAAGGATTCCGAAAATACGACCTGAGACGTCATGAAACCTGGCACTTGGTAGGCAGCACATCAACCATAATTCTATCTCGTTCCTACAGAATCTCCTATCTGTCCCCTGACTGTGAAGTCCCCAATGACGAATGCTCTGCTCCTCTTTCACTTCAAACAGCAAAGAGCCAAGAACATTTACAGCCCAAGAACAGGCCCTTCGGCCCTCCAAGCCTGAGCCAACTCAAATCTACTGTCTAAACCTGTCGCCCAATTCCTAAGCATCTATATCCCTCTGCTCCCCACCTACTCATGCATCTGTCCAGTGGCATCTTAAATGAATCTAACATACCTGCCTGTACTACGTCTGCTGGCCACGCGTTCCAGACAACTACCATCTTCCGTGTAAAGTACTTGCCGTGTGTATCCCCCCTTAAACTTTTCAGCTTTCACCTTGAAAGCGTGACCTCTCATTACTGAATCCTTCACCCTGGGAAAAAGCTTATCTCTATCTACCCTGTCTATACCCTTCATACCCTCAATCAGGTCCCCCCTCAATCTCCTTTTTTCTAATCCTTCCTTTCTGAACAACATGGACAGACTCTGTGCCAGAGACTTGTGCCCATTGCTTACCCCTGGTAAGTTGTCCCTCCCCAGCAGTATCCAAAACAGTATGCTTGTTATTGAGGGGAACGGCTACAGGGGGTCCCTGCACTGTCTGCCGGTTCCCCTGTAACTCATCTACCTTTCCCCTGTACCTGAGGTGTAACTACCACCCTGTAACTCCTCTCAATTACTCCCTCAGCATCCTGAATGATCCGAAGTTCATCCAGCTCTGTCTCCAGTTCCCTAATGCCGTTTCTGAGGAGCTGAAGTTGCCCGGATCTTGCTGCAGAGCCACATGAAGTGCTTCAGTATCTGAGGAGGGAAGAATGCTGCTGAACATTGTGTGAGTATTAGCGAACCCTCGGACCCATGACATTCTGCCTGAGGGAAGGTCAGTTATACAGTCACTAAAGATAGTTAGGGCTAGGACACAATCTTGAGGACCTCCTGCTGTGAGGGTCTGGTGCTTAGATGGCTGACCTCCACCAACCGCACCAATTGCTGTGGGTCTGGAGTCACATGTAGCCCAGACAAGACAAGGACAGCCCTAATCCCTAAAGGGCATTAGAGAACCAGATGGATTTTAGCAACAATTGACAAGGGTTTTGTGGTCAACATTACTGTCATAATTCCACATGTTTATTAAATTGAAGTTCTGACATCTGTCATTGATAGAATTTGACCCGGGTCCACAATAAGAGTTGGGGAGTATCTGAATATGAGTCAGTTCGATGGCTGGCCTCCTGGCTGATTCAGAATCCAACTTGACATTTCTGAACCAATTATGAAATAGAGATTTAAGATTTATTATTTAATCATTGAGTGTAATATTATTTTGTCTCTATTTGGTTCCAAGAAAATTGGAAAATACAGACAGACTAAATGGGGGATGTCAACTAGATGAACTTGAATCCTATCTGAACGATTGTGAGATCACCCAATCTGATTCTGATTGAGATAGGTTAGTGATTTCACTTCATACATTGTTTAAAGGAAATCTAGATGAGCAGAGTAAATTGTTTTCCCATGCAAAAGAAAGTATCATATAGAAAGGCAGAAATATTATTTACATGTGTGTGATGTATATCTTGTCTGTGTGTGTGTGTGTGTGTGACAGACAGACAGACAGAGAGAGAGAAAGAAGGGGAGAGGGAGAGAGAGAGAGATAGAATCATAGAGATGTACACTACAGAAACAGTTCCTTTGGTTCAACTCATCCAGATATCCTCAGTTAATCCCATCCCATTTGCCAGCACTTGGCCCACACTAAACCCTTACTGTTCATATACCCATCTGGGTGCCTTTTAAAAGTTGCAATTGTACCAGCCTCCACCACTTCCTCTGTTAGCTCATTCCATACACGCACCACCTTCTGCATAAACAAGTTACCCCTTAGGTCCCTTTTAAATTTCTCCTCATGATTTTATAAACCTCTATAAGGTCACCCCTCAGCCCCCGATGCTCCAGGGAAAACAGCCCCAGCCTATTCAGCCTTTCTCACAGGTCAAATCTTCCAACCTTGGCAACATCCTTGTAATCTTTTCTGAAACCTTTCAAGTTTTACAACATCCTTCTGAAAGGAGGGAGACCAGATTTGCATACAGTATTCCAAACGTGGCCTAACCAATGTCCTGTACAGATGTAACATGACCTACAACTACTATACTCAATGTACTGACCAATAAAGGAATGCATGTCAAACACCTTCTTCACTCTCATATCTCCTGCAACTTTCAAGGAACTATGAACCTGCGCTCCAAGGTCTCTGTTCAGCAACAAACCCATTAGTGTATAACTCCTGCTCTGATTTGTCTTTTCAAAATATAGCACCTCACATTTATCTAAATTAAACTCCATTTGCCACTCCTTGGCCTATTGACCCATCTGAACAAGATCCTGTATACTCTGAGGTAACCTCTAATTTTGGTGTCATCTGCAAACTTACGAACGATACCTGCTATTTTCACATCCAAATCATTTATGGAAATGATGAAAAGCAATGGACCCAGCACTGATCCTTGTGGCACACCATGGATCACAGGCCTCCAGTCTGAAAAGCAACCCTCCATCACCAACCTCAGTCTTCTACCTTTGAGCCACTTCTGCATCCAAGTGGCTAGTTCTCCCTGAATTCCATGAGATCTAACCTTGCTAACCAGTCCACCGTGAAGACCCTTGTTGAATGCATTACTGAAGTTCATGTAGATCATGGCCACTGCTCTGCCCTCATCAATCCTCTTCACACGCACAGAGTCCTGCCGACTATCCCTAAACAGTCCTTGCCTTTCCAAATATATGTAAACCCTATCCCTTAGGATTACCTCCATCAACTTTTCCACCATCAATCAGGCTCACTGGTCTATAGATCCCTGGCTTTTCCTTACCACCTTTCTTAAACAGTGGCACCCCGTTAGGCAACATTCAGCCTTCCAGCGCCTCACCTGTGACTATCGATGATACAAATATCTCAGCAAGGGGCCCAGCAATCACTTTACTTGCTTCTCACTGATTTCTAGGGTACACCTGATCAGGTCCTGGGATTTATCCATCTTTATGCATTTTGAGATGTCCACTGTAACATGAACATTTTTTAAGCTGTCGCCATCTTTTTCCCCACATTCTATATCTTACATGACCTTCGCCACAGTAAACACTGATGCAAAATATTTGTTTAGTATCTTCCCATCTCCTGTGGTTCCACACAGAGGCTGCCTTGCTGATCGTTGAGGGGCACTGTTCTCTCCCTAGTTAATCTTTTATCCTGAATGTATTTATTGAATCTGTTTGGATTCTCCTTAACCCGATTTGCCAGCGCTATCTCATGTTCCGTTTTTGCCTTCCTGATTTCCCTCTTAAGTATATTCCTACTGCATTTATACTCCAATCAGGATTCACTTGTTCTCTGCTGCCTATACCTGACATATGCTTCCTTCTTTTTCTCAAATAAAATCTCAATTTCTCCCGTCATCCAGTATTCCCTGCACCTACCAGCCTTGCCTTTCACCCGAACAGGAACATACTGTCTCTGGACTCTCGTTATCTCATGTTTGAAGGCTTCCCATTGTCCAGCCCTGAGTAGCTTTGAGTGTGAGTTTAGAGATACAGACTCGATGGGGCGAAGGGCCACCTCTTTCCTGTATGATGTCATCATTCTATGATTTTGAACTGAGATTAATGATTATTCTTTTCTTTGTTTTGAGAAAATGTGACCGAGTGGAAGTTCCAGCTATAGGTGTGGTCAGTATCAGCTTCAGGTTCTGTGTTAGAGTGTTCATTCACAGAGAGAATTTCCCAAATCAGTTGTATTAACAAGGAAAGCAGTGGGATAACAGTGGGCAGGAGAACAGCTCTCAAAAACGTCAACAGCATGAGGCATTCAACGACTGATTAGCCTCAGCAGAGCAAAGAATATGAAAAGGTATTTAGATATCGATAGGATTGATAGTGAGTGAAATATTGCAAGTATTGTTACTTGAAAACATGAATGTTTGAGACTTAACAGGATCAGATCAATCCAGCCTTTGGGGTATTCAAATATAGCTGTAAATCTCAATGCTATCACATCATTAAAATAAACCTACTGTCGTAACTTGTTTGTTCAAAATGCGTTAAAAAATTTGAAGATGTAATCATAGTTTCCCGGTGGAGATACCACACAATATAAAACAAAGTATCTGGAATTGTGTCAGTTCCATCTCCAAGAGAATTCTCCGATTCCAACAGATTCCCAGCAGCAGGAAGGGAAAGGTTGTGTCACAAACAATGAAATGCATCTTCTCAGGGAAAGGATCGGTAGAGTGTATGAGACCATTCTGGCTGTCGTTGGTGTTCCTGGTAAGTGTTGGAACAACTTATATAAACCACTGCATTGAATCATCCTTATTTCTACAGATAACTGATAAATTATTATATTTCCACTTAGCAAGGCAAATCCTGATGTCTGACAATAATGTCCTCACTTATTTAGTTTAAAGTGAATAGTTTGTCAGTTCGGAGGTTCCTCAGTAATGTGCAGCATTGTGTGTTTCCCTATACTGTGCAGAGTGGGTTTACACCGAGGCCACATTGATGGAGTTTGGCTGAGCACTTGCAGCTTTCGGAAGACCACCCTCTCTCTGTGGTAGTTCACAGCCTGCTATCGGTCAGATGGGTTTTGTAAAAACCCACCTCTCAGTGATACCTGGTGTTTCCCATCCCTTGATGGAAAGGGATTGTGTTGGTGGATCTTGCTCAGGCAGCTCGCTCCAAATGGGAGCCCAGATACAGCAGGGCAATGGGTGGGTTCAGCAGGTCATTAGGAAATAATGGGGACTGCTGATAAGGCGATGTGCTGGAAAAGGCACAGCAGGCAAGGTTGCATCTGAGGAGCAGGCGAAATCGACTGCTGCTAACTCAAAAACATCCTGAGTATATGATCATGTTTCTGTGAGTAATCTGCTGCTCATGTTCTTCCCTATGTCCTTTAAAAGAGCAAATGATTCATTGAATGAGATTCTTTAAAATTCATATAACATGGAACAACAATTATCTTTGTGTCATCACTTACAGTCTGGGCTCATGCACAGAGGACGTTTCATTAATAACTTCAAATCTATTTTTCCTTTCTCTTACAGTTAGTCTCGTGGTGATTTTAATCTTAGCTCGGGGTAAATGTGGTCTTTCTGTGTGCAGCACTCGCTACCTGGTGGCCATGACAGTATCAGATCTACTGTTCATTGTTTTTCATATTATCCTTCACCGATTTCGACGTTATTATTATCCACTGTGTTTCCTGCACATCACTCCTGTTTGTGGTGTTATCTATGCCCTCAACCGCTTGACCATTGATTGTTCTGCGTGGTTCACCATTGCTTTTTCCTTTGATCGATTTGTTGCCATTTGTTTACATGAGATGAAAACTAAGTATTGCACAGGGAAAACTGCAACCAGGGTTCTAGCAACAATCTGCATCTTCTTTTGTTTAAAGAACATTCCCAACTCCTTTGTGTATAAACCTGGAAAGATGATCAACAATGTTCCATGGTACTGTTATATCAGGCCTGGTTATTATAATGACCCTCGGTGGATAGGTTTTAGATATTTTGAGACTTTTTTAACACCAATGTTCCCATTCACTTTTATTCTCTTTATCAACATTCTGACTGTCAGACATATCTTCGAGGCCATTAAGTTGCGGAAGGAACTGAGAGGTCAGAGAAAAACACAGAATGATCCAGAGGTAGAGAGCAGGAAGAATTCTGTGATTTTACTCTTTGCCATATCTGCCAGCTTCATACTTCTCTGGTTGTTGCATATTTTATATTTTTTTAATGCCGGTTATTCCTTGGATTCTGTTTCTTTTCGTCTCTTTGTTCAGATTGGAAACATGTTGAGGAACTTCAGTTGCTGCACAAATGCCCTTATTTATGTGGTGACACAGAAACATTTCAGAGACCAGTTAAAGTACGCCGTGACATATCCAGTTAGAACAATAATTCAATTGGTGAATCAATCCAAGTAACTGAGAGCCATCATTAGGTGCAGCAGAGAACGGAACGAGGAGTCCATGTGAGGAATGGACCGAAAGGAGAAGGAGGAGCAGCAACATGATAACACTCCTTTCCTCACGGGCAAGGAATGTCTCCATCTGAGGGGCAAAATGACAGAGACTGGAGGTGGAAAGCCAGTGTAAAGTGCTGTTAGTAATCAACAACAGTTAGTAGGACGTGGATCAACACAAGCAAAACCAAAAGAGGAATTAGATATTCATCCCAAGTAATCCGTTCTCAGTGAGTGAATTGGGTAGAAAAATAAATGATATGGAGGAAGGTGTAATCGTTCACTGCAGCCCAGAGAGGGAAATGCAAGGACAGGCTCCTGTCCCTCTTCCTCACTGAATTCTCTGAGCCACACATCTGGGCAAATTTTTCAACAAACGAGAAGTTTCCTGTTGAGAAAGGAAATAAAATATTGAAAAGATTCTGTGTCTTTTGATTGCACCTTTATTTTCACAATAATTTACTTTGTTTCCATTCAATTCCTCGTGTTGGTTCCTGGCAATCGCACTTTTAGATTTTCACATTGATCAGGAGGAAACCCCAAAGAGAAAAGGAATTTGATCAGTTTGTGAATACATGTGGCTTTCATTCTAAAACAATAAAATGCAAAGCAGGAGGAGACTAAGGCAGTCTGGACTAAACTATTTCTCTGATATCATTCAGTTGCTTTATTTGTTCCTTTCTACGAACCAGCTGAGGCATTGCTTGGGGAATCCAAGCCCAACCAGAGGGATTTCTGGACTCCCTCCCTGCACGTACCCAATGACCCAGCTCCCTCCCCGATTTCAGATGCTCCTTCAAATCTACCTCTTCATATAAGCTATCGTCACCTGACCGAGTATCACTTTCAGTGAATCAAATTAAACTCTGTTTGATTTGTCATGATAAAGGTCTTTTTAACTATGTTTGGGGACTGTGTTGTGGTAAAGTGCACAGTGATGGTGCTATCGTGGTTAGTGTAGCTGTCCTCCAAACAGGTGACCTGGGTTAGATTCCTGACAATTGCAAGTTGAGATTTGTCACATTGATCAATCGGAAACCACAAAGACAAAAGGAATTTGATCAGTTTGAAAATACATTTGTTTTTTGTTCCAAGACAATAAAATGCAAAGTAGGAGTAGACAAAGGCAGACTGGATGAAACTGTTTACCTGCTGCATTCTCTCACACCTCCTCACTCCCTCCCCCCTCTAATCCCACTAAGATGACTCTGGCTGTGCTCCATCCCTAGGGGAGGTATGCCCTGGGTAGAGGGGAGCTGGGAGCTGGGAGCTGGGAGCTGACTGGATGAGCTGGGACTTGGGCAGAGAAGGGATTTTCAGTGAGAGACTTGGGTATATTTCAAACAGGTTCTGGCAGCCATTTTCCCTTCAAAGAACAAAAGCATTTATAGCCCAGGAACAGGCCCCACGGCCCTCCAAGCCTGAGCCGATCCAAAGCCTCTGTCTAAACCTATCACCCATTTCCTAAAAATCTGTCTCCCTCTGCTCTACTCATGCATCTGTCCAGACATATCTTCAATGAAACTACCGTGCCTGCCTCTACTACCTCTGCTGGCAACGTGTTCCAGACACCCACCACTCTCTGTGTGAAGTCCTTGCCGTGTGTATCCCCATTTAACTTTTCATTTCTCACCTTGAAAGCATGACTTCTCATTATTGAATCCTTCACTCTGGGAAAAAGCTTATCTCGGTCTACCCTGTCTATACCCTTCATAATTTTGTAGACCTCAATCAGATTCCCCCTCAATCTCCTTTTTTCAAATGAAAACTATCCTCACCTACTCAACTTTCACCGTGTGCACTGAGCAGGGGGTGAGTATCTGTGGGTTTCTGTCTGTCTCTGTGTGTGAGAATGTGGGGAATGGTTGAATCTCAAAAGCAAGCCCCTGGAGCAGAGTCTGTCCTGAATGGGAGAGAAAGAGTGTGAGAGACCATCACGAGAGCTTAGACCAACCGGAATTGTGAATATCAATTGTTAAATCTCACTATATCTTTCCTTAGCACGTGCTTATGTCTGTCTGGTTTTTCCTCTTTTCTCTCTCTGTCCCTCTCTTTGCCTCTGTCTCTCACCCTCTGCCTGTATCACTCTACATCTCTCTCTCTCTCTCCCTCTCAACCTTTCTCTCTCTCTCTCTCTCTTACTGACAGCCTTTTCTTTTGCATTTTTCTCTCCTGTCTCTTCTTCCCACCTTTACTGTGTTCTTTCCCACTCTCTTGCTCTTTCTTCTTCTCTCATTTATCTCTCTCTTCCCTTCTCTTCCTTATCTTCCCTGTTTCTCTTGTTCAATCCTGAGATTAAATCTGCATTCCCCCCTTCAATATTGGACAACCTCCCATCCACTGCAAACTTAACCCCCGTCCCCCTCTATGGCTCCTGTCCCCCCCCCCCCCCATTACCCCTGTCCCCAACATGGCCCCTGTCCCCCTCTATTACCCCTGTCCCCTCTATGGCCCCTGCCCCCCTCCATTACCCCTGTCCTCTCCATTACCCCTGTCCCCCTCCATGGCCCCTGTCCCCCTCCATTACCCCTGTCCCCTCCATTACCCCTGTCCCCCTCCATGGCCCATGTCCCCCTCCATTACCCTTGTCCCCTCCATTACCCCTGTCCCCCTCCATGGCCCCTGTCCCCCTCCATTACCCCTGTCCCCCTCCATGGCCCCTGTCCCCCTCCATTACCCCTGACCCTCCATTACCCCGTCCCCCTCTATTACCCCATCCCCCTCCATGGACCCTGTCCCCCTCCATTACCCCTGTCCCCCTCCATGGCTCCTGTCCCCTCCATTACCCCTGTCCCCCGCCATTACCCCTGTCCCCCTCCATTACCCCTGTCCCCCTCCATGGCCCCTGTCCCCCTCCATGGCCCCTGTCCCCCTCCATTACCCTTGTCCCCTCCATGGCTCCTGTCCCCTCCATTACCCCTGTCCCCTCCATGGCTCCTGTCCCCTCCATTACCCCTGTCCCCCTCCATGGCTCCTGTCCCCCTCCATTATTCCTGTCCCCTCCATTACCCCTGTCCCCTCCATGGCTCCTGTCCCCCTCCATTACCCCTGTCCCCTCCATTACCCCTGTCCCCTCCATTACCCCTGTCCCCCTCCATGGCCCCTGTCTCCCTCCATTACCCCTGTCCCCTCCATTACCCCTGTCCCCTCCATGGCTCCTGTCCCCCTCCATTATTCCTGTCCCCTCCATTACCCCTGTCCCCCTCCATGGCCCCTGTCTCCCTCCATTACCCCTGTCCCCTCCATTACCCCTATCCCCTCCATGGCTCCTGTCCCCCTCCATGGCCCCTGTCCCCCTCCATTACCCCTGTCTCCCTCCATTACCCCTGTCCCCTCCATTACCCCTGTTCCCTCCATGGCTCCTGTCTAATTGCCTCCCTTGTGCAGCTTCATCAATCCTGATCTGTCTCTCTGTAGTCCGTCCATTAAGCACTCCCTGCATATAAAAGCCCCTCGGTATCTCCATCCATCAACAATACCCTTCCCCCTGCTGTGTCCCAGCCCCTGGGCTGGAGGGCAAAGGGCAGAGACGAACATGTCTTTTGACTGCGTACAGTAATGTCATGGAGTCATAGAGTCATACAGCACGGAGACTGACCCTTCAGACTAACCAGGCCACACCGACCATGTTCCAAAGCTAAACTATTCCCAACTTCCTGCGCTTGGCCCATGTCCCTCCAAACCTTTCCTATTCATGAACTTGTCCAAATGTATTTTAAACATTGTAACTGTACCTGCATCCACCATTTCCCCTGATAGTTCATTCCACATCCAACATTCTAAACCATTGCCCCTCATCTCCTTTTTCAATCTTTCTCCTCTCACCTTAAAAATATACCCCCAGGTTTGAACTCCCCATCCGAGGGAAAAGACCCTTATCATTCATCTTATCTGTGCCCCACATGATTGTTTAAACATCAATAAGGTCACCCCCTCACCCTCCAGTGCAACAGCCCATGTCTATATCTCAAACCCTCCATTCCTGACAACATCTTGGTAAATCTTTCCTGAACCCTCTCCAGTTTAATAATATCCTTCCTATAACAGGGCGATGAGAATTGCACACACTAATCCAGGAGAGGCCTCATCACTGTCCTGTACAACTTCTATATAATGTCACAACTCTGATACGCAAAGGTCTGAGCGATGAAGGTAAGCATGCTAAACACCTTCTTAACTACCCTGTCTAACTGGGATGCAAATTTCAAAGAAGTATGTCCCTGACCCTGAGGTGTCTCTCTGCTCTCCCACACTACCCAGGGCCCTACCGTTAAGTCCTGACCTTGTTTGTATTACCACAATGCAATACCTCACGTTTATCCAAATTAAACTCCTTCTGCTACTCCTCAGCCCATTGACCCAATTGATCAAGATCTCTTTGTAATCTTGGGTCACATTCTTCACTGTCTATTTTACCATTTTGGTGTCATCCACAAACTTACTAACCATTGCCTCCTACATTCCCATCCAAATGCTTTGTATAAATGACTAACAGAAGTGGAGCCAGTACCGCTCCCTGTGGGACACCGCTGGTCACAGGTCTCCATCTGAAAAACAATGATCCACCATCTTCTGCCAAAAGCCAATTCTGTATTCAGTTGGCAAGCCCACCCTGAATCCTATGTGATCTAACTTTACCAATTAGTCGATCATGCAGAGCCTCATCAAAGGCTTTACTAAAGGCCAAGCAAACACCATCTAACACTCTGTCCTCATCAATCATTTTGGTTACTTCCAAAAACAAACCCAATCAAATGGGAGACATGATTTTGCTCACACTAAATCAGACTGACCATCTCTAATCAATCCTTTCCTCTCCAACCTCTGTAAATCCTATCTTTCAGAATCATCTCTAAAAACCTACCCACCACCGAGGACAGACTCACAGGTCGATCGTTCCTAGACTTCTCCTCACATCCCTTCTTAAACAATGACACATTAGCCACACTCCAGTCCTCCAGTTCTTCACCTGTGTTTATTGATGATACAAATATTTCTGCTCGGGGCCCTGCAATCTTCTCTCTAACTTCCCACAACGTCCTGGGACACATTTGATCAGGTTTATCTATCTTTATGTTTTTTAAGATCTCCAGCACTTCCTCTTCTGTTTTCTGTGAACTGTTTCCAAAACATCAATATTTATATCCCTGATTTCTTCAGCCTCCATTTCTTTCCCAACAATAAAAATGGATGCAAAATATTTTTTATATCCCTCCCATCTCTTGAGGTTCAACACAAAGACAACCTTGTTGGTCTTTAAGGGGTCCTACTCTCTCTCCAGTTGCTCCCCCACTCAATGTATTTATGGAACCTCTTTGGATAATTTTTACCCTATCTGCCAAGGCTATCTCCTGTCCCCTCTTTGCCTTCCTCATTTCCTTCTAAAGAATGTCCCTACACTCTTTACAGTCTTCAAGACATTCAGTTGATCCTAATTGTCTCTCTAATAGTTGTATATTTTTTATTCTTGACTTGAACTTCGACATCTTTATTCATCCATTGTTCCCTGACCTTACCAGCCTTGCCTTTGACTCTAACACGAACAGAATGTTTCTGAACTCTTGTTGTCACACTTTGGAAGGCCTCCCTTGTCAGTCCTCCTTTTCCCTGTGATTAGTCTGCTCCAATCAACTTTTGAAAGTTCTTGTTTCATACCCTTTCATACCCATTTGCCTCACTCCAATTAAGAACTTTAACTTTTATCCTTTTACACAACTATTTTAAAGTTACTGGCATTATGATCACTGGCCCAAAAGTGTTCCCTGATCACACTTCAGTCACTTGCCCTGCCTTATTTCCCAAGAGAAGGTCAAGTTTTGATCCATCTCTCGTAGGAAGATTTATATATCTATTGCAAAAATTTTCTTGCAATTGGACAAGTTCTTCACCATCAAAAGCTTTAACATCATGGCAGTCTGAGTCAATGTTTGGAAAATTAAAATCCCCTACTATTACAAACTTATTATTCTTACATATATTTGAGATCTCTCGACATATTTGCTTCTCAATTGCCCTCTGACTATTGGGGAGCCGATATAAAACCCCACCAAGGTGATCATCCCTTTCTTATTTCTAACTTCAACCTATATATTTTCACTAAATGATCCCTCAGAAATACCTTCTCTAATTACAGGAGTAATATTTTCCTTCATCAAAAATGCCAGCCCTCCCCCTGCCTTGCCTCTTTCTATCCCTTCTGCACCATCTCAAACCCAGAACACTGAGCTGCCAGTCTTTTCCATTCGGCAGAAATGGGTACTGCAGATGCTGGAGATCAGAGTGGTGCTAGAAAAGAACAGCAGGTTAGGCACAACCAAGGAGCAGGAAAATCAATTTTGGATGAGGGAGAGAGAGAGTGGGAGCAGGCAGTGTGAGGGAGAGAGAGAGTGGGAGCGGGCCGAGTGAGGGAGAGAGAGAGAGTGGGAACTGGCAGTGTGAGGGAGAGAGAATGGGAGCGGGCAATGTGAGGGAGAGAGAGAGTCTGAACGGGCAGTGTGAGGGAGAGAGAGAGAGTGGGAACTGGCAGTGTGAGGGAGAGAGAGTGGGATTGGGCAGTGTGAGGGAGAGAGAGAGAGTGGGAGCGAGCAGTGTGAGGGAGAGAGAGAGTGGGAGTGGGCCGAGTGAGAGAGAGAGTGGGAGCAGGCAGTGTGAGGGAGAGAGAGAGTGGGAGTGGGCAGTGTGAGGGAGAGAGAGTGGGAATGGGCAGTGTGAGGGAGAGAGAGAGTGGGAGCGGGAAGTGTGAGGGAGTGAGAGTGGGAGCGGGCAGTGTGAGGGAGAGAGAGAGAGGGAGCGGGCAGTGTGAGTGGGAGATTGGGCAAGTTATCCAAGATTGTGGAAGAGGCACATTCGGCCCATCTGCTCCAGGCTGGCCATATTTCCTTTCCCTCTCTCTCCTTCTAGTATATATTTTCCTTCATTTCTGGAGTTCTGTCAAGAGGCAGCACTGGTGATGCATTGTGGGAAGTGTGCCAGCAACCGTGGGTCCTGAGTGCTGTCGGATGGCCATCTGGGGTGTGACCACAAGACATAGGACATAGGAGTGGAAACAAGGCCATTCAGCCCATCGAATCGTGGATGTGGCTGTGGGCCCGAGCCTACCATGGTCAGAGCAAGCCCGAAGTGTCAATGAGGGAGATACATAAATGATGAAAAGCGGTGGACCCAGCACCAATCAATGTGTCACACCGCTGGTCACAGGTCTCACAGGTTTCCATCGCCACCCTCTGTCTCCTACCTTCTGTATCCAAATGGCTAGTATTCTACTTGTATTCCACGTGACCTCATGTTTCTAAACATTTGACCATTCAGAACTTTGTTTTACGCCTTACTGAAGTCCATATAAATCACATTCACCACCCTGCCTTCATCAATCCTCTTCATTACTTCTTTAAAAAACTCAATTCAGTTAATGAAACATGATTTCCCAGCATGTTGACTAACTCTAATCTGTCCTTGTCTTTCCAAATTTATATAAATCCTCAGGATCCCTCAGGATCTCCCCTCAACATACTGCCCACCACCGATGTCAGGCTCACCAATCTACAGTTCCCTGGCTTCTCCTTCCCACATTTCTTGAACAATGACACCACGTTTGCCAACCTCCAGCCTTCTGGCACCTTATCAGTGACTATTGATGATATAAATATCTCAGCAAGGGCCCCAGTAATCATTTCCTGAGCTTCTCACAGAGCTCTCAGGTATAACTGGACAGGTCCTGGGGATATATCAACCTTTATATGTTTAAAGATGTCCATCACCTCTTCCTCTGTTATATGGGCATTTTGAAGATGTCCTTATTACAGTTATCCCAAGTTCTCATGCTTCCATCTCCTTCTTCACAATAAACACTGATGCAAGATGGGCTTGTTGATCCACAGGTGGGCTTGTTAATCTTTCAGGGACCCTATTCTCTCCATAATCACCCTTTTGTCTTTAATGTATTTATAAAATCCTTTTGGATTCTCCTTAACCCTATTTGCCAAAGCTATCTCATGTCCCATTTTTACCTTCCTTGTTTCCCCCTTATGTATACTTCTCCTGCCTTTATACTCTTCTTGAGATTCTCCCAATCCCTGCTGTCTATACCTGACATATGCTTCCTTCTTATTCTTGAACAAAACCTCATTTTCTCTAGTCATCTGTCTTTCCTTACGCCTACCAGCCTTGCCCTTCACCCTAATAGGAACGTACTGTCTCTCATTATCTCATTGTTGAAGGCTTCCAACTTTCCAGCCTTTACCTGTGAATACCCACATCCAATCAACTTTTGTAAGTTCTTGCCTAATATCATCAAAATTGGCCTTCTTCTAAATTAATATCTTTAACTTTTAGACCTGCTCTGTCTTTTTCCATCACTATTTTAAATCTAATAGGATTCGGGTCACTGGCCCTGAAGCGCTCCCTGACTGATAGCTCAGTCACCTGTCCTGCTTTATTTCCCAAGAGTGGGTCAAGTTTTGCTTCTTCTTTCGTAAGTACATCCAAATACTGAATCAGAACATTTGCTTGTGCACACTTCACAAATTCCTCTCTATCCAAACCCTTAACGCTATGGCAGTCCCAAGTCTCTGCTTTGGAAGAGATTCCAATGATCCAAAAATATGAATCCTTCTCCCCTCCACCAGCTCCTCAGCCACACATTCATCTGCTCTACCCTCCTGTTCCTACTCCCACTGGGACAAGGCACTGGGAGTAATCCAGATATTACTGCTGTCGGAGTGACCGCTGTCTCTGAGGCAAGAAGACTCTGAAGGCCTGGACAATTCAGCAGGAACAGCAGTTTATTCCAGCGGGAATCGATTACAGCCAGGAGAGGAACTCCAGACCATCACACAGGACAATCCAGCTCTCTCTGTCAAACACCCGCACAATACCATTCTTACACTTTCTGACATCAAAGTTATGTCAGTCTACAAACTAACTGTTATTGTGCAGTTGATCATATCAAGTCCACAAGTCAACCAACTGGGCGATGATTACATCAGGTCTGTAAATCAGTTGGCCAGGCAGTTAATTCCATCAGGTCTGTAAATTAATTACATCAAATTAATAATCCAATTAACTCGGCATTTTGAAGACATCAGGTCACTGTCTATTACATATCTACCGGTCAGATTCAAACATCCGGTGCCTGTTCGCTGATGTGGTCACTTGTTTATCTTGTAACCTTTGTCCCTGAATATCCTGTGATCTGCTGAGGGCCCTGCTCACCCATATCAGTTAATCATTCCCAATGTCTCCGTGGGCGAGCTGGCGTGTCTTTACTGATGCAGAGAGTCAATCACCTTCAAACATCTTATTCTATGGTTGTGTGAGATATTGTACTGTATGTTTCTTTATTTTTATATTAAGGTCCTTTATTTGCCAACCCACTCACAATCGCTCGGTGTTTACTCCTTCCGCATTTCATTCAGACATTCATCAAACTGTGGTCTCCCCACTCCCCAGCGCACTATCTCACCCGAAACTATGAAAAGATGAGAATACTAATCCCCCTCAGAACCATCTACTGGGACTTGAACAGCTTGCAGGACATCAAACAAGTTGTCTCCATCAGCACGGACCTGTTAGATACAGATTGAATGGGGTCTCTGTCCCCTTTAAGAAAGTTACCGTCAAATCGCGCCTCCGTGAAATGGAATGAATGAGGGAGGAGACCGGCAATAGGGAGTGAAATCTCAAAACCCAGCCGCGGGAATCCGTTTACTGAGCCCTCTGCTTTTATTAAGTACATCTATAATTTCTGATTTGGTTAAATCATATAAGCCTGATATTCTTTCCCGTACTCTCTACCCTAAAAGGACTCACACCCTCATCCCCCTCCTACAACTACCCTCCGGGATCGACTTTTTAAGTTCCTACCTAAATTCCTATTTTCTCTCCTCAGAACCTCGTCCTTTTCCCATCCTGTATCATGGGTTCCAATGTGTACAGCAACATCCTGCTGGTCCCTCTCCCCTTTGGGAATATTCTGCACCCTCTCTGAGATAGTTCTGAATTGTCTGTAGTGAGGGAATATTTGAATAACTGCCTGGACCCAGTTTGGAAGCTCTCTGGACAGATTTCAGATCCCATCATTGAATCACTCTTTATTGGAGGGACAGTGAGGTGCAGCAGCACTATATTTGAATTCAGGCCTTTCCGAAGCCGTTTTCAATGTATTTGGTCGGGCAGTGTGTTGGGAAGGTGACCCAGCTGGTTACTGCAGTTATTGAATTGAGTTGTGTACTCGGCTTATTGAAGTGAAAAATAGTTAAATTGTCTTCAAATGAAAAAATTAGTTTGGCCCGGCTTGATTTTAAAATTGAAAGTTATCAAGAGATGTCAACTCTTTATTGTAGAAAACATAAAACTGCCCTGCAGTATATTCCTCACAGACTAATCGAGCAACAATCGAACATAGTCACACTCACAGAATCCCACTTTACAGACAATGTCCTCGACAACACAATGACCATCTCAGGGCAGGTCCTGTCCCACTGGCAGGACAGAGCCAGCAGAGGGAACAGCTCCGTGGGATACAGTCAAGAGGGCTGTGCTCTGGAAGTGCTCAGCATTGAGCCAGACCCCATGAAGCCTCATGACATCAGGTTAAACACGGACACGGAAACATTCTGTGTGTCTTAAAAAGTATTAAGGTAAATAAGTCCCTGGGTCCTGATGGGATCGATCCCAGAATATTGAGAGAGACAAGAGAACAAATTGCTGCAGCATTGACAGACATCTTTGTATTCTCTCTGGCCACAGGTGAGGTCCCAGAGGACTGGAGAATAGCTGATGTTGTCCCATTGTTGAAGAAGGGTAGCAGGGATAATCCTGGGAATTACAGGCCTGTGAGCCTTGTGTCAGTGTTAAGGAAATGATTGGAAAAGATTCACATGGACAAGATCTATATGCACTTTAAAGAACATGGATTTATTAGTGACAGACAGCATGGTTGTGTGCGGGAGAGATCGTGCCTTACTAACTTGACCACGTTTTTTGAGGAGATGATGAAGATGATTGATGAGGGAAAACCAGTTGATGTTGTCCACATGGACTTCAGTAAAACCTTTGACAAGGTCCCTCATGGCAGACTGGTACAAAAGGTGAGGTGACATGGTATCAGGGTGAACTGGCCGGATAGACTTTCCTGTTTAGAACTGACTCAATCATAGGAGACAGAGGGGAGTGGTGGAGGAAGCTTTTCAGAATGGAGGGCTGTGACTAGTGTTGTCCCACAGGGCTGAGAGCTGGAACCTCTACTCTTCATGGTCTTTATAAATAATTTGGAGGAAAACGTGGCTGGTCTAAGTTTGCAGACGATAAAAAGATTGGGATGATACAATGATTGATGGAGTTGTAGGTATTGAGGAGAATTGTCAGAGGATACAACAGTATATAGATCAGTTGGAGGCATGGACAGAAACATGGCAGATGGAGCTTAATCCAGACAAATGTGAGGTGATGCATTTGGGAAGGTCAAGTACAGTTGGAAATTATACAATGAATGGCAGAACCCTTCGGAGCATTAACATGCAGAGGGATCTGGGTATGCAGGTCCACAGATCACTGAAGGTGACAGTGCTGGTGGATAAGGGGGTCAAAAAGGCCTATAGCAAGCTTACCTTCATTGGAAGGATCATTGAAAATATGGATAGTACAAAGCTGTGCAGGTTAGGTGACATGGCCAAGCTAAATTGCCCATGGTGTTCAGGGATATGTAGGTTAGGTGCATTAGTCAGGAGAAATATAGAGTAATAGAGGAGGGGAGTGGGTCAGGGTGGGATACTCTTCACAGGATTGGAGTGGACTTGTTGGGCCAAATGGCCTGTTTCCACACAGTAGGCACTCTATGATTTCTATGTTCGGAAAGTTATGCTACGGATTTATAGAACTTCAGTGAGACTACACTTGGAATATTGTGTCCAGTTCTGATCACCACACTACTAGAAGGATGTTGGTGCTTTGGAGGGGGTACAGAATAGGTTTACCAGGGTGTTGTCTTGGTATGGGGATTTTGAAGAAAGGTTAGATAGACTGGATTTGTTTTCACTGGATATGCAGGACATTGAGGGCTGACCCAGTAGAAGTTTATAAGATTGTGAATGGCATTGGGTGAAGTGGAAATATGAGACTTTTTTCTCAGGGTGGAGGGGTCAATTACGAAAGGCACAGGTTCAAACCACAAGGAGGGAAGTTTAAAAGAGATGTGCAAGGCCCGTTTTTCACACAAAGGGTGGTGAGTGCCTGGAATGTACTGCCAGAGGAAGTGATAGAAGCAGACACATTAGCAGCATTCAAGGGAATATCTGGACAAATACACAAATAGGAAGGGAATACAGGGATACAGATCCTGGAAATGAAGATAGTTTTAGTATGGAAGGGTAACATGTGTCAGCACAGGCTTGGAGGGCCGCAGGGCCTGGTCCTGTGCTGTATTGTTCTTTGTTCTTCATTGTTCAGTGAGCTCTTCCTGCATTTAAAACACTGCAACAGGGATGCTATGAAAAGGCAGTAACCAGGAAACAACTCCAGGTCACTGAGAGACAGACCCACCTTGGAGGGTACAGTCCCAGGTGGGCTTTCCCAGACTAGTGCACATAAAAGTTTCATTATTGAGTTTCACTTTTAAAAAGACCCCTCCCCTGGATACTAATGAGATAAAAATATCTATGCAATCACATCTTCAGAATTCCAGTGTCTTTCTAGTCAGATCAATACCCAGAACCCCTTGATTGGATTCCAGTCTGTAACTCACTCCAGGATATTTACTATTCGATATAGAAACATGTTGGAAAACACAAGAAAGAAATCACTGGAGAAACGCAGCAGGTCAGGCAGCATCTGTGGAGGGGTAAGAGAGTTAACGTTTCTAATCCAGTGTCCTCCCAGGAACTGAGACTTTTCTGAACTGTTTCCAATACAAGTATATCTTTTTAATAAAGGAAACCAAAACTGAACGCAATACTCAATGTGTGGTCTGAACAGTGACTGTGTGGCTGTAAGACCTCCCTCCTTTTATTCATAACTCCTTTACATTAAAGGTCAATATTCCATCTGACTACCAAATTATTTGATGCACCTGTATACTACTCTTTTAGATTCCTGTACAAGAACAGGCTGATTCCCCTCCTACAGAATTCTGTCGTCTCTCCCCTTTAAAATAATGTTCTGCTCTCTGTTATTCCTGTCAAGCAAACAACCTCATGCCACAGCCACATTATACTCCAGGTTCCTTTTCCTTCCCATTTGCTCAACCCAGTAGTTTAATGTGATTGTAAATAGTTGAGGTCACAGCATTGATCCCTGTGACACTCCATTAGTTACCAGTCTGAAACTGAACCATTTATTCTGATTCTCTGTTTCCTGGTAATCAGGCTTTCATCTTCTGCCCTGCTTATATTTCATCACTGGCAAAATGCAACAATATCTTCTGCAGCATCTTTTACGCAGCTTCTTGTACAGAGCTTTATAAAATCATGAGGGGCCAGAGACAAGATGAATAGCCAAGGTCTTTTCCCCAGGGCAGGGGAGTCCAAAACCAGATGGCACAGGTTTAAGGTGACAGGGGAAAGATTTAAAAGGGACCAGAGGGACAACATTTTCATGCAGGGGGTGTGTGTGCATGGAATGGGCTGCCAGAGAAAGTGGTCCAGGCAGGTACAATTACAACATTTCGGAGACATTTGGACAGGGACATGAATAGGAAAGATCTAAAGGGATAAATAAATATTGAACTGTTTCCAGAACACTGAAAGGAAATGTAATCTTGAACAACTCTATTACAGTCCTTGTCCAGAATTGCATGTGAGACAATCTATTTTCCTGAATTTGCCTGTGCCAAGGATGTGTTTATGGAATGTTATGCTATTGGAGCAGTTGCTGTTTATGAGATAAATAACCCATTATCCTGTTAGGTTTTCCAATAGTTATTCCAACTCTTCTTTCTTTTGTCTGTAATTTGATTTTGATTTTATTGTCACGTGTACTCAGTACAAAGGTACAGGAATACAGTGAGAAGTGTATAATGTCACCACACAATGCACCATCTTCGGGACAAACACCTAATCATAGAATCTTAAGCAGAAGGTAGAAAGAAAGAACAAACTTAAAAATTAACCTTTTTTTTATTTTTACAGTAATAATAGTGCTGCATAAAATATATGATGTCAGGAGTGTGATGGAATCCTTCCCACTTGCCTGGATGGGTGCAGCTCCAACAACACTCAAGAAGCTTGACACCATCCAGGACCAAGCAACCCGCTTGATTGGCACCACATCTATAAACATTCAATCCCTCCACCACCGGTGCTCAGGAGCAGCAGTGTGTCTATCTACAAGATGCACTGCAGAAATTCACCAAAGATCTTTAGGCAGCACCTTCCAAACCAACGACTGCTTCCATCTCGAAGGACAAGGGCAGCAAGTACCTGAGAACACAATCACCTGTAAGTTCCCCTCCAAGCCACTCACCATCCTGACTTGGAAATACACTGCTGTTCCTTCACAGTCGTTGGGTCAGAATCCTGGAATTCCCTCTCTACGAACATTGTGGGTCAATCCACAGCAAGTGGACTGCAGTGAGTCAAGAAGACAGCTCACCACCACCTTCTCAAGGACAAATAGGGATGGGCTATCAGTGCTGGCCAGCCAGTGATGCACAAGTCCCACAAAACGAATTTTTAAAAAATGAAGTGAGGTTAAAAGCTATTTGTTGCAGACCTTCTTAGTTTGAAATGGAAAATGAACAAATAAAATGCAAGCTCAAACATTTCAGTCTTTGTTATGTGCTTTGCCTCGGTGAGACCAGAGGTCTTCACTAAAGCCATGGCTGGCCGAGACACTGCACATGCCAGGCTGAGAGACCACCACACCGGGCTGAGAGATCATCGTGCCAGGCCGAGAGATCACCGCTGACATGACATCTATTGGTAAAGTTCACTTGAGAATGTAACTTTAAAAAAAAAGTTCTGGGATTTTCATATGAAACAACTGAAAACAACATGGTCATTCTAAAAGATGAGAAACATAACAAACAATCCAGATCTTTTTCAATATATAATTTCAGTTGCATCACACTGTAAACATTTGCAATAAATTCTGTGTCTTATGATCTTATCCTCCACAACCACCTGATGAAGGAGCAGTGCTCCAAAAGCTAGTGCTTCCAAATAAACCTGTTGGACTATCACCTGGTGCTGTGTGATTTTTAACGTTGTTCACCCCAGTCCAACACCGGCACCTCCAAATCAGGATTGATGAAGGCAGTGAGGTGAAAGTGATCGATATGTACTTCAGTAAGGCATTCAACAAAGTTCTACATGATAGATTGGTGAGTAAGATGAGGTCACATGGAACACAAGGAGAATGAGCCATTTGGAGATAGAAGGAAGGAGGCAGAGGGTGGTGATAGAGGTTACTTTCCAGACTGGAGACCTGTGACCAACGGTGGGACACAGTGATCGATGCAGGGTCATCGCTTTTTGCCATTTATATAAACAATTTGAATGTGACCATTGGAGGTAGAGTCAGTAATTTTGCAGATGACACTAAAATTGGATATGCAGCGGACAGCAAAAATTCCCACAGTGTACCTCGGGACCTTGATCAGATGGGTTACTGGGCTGAGGAGTGGGAGATGGAGTTTAATTTAGATAAACGTGAGGTGCTGTATTTTGGGAAGGCAACTCAGGGTGGGACATATGCACTTAATGGTAAAGGTCCTGGGGAGTGTTACTAAACAAAGAGACCTTGGAGTGCTGGTTCATAGATGTTTAAAAGTGGAGTTACAGGTAGATGGGGATTGAAGAAGGTGTTTGGTATTTAGATTCAGATGTAAACTTTATTGTTACGTGTTCTCAAGTACAGGAGTACAGGAGTGCAGTGAAATGTGCAAAATGTCATCAAACACTATGCGTAGTAACACAAAAATTAAGTTAGAGGGAAAGCATTACTGTGTTTTTTAGTATAAGTAGAAAAATCAAGAAATAAAGTTAAATGTTAAATTACAGTCCTTCATAGTGTTAAGTGGAACAATAAAGGAACAACAATAAAAGTTGCCCAGTGTTTCTGAAGTGGACTCCCTGTGAAGGCTCGATCCCCTTTGCTTGGGCCCGCTGTTTGGGAAACCTCTATCTCCCTGCTCTCGATGCTGCAGATGCTGGAGGTAGGGGTGGGGGGGTATCTCCCTCATTGATACTTCAGGCTTGCTCTGACCATATTAGGCTTGGGCCCACAGCCACATCCACACCCCAGATGGCCATCCGACAGCACTCAGGACCCACGGCCGCTGGCACACTTCCCACAATGCATCACCACTGCTGCCTCTCGACAGAACTCCAGAAGGGAAGGAAAATATATATTAGAAGGAGAGAGAGGGAAAGGAAATATGGCCAGCCAGGAGCAGATGGGCAGAATGTGTCTGTTCCGCAATCTTGGAAAACTTGCTCACTCTCTCCCTCACACTGCTCGCTCCCACGCTCTCTCTCCCTCACACTGCCTGCTCTCACGCTCTCTCCCTCACACTGCTCGCTCCCACTCTCTCTCCCTCACCCTGCCGGCTCCCTCTCTCTCCCCCTCACACTGGAGCTTAGGAGGCTGAGGGGTGACCTGATAGAGATTTATAAAATTATGAGGGGCAGGGATAAGGTCTATTTCCCAGGCGACAGGAGTCCAAGACTAGAGCTCAGAGGTTAAATTTGGAGGGGAAAGATTTAAAATGGACCTAAGGTGCAGTTTTCTTCTTGCAGAGAGTGATGCGTGTATGGAATGAGCTGCCAGAGGAAATGGTGAAAGTGGGCACAATTATAACATTGGAAAGGCATCTGGATGGGTATATTAATAGGAAGGGTTGAGAGGGATGTGGGCCAAGTGCTGGAGAATGGGACTAGATTAATTGCGGATATCTGGTCAGTAAGGATGGGTTGATCCGAAGGGTCTGTTTCTGTGCTGTACCTCTCCATGACACTATGGCTCTATTAAAGCTCGGAACTGCATGGAGCAGGTGAACTAAGCATTGGCCCAGGACTGATCTAAACACTGTTCAACATTTAGACCAATGATCTGCCAAAACCATGTCTCATGGTTCTCTCTGTGTTGATGACATAGGGTTAAATTGTCATAGACTTGTACAGCACAGAAACAGACCCTTTTATTCACTGTGAATAGATCTAGTCCTATTTGCCAGCATTTGGCCTATATCCCTCTAAACCCTTCCTCTTCATATACCCAGCCAGATGCCTTTCAAATGCTGTCATTGTACCAGCCTCTACCACATCCTCTGGCAGCTCATTCCATGCACGCACCAACTTCTGTAGGAGGAAAGTTTCCCCTTAGTTGCCTCTTAAATTTTCCGATCTCAGCTTAAACTGTGTGTGTTAGTTTTGAATTCCACTTCCCTGGAGAAAAGACCTATTCCCCCTCTCCATGCCCTTGATGATTTTCCAAACCTCTATGAGGTCACCCCTCAGCCTCCGATACCTCAAACCCTTGAGCCCCAGTAACATCCTTATAAGTCTTTTCTGCAACATTTCAACTTTAACAACACCTTTCCTATAGCAGGGAGACCAGAACTGAATGTAATATTTCAAAAGTGGCTTAACCAATGTCATGTGCAGCCACACTCCTACACTCAATGCACTGACCAAGAAAGGCGCCCTGTAATTCTGCCCCCGGACCAGATCCTTAATGAAGGTGTTACAAAGGTGATGGAATACTGCAGCACATTGAATCCCTCATCAACCATATCCAGTGTATGTCAGAAGATGGAGTGAGAGAGAAACCGGAATTGTTGTACACATCGATAGGAATGACACAGTTAGAGATAGGGTTAAAGCTTTACAGAGTGGCATGGGGGCAGACAGTGGCTCAGTGGTTAACACTGTTGCCTCACAGCACCAGGATCCCTGGTTCGATTCCAGCCTCGGGTGACTGTCTGTGTGGAGTTTACACATTCTCCCTGTATCTGCGTGGGTTTCCTCCGGGTGCTCCGGTGTCCTCCCGCAGTCCAAAGATGCGCAGATCTGGTGAATTGGCCATGCTAAATTGCCCTAGTTAAATTGCCCACAGTGTTCGGTGCATCAGTCAGAGGGAAATGGGTCTGGGTGGGTTACTCTTTAGAGAGTCGGTGTGGACTTGTTAGGCTGAAGGGCCTGTTTCCACTCTGGAGGGAATAAAATCTAATCAGTGAGTATAACTGATGAGATAGAAGGTTAAAAAAACAGAATATGAAAAAATAGTAACCTCTGGTTTACTTCTGGTGCCAAGTTCTAATGAGGGAAGGAATAAAAGGACAGGACAGATAAATCAATGGTTGACGCGGTGCTGCAATGTGCAGGGAGTCACTTTCTTGGAACATTGGGATCTCTTCTGGGACAGAAAAGACCTGTTTAAAAGGATGGGGGTTTCACCTGAACTAGACCAATATCCTGGTGGGGAGATTTGCTCGTTCTATTTCAGGAGATTGTAAGATTTGAGAGAGGTGGGGCGGGGCTTTCTAAACAACAGTGAAAATAGAAAGAAAGATGACAATGATTCTGAATCAGAAAACAGCAAGTTATTGAGAAAAGACAAACAAGAACAAGTCAGAGAACAAAGGAACACTGAACACTTAAACTGCATTTATTTCAATGCAGGAGGTCTCATGGATAAGGCCGATGAACTCAGGGCCTGTAAGGGAACATGGGCCTGGGATGTCATCGCTATTACAGAAACATGGCTGAGGAATGGAAAAGACTGGCAGCTCAGTGTTCTGGGTTTTAGATGGTACAGGAAGGACAGAAAGAGGCAAGGTGGGAGAAGGACTGGCATTTTTGATTAATGAAAATATTACTCCTGTAATTAGAGAAGATATTTCTGAGGGATCATTTAGTGAATATATATGGGTTGAAGTTAGAAATAAGAAAGAGATGATCACTTTGATGGGATTTTACTATTGACGCCCCAATAGTCAGAGGGCAATTGAGAAGCAAATATGTAGAGAATCAAATATATGTAAGAATAATAAAGTTGCAATAGCAGGGGATTTTAATTTTCCAAACATTGACTCAGACTGCCATGTTGTTAAAGGATTTGATGGTGAAGAACTTGTTCAATTTGTTCTTTTGAGAAAAAAGACAGGGCAAGTGACTGATGTGTTAGTCAGGGAAGATTAGAGTAGTGCTGGAAAAGCACAGCAGATCAGGCAGCATCCGAGGAGCAGGAAAATCGATGTTTTGGGCAAAAGCCCTTCATCAGAAGAGGATACAGGAGATAGCCTTGGCAGGTAATGTAAAGATAATTCAGAGATTCTATAAATATATTAAGAGTGAGAGAGCAACTGGAGAGAGAGTTGTCTTTGTGTTGAATCTCAAGAGATGGGAGAGATATAAATGAGTATTTCGAATCAGTTTTTACTGTTGAGAAAGAAATGGAGGCTGGAGAAATCAGGGATATAAATATTGATGTTTTGAGAACAGTTCACAGAAAACAGAAGAGGAAGTGCTGGAGATCTTAAAAAACATAAAGATAAATAAACCTCCAGGACCTGATCAAGTGTGTCCCAGGACGTTCTGGGAAGTTAGAGAGAGGATTGCAGGGGCTTGAGCAGAAATATTTGTATCATCTAAAAACACATATGAAGAAGTGGAGGACTGGAGTGTGGTTAATATGTTTAAGAAGGGATGTGAGGAGAAGGCTGGGAACTATTGACCTGCGAGTCTGACGTTTTTAGAGATGATCCTGAAAGGTAGGATTTACACAGGGTGGAGAGGAAAGGATTGATTAGAGATAGTCAGTATAGTTTAGTGTGAGGAAAGTCATGTCTCACACACTTGACTGGGTTTGTTTTTAGAAGTAACCAAAATGAATAATGAGGACAGAGTGGTAGATGTTGTTTGGTTGCCCTTTAGTAATGCCTTTGACAAGGCTCTGCATGGGAGACAGGTTAGTAAAGTTAGATCACATGGGATTCAGGGTGGGCTTGCCAATTGGATGTAATTGGCTTGATGGTAGAAGACAGCAGGTGATGGTGGATCATTGTTTTTCAGACTGGAGACCTGTGACCAGTGGTGTCCCACAGGGAGCGGTACTGGCTCCACTTCTGTTAGTCATTTATACAAAGGATTTGGGTGGGAATGTAGGAGGCAATGGTTAGTAAGTTTGTGGATGACACCAAAATGGTAAAATAGACAGTGAAGAATGTGACCCAAGATCACAAAGAGATCTTGATCAATTGGGTCAATGGGCTGAGGAGTAGCAGATGGAGTTTAATTTGGATAAACGTGAGGTATTGCATTGTGGTAATACAAACAAGGTCAGGACTTAATGGTAGGGCCCTGGGTAGTGTGGGAGAGCAGAGAGAGACCTCAGGGTCAGGGACATACTTCTTTGAAATTTGCATCCCAGTTAGACAGGGTAGTTAAGAAGGTGTTTAGCATGCTTGCCTTCATCGTTCAGACCTTTGAGTATAGGAGTTCTGACATTATATAGAACTTATACATGACAGTGATGAGGCCTCTTCTGGATTAATGTGTGCAACTCTCATCGCCCTGTTATAGGAAGGATATTATTAAACTGGAGAGGGTTCAGGAAAGATTTACCGAGATGTTGTCAGGAATGGAGGGTTTGAGATATAAAAATGGGCTGTTGCATTGGAGGGTGAGGGGTGACCTTATTGATGTTTAAAAAAATCATGAGGTGAATGACAAGGGTTTTTTTTCCCCCGAGGGTGGGGGAGTTCAAATCTGGGTGTATACTTTTAAGGTGAGAGGAGAAAGTTTGAAAAATGACGTGAGAGGCCATGTTTTTTTGGATTCATGTGTGGAATGAACTATCAGAGGAAGTGATGGATACAGGTAGAGTTACAGTGTTTAAAATACATTTGGATAAGTTCATGACTAGGAAAGGTTTGGAGGGATATGGGCCAAGCGCAGGAAGGTGAGAATAGTTTACTTTTAGAACATAGAACAATCCAGCGCAGAACAGGCCCTTCGGCCCTCGATGTTGCGCCGACCTGTGAACTATTCTCAGCTCTTGCCCCTACACTATCCCATCATCATCCATGTGCTTATCCAAGGATTGTTTAAATCTCCCTAATGTGGCTGCGTTGATTACATTGGCAAGTAGTACATTCCATGCCCTTACCACTCTCTGCGTAAAGAACCTGCCTCTGACATCTGTCTTAAATCTATCACCCCTCAATTTGTAGTTATGCCCCCTTGTACAAGCTGATGTCATCATCCTAGGAAAAAGACAGTCACTGTCTACCCTATCTAATCCTCTGATCATCTTGTATGTCTCAATCAAATAGGAGGAGAAAGTGAGGACTGCAGATGCTGGAGATCAGGGCTGAAAATGTGTTGCTGGAAAAGCGCTGCAGGTCAGGCAGCATCCAAGAAACAGGAGAATCGACGTTTCAGGCATAAGCCCTTCTTCAGGAATGAGGAAAGTGTGTCCAGCAGGCTAAGATAAAAGGTAGAGAGGAGGGAATTGAGGGAGGGGCGTTGGAGATGCAATAGGTGGAAGGAGGTCAAGGTGAGGGTGATAGGCCGGAGTGGGGTGGGGGCGGAGAGGTCAGGAAGAAGATTGCAGGTTAGGAAGGCGGTGCTGAGTTTGAGGGATTTGACTGAGACAAGGTGGAGGGAGGGGAAATGAGGAAACTGGAGAAGTCTGAGTTCATCCCCTGTGGTTGGAGGGTTCCTAGGCGGAAGATGAGGCGCTCTTCCTCCAACCGTCATGTTGCTATGGTCTGTCGATGGAGGAGCCCAAGGACCTGCATGTCCTTGGTGGAGTGGGAGGGGGAGTTGAAGTGTTGAGCCACGGGGTGGTTGGGTTGGTTGGTCCGGGTGTCCCAGACATGTTCTCTGAAACGTTCCGCAAGTAGGTGGCCTGTCTCCCCAATATAGAGGAGGCCACATCAGGTGCAATGGACGCAATAAATAATGTGTGTGGAGGTGCAGGTGAATTTGTGGCGGATATGGAAGTATCCCTTGGGGCCTTGGAGGGAAGTAAGGGGGGAGGTGTGGGCGCAAGTTTTGCATTTCTTACGGTTGCAGGGGAAGGTGCTGGGAGTGGAGGTTGGGTTGGTGGGGGATGTGGACCTGACGAGGGAGTCACGGAGGGAGTGGTCTTTTCGGAACGCTGATAGGGGAGGGGAGGGAAATATATCCCTGATGGTGGGGTCCATTTGGATGTGGCGGAAATGACGGAGGATGATACGCTGTATATGGAGGTTGGTGAGGTGGTAGATGAGGACCAGTGGGGTTCTGTCCTGGTGGCGGTTGGAGGGGCGGGCCTCAAGGGCGGAGGAGCGGGAAGTGAGGAGATGCGGTGGAGGGCATCGTCGATCACGTCTGGGGGAAATTGTGGTCTTTGAAGAAGGAGGCCATTTGGGTTGTACGGTATTGGAACTGGTCCTCCTGGGAGCAGATGCGGCGGAGACGAAGGAATTGGGAATATGGAATGGCGTTTTTACAGGGGGCAGGGTGGGAGGAGGTGTAGTTTAGGTGGCTGTGGGAGTCGGTCGGTTTATAATAAATGTCCGTGTTGATTCGGTCAGTCGGTCGGTTTATTCTTTCCAATGAGAACAGACTCAAGTCTCTCAGCCTTTCCTCAGAAGACCTTCCCTCCAGACCAGGCAACAACCTGGTAAATCTCCTCTGCACCTTTCCAATGCTTCCACATCCTTCCCAAAATATGGTGACCAGAACTGTACACAATATTCCAAGTGTGGCCACCCCAGCATTTTGTATAGTTGCAGCATTGTATTGCAGCTCTGGAACTCAATCCCTCTACCAATGAAACCTAACACACCGTATGCCTTCTTAACAGCACTATCCATCTGGGTGGCAACTTTCAGGATCTATGTACATGGACTCCAAGATCTCTCTGCACATCCACACTACCAAGAATCTTTCCATTGATCCAGTACTCTGTCTTCCTGTTATTCTTCCAAAAGTGCATCACCTCACATTTATCTGCATTGAACTCCATTTGCCACCTCTCAGCCCAATTCTGCAGTTTATCCAAATCCCCCTGCAACCTGTAACATTCTTCCACACTGTCTACTACTCCACCGACTTTAGTGCCGTCTGCAACTTTACTAATCCATCCACCTATGCCTGCTTCTAAGTCATTTATAAAAATGACAAACAGCAGTGGTCCCAAAACAGATCCTTGTGGCACACCACTAGTAACCGGACTCCAGGCTGAATATTTTCCATCAACCACCACGCGCTGCCTTCTTTCAGAAAGCCAGTTTCTAATCCAAACTGCGAAATCACCCACAATTCCATGCCTTGGCATTTTCTCCATTGGCCTACCATGTGGAGCCTTATCAAAGGCTTTACTGAAGTTCATGTATACCACGTCAATTGCCCTACCCTCATCGACATGATTGGTCACCTTCTCAAAAAACTCAATGAGGTTTGCAAGACATGCCCTGCCTTGACGAAACCATGTTGACTATCTGAAATCAAATTGTTGCTTGCTAGATGATTATAAATCTTATCTCTTCTAATCCTTTCCAAAACCTTTCCTCCAACAGAAGTAAGGCTCGCTGGTCTATAATTACCTAGGTCATCTCTACTGCCCTTCTTGAACAAGGACACAACATTTGCAATCTTCCAGTCCTCTGGTACTAAACCTGTAGACAATAATGACTCAAATAACAAAGCCAAACGCTCTGCTATCTCCTCCCTACTTCCCAGCGAATCCTCGGATAAATCCCATCCAGCCCAGGGGACTTGCCTACTTTCACTCCTTCTAGAATTGATAACACCTGTTCTTAACTAACCTTGATCCTTTCTAGTCTAATATATTGTACCTCATTCTTCTCCTCTACAATATTCTCCTTTTCCTGAGTGAAAATCAATGGGAAATGTTCATTTAACACCTCTCCAATCTTCACAGGGTCCACACCCAACTTCCCACGTCTGTCTTTGACTGGCCCTCTTCCTACCGTCGTCATCCTTTTATTCCTCACAAACCTATAGAAAGCTTTAGGGATATCCTTTATTCTATTTGCTAAAGACTGCCCGTGTCCTCTCTTTGCTCTTCTTAACTCTCTCTTTAAATCCTTCCCAGCTGATCTGTAACTCTCCATCAACTCCATCTGAACCATCTTGCCTCATCAACACATAAGCCTCCTTCTGCTTAACAAGAGATGCAATTTCTGTCGTAAACCACGGTCCCCTGACCTTATCACTTCCTCCCTGCCTGACAGGGACATACCTATCAAGGACACGCAATATCTGTTCCTTAAACCAGCTCCGCATTTCCATTGTCTGCATCCCCTGCATTTTGCTACCCCATTCTATTCATCCTAATTCTTGCTGAATCACATTATAATTGCACTTGCCCCATTGATAACTCTTGACCTGTGGCGTGTTCCTATCCCTTTCCATCACTAAACTAAACATAACTTAATTATGGTCACTCTCTCCAAAGTGCTCACCTGCCCCTAAATCAAACACCTGGCCTGGTTCATTACCAAATTGAGTGTGGCCTCCCCTCTTGTTGGCCCTTTGACATACTGTGTCAGGAAACCCTTCTGTACACATTGGACACAAACTGATCCATCCAACGTACCAGAGTTATAGCGTTTCCCAGTCAATGTTGGGGAAGTTAAAGTCTCCCATAATGACCACCCTGTTTTTTTCACTCCTAGCCAGAATAATTTTGCCAATACTCTCTTCCACCTCCCTGGAACTCTGCACAGACCGATAAAAAACTCCCAGCAACGTGACCTCTCCTCTCCAGTTTCTAACCTCAGCCCACACTAACTCAATAGACGAGTCCTCATCAAAAGTTCTTTCAGCCACTGTTATACTATCCTTGACTAACAAGGCCACACCTCCCCTTCTTTTATCATTATGCCTGTTCTTAATGAAACATCTAAACCCTGGAACCTGCAACATCCATTCCTCACCCTGCTCTATCCATATCTCTGAAATGGCCACAACATTGAAGTCCCAGGTACCTATCCATGCTGCAAGCTCACCTACCTTATTTCAGATACTTCTAGCAGTGAAGTAGACACACTTCAAACCAGTCTGCTGTCTGCCAGCACATTGCTGTGACCCTGAAATCCTGTCCCTGTCCTTCCTACTCTCATCCTCCTTTGCACTCCAACTACACCTCCGGTTCCCATTCCCCCTACTGAGCGAGTCTAAACCCACCCAAATCGCACCAGCAAATTTCCCACCTAGGATATTAGTATCCTTCTGGTTCAAGTGAAGACTGTCCTGTTTGTACAAGTCCCACCTTCCCCAGAATGAGCCCCAATTATCCATGTACCTGAAACCCTCCCTCCCGCACCATCCTTGCAGCCACGTGTTCAGCTGATATCTCTCCCTATTCCTTGCCTTGCTATCATGTGCCACGGGTAACATACCAGAGATAACAACTCTGGATAACTCTTTTGGAACATGGTCGGTGTGGTCTGGTTGGTCCGAAGGGTCTGTCTCCATGCTGTATGACTCTATGACTCCATGGCATTACGGTACACAGTCAAACGACTCGTTAGTCTCTGCACACGCTCACTTTGTCCTCCAGACCAGGGGCTGGGACACAGCAGGGGGGAAGGGTATTGTTGATGGACGGAGATACCGAGGGGTTTTTATATGCAGTGGGTGTATAATGGAGGAGCTACAGAGGGACAGATCAGGATAGATGGAGCTGCACAGGGGAGGGCAATTAGACAGGGGCCATGGAGAGGGACAGGGGCCATGGAGGGGGACAGGGGCCATGGAGGGGGACAGGGGCTAAATTTGCGGTGGGGGGGGTGTTGTCCAAAATTGAAGGGGGGGTGGGATGCAGATTCAGGATTGAAAGACAGAAATCAAGAAGAGAGGGAAAGACAGAGAGAGAATGAGAGAAGAAGAAAGAAAGCAAGAGAGAGGGAAAAAACAGAGACAAAGGAAGAAGGAAGAGAGAAAAGGAAAAAAAGGAGAGTCTGTCAGGAGAGAGAGAGAGAGATAATGTGAGAGAGAAAGGTTGAGAGGGAGAGAGAGAGAGAGAGATGGAGTGATACAGACAGTGAGTGAGAATCAGAGGCAAAGCGAGAGACAGAGAGAGTGAAAAGAGGAAAAATCAGACAGGTACAACCAGGAAATAAGGAAAGATGTGGTGAGAATAAAGAGGGGATATTCACCATTCTGGTTGGTCTGAGCTCTCTTGATGGTCTCTCACATTTCCTCTCTCCCATTTGGGACAGACTCTGCTTCAGGGACTTGCGTTAGGAGGGGCTGGTTCAGGGAGGGGGTGAGGTTAAAGGATCAAAACTGGGATTGAGATTCAAACACTCCTCACACTCTCTCACACACAGACAGACAGAAACACACCGATACTCACCCGCTGCTCAGTGCACACGGTGAAAGGGACAATGGCTGCCAGAACCTGTTTGAAACATCCGCAGGTCTCTCACTCAGAGCCCCCTCTCTGAGTGGGAACTGGAAGATGGCCTGGGTGACTGCAGTGGTACAGGTTCTGGGAATAGGCCAGACCTGTGCCACGTATAACAGCAATGACAGTGCCTCACACCAGATGACCAGGTTTTTTTCCCGTGATAGAGAGTGACCGTAGCTTCCATCTGCCCAGTTTCTGCCTCACTTTACTAATACGCTCCTCCCAAGACTTGGCACACGCCACAGCCTCCCTGAACCAAATACCCAGCACCTTCAGGTGGTCGGTCCTGACAGTGAAGGTGATCGAGGATTGGTCGGCTCAGTTCCCGAAGAGCATGGCCTCGCTCTTGCCTCGGTTTACCTTGGCCCCCGAGGCCCATTCGAACTGGTTCACATATGCACATGAGACTGTGCACGGACAGTGGATCTGAGCAGAAAACGGCGACGTCATCCAGGTACAGGGAGGCATTAACCTGCAGGCCCCCACTGCCAGGAATAGTCACCCCTCTCAGGCTCGCATCCTTCCTGATGGATTCGGCAAATGGCTCTATGCAGCACACAAACAAGGCAGGAGAGAGGGGGCAGCCCTGCCTGACTCCAGATCTGACTGGGAAGCTATCTGATTGCCACCCATTGATTGAGACTGCACTGACAATGTTGGTGTAGAGCAGTCTGATCTAATTGCAGATTCCCTCCCCAAAGCCCATTTTGGAGAGAACATCTCTCATATACCTGTGTGATATCTCCTGGTCCAGGCTGATCAGGCAGGTGTCCAACCCTCTGTCCTGCACGTAAGCAATCGTATCCCTGAGGAGTGTGAGGCTCTCAGCGATCTCCCTGTCCGGTACAACACAGGTTTGGTCAGGGGAATCACCGACCCCAGAGCAGACCTGACCCGGTTGGCGATTACCTTTGACAGAATTTTGTAATCCGCATTCAATAGTGAGATTGGTCTCCAATTTCTGAGTTCCTCCCTCTCCCCCTTCCGCTTGTAGATGAGGGTGATGATGCCTTTCCTCATGGATTCACTCATGGTACCTGCCCGAAGCATACTGATTAGATTACAGATTACATTACAGTGTGGAAACAGGCCCTTCGGTCCAACAAGTCCACACCGACCCGCCGAAGCGAAACCCACCCATACCCCTACATTTACCCCTTACCTAACACTACGGGCAATTTAGCATGGCCAATTCACCTGGCCCTGCACATCTTTGGACTGTGGGAGGAAACCGGAGCACCCGGAGGAAACCCACGCAGACACAGGGAGAACATGCAAACTCCACACAGTCAGTTGCCTGAGGCGGGAATTGAACCCGGGTCTCTGGCGCTGTGAGGCAGCAGTGCCAACCACTGTGCCACCGTGCATACTGACATACACCTCCAGCAGGTCCTGGCCAATCAAGTCCCACAGAGCAAAATAGAGCCCAACCGGTAAGCCGTCGCTTCCGGGGGTTTTATTCTTTTCGAAGGGCTCGAGGGCCTTGGTCAGCTCGTCCAGAGATAGCGGCTGGTCCAGCCTCTCCCGTGTTCTGTCGTCTAAGACCTCCGTGATAGAGGACAGGAACGACTGGGAGGCCGCGCTGTCGGTTGGCTTCGAGTCATACAGACTGGCAGAGAAGGAATTACTGATCTTCATGATGTCAGCCTGAGAGGATGTTAGTGAGCCATCTTCTTCCTTCAGGCTGCTGAGCACGGAGTTGTCTTTGTGCACCTTCTGGAAGAAGAAACGTGAGCACGTCTCGTCCTGCTCCACCAAGCGGACCCTGGACTGGAAGGTTATCTTGGATGCCTCCGAGGCAAAGAGCGAGGCTTGCTGGCCCTTCACCTCCTGGAGGTCGTCCGTGACATCGACCCCCATCGTCTGCAACAGGAGCAGGTTCTGCATACTTTCCTGGAGCTAGGTTGGTTTTCTCCACCTCTCTCTTGCCACCTGAACACCTTTGAGGATGAAGAACCTCTTGATGTTCCCTTTTACTGTTTCCCACCAGTCTGCTGGGGACTCAAAGAGGGGCTTCATGGTTCTCCAACCTGCGTAGTCCCTCTTGAGCTCCTCAATGTTTCCCGGGGTCAACAGCTTGGTGTTCAGCTTCCATGTTCCCTTACCAGCCCGCTGCTCGTCCTGTAGTGTGCAGCACACAAACAAGGCCCTCACCCAGATGTGCCACAGTGTTTGAAGCTCAGATTCCAGCTCATCAACTCTGAGCTGGAGTACTTCCAGCAAACAACACTTGCTGCAGATGTGGGGACTGCAGCTCGCATTGGGATCAGCCAGCTCCCACATCACACAGCTACAGTACATCACCTGCCCAGCCATCTCTACTGAGTTAGTTAACTTATTAGTTAATTTATCCCTGGTTCGTTAATCTAGTTCATTTTGGAGAGTCTCTTTTTTCAAATTTCAGACAGATTGTCTATCAGCCAATCAGATCACAGTTCTCCTGTGACGCCACCTTTTCAGTTTGCTTTCAGTTCCTCCCTGTGATCCTTGCAGTTAGATAGTTCTTTACTTTTAGCTGTGCATTACCCTCCACCCCTGAAAACAAGACAGTGCAGGGAACTCCTGTGGCCATTCCCCTCAATAACAAGTATAAAATTTTGGATACTGTTGGGGGGAGGGGAAACGACTTACCAAGGGTAAGCCATGGTGTACAGATCCCTGGCACAGAGTCTGTTCCTGTTGCTCAGAAGGGAAGCGGGGAAATGAGCAGAGCATTAGTCACTGGGGACTCCATAGCTAGGAGGACAGATTGGAGGTTCCAATGGAGAGAGAGAGACTCACAGTTGGTGTGATGCCTCGCAGGTGCCAAGGTTTGGGATGTCTCGGATCATGTTTTTAGGTTCCTTGAGGGCGAGGGGTAGCAGCCCCCAAGGTGGTCCACATAAGCAATAACAACATCATTTGGAGAAAACAGGATGGTCTCCACCTGAACCAGAGAGGTACCAATATCCTGGGCAGGGGAGGAGGGTGGTGTGTGGAAATTTGCTAATGCTCATTGGGAGGGTTTAAACTAATTCAGCAGGGGGTTTGGAACCTGAACTGTAGTTCCACTATCCAAGAGGTTGAGAGTGGTGAGGTCAGAAATATGGTTTCAAGGTTGCAAGAGTGCATCGGCATGCAAGAAGTGGTTTGAAGTGTGTCTACTTCAGTGCCAGAAACATCCGGAATAAGGTGGGTGAACGTGCAGCATGGGTTGGTACCTGGGACTTCAATGTTATGGTCAATTCGGAGACATGGATAGAGCAGGGACAGGAATGGTTCGTGCATGTTCCAGGATTTAGATGGTTCAGTAAGAACAGAGAAGATGGTAAAAGAGTGGGAGGTGTGGCATTGTTAGTCAGGACAGTACTACGGTGGCAGAAGGTACATTTGAGGACTCGTCTCCTAAGGTGGTATGGGCTGAGGTTAGAAACAGGAAAGGAGATGTCACCTTGTCGGGACTTTTCTACTGGCCTCCAAATAGTTCCAGAGATGTAGAGGAAAGGAGAGCAGAGATTATTCTGGATAGGAGTGAGAGTAACAGGGTAGTTGTTATGGGGTCTTTAACTTGCCAAACATTGACTGGAAATACTATAGTTCAAGTATTTTAGATGGGTCAGTTTTTGTCTGATACGTGTAGAAGGTTTTCCTGACACAGTATGTAGACAGGCCAACAAGGGAAGAGACCATATTGGATTTAGTACTGGGTAAGGAACCTAGCCAGGTATTAGATTCAGAGGTAATGAGCATTTGGTGATAGTGCCCACATTTGGTTGTGTTTACTTTAGCAATGGAAAGGGTTAGGTATATACCATGGGGCAAGAGTTATACCAATGGTATAACTGTTGCAATTAGGGTGCAATTAGGAAAGATTTAGGATGCATAGGATGGGAAAGGCAACTTCAGGGGATGGGCACAATTGAAATATGGAGCTTATTCATGGAACAGCTACTGCGTATCCTTGATAAGTATGTACCTGTCAGGCAGGGAGGAAGTGGTTGAGTAAAGGAGTCGCGGTCTACAAAAGAAGTTGAATCTCTTGTAAAGAGGAAGAAGAAGGTTCATGTTAGGATGAGATGTGAAGGCTCAGTTCAGGTGTTTGAGAGTTATAGGTTAGCCAGGAAAGACCTAAAGAAAGAGCTAAGAAGAGCCAGGAGGGGATGTGAAAAGTCATTGGCAGGTAGGATCAAGGAAGAACCTAAAGGTTTCTACAGGTATATCAAGAATAAAAGAATGACTAGAGTGAGTTTGGGGCCAAACAAGGTCAGTAGTGGGAGGTTGTGCGTGGAGTCCGAGGAGATAGGAGAAGTGCTAACTGAATTCTTTTCAATGTACTTGCATAGGAAAACAACTAAGTTGTCTCAGAGAATACTGAGATGCAGGTGACGAGACTAGATGGGATTGAGGTTTACAAGGAGGTGTTGTTAGCAATTCTGGAAAGCGGGAAAATAAATAAGTCCCCTAGGGCAGATGGTATTTATCCTTGGATTCTCTGGGAAGCCAGGGAGGAGATTGCAGAGCCATTGGCTTTGAACTTTATGTCGTCATTGTGGATAGGGATAGTGCCAGAAGACTGGAGGATAGCAAGTATTGTCCCCTTGTACAAGAAGGGGAGTAGAGATAACCCTGGTAATTATCTCCCAGTGAGCCTTACTTCGGTTGTGGGTAAAGTGCTGGAAACGATTAGAAGAGATAGGATTTATAATCATCTCGAAAGGAATAAGTTGATTACGGATAGTCGACATGGTTTTGGGAAGGGTAGGTCATGCCACACAAACCTTATAGAGTTCTTTGAGAAAGTGACCAAACTGCTGGATGAGGGTAAAGTGGTTGATCTGGTGCATATGGATTTCAGTAAGGGGTTTGATCAGGTTCCCCACGGTAGGCTATTGCATAAAATACAGAGGCATGGGATTGACAGTGATTTAGCAGTTTGGAACAGACATTAGCCAGCTGAAAGAAGACAGAGGGTGGTGGTTGATGGGAAATGTTCACCCTAGAGTTCAGTTACTAGTGGGGTACTGCAAGGCCTGTTTTGGGGCCATTTCTGTTTGTCATTTTTATAAATGAACTGGATAAGGGCATAGAAGGATGGGTTAGTAAATTTGCGGATGACACTAAGGTAGGTGGAGTTGTTGTGGTTCTGTTTGCCGAGCTGGGAATTTGTGTTGCAGACGTTTCGTCCCATGTCTAGGTGACATCCTCAGTGCTTGGGACCCTCCTGTGAAGCACTTCTGTGATCTTTCTTCCGGCATTTATAGTGGTTTGAATCTGCCGCTTCTGGTTGTCAGTTCCAGCTGTCCGCTGCAGTGGTCGGTATATTGGGTCCAGATCGATGTGCTTATTGATTGAATCTATGGATGAGTGCCAAGCCTCTAGGAATTCCCTAGCTGTTCTCTGTTTGGCTAAAAAAAAGTGCATCACAGAAGAGGCCCTTAGACCACGATGTTGTGCCGAAATTTAATCCTAATGTAAAATATAGTAACAACCTACGCACCCCTCAACTCACTGCTATCCATGTGCATGGCCAGCAGTCACTTAAATGTCCCCAATGACTTCGCCTCCACCACCTCAACTGGCAATGCATTCACAACTCTCTGCGTAAAGAACCAACCTCTGATGTCTCCTTTATACTTTCCTCCTAATATCTTCAAACTATGACTTCCCGTACCAGTCAATCACCAATTTGCTCCTCAATTTCTCGCTGACTACTGGGGAATCTATGTTACAATCCCATCAAAGTGATCAAACCTTTCTTTTTTCTCAGATCCACACACGTTGCTTCACTGGGCGATCCCTCAGGAACATCCTCTCCAAGTCCTGTCATGATGTTTTTCCTAATCAAAATAGCCACTCCCCCTCTTCTCGCCTCCCCTTCCATCTTTCTAATGAATAGATCTTTGAGCTCGATTTTGGAGTATCTGATCTTACTGCTTCTGATGAAGAGTCACTGGACTTGAAATATTAACTGTTTTCTCTCCACAGATGTTGCCAGACCTGCTAAGTTTCTCCAGCAATTGTGCCTGCGGTTTACCCAGCTTCAGCAGCAAGTCATAGAACATAGAACATTGCAGGGCAGTACACGCCCTTCGGCCCTTGATGTTGCGCTGACTGTGGAACTAAGCTGAAGCCTATTTATCCTACGCTATTCCATTTTCATCCATATGTTTATCCAGTGACCATATAAATGCCCTTAAAGTTGGCGAGTCTACTACTGTTGCAGGCAGTGCATTCCAGGTCCCTCCTACTCTCTGACATCTGTCCTATATATACCACCACTCAGTTTAAAGCTATGTCCCCTCGTGCTCGCCATCACCATCCAAGAAAAAGAATTCTCACTGTTCACCCTATCTAATCCTCTGATTATGTTATATGGCTCAATTAAGTCACCTTTCAAGCTTCTCTCTAATGAAAACAGCTTTTCCTCATAAGACCTTCCCTCCATACCAGCCAACATCCTAGTAAATCTTCTGAACCCTTTCCAAAGCTTCTACATCCTGCCTGTCATGCGGTGACCAGAACTGTATGCAATACCCCAATGCAGCCGCACCAGAGTTTTGTACAGCTGCAGCATTACCTCATGGCTCCGAAGCTCAATCCCTCTACCAATAAAAGCTCACACGCCATATGCCTTCCTTACAGCCCTATCAACCTGGGTGGCAACTTTCAGGGATTATATTCCAAGTTAGATCTTCATGCTCTTTCTTCTACTATGACTGTCATGTTAGGAAATTCCTAGTATGAGCCTTTTTTTGGTTTTAATGACATCACTGTCCTGTTTGAAGCCATCCACAGATGCTATCTCCCTCCTCCTCTCTTCCAGGTTGTGGTTGAAGAAATATGTGCAGCTGTCTAGGCTGTTATTTCCAAATACCTTAGCTTAATGGTCATAGTAACAATGGGACACAGTTCCCCAACACAGTGTTTAAGTTCTGATCTTTCTCAATGCAGTTCTTTGATCTCAGGAAAATTTCTGCTTCAATACCACGGAGGGTGGTGTGTGTATGGAATGAGCTGCCAGAGGAAGTGGTGGAGGCTGGTACATGTCTGAGACAAATCTGGATCATGCCTGAGACATCGTACCCCGTTCTTGTGAGACATGCCTGGATCATGCCTGAAACAAATCTTTCACATTGGTCTTCACCACATCAGATTTATATTCATGAATATGGAATAAATCACAAACACAGTGACACGATTCATTCTGATTAACGTAATAATACAAGAAGCAATCCATTGGATTATCATGGTTTGTGTATATGTATTAGTGTGCGAATGTGCATAGGCAACATTAATCATCTTGCACTTCTTTGACACCCCTATCATTTTCATAGTTACCTTTTTGGTCTTAATCAACTGATAAACCATTTCTTTTCCTGTCGATTTTACCCATTTACAATTTCCCTGTGCTTCCTTGACCTTTCTAAGTTTTTTTTAGTTTTCAGTTCACCCATTTAGATTCTAGGCTAAGCTTCCCATCGTTTTTGAATTGTTTTGTCAGGATCAGTATCTTTCTTTTACTGTTTCATGTTACCCTGTATACTTGGGGACACCTATGGAGCACGAGATGTGGAGATATAATGATATCTGTTTTTGGTTCATGTTTACTCTGTTTCTTTAGAATCTCACTTTTGAGATCCTCCCACTGATTTGTCATTATTTTATCTTCAAATACCTGCATCCAGTCCAACTTCGTCAGATTATCTCTCAGATTAAGAACATAGAAACATACAGCACAGAACAGGCCCTTTGGCCCAAGATGTTGTGCTGAGGATTAATCCTAATTTCAAATTAAAAAAACTAACCTATACACCCTTCAATTCACTGTTGTCCATGTACAAGTCCAGCAGTCACTTCAATGTCCGTAATGAATCTACTTCCACCACCACCGCTGGCAATGCATTCCATGCGCTCACAACTCTCTGCGTAAAGAACCTAATTCTGACGTCTCCTCTATACCTTCCTCCTAACACCTTAAAACTATGGCCCCTCGTGGCAGACTCATGAGATTTGTTCCCCCTGACATCAACGTTTTAATCTTATTGTCTTTGTCTTGTTCCATATTTATGTTCAATGTAAATGTATTAAAGTCAGCAGCTCAAAAATAGTCCCTCTCTCTTAGTTCATCCAGAAGACCAGCTTCATTTCAGAAGATCAATTCCTGAATTGCTTTTCCTTTCACTGAGCTCTTATGTGCTAAAGAGGTCAGTTAAATATGATGCAATAATCTTTTTGTTCTCAGTGTCTTTCACACTGTTCATATTGAGAGATATTTGAGAGATGAAATCCCCAAATACTCTAGTACTTCAAAATATTCAAACATGTCTGACATACTACTCTTCTGTTTTCCTCAGAGGATTTGGTCATCACCTGTAAACTGCTAGCAGTGTGGCTGCCACCTTTTTAAAACGATCTCAGCTGAACCCTTGTTGCGTCTTTTGTAAATTCATTGCGTATATCAATGAGGGCCCTGTTAACCAGAGTGGAGGAGGAGAAACAGTTGAGGATAAAGGGATGCATAGAGTCATAGAGATGTCCAGTATGGAAACAGACCCTTAATTCCAATTCGTCCATGTTGACCAGATATCCTGAACACATCTAGTCCCATTTGCTAGCATTTGTCTCATATCCTTCTCAACTCTTCCCATCCAGATGCCTTTTACGTGTATTTACGCGAACACTGCTCCCACCTCCCCCCAGCGACTTTCTCTGGCAACTCATTCCACGCAACAATCTGTGTGAAAACATTGCTCTTTAGGTCCCTTTTAAATCTTTTCCCTCTCGACGATGCCTTCCAGTTTTCGATTCCCCTACCCTGGGGAAAGGATCTTGGCTATTCACCATATCCACGCCTCTCATGATTTTATAAACCTCAATAAGTTCACCCCCCTCCCCCAGTCTCCAAGCTCCAGGCAAAATAGCCCCACTTGCAAGGAACTATGAATCATTCTTTTGCTAATTATCTTAGCTGTGTTCTCTATTGATGATCTCACTGTCAGTCTAAAAAAAAGAGGGAGGGAGAAGCTCATATTAGATACACACTGGTGGGAGGTGACATTGAGTCATAGGGTTGTACATCATGGTACAACTTGTCCATGCTGACCAGATGTCATAAATTAATCTAGTCCATTTGTCAGCATTAGCACCAAAACCCTCTCAACCCTTCCTAATCATATACACATTCAGATGGCATTTAAATGTTGCAATTGTCCCAGCCTTCACCACCTCCTCTGGCAGTTCATTCCATACACACATCAATCTCTGCAAGAAATATTTGCCCCTTAGGTCCCTTTTAAATGTTTCCCCTCAAACCATAAATCTATACACTCCAGTTCTGGACTCTCCCACTCCAGGGCAAATACCTTGTCTATTTACCCTATCCATGCCCCTCAGGATTTTATAAACCTCGATAAGGCCAGTCCAGGGTCCAGGGAAAAACAGCCCCATCCTATTCAGCCTCTCCCTTTCACTCCAACACACCAAACCTGGCAATATCCTTCTAAATAGTTTCTGAACCCTTTCAAGTTTCACAACATTCTTCCTATAGCAGAGAGACCAGAATTGTATGTGGATTCTAAAATAGTCTAACCAATGTCCTGTACAGCCCCACCATGACCTCCCAACTCCTACTCATTGCACTGACCAATATAGGAAAGCATACCAAATGTTTTCTTCACTGTCATGTCAACCTGCAACTCCACTTTCAAGGAACTATGAACCTGCACTCCAAGGTCTATTTGTTCAGGGACACACTCCAGCACTTTACCATTAAGTGTATAAGTCCTGCTCTGATTTGCCTTTCCAAAACGCAGCACCTCATATTTATCTAAACTCCATCTGCCAATCCTCAGCCTATTGGTCCATCTGATCAAGGTCCTACTTTACTCTGAGGTGACCCTGTTCACTATCCACTGCACCTACAAATTTGTTGTTATTGTAAACTGACTAATCACACCTCCTGTATTCACATCCAAATCATTTATATAAATGACAAAAAGGTAGTGGACCCAACACCAATCCCTGTGGCACACTGCTCATCACAGGCCTCCAGTCTGAAAAACAACCCTCCACCACTACCTCTGTCTTCCACCTTCAAGACAGTTCTGTATCCAAATGGCTTCTTCCTGTATTCCATGTGAACTAACTGTGCTAACCAGGCTACTATGAGGAACCTTGTCAAACACCTTACTGAAGTTCAATAGAACATGTCCACTGCTCTGTACTGATCAATCCTCTTCGTTACTTCTTAAATAACTCAATCAAGTAGGTGAGACATGATTTTCCACACACAAAGCCATATTGACTATCCCTAATCAGTCCTTGCCTTTCCAAACACATGTAAATCCTGTCCTTCAGAATTCCCTCCAGGAACTCGCTCACCTCCAACATCAGGCTTATTGGTCTATAGTTTCCCAGCTTTTCCTTACCACCTTTCTTAAATACTGACACCACATTAGTCAGTTTTCCGGCACCTCACCTGTAGCTATTGCTGATAAATCTATCTCAGCAAGGGGCCCAGCAATCACTTTGCTAGATTCTCACAGACGTCTAGGGTATACTTGACCAGGTCCTGGAGAGTTATCCACTTTTAAGGATTTTAAGCCAGTCAGCACCTCCTCCTCTGTAATATGGACATGTTTCAAGATATCACTAGTTATTTTCCCATGTTCTATATCTTCCATGTTCCTTTCCACAGTAAACACTGATGCTAAACACTAATTTATTATCTCCCCCATTCTCTCGTGGTTCCACACATAGGCTGTCTTGCTGATCTTTGAGGGGCCCTATTGTCTCTCTGGTTACCTTCTTGTTCTTAATGCATTTGTAAAGCCCCTTTGGATTTTCCTTAACCCTATTTGCCAAAGCTATCTCATGTTCTCTTTTTGTCCTCCTGATTTTCCTCTTAAATATAATTCTATAGCCTTTATGCTCTTCTAAGGACTCACCCGATCTCTGCTGTCTATGTCTGACATCTGCTTCCTTCTTTTTCTTGACTAAAACCTCCATTTCTCGAGTCATCCAGCATTTCCTCCACCTGCCACCTTGCCCTACACCCTCACTGGAACATACCTTCTCTGGAATTCCATTATTTCATTTTTGAAGGCATCTTATTTTCCAGCCATCCCTTTACCTGCAAATATCTGCCTGACCCCAAACAACTTTTGAAAGTTCTTGCCTAATACCATCAAAATTGGCGTTCCTCCAATTTAGAACATTAATCTTTAGATCATGTCAATGCTTTTCCATGACTATTTTAAAACTAATAGAATTATGCTCATTTGCCCCAAAGTGCTCCCCCACTGACACCACAGTCATTTCAGACTGCCTTATTTCCCAAAAAGACATTTCCCACAGTCATCTCAGACTGCCTTATTTCCCCAAAAGACATTAGGTTTTACATCTTCTCTAGTCGGTATATCCACACACGGAATCAGAAAATTTTCTTGTACACACTTAAGAACTTCCTTTCCATCCAAACCCATCCTGTTCAATTTATCAAATGTATATTATTCTAAGGCATTAGTTTTCACATTCAACACCCAGACTGCAATTTGCCTACTTATGATAGAACCCATTTGATTTGAGTTCCATTGAATTCAGAGAACACGTAGACATCTACTCTTCCATATAGACAATGAAACTTGTCCTGATCCCCAACTGATGGTAATACTGGACCAGAATCAAACCTGGCTTGATGGATCATAGGTTTAATTTTCTGTTGCTAAGTTAGTTAACGTGGTGGTTAGTCACTGAGGCAGATTTGGTCCGACTGGATTTACACATTCCTTTTTGGGAAGGACATACTATATGGTCACTGTTAGTGTCAGGGTCAATATTGTAGATGAATTGGAACAGCTTCACTTCAATACCTTAGGGCAGTTAACATATGAAGATTATGCCATGATCTTGAAAACTGCTAACATTTTTAGAGGTGCAAGTGTCTTAAGTGAAATTTAAAGGTAGTGAAGATTGTGTAGATGGTGATAATCCTGTGATCAAACAGTTTTGATCAGGTGTGAGTTGGTGACAGTCTGTTTGAGTGCTCATGCTGTCCCTTGGTTGGTTGTTGGTTCAGAACCATCATCAGTTGATGATCACCAGGTGATGGTCAGAATACCCGTGTACAGCACGATGCACCGAATGGCCTCCTGCTGAATTATGCCAAATCTGTGATTCTGTCTTCCTCACTGTTTGGATGTGAACATTGATCAAGTGTTTCAACACAATATCAAAATTGAGATTGGGAATTTAGTAACAATCAATCACAATATCTGAACATGTTCCATTGTTTTAACTCACTGTGTTCTGTTGTACCGTGTAGTTTCTCCCCCATATCCTCTCAAGCTCACTTCACTCTCATTCACAAGACCCATCCTGGCTATCCAACTTGAACAAGAATGATTTGCATTGATAGAATATCTGTCACAATGAAAGGTCTTTTCAAACTGCTTTATGGTCAATGAATCCTTCCAAAGTATAGTTGCAGTAGGAAATGTGACATTGAGTGTTCCCAAACACAATGTGGTAATGACCAAATCACCGGTTTCTGCATTAATACCTGGGAGTAAATATTGAACAGAACTCTGGGCATAACATCCCCACTCTTCATCCCAGGCTGCAAAAGGAACAGGATATGAACATAGGAGATGGCTCATTGTGAACTTCCAGTCTTCACTTGATTCAGGGAGGATGCTACAGAATCAGACATTTCCAATCCTTGCTCAAAAAGATGTGAGCTCAGTCCTAGTAATGGTAGGCCAGTCAGTTTAATGTCAGTGATGAGGCAGGTTTTATAAGTAATAATCTGGGCAAAAATTGATAAACACTGGGATATTTCTAGTTAATCACAGAGCCAAGACACATTGTAAAAGGCGGATTTTGCTTAACTAATTTAATGGAATTTTTTGATGAAGTAACAGTGAAGGTTGATGAAGGGAATATGTTGAATGCTGTTTTGGAAAACATTTGACAAAAATGCCACATAAAAGGCTCCTGACAATGTTGAAGTTCATAAAGTAGGACAGTTGGTATTAGTTTGGATGAAATCATTGGCTACAGGACTGAACAGCAATATTACATCTTTCCTATTGTGCACTGAATGTAACTATGTTCCATACTCCAGCTGTAGCCTAACCTATCAATAAAACCTCCAATGCTTCAGCTAATAAGAAAATGTATGATTTTGTGACCACTGTATAATCCTCCCACTCACCTTCAAGGATTTGTGGACATTCACTCCAAGGTCCTGTCTCTCATTATGTCGCTCTCTGTTCCCAGTTCAGTGTATTGTCACACTCTCTGTCTCCCTGTATTCACAGGTCAGTGTGTTATCTCTCCATCTTTCTTTCTTCCCAGTTGTGTGTTCTCTGCTTGTCTCTCACTTTTTCCAGTTGTGTGGTCTCTGTTTTTCTCTCTCTCTGTTCCCAGTTCAGTGTGTTGTCTCTCTGTCTTTCTCTATTGCCAGTTCAGTGTATTATCACACTCTCTTCTCTATTCTCAGTTCAGTGTTTTATCTCTCTGTTTCTCTCTATTTTTAGTTGTATGCTCTCTGTTTCTCTCTTTCTCCATTCCCAGTTCAGTGTTTTGTCAGTTTATCTTACTCTATTCTCAGTTCAATGTGTTGTCTCTTTGTCTCTCTCCATTTCCATTTCACTGTGGGTGTCTCTCAATCTCTATTCCCAGTTCAGGGTGTTCTCTATCTCTCTCTATTGCCAGTTCTGTCACTCCTGTTCCAGTTCAGTATGTTGTCTCTCTGTCTCTCTCAATTCCAAGTTGTGTGTTCTCAGTTTGTCTCTCACCTCCCCCAGTTCAATGCATTCTCTGTTTCTCTCTCCATTCCCAGTTCATTGTGATGTTAGTTTATCTTCTTCTATTGCCAGTTCAGTGTGTTATCATCTTTTGTCTATGTTGTCTATCTATCTCTCACTATTCCCAATTCAGTATCTTGTTTCCCTGTTTCCCTCTTTTCCCAGTTCAGAGTGTTATATCTCTGTTGCTATTGCCAGTTCTGTGTTGTTACTCCATCTCTCTCTGCATTCCCAATTCAGTGAGTTGTCTCTCTGTCTCTCATTTTCAGGTTCATTGTGTTGCCACTCTGTCTCTCTCTAACCCCAAATCACTGTCTCTCATTAGCTGGTGGTCTAGTGCTTAGGATTCGGTGCTTTCACCGTCGTGGCCTGGGTTTGATTCCTAGCCAGGAAACGGGTGTGTTTAAATTTTTTCTGGGTGCCACAGTAGCTCAGTGGTTAGCACAGCTGCCTCACAGCGTCAGAGACTCGGGTTCAATTCCCGCCTCAGGCAACTGTCCCTGTGTCTGCGTGGGTTTCCTCCGGGTGCTCCGGTTTCCTCCCACAATGGGTGAATTGGCCATGCTAAATTGCCCATAGTGTGAGGTGAAGGGGTAAATGTAGGGGAATGGGTCTGGGTGGGTTGCTCTTCGAAGGGTCGGAGGGCCTGAGGGCCTGTTTTCACACTGTTAGTAATGTAATCTAATCATTATGTCTCTATTTCCAATTCAGTGTGTTGTCTCTCTCTGTCGCTAATCCTAGTTCACTGTCTCTCTCCATTCCCAGGGCAATGTCCTGTCACTATCTCTCCCCATTCCCAGGGCAATGTCTTGTCACTGTCTCTCCCCATTCCCAGGGCAGTGTCTTGTCACTGTCTCTCCCCATTCTCAGGGCAGTGTATTGTCACTGTCTCTCCCCATTCCTAGGTCACTGTCTTGTCACTGTCTCTCCCCATTCCCAGGGCAGTGTCTTGTCACTGTGTCTCTCCATTCCCAGGGCAGTGTCTTGTCACTGTCTCTCCCCATTCCCAGGGCAATGTCTTGTCACTGTCTCTCCCCATTCCCAGGGCAGTGTCTCGTCCCTGTCTCTCTCCATTCCCAGGGCAGTGTCTTGTCACTGTCTCTCTCCATTCCCAGGGCAGTGTCTTGTCACTGTCTCTCCCCATTCCCAGGGCAGTGTCTTGTCACTGTCTCTCCCCATTCCCAGGGCAGTGTCTTGTCACTGTCTCTCCCCATTCCCAGAGCAGTGTCTTGTCACTGTCTCTCCCCATTCCCAGGGCAGTGTCTTGTCACTGTCTCTCCCCATTCCCAGGGCAGTGTCTTGTCACTGTCTCTCCCCATTCCCAGGGCAGTGTCTTGTCACTGTCTCTCCCCATTCCCAGGGCAGTGTCTTGTCACTGTCTCTCTCCATTCCCAGGGCAGTGTCTTGTCACTGTCTCTCCCCATTCCCAGGGCAGTCTCTTGTCACTGTCTCTCCCCATTCCCAGGGCAGTGTCTTGTCACTGTCTCTCCCCATTCCCAGGGCAGTGTCTTGTCACTGTCTCTCTCCATTCCCAGGGCAGTGTCTTGTCACTGTCTCTCTCCATTCCCAGGGCAATGTCTTGTCACTGTCTCTCCCCATTCCCAGGGCAATGTCTTGTCACTGTCTCTCCCCATTCCCAGGGCAATGTCTTGTCACTGTCTCTCTCCATTCCCAGGGCAATGTCTTGTCACTGTCTTTCCCCATTCCCAGGGCAATGTCTTGTCACTGTCTCTCCCCATTCCCAGGTCAATGCCTTGTCAATTTCTCTCCCCATTCCCAGGGCAATGTCTTGTCACTGTCTTGCCCCATTCCCAGGGCAATGTCTTGTCACTGTCTCTCCCCATTCCCAGGTCAATGCCTTGTCAATTTCTCTCCCCATTCCCAGGGCAATGTCTTGTCACTGTCTTTCCCCATTCCCAGGGCAATGTCTTGTCACTGTCTCTCCCCATTCCCAGGTCAATGCCTTGTCAATTTCTCTCCCCATTCCCAGGGCAGTGTCTTGTCACTGTCTTTCCCCATTCCCAGGGCAATGTCTTGTCACTGTCTCTCCCCATTCTCAGGGCAATGTCTTGTCACTGTCTCTCCCCATTCCCAGGGCAGTGTCTTGTCACTGTCTCTCCCCATTCCCAGTTTAGTATGCTCCCTCATGATCTATCTCTATTGCCAGTTCATTCTGATGTCCATCATTGTCCATCCTTAATTGTGCAAAGGGCAGTTAAGAGTCAATTTGCTGATGACATAAAGGTGTGTAGGAAAATGAGTTGTGAAGACAAACCATCTGGCAAATGGAGTACAATGTGGCAAAGTGTGAAATGGTGTATTTTGGGGGAAAGAATAATAAGGCAACATATTACTGCAATACTATGGCTGAAGAGCTCAGGGATGGAGAGGAATCTGGGTGTCTTCGTACACAAATCACAGAAAGGTAATCTATCGGTATAGCAAGTAATCAGGAAGGCTAATCGTGTCACATTTTATTGTGAGAGGAATTGAAAGCAAGAGTGTGAAGGCTCTGCTTCACTTACCCAGGATGTGGGTAAGGCCACATGTGGACTGCTGTGTACAGTATCAGTCACCGTACTTATGTTAATGTGTTGGAAGAAGAACAGATTTACTAGGCTAATACTCAGAAGGAGCGGATTGTTCCTTTTATTTTTCTTGGGATTTACTCAATCCCTGCTGTTAATACCTGACATCTGCTTCCTTCTTTTTCTTGACCAGAAACATAATTACTCTAGTTATCAGCATTCCCTACACCTACCAGCCTTGCCCTTCAACCGAGTAGGAACATACAGTATATTAGACTCCCATTATCTCATTTTGAAAGTTTGACATTGCCCAATCATGCCTTTACCTGTGAGTATCCACTCACAATCAACTTTCGAAAGTTCTTGACTAATACCATCAAAACATGCCTTCCTTCAATTTTGAATGTTAACTTTTAGATCTGATCTATCCTTTTACATCACTATTTTACAACTAACAGAATGATGTTCGCTCCCCCACTGATACCTAATTCACTTGCCCTGCCTTATCCCAAAAAGAAGGTCAAGTTTTGCACCTTCTCTAGTAGGTATATCTACATACTGAATCAGAAACATTTCTTGCACACACTTAACAAATTCTTCTCCATCCAAGCCCTTAGCAGTATAGTAGTCCCAGTCAATGCTTGGAAAGTTAAAATCCCCTACCATAACCACCCTATTATTCTTACAGATAACGGATATCTCCTTACAAATTTGTTTCTCAATTTCCTGCTATCAATTGGGGGTGTCAGGGCTCTATCGTACAATCCCAATAAGGTGATCATCCTTTTCTTATTTCTCAGTTCTACCTAAATAACTTTCCTGTGTGCATTCCTAGGAATATCCTCCCGAAGTACAGCAGTAATGTTATTCCTAATCAAAAACGCCACTCCCCCACCTCTCTTGCCTCTTTCTATCCTTCCTATAGCATCTATAAACTGGAATATGAAGCTGCCAGTCGTGTCCATCCCTAAGCCCCATCTCTATAATTGCTGTGATATCCCAATCTCTTTTTCCCAACCACGCCAAGTTCATCTGCCTTCTCTGTTTTGCCTCTTGCATTGAAACAAATGCAGCTTAATTTATCAGTCCTACCTCATTCTCTGCTTTGTTCCTGCCTCCCCTATTTTACTTGCTCCTTTCCCCAACTGTACCAGTCTCAGACTGATCTCTTTTCTCACTACATCCCGAGGTCTTTCCCCTACACCCCCCTCACATCCACCTCTGCACCCTTTCCCACCCTGCACTAGTTTAAATCCTCCTGAGCAGCTCGAGGAAATGTCCCTGCCAGTATATTGGGAGAGGTTGGAAATCTTACAACCTTTAAAAATATTTGAATGAGCACTTGAAATAACATAACATTCAGGACTATGTGACGAGTACAGGGATTTGGGATGACCCTGCCTTTGGTGATAGTTAATGTCAGTGAGGACTCAATAGGACAAAGGGCCTTTTCTGAACTGTCTAACTATGACTTTATTAAAGGGCCTACATAACATTTAAAACAAAGCATTCCAAATTTGCCAGAACATTTTTGATTTCAACTGCATTAATAATGTATTGGTGGTAAAAACTTCAAATCTTTAAAGAATCTTTTGAAAAACAAATCTATAAAGCCCCACAAAACATGTCACTTATCTAAAATATGCCGTTTATTTTAGAAATCTGATGGAGTACTTGGGTCATTTGGGCTCAGCACTAACCTGGAGCATAACAGCCTTTACAAAACAACACACAAACTTTGATCTGAGGAGTAAAAGTAAATAGGAACACAAAAGCATGTGATGTCATTTCATGTGGCACCATCTCATTACTTCAGGTTATCCCCAAGAGTCTTCACCATTAACTAATTCCTTTTGAACTGCAGTCATTACTATTATCTATGCAAAACATACCCATCAATTTGCACATACCAAATCCCATAAATTGTAAGAGGGAATCGCTTTTGATGATATTGATTAAAGGATGAATGCAACCTTGGTCTCTCAGGACTCCCAGCTCCTATTCAATGAATGACTGAAGTCTCCGTTGTGCCCTAATTTGATTGTTGTATGATCACAGGTTAAATATACAGCCTCAACTTCATCTTAGGACTTAACACACAAACTTTTCTTTAGAGGAGATATGATGATTAAGAATGTAGTTTAATTCACTGTTTCCTTTTATTTTCTTCAGAAGCTGAAGTTCCTGACTCATGTTCCACGGACCACACTTGCCTTCTGGTACCTCACTGTTATTGAGCAGTATTCAATAATGGAAGGAAATAAAGCAAAATCCTTTCTTCACTGAAATTCATAAACCCCAAGGCCACAGGGAAGTCATTGCCTTGTGATTGGAAGAGGGAAGCCCAACAGATTTCCAATAGTCATTCATTAAACATCACTGAAGTTGATCATTGTCGATAATCAGATTTCTCAGCATCAATCAAGGATGAAACCATCGATCTTCCTGCTCTGTAAGACTGAAAGAATGGACTGAAAGAAGTGAGCATGAATGTTATTAATAACTCCAGTGATATTAGGTAGATGAGAACACTCACAGCTGATCCAATAGAAACTAGGAACAAAAACCCTGGGATGTCACTTCATCCTCTGTACTGACTTCACAGGGAAATATCTTCAATGGCAGAAGTGTGGACCTCTCCCAAAGACATGCCATAATAGATGGGGTCACCAATCACTGTAACCCATAGCATTGAATTAGTGGTGAACCTGGCTGCCCACTTCCCTGTGTTGTTGGGGACTATGACTCTATCATTACTCCATCATCCGGTCCTCAGGTACTGAAGCCCAGCATCAGCTGTCTCTTCTGTAGACATGCCTAATGTTTGGGGGTGGGGTGGGGTTGAAACAGATAATAACACAAATTACCCAAATTTACTTTTTTTATTGAAAAGAATATATGAATGATTGACTTTGAAGTTTTTTAGGCTCAGCTGCTCTGTTCAGTCTTCAAGCTTCAGAAGGGACTCATTCACTCCGTTCCATCTAACCCTCTGTACATCCTTCAGGTTTTCATTATCTTCTCATGGACCTTAAATGGTGCTTACAATATTTCTCTCAACAACATGTAGCATTGAACACCACATTCTGAAAGCTCTTTGGAAAAGACATTTCTCCCGAATTCTTTATTGGTCTTAATTGTGACCATCTTATATTGATGTCATCTGATTTTTATTCCTCATGTGCAGACACCACATTTTTACACCCACATCATCAAATCCCCTCAATTTTAAACATACATTTAAGTAGTTTCCTCCTTCTCCTTCCTATGTGAATACACCACCTCTTAAAATTATTTTCCACTGTCTTGCCCATTCTGCTCACCTTTCTAGACTCTGCTATTTTACTACAACCTTCCTCAGTATTAGCCATAGTCGCCAATTTCCTGTCATCCACATAATTGTTATACCCCTGATCTCCAGGCACAATTACTTTCAGGACTAGTACCCTGTGGCATAACACATTCTGTCAGTCTGAACAACTAACTTTTAGCTTTAGTTTCTGTTTCTAACCCTATTGTTATCCATTCTGCTACTTCTTCCCTGCATCCATGTCGTAACTCTCGTCTACTATTAACATATCTTTTAAAAGTCCAGATATAAATACACCCTCCCCAATACCTTTACATATACTGTTATGTCATCAAACAATTCAATAAAGTTTGACACCAATGCTGACTGTTCTTTATTACATCCTCAGTTCTGTATATTTAACCATTATGGCTTTGGGTAAAAACTGCAATATTTTTCCGACAACCAACTTTAAACTAGCTGGTCTGCAGACTCATATTGCATTATTACTATGATTGTGATCTGGTAGTTGAAGATGAAGCAATAAAGCCAAATACTTTCATCAATTAATTAATTATCAAATTTATACAAAATCAGTTCGTTCAATGAGCTCCCTTTGAACTTAAGGTGTCCAAAAGTTAAAAAACAAGTTTTAAATATCTGCCAAAATGCTCACTATTTTGGTATGAATGCATTGTCTTTCATTTAGGGGGAGGCAATGGCCTAGCGGTATTATCACCGGACCGTTTACCCAGAGACTTTAATAAGCACTCAACTCTAATTTCACAAAGCAATATATCCTTTTTAACAAGGCATTTTTCAATGATCTTTGTCTTCTCAATGCTGTCATTCCTACCCGAATGACTGTTTTTATTGGGTCAAGGTATATATATATATATATATATATATATATACACACACACACACAAACGTGATCTGGGACACTGTACCCAATTCGGCACTGCAGCATGGGGGAGGTGCAATACAGAATCAGCAGAATGATTCTGAGATTAAAAAAGTTTCAACGAGGCCAGGTTATATAATGTACATTTGTATCAGCTTGATTAATATTTAAGGTAAAGATAGGTAAAGAGAGATTATTTACCTGGGAAAAGGTCAGGGGAGAACAGCCTAGAAATAAGAGAGAAGCGTGAAAATTCAAGGAATACCTTTCAGGGTGATAAATGGATGTGCTTTCTATACAACACCACAGAGGGCTTTAAGAAAATTCAATGCCAAGACAAATTGACTTTAATCAATAAGGGAATCAGGCATTATGGGAAAAGGCAGGCAAGTAGAGTTGAGGGTTACCAGATCAGCCATGATCTCATTAACTGGCAGCTTTTATCAGAATCAATGAAAGGTTACAATCTGAAATGTGAACTCTGTTTCTCTATCCACTGATGCCTCCTGATGTGCTAAATGTTTCCAGAATGTTCTGTTTTGATTCCTGGCATCCTAAGGCGATGTTAAACAATCTGTTGGTTTGTTTTGTTCGGTTCCTTTGACACTATACTTGACTCAATAGTCTTGGTGTTGAGAACAAGTATTCTCACATTTCCTCTAGCGTTAGTTTCTCAGTTTTCCCTCAGCCCATTGAGACTATGATGAAACTGGGAGTCCATTAATTCCAACAGAAGGTAAACAAAGATTTACTGACCTGGTCACTGGAGAGTAGAAGCTGCCAGATGGTACTTGAGACAGAGACATAGAACATACAGCATGACAACAAACCCTTCAGTCCAACTTGTTCATGCCAACCAAATATCCTAAATTCATCTAGTCCCAATTGCCAGCACTTGGACCATATCCCTCTAAACCCTTCTTATTGATTTACTCATCCAGATGCCTTTTAAATATTGTAATTGTACCAACCTCCACCACTTCTTCTGGCAACTCATTCTAATCACACACCACCCTCAGCATAAAAAAGTTGCCCCTTGGGTCCCTTTTAATATTGAAATGTCACCTCCAATAAACCACCTCATCTGTAAACCACAATCACTGTTTGGTCAGACATCCCATGGGATAATCAGTGCAATTATTTCCTGTGCTAAGGGGCAAAGAACTGAAAATGTGTTGCTGGAAAAGCGCAGCAGATCAGGCAGCATCCAAGGAGCAGGAGAATCGACGTTTCGGGCATGAGCCTGAAGAAGGGCTTATGCCCGAAACATCGATTCTCGATTTTGTAGATGACGTTTGTTGTGCATGCTGTCTGGTTCATTAGCTACTGTTTAAGTGTGTTGTGTGGTTTGTGGGCTACCATGCTGCCAACAGGTCTGAGTAGGCTGGCAGTCATTTCAGAGATGTCTCTGATGCAGGGTAAAGTGCCTAAGGCTTCTGGGCCTGTTTTGTCTGCTTGTTTGGGTTTGTTGCTGAGAAATCGATGGAATGTGTTTATTGGGTACCTGTTCTTCTTGAATATACTGTACAGGTGGTTTTCTTCTGATCTTTGAAGTTCTACAGTACTGCAGTGTGTGGTGGCTCATTGATATACTGTCCTAATATAGCTTTGTTTTTGGGTGTTGGGATGATTGCTTCTGTAGTTCAGTATTTGGTCCATGTGTTGTTTTCCTGTGGATGCTCATTTGAAGGTCTCCATTGGTTGTCCGTTCTACTGTGACATCTAGAAATGGCAGGTTATTGTTGTTTTCCTCCTCCTTGATGAATTTTATGCCAGTAAGAATACTATTGATGATCTTGAAGATTTCCTCTAAATTGTTTTGTTTAGTGATCACAAAGGTGCCATGCACGCAGCGGACCCAAAGTGTGACTTGGATGGTTGGGAGAGTTGTTTGTTTGAGTCTCTGCATTACTGTTTCTGCGAGGAACCCTGATATTGGTGATCCCATAGGTGTTCCATTGATTTGCTTGAGGGTCCTGCTATTGAAAGTGAAGTGGGTAGTGAGGCATAGTTCCACCAGCTTGATGATGTTGTCCTTGCTGATGAAGTTGGTGGTGTTTGGTATATGTGTCTTTGGTTTTTCTAATAGCATAGTCAGTGTTTCTTTGGCCAGGATAATGTTGATGGATGGAAACAGGGCTGTTATGTCAAAGGAGACCATTATTTCATCCACTTCTTTCTTGGTGTCTTTGATGAGGTTCAGGAGTTCTTAGGTGCAGTGGTAGGAGTACTCTCCTAAGTGCTTTAGACTTTTGTGGAGTTCCTTAGCTAGTCTGTATGTTGGTGTTCCTGGTAGTGAGACTGTGAGTCTGAGGAGGGCTCCTGATTTGTGAACTTTGGGTAGTCCATAGAAGCATGCTGTGTTGGATCTGTCTGGTTTCATTTTTTGGAAATCTGTTTTGTTTAATTCTCCTGAGTTCTTAAGTTTTCTGAGTAAGGCTATGATTCAGTTCTCCAGTTGAAACCCTCCAACCCTGGCAAACATCCGTGTAAATCTTTTCTGAACCCTTTCTGCACTCCAAGCAACACTCGCCAAGACCTTACCATTAAGTGTATAAGTCCTGCCCTGATTTACCTTTCCAAAATGCAGCACCTCACATTTATCTAAACTACATTCCATCTGCCACTCCTTGGCCTATTGGTCTATCTGATCAGAATCCCATTGTACTCTAAAGGTGCAGTGTATAGTAAAGAAGTTTACCTCAAATGTTGGTGTCATCTGCAGCGTACTAATTATACCTCCTGTGTTCACATCCAAATCAATTATGTAAATGATGAAAAGCAGTGGACTCAGCTCTGATATTTGTGGCACACCACTGGTCCAGGCCTCCAGTCTGCAAAAGCAACCCTCCATCACCACCCTCTGTCTTCTGCCTTCGAGCCAGTTCTGTATCCAAATGGCTGGTTGATATGTACTCCTTGACGTTTACTGCCGTGTTATGATGTTTTGCAGGAGAATAAAAGGATTAGGTTAAATATAATCTTTTTTATTGAGGTAATCTTTTTATGGGCGGCACAGTGGTTAGCACTGCTGCCTCACAGCACCAGAGACCCGGGTTCAATTCCCACCTCAGGCGACTGACTGTGTGGAGTTTGCACATTCTCCCCGTGTCTGCGTGGATTTCCTCCGGGTGCTCCGGTTTCCTCCACAGTCAGGTGCAGGTCAGGTGAATTGGCCATGCTAAATTGCCTGTAGTGTTAGGTATAGGGGTAAATGTAGGGGTATGGGTGGGTTGCGCTTCGGCGGGTCGGTGTGGACTTGTTGGGCCGAAGGGCCTGTTTCCATACTGTAAGTAATCTAATCTAAAGAATTTAACTTGCTTAGTCTCTACATTGCTGGGTGGATACCAGGGGTATAGAAACACTAGAATACATTGAATAAGAAGGAGGCAATGCAATGGATCGGTCTTGAACACTGCAGCCAAGATATTATCAGAACCTGTCGTCTTCAATTTATCAATGCTCCCAGCCACAACTTGCTATCAGTTGGTGTGAACTAAATTGATTACCACAGCAGGTTCATGTTTTGTATCTCTGTAACCCCTTGAACATGAACTGTTCACTCAGAATCTGAGAATCCCTACAGTGTGGGAAAAGGCCCTTCGGCCCAACAAGTCTACACTGATCCTCCAAACCCATATCCCATTACTCTACATTTACCATTGACTAATACAGCTGAAAATGTGTTGCTGGAAAAGCACAGCAGCAACACATTTTCAGCTCTGATCTCCAGCATCTGCAGACCTCACTTTCTCCTCATTGACTAATACACTTAAGCTACACATCCCTGAACACTATGGGCAATTTAACATGGCCAATTCACCTAACCTGCACATCTCTGGATTGTGGACAAAACCAGAGCACCCAGAGGGAACCCACGCAGACACAGGGCGGATGTGCAAACTCCATACAGACAGTCACCCGAAGCTGGAATCAAACCCAGGTCCCTGGCACTGTGAGGTTGCAGTGCTAACCAGTTGTTGCTTTGGACTATGTTAACATCTTTAAAGGTGCAGCACCATACAGTTAAAACTGGCAGAGAATCATGTGAAAGCAATGTGCTATCCAACTCTAATCCATGCTATGCCTGATGGTTCAAATTCTAATTTAACATATTTAATATATTTGGCCCAAAAGCACACTCGTCTCTGCTGCAGCTTCTTGCTGAGCTTCTCCACTGACTGTATCCTTGTTACCATTTGACTGACAGTTCCACAAACTTTCATATTATCTGGTCACACTTCTTAAAGTCTTCATTCTTGCAGCAGTGCATGGACTGATCCCCGAAATTTCACTGAACCCATGCTTCTCTTTGACAACCATATTCTGCTTCTTGAATTCTTCAAGGAGAATTTCTTAGCATCCTGTTCAAGTCTAATTGGCTTTTCATCCTTGGTTCCTTTATTGTTCCTAAACAGGTTGTTTCTCAAATTAATTGGCTTTGTATATGTTGATACTAATTGGCTTAGACTATTAGGGTATTTTATTCATTTAATCCTTGGTCAGTTTCCATTCACAGATTAGAAACCCTTGTCTCTGATCACTGCCTTTTTGAGATTAGTATAGTTTTAGCAGCGAACCCTGATTAATATGAATTGGTTTTACAGTTTGACCATTACATCTGTTAATCCTTGCAGTAAGACACAGCAGAAGGTGGTCATGCCGTCCCTTAAGTCTGCTTTGCCATTTAATGAAATCATGACTGATTTGATATAATGCTTACTGATTCCCTGAAAGATTGCTCAGTATTGAATGTCCTTATACAGCCTATACAGTCTCTGTGATAAATAATTCCATAGATTCATTACACTCAGAGAAGAAATTCTACCTCATCTGTCTTAGATAGGTGAGAGATTATTCAGAGATTATGCCCTCTGCTCCTGCAAGAGGAACCAATCTTTCTGCATCGACCTCTGGGAATCTCGGATGTCTCAAGAAGGTTGCATCTTATGTGGAAAGGTCCTGACCTGAACCAAATTGTTTCTCTCCACAGATACTGTCTGATCACATGTGCTTTCCTGGCATTTTGTGTTTTTAATTTCAGATTTCCAGCATTGGCTACTTTTTGCCTTTCTCTCGGGACATCAGGCTCAGTGGTTTGCACTGCTGCCTCACAGTGCCAGGGATCCAGGTTCAATTCCAGCCTTGGGTGACAGTCTGTGTGTAGTTTGTACAGTCTCCTGATGTTCTGCATGGGTTTCCGTTGTGTGTTCCAGTGTCCTCCCACAGTCCAAAGATGTCACGTTAGGTGGATTAAACATTGTAAATGTGTTATTACAGTGTAGGGTAGGGAGCAGGGTCTGAGGAGAAAGCTCTTGGGAGGGTCAGCACATACTCAATGGGCCAAATGGTCTTTCTCCACATTGTAGGGATTCTATGATCAGGAGTTTTTCCAGGTGGCATCCTCATCTTGTCCATTTTCAGCTGTTCCTTTAACAATCTTCCATTTATCATATAAAGTCACTGCGGTGTTCATAAGCAATTTTACATCATTCAGCTCCATTCCCAATTCCTTCCAGAATAAGGCAGCTCACAAGGCTCCTGCAGCACAACCTGGACAACGTCGTGTGGCAGGTAGTACTTACTAATGAAGAAATCACCATTTCCAGCAAGAAAATATTCAACTGCCTGATTATTATAAATGTGGATTTGAGAATGTGGCAGAGACTAGATACTGAGTGACTGTCAAATTCTATCCACCATTTATAAATTAGAAGGTAGATGCAAGTGATGGAAGTTTCCTTCCACAAACAGACATCAATATCTGATCAATTGTTTACTCACAAGCGAAAACTAAGATTTCTGTGAAGCAAAAGTACTGGGAGTTAGAGTACTTCTGTCCCCCAGTACTCCAGACATAGGAAGATCCGAAGATAAGAACCTACAGCTGCCTGGTTCTGAGATAAGAAGTGTTATTTTGTAAATCTTAATTGGGAGTTTATTGGACTAGTATTATAGAAGGGAAGGTAGAATGTAGGTTAGAGAAAGAAATTGTAAATAGTGGTTAGTTAATTATTCTCTATTATGTTTTAAGAAATAAAGTTGCTAATTTTACTTTAAATAGTCCTTGGCCATTCGAATCTTTACAGATTACTGCACAGGGTCAATCGTTTCTGTGTTGCTGGTTTTAAATTAAGCAGGAGGGTTTACCCCGTGTCGTAACAAGGGATACCACAGAAATCGCCCTAGATCCATGTGGCTGCTCTCTCCTAGAGAGAGAGAGGGAGACAACTGGTGGTGAGTTTAACCTAAGAATCACCTCACCTCTTCACATCAGCTGTCCAGCCAAAGGTGCTAACTAATACCCTGCGGCAATGGTGGCTGGACAGCTGGTTCATGATGTAGAATGACACCGACAGCACAGGTTCAATCCCCACACACCGGCTGAGATTACCATGAAGGTCCTACCTTCTCAACCTCACCCCTCCCCTGGGGCATGGTGACACTCAGGTTAAACTCACGATCAGTCATATCTCGCTAATGAGAGAACAGCCTGTGGTTCACTATGACTATGGGGATATGGAAGGAATATATATCCAAGGCACGATACTGAGTGGCTTGGAAGGGAACATGTTGGTAGTGTTTTCTCATGTATCAACTGCCTTTGTCTTTCGGAAGGTATGGTCGTACATTTGGAAGATGCAGTCTAAGGAGCATTAGTGAGTTACTGGAGCAATCTAGTTGATGATACATAAGGCTGCTACAGAGGATTGGTGTTGGATTCACTGCATGTTTGTAGATAGGGTGCCAATCAAACTGGCTACTTTGTCCTAAAAAAGCAAGTGCTGAAGAAATTCAGCAGGTCTGGTAGTATATGTTAAGAGAGAAAGAGAATTAATGTTTCTAGTCCTACATGACTCCTCCTCAGTACTGTTCTGAAGAGGAGTTATATTGGAATCAAAAGGTTAATTCTGTATTTCTCTCCACCGATGCTGACAGGCTTGTTGACTTTCTCCAGCACTTTCCGGTTTCATTTCAGGCTTCAAGTGTCTACAGCATTGTGTGTTTATCATGGCAGTCGCCAATTTCTTGACTGTTGTTGGAGATACATTCCATCCAGTCAAATGGGGTGTATTCCATCATATTCCTGATGTGTGCCTTGTAGATAGCAGAGAGGCGTTTGGTGCCATGAACTGTGTCACTCACGGCTGTATTTTTGCTCTCTGACCTGTCCTTCTATCCACAGTGAGCAGGACTTATCTCATGAGTTCAGTTCATTTTCAGCTCAATGGTAACTACCATACTGTTGATCGTAGAGGATTCAACAATAGCAAAGCCTTAAGTGTCTAGAAGCATTATTTAGGTGATCTCTTATTGAAGGTGGTAATTGCTTCCCATTTGTATAGCATGAATGTTAATTGCCAATTGTCAGCCCAGGCTGGAATTTTCAGGGATCTTGTGACAGAGCGATATGGAGTGTTCAGTATCTGAGGGTGTAAGAATGCTTTGGACATTGTGCAAGTTTAGCGAACCCTCTGATTTATGGCATTCTGATTGAGAGAAGGTCAGTTATACAGTCGCTAAAGATAGTTAGGACTAGGACACAATCTTGAGGACTTCCTGCTGTGAGGTCTTGGAGCTTAGATGGCTGACCTCCATAAACCACACCAACTTCTGTGGGTCTGGAGTCACATGTAGCCCAGACCAGGTAAGGACAGTAGTTATCTTTCCTTAAAGGATATTAATGAACCAGATGCATTTTCTTTGACAACTGACATTAGTTTCATGGTTGACATTAGAGTTTATAATCCACATACTTATGAAATTGAAGTTTTGTCATGCTGGGATTTGACCCAATTCCATGATAGTAGCTCTGAAGTATCTGAATATGAGCTAATTCAATGGCTGGCTTCCTGGCTGATTTGGAACCCAACTTGATTTTTTTTTAGATTAGATTACTTACAGTGTAGAAACAGGTCCTTCGGCCCAACAAGTCCACACCGACCCACCCAGACCCATTCCCTTACAATTACCCCTTCACCTAACACTATGGGCAATTTAGCATGGCCGATTCACCTAACCTGCACATTTTTGGACTGTGGGAGGAAACCGGAGCACCCGGAAGAAACCCACGCAGACACGGGGAGAATGTGCAAACTCCACACAGTCGCCTGAGGCGGGAATTGAACCCAAGTCTCTGGTGCTGCCATGCAGCAGTGCTAACCACTGTTCCAATTACCCAATAAAGTTTTAAGATTTGTTTTTTACCATTTAGTGATAAGTTAATTTGTTTCTATTTGATCCCAAAAAATGGAAATACGACAGACTAAGTGATAGTGGTCAATTACATGAATTTGTCTTGACTATGACCAATTGTGAGAACATCCAGTTTGTATCAGGGCAAGATAGTTTTGTGTATTTGCTCAGTGGGAGTTATAATGGAACGATGGATGATTAGAGGGAATTATTTTCCCAAACAGAGGGAGGTATTGAGTAGAAAGATAAAAGAATAATTTATATGTGTGTGAGGTAAATGTGGTGTGTGTATGTGCACACATGCATACATGTCTTTCTGTGTCTCTGTGTGTAAAATACCTAAGAAATTCTTCTGCATGAATAAGAACTCTTTCTTCCCCTTTGTCTTAAAGGACTTTGGAATGTGCTTATCTGAAAATTTGGAATTTGAAACCCATGGTTCTAAGAACACATGTTGCCCCCACCTCAGTAAGGATGGGAACAGCACTGGGAAGAAAACATGCAAAATGCAAAACAACAATCTCACTCTCAGTGTCTCTTGAGCAGATTTATATGTGATGAGAACAGTTATTGAAGACTGGGGAGCTTCAAAGTACATAAATCTTGAGGTCTGGAGGAATTGTAACCAAGGAGACAAGGGAAGAAATTACAGGGACTCTGACCCTGTTTAATTCCTCTCCGGCCACGGGGGAAGTGTCATAGAACTGGAGGACAGCTGATGTGTTTTCACTTTTTGAGAAATGTGGTAGAGGTAGACCAGGAATAGTAGACCAGGAATAACAGACCAGTGAGTGTCTATCAATGTTAGAGAAATTATTGGAGAAAATTCCAAAAGAAAGAATTCATCTCCAATTAAAGAAACAAGGTTTGATCATGGATAGTCAGCACGGCTTTGTCAGATGGAGGTCATGCCTAACAAATCTGGTGGAGTTTTTGAGGAGGTGACCATGTCTGTGGATGTGGCTAGGACAATTGAAGTAGTTTACAGGGTTTTAGCAAAGTCTTTGACAAGGTTCCACATGGGGGATTCAGAATGAAGGTAAAAACATATGGCAGCTGGAGTAACTTGGCAAGTTGGCTGGAAAATTGGCTCAGTCAGAGGAGGCAGCGGATATTGATAGAAGGTTGTTTGTGTAATTAAAGGCTCATGTACAGTGTGTATCACAGAGATCAGTGCTGAATCCCTTATTGTTTGTCATATTCATAAATAATATAGACCGGTCAGATGGGCAGATCAGTGGCAGATGCAATTTAACTCTGACAAATGTGAGATGATGCACTTTAGTAGAAGTCACAACATAAGGCACTGAGTGGTGGGACACCAGGAAGCTCAGAGAAACAGAAGGACCTTGAGGTGCTTGTTAACAGATCCCCAAAGGCAGCAAGACTGGGTAATAGGATAGTTAAGGCATACAAGATACGTGTCTTTACCAGTCCAGGAATAGATAAAGTCATAGAGATTCTCAGCATGGCCCAAATTGCTCGTGCCACCCAGTTTTCACAATTAAACTAGTCCCATTTGCCTGGGTTTGGTATATCGCTCCATACCTATCCCATCCATGTACCTTTTTAAATGCTTCTTAGGCTGGCACGGTGGCTCAGTGGTTAGCATTGCTGCCTCAGAACGCCAGGGACCCGGTTTCAATTCCTGCCTCAGGCAACTGTCTGTGTGGAGTTTGCACATTCTCCCTGTGTCTGTGTGGGTTTCCTCCGGGTGCTTCGGTTTCCTCCCACAGTCCAAAGGTGAACTGGCCATGCTAAATTGTCCATAGTGTTAGGTGTAGGGGAATGGGTCTTGGTGGGCAACAAGTGTGAACTTGTTGGGCCGAAGGGCCTGTTTCCACATTGTAGGGAATCTAATCTAATCAAATCACAAAATTGTACTTGCTTCTGGCAGCCTGTTACAAGCACTCACCGCCCTCTGTCTGAACAAAGTGTCCCTCTGAATCCTTTTGTATCTCTCCACTCTCACCTTAACTTATGCCCTCTAATTTTTGACTCTCCTATACTGGCGAAAGTCTGTTGACTATCTATCTTATATGTATCTCACAAGATTTAATAAACCTCAATAAGGTTGCCTCTCAGTCTCCTACATTCCTGTGGTGAAAGGGTTAAAATTATGTCCCAATACATGTGTGAATCTAACCGGAATGGAAGGTGTTGCTTAGTCCCATGTGAATCTTATTACACACCTCCCCGTGTGAATCTTCTTATCTGTATGTAACCAGAATGGAATGTGTTGTTTAGCCTTGTTCTGTTGTTCACATGAATGTTTAGATCTCGAAAGAGTATATCAGCTGGAAAAGTCTCCAGTTCGGTAGAGTCTGCTCCGGGTTACGTTTAACCGCCGAGCGTGGGTTGTTGGCAACCGCTCTACGAGAACTGATGGCTCCCAGTTCCGGTAACATGTAGAGTGAGTATAAACCAGACCCGTTGTAAGTACAAGACCTGGTTGTGGCGACGCTGCGGGGAATAAAATGCTCATATTCTAGCAGACTCGCCTCTTGGTCGTTTGTTCTGTGTCAGACTACTTTCCTGCGAGCCTGATCCTTGACCTTGAGAATTTTTTTAAAACAATTCCCGGGAAAAAAGTCCCAATCTATTCAACCCCGTCTTATAGCTCAAAAGTTCCAGTCCAGATAACATCCTAGTTAGTGAAGGGCCAATACTGAGGTGTAGCTGAAAGGCAGGAGGTTTAGAGGGAACATGACATCCAGAGTATGGAAGGGGCCTACAGTGCATTGCCCAGGAGGGTAACTGAGGAGGAAATCCTCAAAACCTTTAAAAAGTACTTGAATGAGCACTTGAAATGTCATAACATTCAAGACTGTGGACTAAGTGCTGGGGAGTGGGACTTGTGCAGCTTTCCATGTAATTTCTGGAAGAACAATCTTTATGAATCGATGGGTCCATATATGGTGCTATCATACTATAATTTTGAAGTTAAGGTTCTGATTTCTTTTTGTCTGTGTTTTGAGAAATTATTACCAAGTGTAAGTTCCAGTAATTGTTGTGGTCAGTATTAATTTCAGCTTCGGTATTTGAGTGCTCAATCAGACAGACTTTCCCAAATGAGTTGTGGAACTGAATTAACAAGGGAAGTAGTGGTATAACAGTGTGCAGTAGAGCAGCTGTCAAGGTACAACATGAGGTATTGAATGATTGAATATCCTCAGTAAAATAAAAGTCATCACAGAAAAGAATATCAAAAGATATTCAGATGTTGATGGGACTATCAGTGTGTGAAACACTGCAAGCATTCTTGTTTGATGACAAGTTGCAAGAAGCGGTTGTGACCAAATAAGATTAGATTCATCCAGTCTTTGGGGTATTCAAATGTAGACTTAAATTTCAATGACATTACAATCATCAAAATAAACCTGTTGTCATAATCTCTTTGTTCAAAATGATATTAAAAAGGTGAATGTGTAATCATATTTTCCCAGGAGGGATACAACAAAATATAAAATGAATCACAAAATATAAAACAATGTCTCTGGATATGTCTCGTCTCTCATTTTGAGACAATTCGGACAGATGCCAGCAGCAGGAAAGGAGAGTTTGTTTCACAAACAACAAAATGTATTTTCCAAATATAATGATCTCAAAAATATACGACACCATCCTTGTCATTGTTGGTGTACCCGGTAGGTCTTGGAACAACTTAAGTTACATAAGTCTATATTTCCGATCTGCATTTACTGATGATTTAATTTCCATTTAGCAAGGCAAATCCCAATGTCAGATGAAAGTGCTCTCACTTACAGAGTTTAAAGTGACTTGTTTGTCGATTCGGAAGTTTCTCAGTAACGTGTAGCGGTGTCTGTTTCTCTGTACTGTGCAGAATGGGTTGACACTGAGGCCTCAATGAAGACGTTTGGCTGAGCACCGGCCCCAGGTTGTCTAGAAAGGGTTTAGCAAGACCATTCTCTCTCTATGGTCACTTAAAGCCTGCTCTCAGTCAGGTGGATTAGATTAGGTTCCCTGTGACATGGTGGCACAATGGTTAGCATTGCTGCCTCACAGCACCAGTGACCTAGGTTCAATTCCTGCCTCTGGTGATTGTCTGCACGGAGTTTGCATGTTCTCCCTGTGTCTTTGTGGATTTCCATCTAAACATGTGTAGGGTCAGGTGAATTGATCATGGTCAGTGTTAGGTCCATTAATTAGTGTCAGTGTGGACCTTTTGGGCCAAATGTTTCCACCCTGTAGAAAATCTAATCATAATAGGGGTGGATCAGCCAAGATGGCTTTGACCACCTTGAGTTTTTGTCAGTCAGTGGATGCCTGGGGTTATGATATTTGTGAGGACAGATCACTGGGAGGGTTATTGAACACAAGGTTCCAACTACAATGTAGATTGTTGAAATTATGTGAATGCCATGTGAGGTGTGCCATTTGTAAAATGATGCACAGTGCTGTGGTGTAGAGCCCAATCGGATAAGCGCTGAGGTCTGGAGTTTTAGGTGCCTCAGAGGATCAAATTGTCCAACAGGACGTTTTCTATCTTGCCTTTTCTTGCTTTATCCTTTGATGTTCCCCAAATGATAATGTGAAGGTCCTCCAATTTGCGTTCATTTGGGATTATTATTTAGACTTTGGCTGTCAGTTTAAATATGTAATTGCTATCATTATTATTCACATTATTGTTATAACATTATTATTATGACTATTTTGTCAGGACTGATGTTTTAAGAGACTAAAACCCCTGGATATATTTTTAGACGGATTCACCCTGAGGCTAGAGTGTTACACCATGTACTGCGGTACTCCATCAACTTTGTGAAACCTCTGTCATTGTACCTGGCTCAGAACGGTGGAGATTGGGTGGTACAACATAACTTTTTGTAGATGAAAGACATTTTGGTTTGGGGTGACTGATATGCAATTTCGGATATTTGATATAGTTGTGCTGCTCCGAGGCTCCAATCAGGATCAAGAACATCCGGCCATATGGAGTGAAAATCAACCCTGCTACTGTGACACCAACTGATCTGATGTTCAGTATTGAGGGACTTGCTGCATTAGATACTGTATCAGGATCACCAATTGAGTCATAGTCCATCAACAGCATACGGATGAACGGATATTAAAATAAACTATTAGAGATGATTCTTAGGGATAGGGTTTACGTGCAGACAGAGGCCATTCAGCCCATTGGGTCAGCACCAACCCTCCGAAAACCATCCCACACCACCACCCTACTGGCGTAATTCTGCATTTACCATGGATAAACTACCGATCCTGCACAGCTTTGGACTGTGAGATGAAACCATTGAAACCAAAACCACACATACAGGTAAACTCCATGCAGACGGTCCTTCAAGGCTAGAACCTAAACTTGGGCACCTGGTGCTGTGAGACAGCATTGATTACCACTGTGCTGCCAAGTATGCTGGGTATCTGGGCTTGGGCTGAAAAATGGCAGATAAGATTCACGCCATAAAGGCAATGACTATCTGTGATAAGAGATGACCTTCCCTCCACACCTTGACATTCAATGGTGTTAACATCAGTGAGTTCCCCATTATCAATATTGGCCAGAAATTCAACTGGCCTCACCCCATCAATACAGTGGCTGGGACAGCAGGTCAGAGGCTCAGAATACTGTAGCAAATAAATCACCTCCTGACTCCCCAAACCCTGTCCACCATCTGCAAGGCACAAGGTGATGGAATACTCCCCAATTGCTTGGATGAGTGAAACTTCAACAAAACTGATGGATCTTGACACCATCCTAAACAAAGCAGTGCATTTGATTAGCACTACATCCACAAACAGCCACTATCTTCACCACTGACAGCAGTGTGTTCAGTCTACAGGATACGTGCAGAAATTCACTAAAAGTCCTTAAACAGCACTGTCCAAAACTATAATTAGTACCATCTAGAAGAACAAGGACAGTGGATAATTGGAAACATTACCACCTGAAAGTTCCTCTCCAAGTCACTCTCCATCTTGACTTGGAAATATATCACGATGCCTTCAGTGTCAGACTGGGTCAAAATCCTGGAATCCATTCCCTTATGGCATTGTGGAGGCACTCTACAGCACATGGACTGCAGCAGTTCAAGAACGCAGCTCACATCACCTCTCAAGGGCAACTGAGGTTGACTAATAAATATTAGCCAGCCAACAATTCTGTCAGTAAACAAAAAATTGGTCATGAGAAATTTGTGACCCAGTGTTCTCGCTTTCCTGTGGGTATCTGTAAAAGCAGCATTGTATTCAATGTGGACCATGAATAGGAAAATGCCCTCAATCGCTAATATCTTTCACTGTAGAATTGTTTTGTATGTGGGTCAATAGCCTGAAGGGAACATCTAATTCCAGTGGCATTGTGATTCAGTTAGCATCTTGCAATTAGAATTGCACTGAGTGTAGGTTCCTAGCTAAAGGGGAACAACTTACCCCAGTGTTCAGGTGTCACTGGGAGCATCTCTCAAAGTAAAATTATACTGAGTGTGGGGAGGGGAACAACTTAGCCAGTGGCCTTGCGTAAGTAGGAGTATCCCTGACTATCGCTGACATGCCTTTCCCATTACAAAGTGTTCGAATGCTGAATGAATATTCTAACAAAACAAACTAGTTGTCGTCACCCTTATTCATGGAAATTCCATCTCTGTATCTCGCATCGCTAAATCTTTTTAAAGTTTCGTACCCCAACTTTAGCTGTAGTCGTCTTTTAAGAAACAGAGGCATACTTCTTTTTGGATGTGGTACTGTAGGGAGTATTCCAGTGCATTCCTGACTTGCGCCTTCTAGCTGGTGGACAGACTTTGAGGAGTCAAAAGTGAAGATGTAGTGCATTTGGATTTCAAAAGGTTTTTTTTTTAAGTGCTGCATGGAAGGTTAATGCTCAAGACAGGAGCTCATAGTGTTGAGTGTAATGTATTAGCATGGATTGAGACTGGATTGACACGCAGAAGATGGAGAGTTGGGATTAATAGACATTTTCTTGGAAAGATGTAATTTGTGAAGTGCCATCAGAACCTGTCCCAGCATCTCAATTCCTTGCTATCTATGTTAATGACTTGAAGAAGGAAATAGAGTATAATGTATTCAAATTTACTGCTGATGATATATAAATAGCTGTGGTACATTCTTGTAAGAACATAAGGAATCTGCAAGGGAATGTAGATATATGGAGTGAATGGGCAAAACACTTGGAAGCTGGAGCTTTAATGCTGGAAAGTATAAGGTCAAACACTTTGCTAGGAAGAATCAAAAAGCAAACAATTATAAATGGAGGAAGATTTCAAAAAGGTCAGCAAAGTGAGATTTGTGTGTAAAACAAAAGGTTAGCATGTTCATCAAGTAATTAAGGATACAAGTGGAATTTGGGCTTTGTTACCATGGGTTTGAAGTGTAAATACAGGGAAGTCTAATTACAACTGTACAGATTGTTGAGACTCCACCTTTAGTACTGTGTATGATTCTGGTTTCCATATTTATGAAAGGAGATGCTGGTGTTGGAGGCAGTTCAAAAGATTCACTAGAGAGATTCCTGGGGTGAAGGGTTGACTTAGGAAAAATGATAATTCCATTCTTGTGCAATCCCGTGTTATAAAAAAATTTCATAATAAGAGCACCATTTGAACTAATGGGGCCGGAATAGTATTATAACTAAGACACACCTTAAAATTTTGCACTTTAGAAACAGTGTCTTCAATTTGTCAATTGCATTATAGCGATTTTATGCTAACGAAACACACTGTAACAGAACAACCTGTACATGAAATATTGTAAAGTATGACTGATTAATTTTACCTTCAACATAACGAGTTATTTCTGCCTGCCCTTGGTATACATGTCACTAAGACAATTCCCACTTCCAGTATTGGGAGTATTTCTATCCCTTTAGTGTGATAAAGACAAACATTCTGACTTTTTCTGGGCATTCAAACTGTGTCACACATTGACCTGTTTTTTCCCTCAGCCTTTGACCTTCCAGCACAACCACATCTTTATTCTAGTGTGATGAACTCAGGATCATTTGACTTGAATTTACAGATGTATTGATTGTATTTATCTCAATCAGATGCTTCTCTTTTTACAGTTAAATTTTAATTACTGACAACAAATGCTCAGCTTTTATTGTCGACACATATTCACAATAAGGACTCCTTGAAAAACTGAACTCACCAAGATTACAACTCTCGCGTTTCATCCTGACCACAGATGAAGATAGTTACGGTTGATGGCAGTCAATCATCTCAGCCGTCACACATCTCTGCAGGAGTTCTTCACACTTGTACCTTGGCCTTAAAATCTGCAGCTGCCTCATCAATGCCTTTCCCTCCATTGCCATTTCCAAAGCAGAGAGGTTTGTTCATGCTTGCACAATATTCTGCACCATTTACATCTCCTTAGATAATGAAAAGATCTGTGTCATTATAATTCAGAGAGGCCAGTGTTGGACTGGGGTGTACAAAGTTAAAAATCACACAACACCAGGTTATAGTCCAACAGGTTTAATTGGAAGCACACTAGCTTTCAGAGCTTTCATGAAAGAAGTGAAACTATCACTGTATTCTAACAGATGAAAGGCTTAACAGACAATCAATTCTTCAATGTATAATTTCAGTTACATCACACTGCAAATTTTTGCTATAACTTCAGTGTTACGATCGAGCCCTCCACAATCACCTGATGAAGGAGCGTCGCTCTGAAAGCTAGTGTGTTTCCAATTAAACCTGTTGGACTATAACCTGGTGTTGTGTGATTTTTAACTGTGTCATTATACAGTGAGATAACATCTAACTTGGTCTGGTAATTGACAAGTAACATTCGTATCCCACAAGCACAAGGGAATAGCCAACGCCAAGAAGTGAGAATCTACCAATATGCCATTGGCTTACAGTGACATTACTGTCACTGAATGCATGTCTAACAACAACCTGGCCCAACCATTGACAAGAAAATGATCTGGTCCAGCCATGCAAGTGCTGTGGACACAGGAGTATGTCAGATATTGATTACTGCAGCAATAAGCTTCCTGTCTGTCTCTCCAATCTATGTCTACCATCCAGAAAGTATAGCTTGGGTGGGATGGAATGCTTTCCAAGTGTCTCTCTGAAAGCATCTCCAACAACATTTACAAAGCACCACATTGTGCAGTACAAACAGCTGATTGATCAGATTGCCAATTACCACATTCCATACTCACTCTCTTCACTAATAACATGAATGACCCACAATGAATACCATCCACAGATGCAAAACATTACACTCCAAGTGTTTTTTGACAGTACCTCACAGAACCATGACCTTTAATAGCTAGAAGAACAAGAGCAGGAGTTGCACAGAAACATCAACACATGCTACTTCCCTTTCAGTATAGATTTCATTCTGACTTGGGCAGCACGGTAGCACAGTGGTTAGCACTGCTGCCTCACAGCGCCAGAGACCCAGGTTCAGTTCCCGCCTCAGGCGACTGACTGTGTGGAGTTTGCACGTTCTCCCCATGTCTGCGTGGGTTTCCTCCGGGTGCTCCAGTTTCCTCCCACAGTCCAAAAATGTGCAGGTCAGGTGAATTGGCTGTGCTAAATTGCCCGTAGTGTTAGGTAAGGGGCAACTGTATGGGTGGGTTGCGCTTCGGCAGGTCGGTGTGGACTTGTTGGGCCGAAGGGCCTGTTTCCACGCTGTAAAGTAATCTAATCTACTCTACATCATTGTTCCATTACTACTGCTGTCTAAACATTATGGAACTCTGCTCCAAAATATACAGGGTTTTCCTATCCACCAGATAATGCAGATGTTCAAAAATGCTGCTCTCCAGTACGATCTCAAAAGCAATTAGAATTGGGCAAGATTTATTGGTCCAGACACCAAAACTCACATTTTGTGAGTACATTTAAAATTAACCAATATTCCCACATCTGAAAGAAGACAGCTCGGAACCTGAGCTGTGGTTATTGTCCAAAAGAATGTCCCCCATGGGAGACAGCAAGAGAAATAACCAACAGGAAAGTAGGGAAGCTTGGTGCTGATATCTTGTTGGATTCAGGATGTCAGCTATTCCAGTGGATGGTCCATGTCAAAGCTTATTTTGTCTTGTCCAATGAATTTCCCAACTACTACTGGTCTAGAAGCCAGAAGACAGATACATTTCCCTGTCGTCTATGGGTTTATGCATTGGTGTTCCTTACTTTAGAAAATTACACAAATTCAGGATCTTTTATCTTCAAAACTGGGTCGATTTTGGGAGTTGCACGCTTGTGAAAATGAACATCACATAAGGATATCCTATCACAAGAAGTGGTCTAAAAAAAGGGAGCAATCATTTTAGAGTCACCATGAGCCCATCATCTCCCCTAACCTTTAATATTGGCCTGAATTCAGAGAGAGACTCTGAAGCCAGGCAATGGAACAATGTTTGGGTCTCCCACAACAAGCTTTAGTACCATTCTCGTGATTTCCAAGGTGTGTGATGGGTAACCTATGGACATTCCTAGCCCCAGCATGTGCCCTGAATCTGGGAGGAGGATCTCTGTTCACAAGCTTGTGAGAGAGCCTGGACATCAGGCAGGAAACTTTACTTCATCCCAGATAAAAAGTGTGAATTCTAAACTAGAAAGTTGCAATAATCAATGCTGCATGGATTTGGATGGGAGCAGTGGAGTACAGTCTCAGACAGGTCAGGGACTCCGTGCCAAATATTGAAATTCTTATGAATGTGGTTGGCACGTAACTTAGGGTATGATGCCTGGATTCACTGCTGAATACTTCCATGGATAAAATTGTTGGTATGTTCAATCCTGTACACGTGGGATGGATTCAAAATTTTATCGTTTTTTAAAATTTCATATTGTGGAGTGCATCCACTCCCGGTCACTGTGAAGTGATTTAATATCCCATATTATAGTTCATACAGTGTGGACCTAAAATTCTAGACACAATCTGAGCTGTGGAAACTCCAAAACTGATTCAAGAATTTTGCAATCAATGTTTGTGCTAAATGTACAACATTGTTGATTTACTCTTGCAAGGTGCCTTTGTGTAGATGTTGTGGTCCTATAGGAAAATCCAACCAGTAAGAGTAACCTATAAAACAGCTCAAAGCAACCACTGCCAATCAAAACAAAATATTGAATATGTGACCATGTTGCTATGAATAAACTGTCGCTCATGTTCTTACCTCTGTCTTTTAAATGTGCAAATGATTCATTTAGAGAGTTTGCTACTGAGATTCAGATTCGAGACTTCATGTGGTTTGTAACAACGACCTTCTTACCATTACTTACTCTCTGTGCCTGAGCCCAGATTGTAACTTCAAGTCTCTTTTTCTCCTTTCTCTCTCTTACAGTGAGTCTAGTGGTGATTGTACTCTTGGCTCGAGGCAAGTGTGATCTTTCTACATGCACCATTCGCTACCTGGTGGCCATGGCAACATCTGATCTACTGTTCATCGTTTTTGATATCGTACTTGATAGATTTGTGTCTTATTATTATCCACGTTGTTTCCTGAACATCACTCCTGTTTGCAGTGTTATCTATGTCCTGACCTGCTCAGCCATTGATTGTTCTGTCTGGTTCACTGCTGCTTTTTCTTTTGATCGATTTGTTGCCGTCAGTTTTCATCTGATGAAAACTAAATATTGCATAGAGAAAACTGCAATGAGGGTTCTAGCAACAATTTATATTTTCTTTTCCTTAAAGAACATTCCTAACTACTTCGGATTTAAACCTGGAAGGATCATCAACAATGTTCCATGGTACTGTTTTACCAAAGGCAGTTATTATAATAGCCGTCGGTGGGCAAGTTTCAAATATTTTGAACAATTTTTAACACCAATGTTCCCATTCACTTTTATTCTATTTATCAATGTCCTGACTGTCAGACAAATCTTCGAGGCAATTAAGGTGCGTGTGGAACTGAAAGGTCAGAGAAAAATAGAGAATGACCCAGAGCTGGAGAGCAGAAAGAAATCTGCTATTTTACTCTTTGCCATATGTGCAAGCTTCATACTTCTCTGGTTGGGGTACATTTTATATATGCTTAGTGCTGCTAATTCTTTGAATTACACTGCTTTTCGTACATTTAAAAGAATCGCTTTCATGCTGCGGAACCTGAGTTGCTGCACAAATGCTTTTATTTATGTGGTGACGCAGAGAGCATTCAGAGACCAGTTAATATATGCAGTGAAATATCCAGTTATAAAAATAATTCAATTGAGGAATAAATCCAAGTAACTGAGAGCCAGATAGATGCAGCAGATAATGGAACGAGGAGTCCACATGAGGAATGGAATGAAAGGAGAAAGAGGTGGAGCAACATGATAACACTACTTCATTCCCTTGCAATTTACCGGTCAGCAGAACAGGTCCACAGTGGACACAATTCCCGAGACCTACATTTGTCCCTGGAACATCTAGATAATAAGGATACCTACATCAGGCTCCTACTAATCAACTGCAGCTCCACCTTCAACATTATAATCCCAATTGAACTAATCTTAAAACACCGAGACCTAGGGCATGGCTCTAACTTCTGCAACTGTATTCTCAGTTTCCTGATGCACAGACCGCAATCAGTGAAGGTAGCTAACTGCACCTCTTCTACAATAATTCTCAACACTGCGGCCCCGTAAGGATGCATCCTCAGCCCCCAAACACTCCCTGTACACATGACTGATTGGCCACATTTCATACGAACATCTACAAGTTTGCTGATGACATCATGGTTATAGGCTGCATATTGAATAATGATGAGCCACAATATAGGAAGTCGATAGCGTGCTTGGTTTCATAGTGCAATGATAACAATTTTTGTCTCATTGTCTGTAAAACAGAAGAACTGATCATTGACTTCAGGAAGCAAGATGGAGGGCAGACCCCTATCTACATCAATGGAGAGGGACGAAGGCATCAGGTTCCAATGAATAACGGTAACCAACAATGTGTCCTGGATCTCCTGGATCACAGTCAATAATTTGTTAACAATGTATAATTTTTGTGCCCTGAATAATACTAAATATAGTTTTCAAGAAAATTGTTATGCTGTTGCATGTATTGCTATTCAAATTTTACCTGTCTGTGTTGTTCAGTTACCTGACCATTGCTGGATACATTGGTCAGTTGTATAGTATGCTGTCCTGCTCAAGCCTGTTACAATAAGCATTAAAGGAAACTCTCACCTTTCACTGTCCTCACCATTCCAAATTGTTTGTGAACACCCAGTCCAGATCGATTGGTCACTTCCAACATTTATAAATAACTTTTATGATCATAAAACCTCAAAGTTATGACTTTTTGACAATTCTTGACAAAACTGGAGATATTTTGACATAACGTGATCTGATAATAATTGCGAGATATAGCTGGGTTTGATCATTGTGAATCTGTGCAGGTCTTCTACTTTTGTGATTCAGGACATTGTACAATCAAAGCTGCAATTCAGCAAGTGGTACTGAGAGTGTATCAGAACGCATTCCAGATAATTTTTCAAAGATAGTGTAAAAAGTTGCATGCTCATTAATGAGGAGCTTTTGCACTATTGGAGGATCATTACAAAAGGAAAGGTTGCATTGCCTCAGTAATTTAAATCAAGTGCTCCATCTCTTCTCTCAGACCATTCTCACTATTGCAAAAGATACCAGAAATGTTGTGGTTCTGTTCGCTGAGCTGGGAATTTGTGTTGCAAACAGAACCACAACAACGATCACCCGAGCTACAAATCTTCTCCCAAACTTTGAAGATACCAGAAATAGCCCGTGTGTCTTCTGGCCAATAATTCTTCCTCACAACAGAGCACTCAAGAAACAAAAGATGATCTTACTGTTTGCGGAAGCTTGGTGCGTGTAAAGTAGCTGCCGTTTCCCTACATTACAACAGGGACTGCCACTTCAGCTGGCTTAATAAACTTTATCTTTGTAAATCCCTTTGGGATGTACTAAACTGAGAAAATCCTTCTTTCTGAAGGAATGTGGACTGAAGGACGGACAGAAACCATGGGATTACTAAGGAGGAATTTCTGGGACGTTTTGATCAAATAACATTAACGGAATGCGGTATAGTTTAAATTCAAACTAGTACGATCGAGTCTATTGATGGGTTCTTCAGTGTCTGTGGAATTTGCCCTTTTCAGTGACAGTGGTCTTTTTATTTTTGGAAGGTTACATCCACGGTGCTTTGGTTTGGAGCCTGAAGCAGCAAAAATCTCAGAGCCAAATTAAAACTGAGATGAAAAGTTCATATTCAGAGTTAAGCCCGAACCCTGTTAGGATGGATCCAGGAGCAAGCGGTGGGAGAAAAAGAGAGAAAGACAAACAGAAAGACGGAGAGAGGGGATTTAGTCTGTTACCCAAAACACCAAGCAGATTAGGACTGGTGATAGACTCGAGGAGACAGGGAGAAATCACAATGTGGGGACCTATTACAGATCAGGGCAGCACAGTGGTGAAGTGGTTAGCACTACTGCTTCATGGCGCTAGGAACTTGAATTTGATTCTACCCTCGGGTAACTGTCCTACTGGAGTTTATACATTCTCTCCATGCCTCCAAGCGCTCTATTTCCTCCCACAAAGATGTGCAGGCTAGATAGATTGACCATGAGAACAATATGGTGATGGAGTGGGTCTGCTTGGGATGCTTTTCGGAGGATGCATGTGGACTTGATGGTCTGAATGGCCTGCTTCACACTTAATTAAAGATTAAATATGAACTGGAGTTTGGGTCTGGGAGAAGATTCGGAACACACAGTAATCTGTGCATCGATGCTCTGGGTTCAGAGCATCAAAGCTGAATAAATTGAAGCTCGAGATGATCCAGCTCATGAGGCACATCAATGAACTTGGATAGTGAAACAGAACACAAAATTGTGGAAAAGAGGAAGACACAGGTGAGCTTCAAATGTTTCTTATTTTACAGAAAGAAGGTAAAAACATTCCATGGTTGATCCTGGGTCTGACTGGATGGCAATCAGAGCAGGATACATCGAGTGCACGGTGTCAGCATTTGACTGGTGAAAATGAATGAAGTCGTCAGATGTCAATCGTTATGGCGACCACTGAAAGTCAGGGCCTCACAGAATGTCACAGGAATGGCAGTGGGCTGGGTGTTCATTCCAGCAGAGAGTGAACATCATGAGATTTAAAAAAAGTGTCTGAATCAATCCCACAAACACACATTCTCGTTCATCCTGGATATTACCACATTCCGCAATTCGTGGTAACAAATCTACGCTGAATAAAGGGAGAGGAGTTTTCCTCAATCTGGAAAGACATCATTCTCCATGTAAATGCAGCTGTAATCTCCCCTTTCATGACTGTGAACTGTGTCTGCAGGAAGAAGATAAAAATCACAACACCATGTTATAGTCCAACAGACTGTTTTGGAAGCACCAGCTTTCGAAGTGCTGCTCCTTTATCACACCTGATAAAGGACACCTCCAAGTCATGTCTGCAGGATGAGTTACAAGAGAGCGTGCGGATTTTCAAATCCACGGTCAACTCCATCCAAGTAAATAACAAATCTCAAGATTGAGAGGAAAGATATTTTTTAAAAGCTAATGAGGAATATTGAGTACTATGGCCCCATGCTGAGAATGGTTAGCATCTCCACAAGTTCTTGAGATTGGCACCCTTGGTAATGTTGGTGGAATTGAGGGCAATGATGATGTGAAGCAGGGCATTATCTCTTCACAATAGCCTCCCCTCTAATCTTCACCATCAGATTCCTCTCCCACCCTAATCTCTCACAGGGAGCTCCACTTCAATCAATCCCTCTCCAACTCAGTTTCTGACCCGTCTTCCTCCAAGTGACATGCATTGTCTCTGGGTTCTCCTCAAATTGTTGGCAGACCAGTTCTCTACTGAACGATTTTTACCACCCTTTTCAAAAGGACAAACATAGGTATTGGCCAAGGTCTGAGGAAAAGAGTAACATTTAAGACAGTTTCTGTCCCTCATTAAGAATCAGTTCTGTGTATCTCACCGGTTTCAATAAGCCCCAATCTTTCTCAGAATAAATCTCTAGAGCATTATTCCCCAATAGGGTTTTTACAAATACGTTAAGGACAAATGGGCCCCTGAAATAACTGCAAGGCAGCCTTTGTGTGGAACCACAGGAAATGGGGGAGATACTAAATTAATATTTTGCATCAGTATGTACTGTGGAAAAGGATATGGAAGATATAGACTATAGGGAAATAGATGATGACATTTTGCAAAATGTCCAGATTACAGAGGAGGAACTGCTTGATTCTTGAAATGGTTAAAAGGTGGATAAATCCCCAGGACCTGATCAGGTGTACCCGAGAACTTTGTGGGAAGCTTGAGAAGTGATTGCTGGTCTCTTGCTGAGATATTTGTATCATCGATAGTCACAGGTGAGGTGCCAGAAAGAAGGGCGATAAGGACAAGCCAGGGAACTATAGACCAGTGGACCTGACCTCAGTGGTGGTCAAGTTGTTGGAGGGAATCTTGAGGGACAGGATGGACATGTATTTGGAAAGGCAAGGACTGATTAGGGATAGTCAACATGGCTTTGTGTTTGGGAAATCATGTCTCACAAACTTGATTGAGATTTTTGAAGAAGTAACAAAGAAGATCGATGAGGGCAGAGCAATAGATGTGATCTATATGGACTTCAGTAAGGCGTTCGACAAGGTTTCCCATGGGTGACTGATTAGCAAGGTTAGATCTCATGGAATACAGGGAGAACTAGCCACTTGGAAACAGAACTGGCTCAAAGGTAGAAGACAGAGGGTGATGGTGGAGGGTTGTTTTTCAGACTGGAGGCCTGCGACCAGTGGAGTGCCACAAGGATCAGTGCTGGGCCCTCTACTGTTTGTCATTTACATAAATGATTTGGATGCGAGCATAAGAGGTACAGTTAGTAAGTTTGCAGATGACACCAAAATTGGAGGTGTAGTGGACAGCGAAGCGGGTTACCTCAGATTACAGCACGATCTGGACCAGATGGGCCAATGGGCTGAGAAGTGACAGATGGAGTTTAATTTAGATAAATGCGAGGTGCTGCATTTTGGGAAAGCAAATGCTAGCAAGACTTATACACTTAATGGTAAGGTCCTAGGGAGTGTTGCTGATCAAAGAGACCTTGAAGCGCAGGTTCATATCTCCTTGAAAGTGGAGTAGCAGGCAGATAGGAAAGTGAAGAAGGCGTTTGGTATGCTTTCCTTTGTTGGTCAGAGTATTGAGTACAGGGGTTGGGAGGTCATGTTACGGCTGTACAGGACATTGGTTAGGCCACTGTTGGAATATTGTGAGCAATTCTGATCTCCTTCCTATCGGAAAGATGTTGTGAAACTTGAAAGGATTCAGAAAAGATTTACAAGAATGTTGCCAGGGTTTGAGGATCTGAGCTATAGGGAGAGGCTGAACAGGCTGGGGTTGTTTTCCCTGGCGGTCGGAGGCTGAGGGGTGACCTTATAGAGGTTTCCAAAATTATGACGGGCATGGATAGGATTAATAGACAAAGTCTTTTCCCCAGGATCGGGGAGTCCAGAACTAGAGGGCATCGGTTTAGGGTGAGAGGGGAAAGATATAAAAGAGACTTAAGGAGCAACTTTTTGACGCAGAGTGTGGTGCGTGTATGGAATGAGCTGCCAGAGGATGTGGTGGTGGCTGGTACAAATGCAACATTTAAGAGGCATGTGGATGGGTATATAAATAGGAAGGGTTTGGAGGGATATGAGCCGGGTGCTGGCATGGGGGAACTAGATTGGGTTGGGATATCTGGTCGGTGTGGACAGGTTGGACTGAAGGGTCTGTTTCTATGCTGTACATCTCTATAACTCTATGACTCTATAATTACTCCCAAATCCTCAGTCAGTGCAAGACGAAGAATTTTACAGTAACCTTTCAAACCTCCCCAGCTTCTGCCTGATCCAAATGCTGATGGTGTTTTCAAAGCTTTGTTTTCTCTTTGTAAAGTCCAGCTGTTTTGATGATCTCTCTGATCATATTCACTCCCAGACAGATCAGCCCGGGACATGGTCAGTGCAATGTCTTAGCCTTCCCTGTGTTTCCTGACACAGCCTCGTGTCTCAGTTGAAGCCAGTTTACAAACCCGCTGTGATGTCAGAACTCTCTCTGCGATGTACACTGTGAGGTCACACTTGTTCTGTGAGGTCACACTTGTTCTGTGAGGTCACACTTGTTCTGTGAGGTCACACTTGTTCTGTGAGGTCACACTTTGACCTGTCCAGTTCAAGTGGCCTCACTGCGATCAAACAGAGAGTAAGCTGGGGAGGACCGAAACCCTCACCTTTCTCAGGTTACAATGTCTTCATATTCCAGAATATACAAAGCAGTTGTAGACATAGACATTAGGGTGTACGGGTGATGCTCAATGACACGGAGTCAGAGACACACAGATAGAGATTGAGACTGCCCTGGAGATGTTTCAGAGCTGACTCTGAGACACACACGATCTGTACGGCAGCAAATGGGGGTGAATCTCATTCTTTGTTCCCTGCAGTGGACTGGGCATGCTCAGTCTAGAAATCCAAAACAGCTGACTGATGATGGAGCAGTTTGAAGGGGGATTGAGGGGTGAGGCCAGGGAGGGTATGGGTCTGGGCCCACTATACAGAGAGGTGTGGGTTTCACTCCTTGTCTGGCATATCCTCTTGCTTCACTCTGCAGCCTTGTCCACTGTGGCATTTCAAAATATCATCCATATAATTCCAAATTGTCTTCAGGGTTCACACCTCTACCACTCATTTAGGCTGCGCTTTCCAGCTCTTTCTCTTATCCTCCAGCCATTTAGTTGTTGACACGCTACTCCTCTTCAACTAAAGGGTTCCGTTTCCTTCACTTAAATCTATGCCCCGGTCCTTAATCATCCATGGGAAATGTTCTCTTCCTGTATACCCTACGCCCATCATAGTTTTATGCATCTCAGTCATGTCTCCTCTCCATCGTCTCTGCTTTAATGAAAACAATCCCAGTCTGTCCAAACTCTCTTCAGAACTAAAACTCTCCAAGCCCAAGGAACGTCCTGGTCAATCTCCTCTGCACCCTCTCCAATGCACTCACATCCCTTCTAGAATGTACAGAACTCTGTTGGCCAATATTTCAAGTGAGTTTGAGAACGGTCATGTCGAACCTTAGACATCGCTGGTAGCATCATGGACAGTTCTAGAGTGTTCTGTTCTGGATGGAATTCGATGGGTCAGAATGTTGAGCTTTACACAAAACACACTTAATTCTTACACCACAATTAAAATGCAAACAATGAAAAAAAAACACAACTTGAACCTGTTGGAATACAGAACAAAATAATATATTATTTATTTCTACCAATCAACTGTTCCAACACAGCCACATCCTATAAACAGACCCATAGTAAAGGCAAATTCAGCAAAACAGATTTCCCTCACTTACTTGTCTCCTCCAATCCAAAAGATGGGAACACCAAAACAAACAATCTCACAGCAGAGATAGAGTTCAAGCATTTTTCCTACAGCAGAGAGAGGTGACAGCTGTGACTAACAGCTTCAACACCAAATAACGCAACTTCAGTAACTGAAAACAGCACTGAGCCCCTGGATCGGTGAGAGCCAGACTCCACTTCCTCATGCTGCATTGGTCGTAATTTAAGAAAATTCAAAGTTATTTACTCTGCTTTCCATGGAACATACACCTTGGTACCAGGTTGATAACATCCCTCATCAAGAGAAACAGAACACATCCTCCGTAAAGGGACAAGGTATCAGTCTGCTCTCCTTGGAGTCAGTGATACCGACACAGTGGGGTCAGTGACACAGTAACTATTAGATGAGAAATGCACAGCCCCATCCCAGCAGTTTCAGCAGAATGAACCCTGTCTTAGATTAGATTCCCCTACAGTGCAGAAACAGGCCCTTTTGCCCAACCAGTCCACACCGACCCTCCGAAAAGTAACCCACCCATTTCTCTCTGACTAATGCACCTAATATTATGGGCACTTTAGCATGCTCAATCCAACTGACCCACTCATCTTTGGACTGTGGGAGGAAACTGGAGCACCCGGAGGAAACCCACGCAGATACAGAGAGAATGTGCAAACTTCACACAGTCACCCAAGGCTGGAATCGAACCTGGGGCCCTGATGCTGTGAGGCAGCAGTGCTAACCACTGAGCCACTGTGCTGCCCCAGGGCACGAGATTGTCCATCCTTATTCATTTATCACCTTCCAATTTTACTGAAGAGCTCTGGTAAATTTGTAATCAAGTTTCACAGGAAAAGGAGGAGGCCATTCAGCCCCCAGATCCTGTTCCAATCCCTCAATAAAATCGGGGTTGATCTGTGGCCTCACTCCATTTGTCTGCCTTGACCCCATACACCGATTAATAAAAATCATTGCTTATGTCAAATATAAAATTTAAAAATTGAATTGGTATAGACTGCAGTTTGAGGTACAGAGTCCCAAACCCTACCAACTCTTCCCATCTCCAAGTTCTCTTTCTTTCCTCAGTCCCCGGGCATCCTCCTGCATCTGGAGCGTGTCCCAGCGGCAAAATAAAACGGTGTGGTCCTCGCTGTCGCGGTGGTCAGCCATCCCTCTTCCTTCACCAGCACAAGCTCCCCACCATCACACAATATCCTCCACTGTAAATAAAACCCTTGAAGCTAAGTGAGGGGGAGAGGGGTTGGAATATAAAATAAAATTGGGAACGGTCCCCGGCCCCGCTAACCGGCAAGATGTCTCACTGTGGGGAGGGGACCAGGCTCGATCCTCTCCCCCTCAGCCCCCAATGTCCACCATCATTACCTTCAGGAACAGGACTTTACTGACACAGTCCGCTCTCCCTCCATCCCCCAATAACCACCATCGTTACCTTGGGAACAGGGACTTTACTGACACAGTCCACTCTTCCTCCATCCACCAATAACCACCATCGTTACCTTGGGAACAGGGACTTTATTGACACAGTCCGTTCTCCCTCTGACCCTTTTCCTTTCTGGGTGGGACCGCCGCCATTTTAGCTCCAGGCCCCGCCCCCTCCCCCCGCCGCGCGCGAGCTGGCGGTTAACGGCCGCCTCGTGCCCCGAGTGACCGTTAGCAGCTGCTTCAGAAGATAAACTCTTTAAAGAGAAACAACTCTTTCAGGAGAGAAAACAGAAACACAAAAGGGCCGACTTCGGTGTCGCCAAACAAAATAATACGTTTTATAATGAAAAATACTCCTTCCCACAGGCAGGGAGGTGAAAGTGATGAAGAAATTGTGTGTCGCCGCATCAAGTCCCAAAGCGCGATCTTCCGAATGACGGCCGTCCCCGGACCCCAAACGTTGTCTCAGCTTTATCTCTCTCTGGGCAGATACTGCCAGACCTGAAGCACAAAGGCACTTGTTAGTCCTGGTCAGGATTCTCTTCATGATAAAATGTAGCTTCAGTTAGCAGTTAGGAAAGTAAATGCAATGTTAGGGCTTGTTTGAGAAGGTTAGAATAGGGACGTGTTGCTCAGGTAGTATAAGGTATTTGGAATATTGTGAGCAGTTTTGGGTCTCGTATCTAAGGAAGGATTCTTTTTATTTCAAAAATACACTTTATTCATGAAGAATATATAGATATCCATAGTTACTAAAGAAGTTTGATTCTTTGCAATAGCAAGTAAAGAAAACAAGACTAAACATTGAATTTGGACTCTATCCATTAAACAAACCAAAAGCATCTATTACTTGTATAAGATTATTTCTATTTTTGAGGTACCCAAAGAGTCCGATAACTTAATGGGTCTCCACTTGTCTTCAGCAGAAAGACCCCAAACATTGGTCCTTCCCCAATGTGTCTTGATAGCAGCTGCCCCAAGCTTTAGTGCATCCCTCAGCATGTAGTCCTGGACCTTGGAACGTGCCAGTCTGCAACACTCGATGGGGGTCACCTCCTTGTTTTGGAAGACCCACAAGTTTTGGGCAGAACAAAGAGCATCTTTGGCCATGTTGATGGTCCTCCAGGCACAGTCAATGTTTGTCTCAGTGTGTATCACAGAATCCTAGAACGTAGAGTTCTGCTTCACGGAGCTGTTTGAGATGAACCTCAACAAAAACCACTGCATCTTTCTGCAGACTTCCTTTGCAAAGGTATATTCCAGAAGAGGATGTGACACAGTCTCTACTCAGTCTGCAGCAGCTTCAAGGGCAGAGTGTGGTGGCACACACAGTCTAGGAAGACAAGAGGGTCTTGCAGGTAGTGCCCTTCCCACCACCAGCCAAGCAATGCCTTGGTGTTTGTTGGAAAGTTCTGGTGATGAGGCATTTTGCCATGTTACTTTTGACAGTCTGCTCAGGGAACCATGTTACAGGATCTCCCCTCTCCTTTTGAGAAATTAGCCTTAAAACTTGTCCGTAAAGATTTTGACTAAAATGTAAAATTCATGGCTTTTACCTTGTGAAATTAGGAACAGTGTTTGATTCTGACCTCTAAATAAAACTCTGTATCAATTAACTTCTCTCCTTAATTATTGTCCTTCACTGTTATCTTTCTAGTTAAGAACATGCATTGTTTTTGTAAACTTGATTTGAATAAAGGAAGCCTGGTTGGGACAGTACAGCAACGTAGCCTGCTAGGGCTGTAGAGGAGCTGATATCCTACACTCCTTAGTTATTAGAACCTAGTTAGCCTGACTAATAGATATCAGTGTTATGTTCTAACAGTGATGCTGTTGGTAATTAAAGGGGAAGACTACAATTAAACTAAACTGTCTGAAAGAGGTTTTTTTAATGCCAGACTTCCAAAAAGTACGATCTCTGGGACAAAACAAGAGAGGCTTACAGGTTGAGTCCACAAAGGGTTTCCTGGGCCATCTCAAATCTGTACTTTATCAATTTGCTGCTGCGATCAGGGTTCCAACAAGGGACACGTTTGAGTGAAACTGGAAATGAGGAGATTTACCTAAGGGTCAGGCTCACAAGGTAAGATTATATCTTGATTGCTCTTTGTGTGCTGCTTCCCCCATTTCACTCTCACGGTACCCTGACTGAACCCTAAATGAGATTGTTTAACTAGAAGCAGAAAATTATGGGGTTAGAGGCCGCTGTGTTTTGTGGGGTTAGAGACCCCTGTAGTAATTGGGGTTCGAGTCTCCTGTAGATCAGTAGTTTTGTGAAGGTTTAAAGTAAATAAGATAAGTATGGTGTAACCCTAGATAAGATGGAAGACAAATGTCCCCTAACAAAAATAATAAGTCTGTATCCTAACTATGAGAAACAATTAAGGAGAATATCGACCACAGCTGCTCAACAGAATAGATTTGGGGAAAAAAGAAAGGGAACTAAGCAGAAAGAAGCCATATCAGTGTGGAAAAAGGTAGCTCAGGAAAAATGGGAAAAATCCATGCAATCATCATGGAGACCAAACTTTATTAAAAAGGGAATAAGTCCATTAACTGAGGAAGGATCTGAACTAAATTGGATAGAACTAAAATGTACATATGAAGCACATGATTTAGAAGCAGAATTGGAATTGGCGAGGGAGAAAATAAAAAAAAATAAAAAGGTTAAGCAAAGAATCACAGTCGAAGCTGAAATGTCAGCCCAAAGAAAAGGGAAACGGCTGAATAAACAACAGATTGCAGCTGCAGCCCCGCAGGACTAGACGGACGACAAAGACTGTTCCTTATACCCCACCTCTCCTAAAGACCCATTACAAAAAAATCCTGATTCATCCGCAAATGAGTGATGGGACTCAGATTCAGAGGAGGAAATATTTTACGCCTCCCGTCCAGTCAGCTGATCTCCTCTGATTGCCCACTGGAAACCTCCTCAAACCTCACCCACAGTGAGGTGAACACTCTTCATAAAAAAGTGTTGCCTGAACCCCACCCCCACCCCCACTCTGAGGACCAACGTGCCAAGGCCCATGCCCTTCCCCCACTGAATCATTGTCCCTGTGTGTTTTAAGAGTGTTACAACTGCACTGATAAGTGAACTTAAGGCCACTGATTCTGATCAAATCTAACTGCTGCTTTTAAAACCAGTTCATACTCTTTAACCAGAAAGAAAGCAAAAAAAAAGTATTATAGTTCGACTTTAAAACAACCAGAGGTGCAAATTAGATACAAACTAATGCAATTTAAAATTCTGACTAGAAGAATTAGGCCACCATGCAGGTTGGCAATTACAACTCTGCCTCCTAATTAGTATTTACAGTCAGCCTGTGGCATTCTACTGGGACCACATTTAAATCTTTCAAGATGAAGGTACATGTGGCTGCTACACGATTATTTTAAAGCTGCACCCAAATTCTCCCCGCCATTCATACTATGGTAGCGGCTGCCCCTAATATAACTTCACATCAAAATTTTGAAGTCTGTACATCCCATTCTGTGGTATCCTTGCTTACCTCTAAACGTACTCAACCTCACTGTGGCTCGACTCTGTCGCTATGAGATTTCAATACTTCAGAATCCACTTATCTCTTTTAGAGACTGCTCCAAAATTTACCCTGGTACATTCCTGCAGGAAGAACCTCTTGAACTGCCTGATCCTCCCCATGATTGTGTTCTCATAAATGAACCTGTTTTTAAACCATGTCCTGACGTTACGGATCAGGATCTTGTTAACCTTGACCTTACACTTTATGTCGATGGTTCTTCCTCTACTTCTCCAAAGGACAAACGTATGTCAGGATATGCGATGTCACTTTGTCCTAAACAATCGAAGCTTATTCTGTCGACCCACCCTGTTCCGCCTAACAAGCTGAACTCCTTGCTTTCACCCAACGCTGTACACTTACTAAAGGAAAGTCAGCTAATATCTAGACTGATTCCCACTACGCTTTGGATGTGCACATGATTTTGGTCAACTCTAGCAGCAGCGCGGCTTCCTTGCCTCATCAGGAACTCCTATCCTCAATGCTGCCTGTGTTGCTAATCTCCTCAGTGCTATTCAACGTCCCTCTCAGCAATTATCAAATGTTTTTGTTCACTCATAAAGTTATAGAGATGTACAGCAGGGAAACAGACCCTTCGGTCCAACTCGTCCATGCCAAACAGACATCCCAACCCAATCCAGTCTCACTTGTTGCACCCGGTCCATATCCCTCTAAACCCTTCATATTCATATACTCATCCAGATGCCTTTTAAGTGTTGCAATTGTACCAGCCTCCACCACATCCTCTGGCAGCTCATTCCACACACGTACCACCCTCTGCATGAAAGGTTGCCCCTTAGGTTTCTTTTATATCTTTCCCTTCTCACCCTAAATCTATGTCCTCTAGTTCTGGACTCCCCGAAATACCTTTGTCTATTTATCCTATCCATGCCTTCATAATTTTATAAACGTCTATAAGGTCACCCCTCAGCCTCCAACGCTCCAGGGAAAATAGCCCCAGCCTATTCAGCCTCTCCCTACAGCTCAAATCCTCCAGCCCTGGCAACATCCTTGTAAATCTTTTCTGAACCCTTTCTACATCCTTCCAGTAGGAAGGAGACCAGAATTGCATGCAATATTCCAAAAATGGCCTAACCAATGCCCCGCACAGCCACAACATGACCTCCCAACTCCTGTACTCAATACTCTGACCAATAAATGAAAGCATACCAAACGTCTTCTTCGCCACTCCTCTGATGCTTCCGATGTCACCCAAAGCAACAACTCTGCTAAGCGGCTAAGAAAGCAGCTTTTGAGCAAAAAGACGTGGTTACTGAAATGACAAATAGGAAACCTCTTCTGACACCCTGACCATGCCTGGCCTAGAGCAAATACGGACCCATCAGGGGACACCTCTGATGAGGAGAAACAAAGATGGATAGACCATGGTTGTTATGTTACAATAAGCTTTAGGTTATGCCGGTAGGACAGACATGTCTGCCCAACACGACTTTGCCTATTCTGGTTGATTATGTTCATACACACACGCATATAGGTAAGGAAGGAATGGTGGACAGAATTCTCCAAATTTGGTGGAATCCCCACCTGCAAGAAAAAGCAAAACAAACAGCTGCAAATTGCTTAATTTGTTAAAAGCAAAATCCCGGGAAAGGAGTAAAGTGTCCACCAGATGAAACTCCCTTGCCAAGTGCACCTTTTGATACTTTCCAGTTATATTTTGTAGAGTTACCGAGATGTCATTGTTATAAATGTTGCTCAGTGATAATCAATGTATTTAGTAAATGGATTGAAGCTTATCCCTGTACTGACTGCACAGCAACAACTACTTGTAAAGTTCTACTAAGGGAAATCATACCCAGATTTGGAATGCCAGTAACAGTCTCTTCCAACAATGGTCCCCACTTCTGTGCGGAGCTAGCCAAGGCACAGTGCAAGAGTTTGAATATGAATAAAAAGTTCCATTGTACCAACCACCCCCAAGCAGCGGGAATTGTAGAAAGAGCCAATGATACCTTAAAAGGTCAGGTAAGAAAATTGGTAGAAGAAAGCTGATTGGAGGCAGATGTTAGCATGTAAAGGGACGGCTGGAAATGGGAAGCCTTCAGAAATGAGATAACAAGAATCCAGAGAAAGTATATTCCTGTCAGGGTGGAAGGGAAGGCTGGTAAGTATAGGGAATGCTGGATGACTAAAGAAATTGAGAGTTTGGTTAAGAAAAAAGAAGGAGGCATATGTCAGGTATAGACAGAATAGATCGAGTGAATCCTTAGAAGAGTACAAAGAAAGTAGGAGTATACTTAAGAAGCAAATCAGGAGGGCAAAATGTGGACATGAGATGGCTTTGGCAAAAAGAATTAAGGAGAATCCAAAGGGTTTTTACAAATATATTATGAGCAAAAAGGTAACTAGGGAGATAATAAGGCCCCTCAAATATCATCAAGGCGCCTCTGTGTGGAGCCACAGAAAATGGGGAAGATATTAAATGAATATTTTGCATCAGTATTTACTGTGGAAGAGGATATGGAAGATTTAGACTGTAAGGAAATAGATGATGACATCTTGCAAAATGTCCAGATTACAGAGGAGGAAGTCCTGGATGTCTTGAAACGGTTAAAAGTGGATAAATCCCCAGGACCTGATCAGATGTACCTGAGAACTCTGGGAAGCTAGAGAAGTGATTACTGGGCCTCTTGCTGAGATATTTGTATCATCGATAGTCACAGGTGAGGTGGTGGAAGACTGGAGGTTGGCAAATGTGGTGCCACTGTTTAAGAAGGGTGGTAAAGACAAGCCAGGGAACTATAGACCAGTGAGCCTGACCTCAGTGGTGGGCAAGTTGTTGGAGGGAATCTTGAGGGGCAGGGTGTACATGTATTTGGAAAGGCAAAGACTGATTAGGGATAGTCAACATGGCTTTGTGTGTGGAAAATCATGTCTCACAAACTTGATTGAGAATTTTGAAGAAGTAACAAAGAAGATTGATGAGGGCAGAGCAGTAGATGTGATCTGTATGGACTTCAGTAAGACGTTCGACAAGGTTCCCTATGGGATACTGATTAGCAAGGTTATATCTCATGGAATACAGGGAGAACTAGCCACTTGGTTACAGAACTCGCTCAAAGGTAGAAGATAGAGGATGGTGGTGGAGGGTTTTTTTCAGACTGGAGGCCTACGACCAGTAGTGTGCCACAAGGATCTGTGCTGGGCCCTCTACTTTTTGTCATTTACATAAATGATTTGGATGCGAACATAAGAGGTACAGTTAGTAAGTTTGCAGATGACACCAAAATTGGAGGTGTAGTAGATAGCGAAGAGGGTTACCTTAGATTACAACTGGTTCTGGACCAGATGGGTCAATGGGCTGAGAAGTGGCAAATGGAGTTTAATTCAGATAAATGCGAGGTGCTACATTTTGGGAAAGCAAATCTTAGCAGGACTTATAGACTTAATGGTAAGGTCCTAGGGAGTGTTGCTGAACAAAGAGACCTTGGAGTGCAGGTTCATAGCTCCTTGAAAGTGGAGTCACAAGTAGATAGGATAGTGAAGAAGGCATTTGGTATGCTTTCCTTTATTGGTCAGAATATTGAGTACAGGAGTTGGGAGGTCATGTTGTGGCTGTACAGGACATTGGATAGGCCACTGTTGGAATGTTGTGTGCATTTCTGGTCTCCTTCCTATCAGAAAGATGTTATGAAACTTGAAAGGGTTCAGAAAAGATTTACAAGGATGTTGCCAGAGTTGGAGGATCTGAGCTACAGCGAGAGGCTGAACAGGCTGGGGCTGTTTTCCCTGGAGTGTCGAAAGCTGAGGGATGACCTTATAGAGGTTTACAAAATTATGAGGGGCATGGATAGGATAAATAGACAAAGTCTTTTCCCTGAGGTCGAGGAATCCAGAACTAGAGGATATAGCTTTATGGTGAGAGGGGAAAGATATAAAAGAGACCTAAGAGGCAACTTTTTCACGCAGAGGGTGGTACGTGTATGGAATGAGCTGCCAGAGGATGTGGTGGTGGCTGGTGCAATTGCAACATTTAAGAGGCATTTGGATGGGTATATGAATAGGAAGGTTTTGGAGGGATATGGGCTGGGTGCTGGTAGGTGGAACGAGATTGGGTTGGGATATCTGTTTGGCATGGACGAGTTGGACCGAACAGTCTGTTTTCATGCTGTACATCTCTATGACTTTAAACGGATCTTAATTAGCTGCAAGTACTCCCAATTACCCTTTTAAATATGTCAAGCATTATACAGAAAAAGACGGGATTCTTAGCGGCTGAACTGATATATGGAAAACCTTTGAGGACTTGCTGGTCTGCACCATTAACTGCCCAACACCCTATTGATGTGCATGCCATGACAGAAGAGAAGCACAGGTACCTGATTAAGCTAACCAAAGCATTGCAGTCTTACCATCAACAGATCAAAGAAGCCTATCAGGCACCAGGGAAGGAAGAAGAAAAAGCCCCAACATTTAAAGACATTAACCCTACCTACTACTAAAAGACTTTAATCATGAAAAATTGGGCCTTTGCTGGAAAGATCCTTATGAGATTCTTCTGACAACTGAAACTACAGAAAAGGTAGAAGGACGTTCAACATGGGCGACAAAGGACATTGCAAGCTTGTATCTTCCTCACAGTCCTAGTGTTAGTACTGACACTGGCATCTGATGAAAACCCAGCCCAAGTTCATGTGCCCAGCTGGAGCCAACCCATCTGTGACATCTCAGACCGGCTAAACTCCAGTGTGACTATATAAGTGAAACCTGTACTAAAACCATGGGAAGTTATGAATGCAGCCACCCAGCTGAAACTCATTTAAACTACTCACATTGTGTAAGTAAATATCACTGTCAACCTTATTGTCATCCTCACAACACTTCTGTGCCAGTCATCATGAATTGGCATAGTTCCATAACCTCATCTGCTCTGTATAACACTTTGAAATGTTTGTCTGTTCCCTCTCAAACTGAACTGTCCAGATTGCAATATTGAGCACACAGTACCAAAATGAGACTGACCATCTACACCTTCTTAATGGAACCCTCTCCTATCCAACCCAATGCCACCGACAGCAATACCTTTACACGTTTCCTGTATTCAGTAGCTACAGCAATTGACAAGACAAGCTGGAAAGATGAACCAAAATCAAAAATACTATGCACTCCCAATCCTCCTCCTGTTACTAATGGTTTCTTTATTTAAACTAAACCTCCTGATTCATATGTTATCTACTCACTCTTCTATCATTCTGATGTACAGTGTGTAAATAGGACTTATCCACTTATGCAGTCCCTCATTTGTGATGGAAACACCCATTCGGTAGAAGAAGCGCGTCACTGTATAACGTGTACAAACCTAAAGGATTCAATATTAACGTTGGTCTGCTGTTAAAATAGTGCACTGAAAGACCTTCTGGTACCCTCAATATGGGGCAAGTGAAGCAAAAACTATGTAAAAATATTATCAAAGACACTGATCATACCCCTGTTCTCCATCTGTTAATACCCTTGGACAACTGAATATAACATTTGGTAGCACTCAAATGTTTATAAGATTCAGCTCTCACTCTGAGTGGACTCCTCATTCACTCACAGAAGCACACCCTTGGAACTCCTTTTAGCCTTCATTGACTATGTGAAAACAAAGCCGACTCATATTTACCCAATGACTGGTACGGAAGTTGTGCCGTAGTACACACGTTACCACATTTTACCCTCCACCATGAAATGTCTGAAATAGATGATGAATGGAACACCTACCAAAATGTGAATCAGTATGGAATAAAAAGTAAAGGACAAACAAAGCTTACACAAATTCTTCCATCAACAAGCCTGGTGGTCCAGGTTGCTGGGAGGTCTTATTCCTGGCTGGTGTGTTGAGATGGCCCTAGATCAGATAAGTGACCTGGCATCTGACATAGAAAAACTTGCCAACTCGACTGCCCATGCTTTGAAGCTGGTGAACAGTTACAGGAGATCCGGATGATGATGCTTCAGAATCAGCTCGTGCTAGATTTCCTCCTTGCTAAAGGAGGTGCTTGTTCAGTCATTGGCCCGCAACGTGGCACCTACTTCGATGATTTCTCAAAAAAACATTTGGACAACACAGATATTATCAATAAATCGGGTCAAGACACAGGGAAGGTACCTGCCCCACTGTTATCCGATTCATGTGGATGGAGTGTTAGTTGCTGGCTATGGTCGCTATATGGATGGATCATATGGGACGTATTGATAGTCCTTTGTCTCATCTTAGGAATATACATTGTCATCCGCCTATGCATGAAGCGGATCTTATATTGTTTTTTTGCCTAAGCCAAAAAGGAATCTGGTTAATCGACCCTTGCCTACCCCAGTACCTCCATGCCCAAACTTCCATGCTGAAATCTAGTATCTATCAGATGCTGCTCCTCTGGATGATGACTCGCCAGAGGAGGCACTTGACTTACTAAGAATACAAATTGACTGAATGGACTAATTATACTTGTATAAGCTATGCAGTTGTCATGAGATAACCAAAGGAGGAAAGGTAACTTTAATCAACATTGTAATGAGTTTGAGATTATACAAATTATGCTAAATACATTCTACAATTTAACATAAAGCAATTATACAAATGGACAAAATGTTTTTAAAAATAAACAGAAATGTATGATGAGTTGAACATACATGCATTAAACAAAGTACTTCATTCCTAGGAATTTGTAACTGAATGTTACAAGGCTGTTCTATGTTTTGTCAATAGTTCATCTACAGTCAATGTTGGGAAATAGTTGCTTGACACAAATTGTGTTAAAGGTGTTGACACTCAGGACAGTGTCAATTACAGAACATACACCACCAACAGCAATCTCCCTCTGCTAGATTCTGAATATCCAGCCCTCTCACACAGACAAACACATGATTCCCCCTCTACTGGTGACTGTACATGTTTTCCATAAGAGACAGGTGATATAGATATAGTTGTGACTTCTATAGACAAAATATAGTTACATGCATGATTTTGAGCAGAAAACATACCAATCAATAGCCTTGTTCTAATTTAGTGTTTGGGACTGACTGCTAGAGTTCAGACATCTTTGAGGAAAACACAACTTTATTACAGTTAAGCAGGATAAACCATCCGAGTTGAATAAATGTTCCCTGAAGATAATAAAAGGTTAACATATTTAACTGAATCAAATTATATTGTACTGCTAACTGCATAATTAACTAATTTCTAATTAACTGTTAATAGGTGACACGTGATGTTCTAATTGGTCAGATGGTGTATGGGTGGATTTCGCTTCGGCGGGTCGGTGTGGACTTGTTGGGCCGAAGGGCCTGTTTCCACACTGTAATGTAATCTAATCTAATCTAAAAAAAAAGTCTTCTGAGGATCTGCCAGCTGATTTAAACCGGTTTCAAGTTATTTCTTCGAACCTCTGTCCAAGCTCTCCCACGTTATCCATTGAATTAAAAATCACACAACATCAGGTTATAGTCGAACAGGTTCATTTAAAAGTACTAGCTTTCAGAGAGCTGCTCCTTCATCAGGTAGCTTGTGGGGTAGGATTTTTAACTGTGTCCACCCCAGTTCATCACCAGCACCTCCATATTATATTATCCATTAGGAGACATAAATACCATGTTGTATTGTGGCCTTTGTCTATCTGTTCTCTCCGAGACACCAACTTAAACCTTGCAGTCTCCTACCTTTACATCAACTATCGATTCATTTTCAACTGAAAACAAGCCCCAGCTGTTTCTCAATGGGGGAGACACACATGGGTTTTCATTGTGACTTTTCCTCCCTGCTCCTATTGACCTATAACCATGTGTCGTGTAGTTTTAATCCTGCACTCTCTCTATTCTAACCCCTTATATCATTGCCACCCCAACAACGTGAAAGTTGTTCTTTTTTGTTCTAGCCCTGAAGAGTCTGAAACATTCACCCACGGATACAGTCAGTGCAGCTGTAGTTTCCTGTGCTGACTCCAATTGTCTCTGTCCCTTTGGCCTGAACTGATTCCCAAACAGCCGGAAACAGATTGAAGAGAAAACAGAAATAAACAGATTGAACACAACTATAAATAAAACTGAGGTAATATTTTAATAATCCTTGACATATGTTACCGATAAAAGAGACTAGATCACATTATATTTTATATTAGCAAAAAGACAGACACTAACCCAATCTTTTCCAAACCTGCAGACATGTATGACATTGATAAAACTCCTGGCCCCGATGGGCTACATCTTAGAGTTCTGAGGGAGATGGCTGAGGAAATAGCGGAGGTGTTGGTTGAGATCTTTCAAAAGTCACTGGAGTCAGGGAAAGTCCCGGATGATTGGAAGATCGCTGTTGTAACCCCCTTTGTTCAAGAAAGGATCAAGACCAAAGATGGAAAATTAGAGGCCAATTAGCCTAACCTCGGTTATTGGTAAAATTCTAGAATCCATCATTAAGGATGAGGTTTCTAAATTCTTGGAAGAGCAGGGTCAGATTAGAACAAGTCAACATGGATTTAGTAAGGGGAGGTCATGCCTGACAAACCTGTTGGAATTCTTTGAAGAGGTGACAAGTAGGTTAGACCAGGGAAACCCAGTGGATGTGATTTACCTAGACTTCCAAAAGGCCTTTGATAAGGTGCCACACGGGAGGCTGCTGAGTACATGGAGGGCCAGTGGTGTTCGAGGCGAGCTACTGGCATGGATTGAGGATTGGCTGTCTGACAGAAGGCAGAGAGTTGGGATAAAAAGTTCTTTTTCGGAATGGCAGCCGGTGACAAGCGGTGTCCCGCAGGGTTCAGTGTTGGGGCCGCAGCTGTTCACATTATATATTAATGATCTGGATGAAGGGACTGGGGCATTTTAACGAAGTTTGCCGATGATACAAAGTTAGGTGGAGAGGCAGGTAGTACTGAGGAAGTGGGAAGGCTGCAGAAGGATCTAGACAGTTTGGGAGAGTGGTCCAGGAAATGGCTGATGGAATTCAATCTGAGCAAGTGCGAGGTCTTGCACTTTGGAAAAATGAATACAGCATGGACTACTTTCTAAACGGTGAGAAAATTCGTAAAGCCAAAGTACAAAGGGATCTGGGAGTGTTAGTCGAGGATCCTCTAAAGGTAAACATGCAGGTTGAGTCCGTGATTAAGAAAGCAAATGCAATGTTGTCATTTATCTCAAGAGGTTTGGAATATAAAAGCATCATTGTGCTACTGAGACTTTATAAAACTCTGGTTAGGCCTCATTTGGAGGACTGTGTCCAGTTTTGGTCCCCACACCTCAGGAGGGACATACTGGCACTGGAGCGTGTCCAGCGGAGATTCACACGGATGATCCCTGGAATAGTATGTCTAACATACGAGGAACGGCTGAGGATCCTGGGATTGTATTCATTGGAGTTTAGAAGATTAAGGGGAGATCTAATAGAAACTTACCAGATAATACACGGCTTGGAAAGGGTGGACGCTAGGAAATTGTTTCCATTAGGCAATGGAACTAGGACCCGTGGACACAGCCTTAGAATTAGAGGGGGTAAATTCAGAACAGAAATGCGGAGACATTTTTTCAGCCAGAGAGTGGTAGGCCTGTGGAATTCATTGCCACAGTGTGCAGTGGAGGCTGGGACGCTAAATGCCTTCAAGGGAGAAATTGATAAATTCTTGATGTCACAAGGAATTAAGGGCTATGGGGAGAATGCAGGTAAGTGGAGTTGAAATGCCCATCAGCCATGATGGAATGGCGGAGTGGACTCGATGGGCCGAATGGCCTTACTTCCACTCCTATGTCTTATGGTCTTATGTATGAGGCAGGAGACAGTGGGGACAGATTTGTTCGTGAATGAATTTGATCTCAAATCCAGAACTTTCAGTGACTGGTTTGTACAAGCAAAGAACAAAGAGCAATACAGCATAGGAACAGGCCATTCAGTCCTCAATGCCTGTGCTGAGACATTTTGCCCTTCTATCCTAAAACTGTCTTCACTTACAGGATCAAATATCCCTCTTCCTATTCATGTGTTGACACAGGTGCTTCTAAAATGCTGCTATTGTGTCAGCTTCCACTACCACCTCTGGCAGCGTGTTCCTGTCACTCACTACACTTCACGTGAAAAACATGCTTCACACATCTCTTTTAAACACACCCCCACTGACACCTGGAACTTGTCTCTCTGAGTAACTGGCACCTCCACCCTGGAAAAAAGGCTCATACTTTCCATTCTACCCATGCCATTCACAATCTTATAAACTTCTATCAGGTCACTTAATGCATTCCACTGAAAACAAATTCAGTCTATCCAACCTTTCTTCATCGCTAAAATCCCCCACTCCAGCCAACATTCTGGTAAATCTTTTTTGTAACCTGTCCAAAGCATCCACATCCTTCTGGTATTGTGGTGACTGAACTGTACACTTCAACAGCAGTGGAGAAATCTTTAGACCAAAAATCTGTGAGATCAACATTGTACTACCTGGATAGAATAGAAAGAAATATGAATAGAATCAAAGTCAACCCCCAATGTTTATTTTCACTGATAATAGTAATAATGTGCAGTGTTACGAGTAATACGGATACTGATATTGTAAAGTGTCTACTAATAACAATTCTTGATTGCAATAATCATATACAGTACATTTTTGACTGATAAAATACAATCTCACAGATTTTGGTCCTTAGAGCAAATTTTGTCTTTTTACAATGCAAATTCAACAAAGCGTCTGACAGTAGATTAGATTAGTTTATATTAGATTAGATTAGATTAGATTAGATTAGATTAGATTAGATTAGATTACTTAAAGTGTGGAAACAGGCCCTTCGGCCCAACAAGTCCACACCGACCCGCCGAAGTGCAACCCCACCCATGCCCCTACATTTACCCCTTTAACCTAACACTACTGGCAATTTAGCATGGCCAATTCACCTGACCCGCACATCTTTGGACTGTGGGGGGAAACCGGAGCACCCGGAGGAAACCCACGCAGACACGGGGAGAATGTGCAAACTCCACACAGTCAGTCGCCTGAGTCGGGAATTGAACCCGGGTCTCTGGCACTGTGAGGCAGCAGTGCTAACCACTGTTAAATATTACACTCCTAAATATTTCAGCATAAAATTGAAAAGCGTATTTGTAAGGAGATTACAGTTATCTGTAACAATAATGGGGTGGTAAGAGTAGAGGATTTTAACTTTCAAAAGTAGACTACGACTACCATAGACAATAGATAATGGACAATAGGTGCAGAAGTAGACCATTCTGCCCTTCGAGCCAGCACCACCATTCACTATAATCGTGGCTGATCATCCTCAACCAGTATCATATTCCTGCCTTATCCCCATAACCCTTGATTCCACTATCCTTAAGAGCTCTATCCAACTCTTTCTTGAAAGTATCCAGAGACTTAGCCTCCACAGCCTACTGGGGCAGAACATTCCATACACCCACCACTATCTGGGTGAAGTAGTTTCTCCTTAACTCTGTTCTAAATGACCTACCCCTTATTTTTAATCAGTGTCCTCTGGTACAGGACTCACCCATCAGCGGAAACATGCTTCCTGCCTTCAGAGTGTCTAATTCTTTAGTAATCTTACACTTCTCAATCAGATCCCCTCTCAGCCTTCTAAACTCAAGCGTACACAAGCCCAGTCGCTCCAATCTTTCAGCATAAGATAGTCCTGCCATTCCGAGAATTAACCTCGTGAACCTACGCTGCACTCCCTCAATAGCCAGAATGTCTTTCCTCAAATTTGGAGAACAAAACTGCGCACAATATTCCAGGTGCGGTCTCACCAGGACCCTGTACAGCTGCAGAAGGACCTCTTTGCTTCTATACTCAATTCCTCTTGTTTTGAAGGTCAGCATGCTATTAGCTTTCTTCACTGCTTGCTGTACCTGCATGCTTGCTTTCATTGACTGATGTACAAGAACACCCAGATCTCATTGTACTGCCCCTTTACTTAACGTGACTCCATTTAGGTAGTAATCTGCCTTGTTCTTGCCACCAAAGTGGATAACCACACATTTATCCACATTAAACTGCATCTGCTATGCATCCATCCACTCACCTAGCCTGTCCAAGTTACCCTGTATTCTCCTAACATCCTCCTCACATTTCACCCTGCCACCCAGAAAATTTGCTAATATTACTTTTAATAGTATCAAGGGTTTGGGTGAAGATTCTGTGCAAGAAAATTCTCATAATCAGTCTGTGGATGTAGCAACTAGAGAAGGAGCAAAACTTGGTCTACTCTTGGGAAATAATGATATGGAGGTGCCAATATTAGACTGGAGTGGACAAACTTAAAAGTCCAGATTATAGTCCAACAGGTATTTGGAAGTAAGTGTTATTGGAGCGCTGCTCCTTCACCAGGTAGCCTTTTTTACCTTAGGAAATAAAGCAGGGCGAGTGACTGAAGAGTCAATGGGACAGCACTTTGGGGCCAGTGATTATAATTCTCTTTGCTATGTGGGAGGCTTTTAAAGAGAGGTTGATTAGACAGCCGGACAGATATGTCTTTGTGAAAATGAAAGATAGAAATGGCAAGATGAGGCAATCATGGATGACAGGTGAAATTGTGGGACTAGCAAAGAGGAAAAAGGAAGCATACATAAGATTGACATTAGCGTACATAAGGAAGGTACATAAGCTTTGGAAGAATATCTGGAGGGTAGGACCAATCTGAAATGAGGAATTAAGAGAGCTAAAAGGATTCATGAAATATCTTTAGCAAACAAGTTTAAGGAAAATCCTGAAGCCTTTTATTCATATATAAGGAGCAAGAGGGTAACTAGAGAAAGGGTTGGCCCACTCAAGGACAAAGAAGGGAAGTTATACATGGTGTCAGTGAAAATGAGTGAGATTCTTAATGAGTACTTTGCGTCAGTATTCACCGAGTAGAGGACATGACAGATGTTGAGGTTAGGAATAGATGCTTGATTACTCTAGGTCAAGTTGGCAAAAGGAGGGAGCACGTGTTGGGTATTCTAAAAGGAATTAAGGTGGACAAGTCCCCAGGTCTGGATGGGATCTAACCCAGGTTACTGAGGGAAGTGAGAGAGGAAATAACTGGGGCATAAACAAATATCTTTGCAGCATCCTTGAACATTGGTGAGGTCCCAGAGAACTGGAGAATTGCAAATACTGTCCCCTTGTTTAAGAAAGGTAGCAGGGATTACCCACGCAATTATAGACCAAAGAGCCTGCCATACTGAGGGAAAAGATATATACCCATTTGGAAGAAAATGGGCTTATCAGTGATAGACAACATGTCTTTTTGCAGGGGAAGTCATGCCTTACCAACTTAATAGCATTCCTTGAGGAAGTCACAAAGTTGATTGATGAGGAAAGGGCTGTAGATGTCATATACATGGACTTCAGTCAGACATTTGGTAAGGTTCCCAATGGTAGGTCGCATGTGGTCCAGGGTGTATAAGCTAGATGGATAGAGAATTGGCTGGGCAGCAGGAGATAGAGTAGTAGTGGAAGGAAGTTTCTCAAAATGGAGAACCGTGGTCAGTGTGTTCCACATATATGATCTGGAAAAAGGTACGGATTGTCTGAGTAGCAAGTTTGCAGATGACACTAAGATTGGTGGAGTAGCAGGTAGTGAAGGGGACTGTCAGAGAATGCAGCAGAATATGGATAGATTGGAGAGTTGGGCAGAGAAATGGCAGATGGAGTTCAATCCGGGAAAATGCAAGGTGGTGCATTTTAGAAAATCCAATTCTAGAGCGAACTATACAATGAATGGAAAAGCCCTGGGGAAAATTGATGTGCAGAGAGATCAGGGTGTTCATTAGATTACTTATAGTGTGGAAACAAGCCCTTTGGCCCAATAAGTCCACACCAACCCTCTGAAGAGCAACCCATCCAGACCCATTTCCCTACATTTACCCTTCACCAAACACTACAGGCAATTTAGCATGGCCAATTCACCTAACCTGCACATTTTTGGATTGTGGGAAGAAACCAGAGCACCCAGAGGAAACCCATGCAGACACAGGGAGAATGTGCAAACACCACAGACAGTTGCCTGAGGTGGGAATTGAACCCGAGTCTCCGGCACTGTGAGGCAGCAGTGTTAACCACCGTGCCGCCCACATTGTATCCTGAAGGTGGCAATGCAGGTCTATACAGTGGTCAAGAAGGCATATGGCATGCTTTCCTACATTGGATGGGGTATTGAGTACAAGAGTTGGCAAGTCATGTTACAGTTATGTAAGACTTTGGTTCAGCCACATTTGGAATGTTGCGTACAGTTCTGGTTGCCACATTACCAAAAGCATGTGGATGGTTTGGAGAGTGTGCAAAGGAAGTTCACCAGGATGTTGCCTGATATGGAGGGTACTTGCGATGAAGGAAGTTTGAGTAGATTAGGATTATTTTCATTAGAAAGATGCAGGTTGAGGTCTACAAAATCATGAGAGATATAGATAGGGTGGATAGCAAGAAGCTTTTTCCCAGAGTGGAGGTCTCAATTATTAGGGATAACGAGTTCAAAGTGAGAGGGGAAATGTTTAAGGGAGATATGTGTGGAAAGTTATTTATGCAGAGAATGGTTGATGCCTGGAAAGAGTTGCCAGCGAAGGTGTAGAGGTGGGCACAGTAGCATCATTTAAGATGTATCTAGACAGATATATGAATGGGCAGGGAGCAGAGGGATACAGAACCTTAAAAAATAGGCGACAGGTTTAGACAGAGGAGTTGGATCGGCACAGGCTTGGAGTGCCGAAGGGCCTGTTCCTGTGCTGTAATATTCTTTGTCTTTGTTCTTTGTAGTTTTAAAGTAGTGATGGAAAAGGATCAACCTGATCTCAAAGTTAAGGAAGGCAAATTTTGACAGTATTAGACAAAAAATTTCCCAAATGAGTTATAAAACTGAATGAACAAGGAAAGCTGGGGGATAACAGCGTGCAGTAGAACAGCTCTCAAGGAGCTCTCCAACATGAGGTATTGAATGTCTGAATAGCCTCAGCAGAATGAAGGTCATCACTGAAAAGGATATCAAAAGGTATTGAAATATTGATGTGGCTAATAGTGCTTGGAATAATTTAAGTATTGTTGTTTGAAGACAAATTGGAATTAACGGTTGAGACCAGGATCAGATTAGTGCTGTCTTTGGGGAATTAAATTACAGATTAAATCTCAATGACATCACATCATTAAAATAAAGCTATTGTTCAAAATTATAAGAAGCCTGAAGGTGCAATCACAGTTTCCCAGTGGAAATGCAACACAATATAAAATAAAGTCTCTGGAACTGTCTCATCTCCAATTCTGAGAGGATTCTCCAATTTGGACAGATTGCCAGCAGCAGGAACGGGGAGGTTGTTTCACAAAGAACAAAATGTATTTTCTAAGGCTAAGAATCACAACAGTATGCTACACCATCTTGCTATCGTTGGTGTTCCTGGGAGGTTTTGTTATAACTTAAATTGCATAAATCACTGCATTGAAACATAGTTATTTCCACTTACGACTGATAATTGTTATATTTCCATTTAGCAAGGGAAATTCTGATGTCAGACAATAGTGTCCTCACTGACTGAATTTAAAGTGAATAGTTTGTCAGTTCGGAGGCTCCTCAGTAAGGTGTGTTTCCCTATACTGTGCAGAATGGGTTTACACTGAGGCCACATTGATAGGGTTTGGCTGAGCACCGGCCCTGGCTGGTCTAGAAAGGGTTTCGAAAGACCACCTCTCTCTATGGTAGTTCACAGCCTGCTATCGTTCAGATGGATTTTGTAACAACCCACCTCGCAGTGACACCTGGTGTTTCCCATTCCTTGATGGAAAGGGATCTTGCTCAGTCAGCTTCCTCCAAATGGGAGCCCAGATAAAACAGGGTAATCAATGGATACAGCAGGTTATTATGGAGTTAAAAAGTGAGGGTCAGCAGAGATGGCTTTGAACATCTTGTGGGTTTTTATCAGCCAATGGATGTGTGGGGTCATGACATTGGTGAGGACAGATCACTGGGTTAATGCGAGTTTCCACTGTGTGAGATTAATGTCTGCAGTTAACATTTCCAAACTTACTCTGTGGTGTAATTCCTCAACTGAGGAAAGAAACTCTGTCTGTAGCTCACAGACACTCTGCATTATTCAGAGATTGATTGGAATGTTGTGTACTGTTGATCCAGATCTCCAGGAATCACTCTGATCATGAAATTGTACTGAATGGGGATCACAAACCTCAGGCTGGACCCTCATGTTGCTGGGAGGATGTGTCATTGTGGAATTGTACAGAGTGTGGGTAACTGCTCAGATATGAACTTCTGAGCCAGTATTCTTGCTTTTCTGTGGGTATCTGTAAATATAGCATTGGAGTAAATGTGGAGCACTAACAGCAGAATACCCGTGACCTCAGGAGGTATATCTCAGACTATAAATTTTAATTGTTTGTGGGGAACTGAATGCAATGGAATATCGGACTGCAGTGGGAAATAGAATAATAACTTATTTAAAACCATGTGATGCTTTATTTGTATTATATTTCTCATTTCTGATCTGTTCACAAATGGAGCTATAAATGTAGCTTGGAAATGTGATGGATTGCATGTGGGAAAATATTCTCAGTTGGGTGGATATGTTTGGTCCAAAGTTTCCAAAGTTAAATGATCCGCTGGAGATAAACAAATATAAGTCAACAATGTGGAGCTGGAGAAGCACAGCAGGTCAGTCTGCATTGGAGGAGCAGGGAAGTCGATGATGTTTTGGGCTGGGATCCTTCATCAGGACGAGGGAGGGAAGGGGACGGGAGGTCAGAAATAAATGGGGAGTAGGGCTGGGGGAAGGGCAGGTGAGATGGTGATAGGTGGATGCAGGTAGGGGTAATTGTCATTGGTTCATGGAAGGGGGTGGAGTGGACAGGTGAATAGGAGGATGGACATACAGGAATAAAAAAATATTAATGGGAATAAAAATATCTGTTTCAACAAATAACTGAGTTTAGTATCTGCAATATTGTGACTATGATTAATAATTGAGTTTGAGAGCATGTCAGAGAATTAACAGTACAGAATGCAGAATGTGGGCTATTAAATAGAGAAAATCTTGAATGAGACGTTTGACTTAAGACATTACGACTCGATTTTGCCCAGCATATTTTAATGTCACTAACAGAACTCACAAATCCAATTTCTCGAGTTGCAGGCATTTCTCTTCTTTTCGTATGATAATGACAAATATTCTGACTTTGTCGGTTGTCCAGACTATGTCACACATTTCCCTTTTTTTATTCCCAGCCGCTTCCAAAGAAGCAAGTGTTAACTCTAAAGTGTGACAAACTCAGGACTGTTTGAATTGCATTTACAGAATATCTGTTCCTTAATAAGATCTGAATCAGATCATACGACACCAAGTTATAGTTAAACAACCAAAAGAGAAAATGCTGGAAAATCTCAGCAGGTCTGGCAGCATCTGTAAGGAGAGAAAAGAGCTGACGTTTCGAGTCTAACTGACCTTTTGTCAAAGCTTTGATGCTGCCAGACCTGCTGAGATTTTCCAGCATTTTCTCTTTTAGTTTCAGATTCCAGTATCCGCAGTAATTTGCTTTTATAGTTCAACAGGTTTATTTAGAAGTACAGGTAGTCAATCCTTTATTCAAAATCCTGAAATCCGAAAAGCTCCCAAATCCAAAGTTCCTTTTGTGAAGATTTTACTCATTCACAAAGTTGTTTGGCGTGCAAACAGTTAACCCAACTCCATACCCACTCAACCCACATCACTCAGATGTGACATGGGGGCATGACCCAGCACTGGCAGGCATCAATTCTGTCTCAGGGCCTGTAATACTCACCAATGAGATTGCTGTTCAGTACAATTTTAAAAAAAATCACAATTAAACAGTCACTTATTTTGAAATGCAAAAACTTCCGAATTCCAAAAACCAACTGGTCCCGAGGGTTCAGATAAAGGATTGTGTACCTGTAGTAGCTTTCGGAACACCTCTCCTTCGTTAGGTAGCTCATGGGGCAGGTTCATAAGACACAGAATTTAGAGCACAAGATCATAGTGTCATGCAACTGATACAATGTATTGAAGAAATCTAGATTGCTGTTAAGTCTTTCTTTTAGAATGGGTTGCGGGTTTTAATTCATTAATATGTAAATTCCAGAATTTCTTTCAAGTCATATTCCCGAGATAAGCTTTTACAAAAGAATTGACATCACTGCTCAGACAAGGCATTAAATGTGTGAGGTGAGAGACTGTATCTATTCCATCCTTGAGTCAGATTGGTTCTAGTTCCAACTTAGGAATTTATAAAATGTTACATGGATTAACTGCCTGCATTCACTGCCTGCAGGTTATGTGCTTTTTGAGCAAAATAGATTGTATCTCCAAATACAATTCAGCCCATTGACTTAAATGTCTGTGTGTGTACATGTGAGGGAGAGAGGAGCATGTGTGTATGTGCATGCATGTGTCTGCATGTGTGTGTGTAAGGGAGAGTGTGTGTGTGTGTGCGAGCGTGTGTGTGTATGTGTGCGATCGTGTGTGTATGCTTGATAGACTGTGAGAGGGTGTGCAAGTGGGGATTGTAAGTGTGTGTGGCTGAGAGAGAGAATATGTATGTGAGAGGATCAATGTGAGTTATGTGCATATAAGAATGTGTGTGTATGTGTGAGTATATGTGTGCGTATATTGTAGTGGAGTCAACTGAAGTGTAACATGAACCCCAGATCCCGTTAAGGCCATCCTCATGGGTATCAAATGTGGCTATCGACCACTCCACCTCTGCACACTCCACGAAGCATGCACACACTAACTCTCTGTCCCTCTCCCCCAACACACACACACTCTCTTTCTCTCTCACACACATACGCACACACATAAGTCAATGAGTGAATTTGCATTTGCAGAATTGTATTTGCAGATGCATTCTATTTTATATTATTGACCAGAGACAAAGTAATTTGTATTTTAACTCATCCATAAACACACCCTTGGCGAAAGCAAATTCAGCAAAACAGTGTGATTCTCATTGCAGTCTTCTCATTCTAACGCAGCAAAATGAAATACTGAAAGAACCCTTTCAACAACTGAGAGAGCCCTCAAATTTTTTTTGTAGCAGCAGAGAGAGAGCTCTATTGACCAGTTTCAATTCCAAAACACCAAGTTCAACAACAGAAAGCAGAAACTAAAACTCTGGGAGTTTGTGAGCCGAACTCCATTCACTCAGGATGTTGTTGTGTAAATTTTAAAAATATCAAAGCTATTTACTCTGATTTCCATAGAGCAGACACGTCACCATTAGTTGACAATAGCTCTCTTCAAGAGAAACAGGACAAAATAAATCTCTCTTAAAGGCATATTTCCTACACACTGTAGTCCCATGTAGCCCAGTCCATGTTAGAATGAAAGCTTTCCTTCTCTGAAAGACATTTGTGAAGGAGATGGGAATCTTTTTTCCTGACAACTGATAACAGTTTACTGGTCACCATTAGACTGTTAAGTCTAGATTTGTATTGAATTCACCATCTGCCGTTGGGGATATCGAACCCAGCACGCCTTGATCTCTGAACTCATTGTCTCACAAGACCAAAACACCATCATCTCCCCTAATCTTTGACATTGAACTGGATCCACAGCAGCAGTCCCTGATACCAAGCTCCAAGAAGGCAGTGGAGTAGGATGTTCCAGCCAGAACTCATCCGCGCCACGTGTTCTTCTTTCTCTTTTCCTGCTCCTTTTCTTCCTGGCCGCTGGTGAGCAATGATTCCTTGCCTGTAGAGATGATTCCCGGCCTCTGGCAACCACTCCCGTCCTCTGGTGAGCAATGATTCCTTGCCTGCAGAGACGATTCCCGGCCTCTGGCAACCACTCCCGTCCTCTGGGGAGCACAAGTCCTTGCCTGCAGAGATGATTTGCACCCTTTGGTGATGACTCCTAGCCTGGCACAGCAGCCTTCTCTCACGGTCTCCTGGCCTGGCCCAACAGCTTCCTGGCAGGTTGTGGGCAGCCTTATGATTCCCATAGCAGCATTCCGGTGAGGCATGACATCCTCCTGGCCTGTTGCAAGGGCCTCCCAGCCTAGCGCAGCAGCCTTCCAGCATGGCGTGCCATCCTCCCATCCTGGCACAGTGGCCTCTCAGTGTGGCATCCTCCTGACCTGGTACAGTGGCCTTACAGCACAGTGACCTCCCTGCCTGGTGCAGCAGCCTCCCGGGGTGATATGGCAACGGTCTAGTCTGGCGTAGCAGCCTCCTTGCATAGCAGCTTCCCGGCATTGTGTGTCACTGGTGCGAACTGAAAACTAGCTGCCAGCGTGGTCTGCTGTCCTGAACGTTTACTTTTGTATCTCAGTCGGTACTGTAATTGGTGAGGTATAAACTCCTCTCTATACTCATTGAGTATATGTGACAATAAAGGCTATTCTGTGTTTGCTCTCCTAGAACAAAATTGTGGTGCAATTCTGGTGATCTCCACAGAGAGTGCTGGTTAAACCGTGAAGACTCTTAGCCCGGGTGTGTGCTCCAAATCTGGGAGGGGGGTTTCCATTCACAGGGAGAGGGACTAGGAGAGAAGTTTGGATGCATGAACCTGGACATCAAGCAAGAAGCTTTGCTTAATCCCAGATAAAGTGTCTGATTTCTAAACTGGAAAGATGCAATGAACTATGTTGCATGGAGTCAGATTTTATTTGTGTGAAGACTGTGGTTTACAGGCTTGAACATGTGGCGGAATTCCATCACAAATATTGGAAGTTGGGTGGCATGGTGGCTCAGTGGTTAGCACTGCTGTCTTGCAGCACCAAGAAGACAGGTTCAATCCCAGCTTCTGGTGACTGTGTGCTGATTACACATTCTCCCTGGGTCTGTATCAGTTTCATCTGGGTGCTTTGGTCTCCTTCCACAGTCCAAAAATGTACAGGGTCGGTGGTTTGGCCATGGGAAACACAGTGTTACTGGGATTGGGAGGCAGGTGTTTGAGTGGGATGCTCTTCAGAGAGCTGGTGTGGACTTGTTGGGATGAAGGACTTGTATCCACACTGTACAGATTTTTAAAAAAAGGCACTTCTTTTAATTTTGGTGCAATCTAACCTGGGACATGGTGGTTGGATTCACTGCTGAATACCTTCAAAGTTCTGATTGTCAGTATGTTCAGTCCTGTGCATGAGGGAGTGACTCAATGTCCAATCATTCACCTGTCCATAATGTTGAGGGCATCCATTTCTGGTTACTGTGGAGTGATTCCATATCTTGTACTGTCCTTCATAAAGTGTGGTTATAAAATTCTGGAGGCAATCTGAGCTGTGGAAGCTCCAACACCGAATGCAAACATTTTGCAGTTAATGTCCATGTCAGGTGTCTCCCATTCTCTACTTTATTGATTCCAGGTGTCTTCTTTTGGATGTTGTGGTCTTATGGGAAGCTCCTGCCAGTCACAGTAACCTATGAAAGAGAAGAAACAACTTCTGATTCCACCAATAAATATTGAGTATATTAACTTCTTTCTGGGGGTGATTTGCTGCTGATGCATTTCCCTATGTGTCTCTAGAAGGGCAATTGTTTGATTTGAGAGGTGTTACTATAATGGTTCAGATGATAAGACACAGAGCAACAATTATCTTTGTGCTAAAATCTATCATGCATAGAGAATATTTGATCAGTAACTTTGTCTCTTTTTTTTCCTTTCTCTCTCTTACAGTTCGTCGAGCAGCAATTCTAATCTTATCTGAGGGCAAGCGTGGTCTTTCGACATGCACCGCTCGCTATCTGGTAACCATGGCAATGTCTGATCTACTGTAAGTTACTTTTGATATCATGCTTTCTAAGTTTACTTACTATTATTATCCATGGTGCCTTCTGGACATGACTCTTGTTTGTAGCGCCATCTATGCCCTGAGCCGCGTGACCGTTGATTGTTCTGTCTGGTTCACTGTCGCTTTTTCTTTTGATTGATTTGTTGCCATTTATATTCATCAGATGACATCTCAGTATTGCACAGAGAAAACTGCAATGAGGGTTCTAGCAATAATCTGAACTTTCCTTTCTTTAAAGAATATTCCCAACTATTTTCGATTTGAAGCCGAAATGATCATTAACAGTGTTCCATGGTACTGTTACACCACCTACAGATATTATAATGATGCTCATTGACTGAGTTATTGATATATTGAAACATTTTTAATACCACTTCTCCCATTCACTTTTATTCTCTTTCTGAACATCCTGAATACATGAGTGAGAATTTAAAATTAAGAATTTGGAGGATAGTGTGTCTGTGTTGGTTCGTGCAATCACAGGTTGATCAGGGAATATTGGAATTTGCTGGGATATGCAAAGCAGGAGGGAGGAAGACATTTTGGACAAAGTAAAGGTATGGAGTTTATAATCTGGTCTCCAGCCAATATGGTGCTTGTTATAAAGGTCCAGATATAACAACCGCAAAATGACTGTTTCACCAAATATGAACTGAGGCAGGGGTTTAGGAGCTATTTTGCAGATGGAAGCAACTCTTCATAATGATGTAAATACCATTTTGAATTTATCACACCCCTCAATTCGAAGCCACAAGCAAACAGGGTTCATCCAGAGTCAGTTCACAGTGAGCTCCATGGAGACAGTGAGAGCCACAAAACATTTTTATGGAAGTACGAGACACATTTTTCAGGCAGTTAAGGCATGTAAGGGACTGAGGAGTCAAAGAAAAATAGAGAACGACCCCGAGATAGAGAGCAGAAAGAAATCAGTGACTTTACTCTTTGTTGTAGCTGTCAGCTTCATACTTCTCTGGTTGGTGTATATTTTATATTTCTTCAATGTTGGTATTATTTGGATGATCTTTATCTCTTTGAACTAATCACATTTATGCTGCAAGACTTATGTTGCTGCATAAATGCATTTATTTATGTGGTGATGAAGAATAGTCTCAGAGACCAGTTAAAGTATGCAGTGAAATATCCACTTATAAAAATAATTCAATTGATGAATAAATGCATGTAGCTGGGAGTCAACATTAGGTGCAGCAGAGAACGGAATGAGGAGTCCACGTGAGGAATGGACCCAAACGAGAAGGAGGAACAGCAACATGATAATACACCTTTCCTAATGGGCAAGGAATGACTCCATCTGAGGGGCAAAGTGAATGAGATTGGAGGTGTAAAGCCAGTGTAAAGTGCTGTCAGCAATGAGCAACAATTAGTAGAAAGTGGGACAACAAAAGCAAAACCGAAAAAGGAATTAAATATGCACAAAAGAAAATTCATCCGAAGCAAAAGAGGGCAGTCATCTGAAGCAATCCATTCTCAGTGTGTGAACCAGACACTGATAAAAAACATGACCTGAGGGAATTATCACTGTTCACTGCAGGCCAGAGTGGAAAAAACAATGACTGGCTCCTGCCCATTCTTCCGCACCGAAGTCTCTGATATATACATCTGGAAAAAGTGAATAACAAAAGTTCCTGTTATAAAGACTAAATAATGTGATGTGTAACCAACAAAAAAAACTGCCTTTTCATTACAAACATATTTTCATCGATAATTTACTTTGCCCATTCACACTGTCTGCCCGGCCCTGAGACTGATATCACTCCATTTCATTATTCATTTCTTTACACAATCTTTGGGAAAGTGGTTGGGAAACTCCAAGGCCCAATTAGAGGGCTTGGTGGCAGATATGATCTGAAGCTTGGGAATGGGGTCGGATATGGAAAATGAGGCGACATCTCGTAATTCCATGAAAATGTTTTGTGGCTCTCACTGTCTCCATGGAGCTCACTGTGAACTGACTCTGGATGAACCCTGTTCACTTGTGGCTTCATATTGAAGGGTGTGATAAATTCAAAATGATATTTACATCACCATGAAGAATTGTTTCCATCTGCAAAACAGCTCGTATATCCCTGTCTCAGTTCATACTTGGTGAAACAGTCATTTTCTCGGTTGTTATATCTGGACTTTTGTAACAAGCACCATATCGACTGAAACTAGATTATAAACTCCAGACCTTTACTTTGTCCAAATGTCTTCCTCCCTCCTGCTTTGCGTATCCCAGCAAATCCCAATATTCCCTGATCATCCTGTGATTGCAAGGACCAACACAGGCCTATTGTCCTCCAAATTCTCATTTTAAATTCTCCAAAATGTATCCAAAATGTTCCATGTTCTTCCACTGATTTCATTTTTTTTTCGGATTCTGTGAGTTTTGTTGAATAAACTCAATATGAAAGTGTTCAATGTTCTGCTATGAATGCAGCCTTCCCTTGAACCCAAGATGCCACTTACATTCCCAAGCCATTTCTCATCTCGACTATCACCTCCCCAACAGCACTCACAAACCTATTTGGGGGAATTGTATGGATGTTCATTCCAGTCCTACTAAGATGTAAACTGTCCATCTTGTTGAGTTCTAGCCTGCTCCAGAGCTGGTCCTAATGCCTTGAAACATGCTGCCTGACCTTCTGAACCCGTTTTCCAGACACATGTTCGACCATCCAATTATTCTGCTCGGATTCTGATCAACACATGGGACTGGCAGTGATTCTGAGAATACTGTTTCCACATCCTGCTTTTCAATCTCATTCCTTGCTGCCTGAAATCTGTTTCATGGACCACATCTCCGCATTCCCACCGAGGTCTTTGTCACCAACATGGAGCGATACCTCTGTCGTTTGATCTTCCTGCAGCAGAATTTCCTGCAGCTGTTCTGTGTTTTCCTTGACCCTGGTAGCAAGGAGGTTATCATTGCATGCTGAAGGTATGTTTATAACTGTAGAAACTCCACTCTGTTCCCCTAACTAACGAACCCATTATCAGTATTGTGTACCCACTCTTCCTACCACCCTGTCCAGCTGACGTGACTCTGTCTGCGTTCCTCTGATGAATTCTTTCCATCACAAGCTTCCAAAGCAGGAAACTGATGTCTGATCTCGATCATCTCAGGGGACTGCTGAGATACCTGGCTGTCATGTATTCCTTATTTGCCCATACACACTAACTGTGATGTAGCCACCTCCATAAATGTGTTATTCTCCTCATCCTCAGTCCCGTGGATGGCCTACAGTTACTCCTATTATCGAAAACAGAGCTCCAGTTGATGCACACTGTCACATTTCCAAGAGATATGTTTATCTCTGACACTTCGAACCTCCCAGAATCCCACATTCCACAGGCTGACCATTTCCTTGCTCAGAGACAAAAAAAAACCTGCCAATGTTGAATTCCAAGGGAGACAAGCAAGGGGCTGGAAGAACACAGCAAGCCAGGCAGCATCAGGAGGTGGAGAAGGCAATATTTTGGGGGTAACTCTTCTTCAGAACTTGGGGTGGGTTTGTGGGGAGCTGCAGATAAAGGGGTTGGCAGGGGCAAGGTGATGGGGATCGGTGAAGACAGGTAGAGGGTATGACCTGGTTGGTCAATGGGAGGAATGAATCCGGTTGGCGGCTGGGAGGAAGGGTCGATGAGAGGAATGGAAGGGAGAGGGAGGGGATAGGAAGGGAACCAGGGGATTGGAAAGGGGATTATTTGAAATTGTCTCATCTGTAAGGACTGTTTGGGGCACTGGATGGAGGTGAAGGGGGTGGTGTGCTGGTAGGTTTTGCATCATTGATGAGACAGAGGTTCACCTGCCTCTTCTCCAACCTAGTTTACTGTATCCAGTGCTTCTGGTGTGGATTTCTCTACATCTGGGAGACCAAAAGTAAACTTAATGAACAGTTTGCCAACCATCTCAGCCAGGCCCACAGAGGCCGACGAGACCTCCCAGTCACAGGCCATTTTAATTCCCCTTCCCACTTCCTTTCTGACATGACCATCCTTGGCTTCCTCTACTGCCACAACAAATTAAACTACAAATTGGAGGAACACCTCATCTTCCGTCTGGCCCGCCTGCAACACGGAGTACTCAACACTGAGTTTTCCAATTTCAAGTAACCCCCTTTCCTATCCCCGACTTTCTTCCCAGCCCCTCACCTCTCCTTCTAGCCATGAACTGGATTCATTCCTCCCATCGACCAAACAGCTTGTCCTGTCTTCCTCTATCTCCACCAAAACCTCAAGACAAAGATTTTTTTCAGGGACCTTTCAAACCTCACCACCTTCTGTCTGATCAGCTCACAAATGGGATTTTCGCAATATAATGTGGTGTCTGTGAAATGAAAATGTTTTGATCTTCTTGCTGATCACATTCACTCTCAGACAGATCAGACAGAGACACGGTCAGTGTTTCCTTCCCTGTGTTTCCTGGAGCAGCCTCGTGTCTCCGATGAAGCCAGTTTATAAACCAATTGTGATGTCTGAGCTCTGTCTGTGATGTACACGGTGAGGTCACACTTTGACCTCACTACGATCAAACAGGGCGTTACTGAAACCCTCACTATAACGTCCCTCAGCCCCAGCACCCCTCCCTATCTCTGTAACCTCCTATAGCACCGAGAATCCTTCCATCTCTGTCACTTCCATTAATCTCTATAAACCTCCCTATCTCTGTAAATTCTGCCAGCCCCTAAACTCTTCCCTACTTTGTAAAATGCTCCAGTCCCTGCATACCTCCCCAGTTCTGCCATCTCCTAGAGCACCTACAACCCTCCCATCTCTGTTACCTCCTTTAGCCACAACAAGCCTCCCTATATCTGTAAACCTGCTCTATCTGTACACCCCGCATCTCTCTAATGTCCTCGAGAAACTACAAACCTCACTATCTCTTTCAATTCCACCATTCAACAGAACTCATCTCTATCTTTGTAACATTCCCCAGACACTGCATCTGTCCCTATCCCCAACATCCCTTCCTCTTTCTGTGTCACCATCCAGCAGTTACATCCCTCCCTGTATGAGAAGCCATCTTGACTATCAACATTATTCCATATCTCTCCAACTGCCTCCAACCCATACCTCTGTAAACTCCTCCAGCTCCAACACCCCTCGTTATCTCCATAATTTCCTTCCAGCACCTACACCCTCCTTATCCCGCTCCAGCCCCTTTACTATCTCTCCAGGATATAGACGCTTCAGACAGGACAGGAAAGGAATCAAAAGTGGGAGAGGAGTTGCATTGCTGGTCAGGGATGATAACATGGCTGTGCGAAAGGACACTATGGAGGGCTTGAGTAGCGAAGCATTATGGGTGGAGCTGAGAAATAAGGGTGCAGTTATATTGTTAGGGCTGTATTACAGGCCTCCCAACAGTGAGCGTGAGTAGAAGAATAAATAGGTAAACAGATTTTGGAAAGATGTAGAGGCAACAGGGTAGTAGTGATGGGAGATTTTAATTTTCCCAACATTGACTGGGATACACGTAGTGTCAGAGGTCTGGATGGGGCATAACTTGTAAGAAGCGCCCAGGAGAATTTTTTAGAGCAGTATGTCAATATTCCGATGAGGAAAGGGGCCATATTGCACTTGGTGTTGGAGAATGAGCCAAGCCAGGTGGTGGAAATTGCGGTGGGGGATTTCTTTGGGAACAGTGACCACAATTCTATAAGTTTTAGAATACTTGTAGACAAAGATGAGAGTGGTCTTAAAGGAAGAGTATTAAACTGGGTCAAGGCCAGTTATATCAAAATTAGGGAGGAGCTGGGAAATGTGGATTTGACACAGCTATTCGAAAGGAAGTCCACATTTGATATGTGGGAGGCTTTCAAAGATAGCTTAAAGTTAGTGCAGGGTAGGTAGGCACGTCCCGTTGAAAGCAAAGGATAGGAAAGAAAAATTCGTGAACTGTGGATGACAGGAGAAATTATACAACTAACCAAGAGGAAAAGGGAAGCGTACATAAGGTCAAGGCAGCTAAGAACAGAACGGGCCCTGGAGGAATATTGGAAGAGTAGGACCAGTTTTAAATGATGAATCAAGCGGGCTAAAAGGAGTCATGAAATAGCTTTAGCAAACAGAATTAAGGACAATCCCAAAGCCTTTTATTCTTATATAAGAAGCAAGCAGGTAACTAAAGGATAATGAAGGAAGGCTGTGTGTCGAACCTGAGAGAATGGGTTAGATTCTGAATGATTACTTTGCATCAGTATTCACTGAGGAGAGGGACATGATGAATGTTGAGATTACAGATAGATATTTGATTAGTGTGGATCACATTAACATCAGTCAGGAAGTTGTTTTTGTTAGGCTAGAGGTTATTGAGGTGGACAAATCCCCAGGACCAGATGGGATCTATCCCAGATTGCTGAGGGAGGCGAGAATGGAAATAGCTGGGGCCTTGACAGATATCTTTGTAGCATCCCTAAAACAGGTGAGGTGCAGAAGGACTGGAGGGTTGCTCATGTTGTGCCCCTGTACAATAAAGGTAGAGGGAATATTCCAGGTAACTACTGACTAGTGAACCTGATGTCAATGGTGGGAAATATGTAGGAGAAGGTACTGAGGGATAGGATCTATATATACTTAGAACAGAATGGGCTCATCAATGATTGGCAGCATGGTTTTGTGCGGGGGAGATTGTGCTTTGCCAACTTAATAGAGTTCTTTGAGGAAGTGACCAAGTTGAGAGATGAAGGAAGGGCTGTCGATGTCAAACACACGAACTTTAGTAAGGCATTTGATTAGGTTCCCCATGGTAAACCAATAGAGAAAGTGAAGTCACATGGTGTGTGGAGTGTCCTAGCTAGGTGGATAAAGAACTGGTTGAGCAACAGGAGACAGAGAGTAGTAGTTGAAGAGAGTTTCTCAAAATGGAGAAAGGTTCCACAGGGACACTGTTGTTTATACTGGGGCCTCTGTTGTTTGTGATATACATAAATGATCTGGAAGAGGGCACTGTTGGTATGATCAGCAAGTTTGCACATGACACGAAGATTGGTGGAGTATCAGAAAGCATAGGGGATTGTCAAAGAATACAGGAGAGTATAGATAGACTGGAGAGTTGGGCAGAGAAGTGGCAGGTGGAGTTCAATCCAGGTAAACGTGAGGTGATGCATTTTGGGAAGTCTATTTCTAGAGCGAATTGTACTGTAAACGGAAGAGCCTTGGGGAAAGTTGATGAGCAGAGAGATCTGGGAGTGCAGGTCCATTGTATCCTGAAGGTTGCTGCACAGGTGGATAGAGTGGTCAAGAAAGCCTTCATCGGACGGGATATTGACCATAAGAGCTGGCAGATCATGTTACACTCGTATAGGATTTTGGTTTGGTCACATTTGGAATACTGCATATAGTTCTGGTCACCACATTACCAAAAGGATGTGGACACTTTGGAGAGGGTGCAGAGAAGGTTTACGCGAATGTTGTCTGGTATGGAAGGTGCTAGCTGATATGTAATATCTCTGGATAACAAAGGCCAAACTTAATGTTAGGACATGAGTGAGGCTCCTTCTTTACCTTGGCAAAAGCCACATGCTGCTTAGCAACAGTCGGGTGAAATCAGGAAAAATGTCTCCTCTCTTTCCATTATATACAAGAGGAGAAGCTCGTCCAGCACAGCGCAGAATGTGATTTCTCACTTGAAACTGGTTCACCCTGACAGCCATCGGGCGACGTAACCCGCCTTCTTTCAGGTTAGCACGCAGCGTATGATGAGCCTCATCCAACACGGGTTTAGCCTCAAGTACTAGCAAGGCCTGTAAAAGTCAGGCTATAAATTCTGTTGGATGGAAATCCTCCGATTCTTTGGGTAAACCCACAAGTTGAATATTATTCCTGGAGCAGGTCTCCAAGTCTTCACATTTCTCCGTCAGAGACTCAATCGTAGCAGATAACATTAGCTTGGAGGTTAGTTATCTGGTTATCATGCTCATGAGCAAAATGTTGCAGGTTCAAAATGCATTGCGAAGAACTGTTTTCCTTCAACAGCTTCAGAGCAGCTGTTACCTCCTTCCAAACCCTCTCTGAAATTACAGATTCAAACTTGGTAATGATTTCAGTCCGTAAATCCTCCATCACGTCCTTAATGCTAAGTGTCGTGGCTTCATTGGTATCCGGTTTCTCTGGAGCCTTCGGCTCAGGCGAATGGCACGGCCTGGCATGACTGGACTGGGCTGTCTCAGTTTGTGTTTGAGAAGGTGTCATTTGCAAAGTTACAGGTAAAAGGTAGGTCGTATTTTTAAAAATTATCCAAACTGAGTGTAGAGGGCACATAACGGCTAAATTTAAGAAATCAAAATATCTAAATTTACTACATTCCCGAGGAGTGACCACAAACTATGCCCTAAATCCTCCGTGCCAACCTGCACTCCCCATCAAGGTTGCTCTCCTCCATGGAATATCTGAAGGAGTTCGATAGTTCTGAGGGTGACCTGTTGGTTATTCCCAGTGTCACATGTTCCTGGTCCGATCCAGGCTGCTTCCCTCTCCTGAACCTTGAGACCCCCCATGAGCTGCAGCAGCAAAGCTGTTTTCTTACAGTCACTGGAAGGAGTTTGTTTTAAAAAAAAACCCTCTGACTCCACTGCAGCTGAAACCCCTGGGGTAGAGAGGAAGAGCCAGTGGCCTCCCCATGGATTCTGGCTTGAAATGCTGCAGCCACATGTATTTTCAAACTGATCAAATTCCTTTCGCTTTTGGGTTTTCCTTTTGATCAATGTAAAAACTCTCAACTTGCTATTGCCAGGAATTAAATTGGCCTGAGGGACTTACCTCAAGAGTCAGGCCTCTGTTTTTCAGGGGCAGCAAGGAGAGAGGGAGGGAGGAGCAGGGGCTGTTAGGAGATATGTTTCTGCTTTAAAAACTGACCTTGTGAATAGGCTGAGCACAGGCTGAGCAGGAACGGAAATGGGACTGCTGAGTGAGTGAAGTAATATTTTTGGGTGCTTGCCTTCCCCGAAACACTACTTAGGTGGTGTCTCCCACCCATCATCCTCCTCTCACCAAAACAGGATTCTGTGTGCCGGATTGGTAAGGTAACGAATTTTTCTTTTTTTTTATTTTTCAATAGCCTCTTTGGGAATTTAGAATAGTGGGAATGGCAGTTAGGGCAGTTGAATGTTCTTCCTGCAGAATGTATCCCTTGTTATGAAGGTGTAGGTGTGTCCTGTACCTTTAAGAGAGAGAGGAAGCTCGCAAGGCCTGACTGAAAGCACAGAGTGTCCTGAATCATTTAAAAATGTAACACTTGGTTGAAACAAATAGCTGGAGTTGCATTGCCATGGAACAAAAACAAATTCAAATTTGGCCAATCAGTTTAAATTCTGCCCCAGATACCAAAACTCCAATCGAATTTGAATTTAGTGTTTTGATAACATAGAGCCTTGTAAATATTTTCTGGACCCTTTCAAGTTTCACAACATCTTTCCGATAGGAAGGAGACCAGAATTGCACGCAGTATTCCAACAGTGGCCTAACCAATGCCCTGTACAAGTGAAACATGACCTAACTCCTGTACTCAATATTCTGACCAATAAAGGAAAGCATACCAAACACCTTCTTCAATATCCTATCTACCTGTGACTCCACTTTCAAGGAGCTATGAACCTGCATTCCAAGGTCTCTTTGTTCAGCAACACTCCCTAGGACCTTACCATTAAATGTATAAGTCCTGCTAAGATTTGCTTTCCCAAAATGCAGCACCTCGCAATTATCTGAATTAAACTCCATCTGCCACTTCTCAGCCCATTTGCCCATCTGGTCCAGATCCTGTTGTAATCTGACATAATCCTCTTCGCTGTCTACTACACCTCCAATTTTGGTGTCATCTGCAAACTTACTAACTGTACCTCTTATGCTCTCATCCAAATCATTTATGTAAATGACAAACAATAGAGGACTTAGCACCGATCCTTGTGGCACTCCACTGGTCACAGGCCTCCAGTCTGAAAAACAACCCTCCACCATCACCCTCTGACTTCTACATTTGTGCCAGTTCTGTATCCAAATGGCTAGTTCTCCCTTTATTCCATGAGATCTAACCTTGCAAATCAGTCTCCTATGGGGAACCTTGTCGAACGCCTTACTGAAGTCCAGATAGATCACATCTACTGCTCTACCTTCATCAATCTTCTTCGTTACTTCTTCAAACAACTCAATCAAGTTTGAGAGACATGATTTCCCACACACCAATGAAATCATCTGATTGTTTGGGGATAAAACCAGACATTTTGAGCAGTTCGGGGGAGCACTGCCACAACCTCAACAAGAATAGACTGCTAATTGAGTCGCTCTCTGAAAGGTACCTGTCTGTAAGAAACGCTGTGCAGGAGAAGACCAAAGAAACATCAACGTATACAGAGGAAAGTCTACAAAGGAGAATCGACAAAGCTGACTGGTTTTGAAATGTGATTTTTCTTTTGTAAACTTAGTTGGGGCTATTTTAGTTGGCACACTCAGGCGTGCCAGGGAAACAGACAAGTGTAGTACTGTCAGAAAAACTTCAATTACAATTGAGGAAAATAGAGTTAGAAGATAAACAGAGAGAGAGAGAAAAGAAAAAGAGAGACAGAGAGAAGGTTCTTCGCTGAACAGAGAGAGACAGAAGGAAAGTAGAGCAAAAGAGAAAGAGAGAGAAGCACGTGAGACAGAAAGAGAGAGGAGAGAGAGAGAGGCAGAGACAGGAAAAAGAAAGAGGGAGAAAGTTATTTGCTGAGCAAAAAGAGAGAGAGTTTGAACTTGAGAAGTTGTAACTTAGTCAGCAAAGTCAAGTTAACAGGATGGAGATTAAAGGAGAAAGTAGTGATATATGCAAATATGTCAAAACTCTGACACATTTTGATGAGAAAGATTTTAAAGCCTTCTTTATTTCATTTTAAAAAATTGGCTTGGCAGATGGAGTGGTCCGAGAATGTATGGGTGATGCTAATTCAGACTAAGCTGGAAGGCAGAGCTAGTGAGGTATTTGACACGATGTCAGATGTGGGGTCAAGAGATAATGATGAGGTTGAACAGGTTATTTTGAGTGCTTATGGATTGGTCCCAAAAACGTACAGACAGTGGTTCATAAATATCAAGAAGGAACTAGGTCAGACTTATGTTGAGTTTGAAAGAATTAAACATAATCATTGGATAGATGGATGTGAGCCTTGAAGATTGATAAGACCTATGAGGCTCTGAGAGATTATTCTGCTGGAGGAGTTTAAAAACTCACTTCCAGAGATGGTCAGAATTCATGTGGAGGAACAGAAAGTTCAGGAAGTGAGAGGTGCAGTAGGATTAGCAGATGAGTACGTGTTGGTGCATAAGAGAAGCTTCAGGACAGAAGTTTGCCCTGTGTGGGATAGAAGTTGGGAGAAGGGGAGATCCTACACGAGGAAACAAAAAGTAGAGAACACGTAAGTATTTATCACAGGTTAGAAAACAAGCCCAAGAGGGTGGAAAGGAGGTGAAAGGCCTCAGGTGTTCCCACTGTGGGAAAGTGACACATGTAAAGTCACAGTGCTGGTTGTTGAAGAAAGGCATTGTGGGAAAAGATGCTAAGCCAGTAGCATTAGTGAAGGTGGTAAAGGAAACCCCAATAAGAGCCGAGGAGCTGCAGGAGAGGCAGGGGCTGGGTATGGAGTTAGTACCTGATCTCTACAAAGAAATAGCATCTGTGGGTGAAGTTTACTCTGAACGAACAAGGGGAGAAGAACAAGAAATTATAATTGAGAAATACACTATCTAACCAGTCTCTAATTGTAAGAGTTGAGTGAAATTGCACTGTTCCTGATCTGTTACCCGAGAGTTTGGTAATCTGTGGGATAGACGGACAGAGAGTTAGCATTCGTTTATGTAACATCAGGTTGGAGTGCCAACTCAAGGCTGGGAGAGTAACAGTCCTGCCCCTCAGATGCTGCCTGACCTGCTGTGCTTTTCCAGCACCACTGTCTAATCTAGACTCTGGTTTCCAGCATCTGCAGTTCTTGGTTTTACCTGGGAGAGTAACAGTCAGAGTTGGACAGAGGGTTGGCTCTAGGAATTCAGTTTGAATGATTTGGCAGGATCCAAGGTGGGAGTGACATCCCTTCTTGTGGTGAAGCCCAAGGAAGATCACCAAATTGAGGAATTAAAAGAAAAATATCCTGATATTTTCCCAGACTGAGTAGTAACAAGATCCCACTTACATAAGTCACAGCAAAAACTGAAGAGAAGGATGAAGGCGTTGAGGTTCAGTTAGCGGACACCCTGTTTGATGTAATGGTGCAGGAAAAACCTGAACAGGCAGAGGGTCAGACAGAAGTGATTACTCCTGTAAGGATTTGCAACAGAAAGATAAGACGATAAAAGATATATAAGTGGATGTGTATTCCGAAAAGGAGGCAAAGAGTATTCCTGAGGGTTATTATCTGAAAGATAGAATCCAAAAATGGAAATGGAGACCACGGCAGGTTAATACAGAGGACAGATGGGCCGAAGTGCACCAGATTGTGTTGCTGGTAGCATACAGACAGAAGATGTTATGGGTAGCACATGAACTACCTGTAGGTGGTCACCTAGGGATATGAAAGATTCAGGCTAAGGTACAAAAACATTTTTATTGGACTGGAATTAACAAGGATGTGATTAACTTTTGTCGTATGTGTCATACATGCCAAATGGTCGGTATGCCACAGGCGGTAATAAAACCAGCACCTTTATTGCTAACCCCCTTTTGCGTGGGTTGTAATTGATTGTGTAGGTCCCCTCCGTAGAAATCAAATTGAGAACCAGTACATGTGGACCATAAAGGATGTGTTTACTAGATTTCCGGAGGCAATTCATTACAGAGTATCAAGGCAAAAAAGGTGGGAGAAGAGTTAGTAGCTTTGTTCACATGGTATGGGCTACCCAGAGACATTCAGTCCGACTAAGGGTCAAATTTTACTGCTAGGCTGTTTAAGGAGGTTACAGATAGCTTAGGTGTACAGCACTTTAAATCCAGTGAATATGATCCTGAATCTCAAGGAGCTTGAAGACCATGTTGACAACATACTGTCAGAATTACCCGAAGGACTGGGATAAAGGTATCCCATTCATATTGTTTGCCATTAGACATGCCCGAAATAAATCTACTCAAATTACTCCCTTCGAGTTAATATTCCACATGAAGTGAGAGGCTGTTTGAAATTAATCAAAGAGAAAGTAACAGGACCAAAGTCATAGATCTCACACTGATGTATCAGAGGTGATGAAGAGACTAAATCGACGAGGTGAGTTAGCTAACCAGCGCATAAAGAAGGCACAGCGTAGAATGAAGCAGATGGCAGATGAAAAACTCTGAGACTCAAACATTTTCCCGAGGGGATGCCGTGTTGGTATTGGTACAATGAATAGGCGATCCCTTCAAACCCAGGTTTAGTGGGACCTATCAGATTGAGAAAAAGTTGAGTCAGGTGATCTATCTAGTAAAGATGGCAGATGGAAGAAAAACTGTACTGGGGATGTCATGTGACCATGTTGAAATCTCATTATGCTAGAGAGAAAGAATGAGAGACATAGACATTAGTTACTGCCCTACAGAGCAAGGAATCAAATCTGGATATTGAGAATTTTGATGTGCCTCAAAACATGTTAAAAAATGAACAAGTCCTTGAGAAGTTGTACATGTTAGTAAGCTGTCAGTCTCAGGAGCATAGAACGCAGTTGAAAGGTTTATTACTGCAGTTTGAAGACATATGTGAGAATCAGATGGGGATGACTAATACTGTTGTACTTAAAGTGGACATAGGGAATACTGTTCTGATAAAACAACACCCCTATTGGCTTACTCTTTTCAAAGCCAGACAGGTCCAGCTGGAGGTGGAGGCCATGCTTGACAAGGACAGCATTGAACAGAGGCAGAGCGAGTGGAGTTTGCCGATTGTCTTAGTTCCCAGACCAAATGGGACTCAATGATTTTTCATGGATTATTGGAAGGTGAACGCCGTTACAAAATCAGAATCATATCAGACAAGCCAGTTACATCACAAAGTTAGACTTACTGCGTGGTTACCTTTGTCAGAGAAGGTGATAGAAATTTCTGTGTTTGTAACCTCAAATGGGCTACATCAATTCAAGGCGATGCCTTTTGGAATGAACAATGCACCCACCACATTCCAAAGACTCCTGAACAAAGTTGTGGCTGGGTTAACAGACTGTGCAGTCTATGGGGACGATGTAGTGATCTTTGGTAAGTCTTGGAAAGGTCACATGGTACAGTTGGCAGAACTCTGAATGACTATGAGAAGCAAAACTGGAAATAAACTTCAACAAAACTGAATTTGCGAAAGCAGAAGTGATATTCTTGGGATGTAACATCAGTCATGGAAGGTTGACCCCAATGGAATGCAAAGACGAAGGCCATCAAGGAATTTCCACGACCAACCTCGAACAAAGAGGTGCATCAATTCTCGGGACTAAGCGGGTTCTACCAGAAGTTTGTTCTGAACATCAGCAGTGTAGTGGCAGTGTTTACCGATTTGCTGAAGAATAACACAACATTTAGTGGGCAGAACAATGCCAGGAGGCATTCGGCCATTTCAAAGCAATATTAACCATCACACCAGTTTTAGCTACACCAAACCTTCCAAAGTTGCCATCGATGCTTGTGACCCAGGAGTTGGAGCTGTACTGCTACAGGAAGATAAGGATGGGATTGAACTGCCAGGTGGTTACTTTTCACAGAAACTCAACACCCACCAGAGAAAATACTCTATGTTCGAAAAAGAACTATTGAGTTTGGTACTGGCCTTACAACACTTTAATGTGTTCATCACAATGTGTCAGAGACGGTAGTGCACACGGATCACAATCCTCTTTCATTCTTGGAAAGCACTAAAGACAAGGATATGAGACTATATCATTAGAGTCTAATGTGACAGACTTTTGATTTAAAAATCGTACATGTTCCGGGTCATATGAATGTAATCACAGATGCAGTATTGCAGATTTAATTAATAATGTATTGGTATGTATTTAATGTTTCATATATACGGGAAGAAGTTAATATGAATTTCGATCAAAGAAATAGAGAAAAAAAAGAAGCAATTTTTTCATTATGATGGTTCATTTTCTCCTTAAGGGGGGAGGTGTTACAAAGGTGTAGGTCCCCATAGACTGCACAGTCTGTTAACCCAGCCACAACTTTGTTCAGGAGGTCCTGTACGTTTAAGAGAGAGAGGAAGCTAGCAAGGCCTGACTAAAAGCACAGAGTGTCCTGAACAATTTAAAAATGTAACACTTGGTTGAAACAAATAGCTGGAGTTGCATTACCATGGAACAAAAACAAATTCAAATTCGACCAATCAGTTTATATTCTGCCCCAGATACCAAAATTAAATCAAATTTGAATTTATTGTTTCGATAACATCACACCAATGAAATGATCCGTTTCAATTTGGGGTTTAAAACCAGACATTTTGAACAGTTCGGGGGAGCACTGCCATGAACCGAACAAGAATAGACTGCTAATCGAATCGCTCTCTGAAAGGTACCTGTCCATGAAAAGCTGTGTAGGAGAAGACCGAGGAAAAACCAACCTCGAAAAATCTACAGAGGAAAGTCTACAAAGGAGAATCGACAAAGCTGACTGGTTTTGAAATGTGACTTTTTTTTGTAAACTTTGAGTTTTTTTTTAATCAGACCAGTATTGTAGAGTAGGCAGTAAAATATAGGTTTAAGAAAAAGGAGTTGTAAATAGTTGTCTAACGTTCTCTGTTGAACTTAAATAAAATTGTGAATTTTTATTTGAAGGTGTGAAAACTGGGATGGTCCTTTGCCTCTTGAAATTTAACAGGTCACAGCAAGAGGTGAACATCTCTGTGTGTTGGGTTTACATTAACAGAGGGGTGTATCCCGTGTTGTAACACCCTGCTGACTCCATCTGCAGGAAGTGCACCCAACTGCAGCTCCTTGGACCTGGAGCTGGAGCTGGATGAACTTTGGATCATTCCGGAGGTGGGGAAGTTAATGAGAGGAGTTACAGGGAGGTAGTTGCACCTCAGGTACAAGAAAAGGGCTGATGGGTTCCAGTCAGGGGATGGAAAGGGAACTAGCAGGCAGTGCAGGGATCCCCTGCCCCTGTTCCCCTCAATAGTCTGTCCCTGTTGCTCAGAAGGGAGGGGGAAGATGAGCAGAGAATTAGTCATTGGGGACTCCATAGTTAGGGGGAAAGGCAGGAGGTTCTGTGAGAATGAGAGAGACTCACGGTCGGCGTGTTACCTCCCAGATGCCAGGGTTCAGGATGTCTCGGATCATGTTTTCGGAATCATAGAATCGTGGAAACAGGCCCTTCTGTCCAACAGGTCCACACTGATCCTCCGAAGAGTAACCCACTCAGACCTATTCCCCTACCCTATATTATCCTATATTTACCCCTGCCTAATGCACCTAACCTACACATCCCTGAAAACTATGGCCAAATTAGCATGGCCAATTCACCGAACCTGCACATGTTTGGATTGTGGGAGGAAACTGGAGCACCTAGAGGAAACCCGTGCGGATACCGAGAGAATGTACAAACTCCACACAGACCGTCGCCCAAGGCTGGAATCGAACCCGGGTCCCGGGTGCTGTGAGGTGACAGTGCTATCTACAAAGTCACCGTGCCACCCATAAGGACTCCCTTGAGAGTGACGGGGAGCAGCCCCAAGGTGTGGTCCACACAGGCACTAACGACATGGGTAGGGAAAGGAGTGGGCATTTAAGGCAGAAATTCAGGGAGCTAGGGTGGAAGCTTGGAACTAGAACAAACAGAGTTGTTATCTTTGGTTTGTTGCCCGTGCCAAGTCTGGCGAGGCAAGGTATTGGGAGAGAGAGAAGTTGAATATGCGGCTAATGATACAGGAGGCAGGGTTTTGGATACCTCGATAATTGGGGCTCATTCTGGGGTAGGTGGAACCTCTACAAACAGGATGGTGTCCACCTGAATGAGAGGGGTTCCAATATCCTTGGGGGAGGGGGAATTTGATATTACTCTTTGGGAGGGTTGAAACTAATTCAGCCGGGGAATGGGAACCAAAATTGTAGTTACAATGTCCAGGAGAGTGAAGGTAGTGAGGTCAGAAATATGGTTTCATGGTCGCAAGAGTGCACCAGCAAGCAGGAAAATGGTTTCAATGTCAAGAGCATCCGGAATAAGGTGGGTGAACTTGCAGGATGGGTTGGTACCTGGGACTTCGATGTTGTGGCCGTTTCTGAGACATGGATAGAACAGGCACAGGAACGGTTGTTGCAGGTTCTGGGGTTCAGATATTTCAGTAACAACAGGGAAGATGGTTAAAGAGGGGGAGGCGTGGTGATGTTAGTCAAGGACAGTATTATGGTGGCAAAAAGGACATTTGAGGATTCATCTACTGAGGTAGAATGGGCTGAGGTTTGAAAAAAGGAATGGAGAGGTCACCCTGTTGGGTGTTGTCTATAGGCCTCTGAATAGTTCCAGAGATGTCAAGGAAAGGAAAGATGTCGAGGAAAGATGATTCTGGAGAGGAGTCAGAGTAACAGGATAGTTATTATGGGGGACTTCAACTTCCCAAATATTAACAGTATATACTATAGTTTGAGTACTTCAGATGGATCAGTTTTTGTGGAATGTGTGCAGGAGGGTTTCCTGACACAGTATGTAGACAGGCCAACAAGGGGCGATGCCGCAGTGGACTTGGTACTGGGTAATGAACCCGGCCAGGCATTAGATTTGGAGGTAGGTGAGCACTTTGGTGATAGTGACCACAATTCATTTATGTTTACTTTAGCAATGGAAAGGAATAGGTATATATTGTAGGGCAAGAGTTATTGCTGGTAGAAAGGCAATTATGATGTGATTAGGCAAGGTTTAGGATGCATAGAATGGGGAAGGAAACTGCAGGGAATGGGTACAATTGAAATGTGGAAAATATTCAAAGAATAGCTACTGCGTGTCCTTGATAACTACGTACCTATCAGGCAGGGAGGAAGTGGTCGAGTCAGGGAGCTGTAGTTTACTAAGGAAGTTGAATCTCTTGTCAAGCGGAAGAAGAAGGCTCATGTTAGGATGAGACGGGAAGACCCAGTTAGGGCGCATTAGAGTTACAAGTTAGCCAGGAAAGAACTAAAGAGAGAGCTCAGAAGAGCCAGGAGGATACAGGAGAATTCGTTGGCAGATACGAACAAGGAGAGCCCTCAAGCTTTCTACAGATATGTCAGGAATAAAAGAATGACTACAGTAAGATTAGGACCAATCAAAGACAGTAGTGGGAAGTTGTGCATGGCGTCTAAGGATATACACTCTGGAAAATGGCAACGCTGAGATACAGGGTACGAGACTAGACAGGATTGTGGTTCACAAGGAGGAGAGGTTAGCAAATCTGGAAAGTGTGAAAATAGTTCAGTCCCCTGGGCTGGACGGGATTTATTCTAGGATTCTCTGGGAAGCCAGCAACAAGATTGTAGAACCTTTGGCTTTAATCTTTAGGTCACAATGTCTACAGGAATAGTGCCAGAAGACTGGAGGATAGGAAATGTTGTCCCCTTGTTCAAGAAGGGAAGTAGGGACAACCCTGGTAATTATAGACTAGTGAGCCTTATTTCACTGTGGGTAAAGTGTTCAAAAAGTTTACAAGAGATAGGACTTAAAATCTTTTGGAAAGGAATCAATTAATTCAGGATAAGCAACACGGTTTTGTGAGAGGCAAGTCATTGCTACTTCTCCTTTATTGAGTCATAGAGTCATAGAGATGTACAGCATGGAAACAGACCCTTTGCTTCAACTCTCCATTCCGACCAGATATCCTAATTTAGTCTAGTCCCACCTGCCAGCACACGGCCCATATCCCTCCAAACCCTTCCTATTCATATACCCATCCAGATGCCTTTTCAATGTTGCAATTGTACCAGCCCCTACCACTTCCTTTGGCAGCTCATTCCATACACATGCCACCCCTCTGAGTGAAAAAGTTGTCTTTAGGTCTCTTTTATATCTTTCCCCTCTCATCCTTAACCTATGCCCTTGAATTCTGGACTCCCCCACTCCAGAGAAAAGACCTTGTCTACTTAACCGATCCATGCCCCTCATGATTTTATAAACCTCTATCAGGTCACCCCTCAGTATTCGACACTCCAGGGAAAACAGCCCTCGCCTATTCAACCTCTCCCTATACCTCAAATCCTCCAACCCTGGCAATATCCTTGTAAATCTTTTCTGAACCTTTTCCAGTACAGCATCTTTCCAAAAGGAAGAAGACCAGAATTGCAGCCAATATTCCTAAAGTGGCCTAACCAATGTCCTGTACAGCTGCAACATGGCCTCCCAACCCCTGTACTCAATACTCTTGACCAATAAAGGGAAGCATAACAAACGCCGCCTTCACTATCCTATCTACCTGTGACTCCACATTCAAGGAGCTATGAACCTGCACTCCAAGGTCTTTTTGTTCAGCAACACTCCCCCAGACGTTACTATTAAGTATATAAGTCCTGCTAAGATTTCTGGCTGTAACAGTTGCTCCATTTTTGAGGTTGTTTTAGGTGTTTGAGGTGATTTCCTCGAATTCCAGGAGTAGCAATTACTGTTTTATTTGCTGTTGTATTGGTGTGGAACTTTGGAGAGTTATTGATTAGATTCCCTACAGTGTGGAAATAGGCCCTTCGGCCCAACAAGTCCACACCGACCCTCCAAAGAGTAACCCGCTCAGTCCCGTTTCCCTCTGGCTAATGCACCTAACATTATGGGTATTTTAGCATGGCCAACTCACCTGACCTGCACATCTTTGGACCTGTGGGAGAAACCGGAGCACCTGGAGAAAACCCACACAGACACAGGGATAACGTGCAAACTCCACATAGACAGTCGCCCGAGGCTGGAATCTAACCTAGGGCCCTGGTGCTGTGAGGCAGCAGCACTAACCACTGAGCCATCGTGCCGCCCAAACTGAGCAGGTGACCAAACTGATGGAGGAGGGTAAAACTGTTGATGTGGTGTATATGGATTTCAGTCAGGCATTTGATAAGGTTCCCCAGGGTAGGCTATTTCAAAAAACTATGGAAGCATGGGATTGAGGGTGATTTAGTGGGTTGGATCAGAAATTGGTGAGCTGAAAGAAGACAGAGGATGGTGGTTGATGGTAAATGTTCATCCTGGTGTACTGCAAGGATCTGTGTTGGGTCCATTGCTGTTTGTCATTTTATAAATGACCTGGAAGAGGGCACAGAAGGATGCATTAGTAAATTTGCGGATACCACTAACGGCGATGGAGTAGTGGACAGTGCCGAACAATGTTGCAGGTTACAGAGGGACACAGATAAACTGCAGAGCTGGGCTGAGAGGTGGCAAATGGAGTTTACTGTGGGAATGTGTGAGGTGATTTACTTTGGAAGGTGTAACAGGAATAAAGAGTACTGGCCTAATGATAAGATTATTGGGAGTGTAGATGGGCAGAGATCTGTGTCCATACAAAGACCCCTGAAATTTGCCACCCATGTTGATAAGGTTTAAAGAAGGCATACGGTGTGTGAGGTTTTATTGGTAGAGGGATTGGGTTTTGGAGCCACGAGGTCATGACGCAGCTTTACAAAACTCTGGAGTGACTGCACTTGGAGTACTGTGTACAGTTTTGGTCACTGCATTATAGGAAGGATGTGAAACCTTTGGAAAGGTTTCAGACAAGATTTACTAGGATTGTCTGGTATGGAGGGAAGGTCTTATGAGGAAAGGCTGGGGGACTTGAGGCTGTTTTCATTCGAGACAAGAAGGTTGAGAGGCGACCGAGTTGAGACGTATAAGATAATCAGAGAGTTAGATAAGGTAGACAGTGAGAGCCTTTTACCTCAGATGGCAATGGCTCATACGAGGGGATATAACTTTAAATTGAGGGGTGATAGATATAGGACAGATGTCCGAGGTAGTTTCTTTACTCGGACACTAGTAGGAGCATGGAAAACCCTGCCTGCAACAATAGTATACTCACCACCATCGAGGGCTGAAGGACCTGTCCTGCGCTGTATTGTTCTGTGTTCTATGTTTATTGTGAGGAATTGAAAGGAAACTAAGTTTGCTATTGTTGAATATAAATGTGCAATTCAAAGACACAGAGACCTGACACTATGTTATTTCCTCTTTTAAACTTCTCATGTTTTTTTGTTAATTTGCCCAGACGTGTGGGTTAGAGTATTCAGTGAGGAAGAGTGGACAGGAGCCTGTCGTTGCATTTCCCCCTCTGGCCTGCAGTGAAAGATTACATTCCTGCCTCAGGTAACTGTCTGTGTAGGGTTTGTACATTCTCCCCGTGTCTGCGTGGGTTTCATCAGTTTCCTCCCACAATCCAAAGATGTGAGGGTCAGGTGAATTGGTAATGCTAAATTGCCCACAGTGTTAGGTGCATTAGTCAGCGGTAAATATAGGGGAATGGGTCTGGGTGGGTTACTCTTCAGAGGGTCAGTGTGGACTTGTTGGGCCAAATGGCCTGCTTCCATACTCTGAGCAATCTAATCTCATCTCATCTAATACTCACCTTCCTCCATTTCATTTATTTTTCTACCCACTTCATTCACTGAGAACAGATTACTTGATATGAATGTTACTTTTGTGCGTATGTAATTCCTCTTTTGGTTTTGCTTGTGTTGATCCACTTCCTACTAATTGTTGCTGATTACTAACAGCACTTTACACTGGCTTTACACCTCCAGTCTCTGTCATTTTGCCCCTCAGATGGAGTCATTCCTTGCCCATGAGGAAAGGAGTGTTATCATGTTGCTGCTCCTCCTTCTCCTTTCGGTCCATTCCTCACGTGGACTCCTCGTTCCGTTCTCTGCTGCACCTAATGTTGGCTCTCAGTTACTTGGGTTGATTCATCAATTGAATTATTGTTCTAACTGGATATGTCATGGCGTACTTTAACTGGTCTCTGAAATGTTTCTGTGTCACCACATAAATAAGGGCATTTGTGCAGCAACTGAAGTTCCTCAGCATGTATCCAATCTGAGCAAAGAGACTCAAAGAAACAGAATCCAAGGAATAACCAGCATTAAAGAAATATAAAATATGCAACAACCAGAGAAGTATGAAGCTGGCAGATATGGAAAAGAGTACAATCACAGAATTCTTCCTGCTCTCCACCTCTGGATCATTCTGTGTTTTTCTCTGACCTCTCAGTTCCTTCCGCACCTTAATGGCCTCGAAGATATGTCTGACAGTCAGAATGTTGGTAAAGAGAATAAAAGTGAATGGGAACATTGGCGTTAAAAAAGTCTCAAAATATCTAAAACCTATCCACCGAGGGTCATTATAATAACCAGGCCTGATATAACAGTACCATGGAACATTGTTGATCATCTTTCCAGGGTAATACACAAAGGAGTTGGGAATGTTCTTTAAACAAAAGAAGATGCAGATTGTTGCTAGAACCCTGGTTGCAGTTTTCCCTGTGCAATACTTAGTTTTCATCTCATGTAAACAAATGGCGATAAATCGATCAAAGGAAAAAGCAATGGTGAACCACGCAGAACAATCAATGGTCAAGCGGTTGAGGACATAGAGAATGGTACAAACAGGAGTGATTCGCAGGAAACACGGTGGATAATAATAACGTTGAAATCGGTCAAGGACAATACAAAAAACAATGAACAGTAGATCTGAAATTGTCATAGCAACCAGATAGCGAGTGCTGCATGTAGAAAGGCCACATTTGCCCCAAACTAAGTTTACAATCACCACTAGACTTACTGTAAGAGAAAAAAAAGGTTTTCAGTTATTAATCAAAGATTTTTTGTGCCTGAGCCCAGACTGTAAGTAATGACACAAAGATAATTGTTGTTCCATGTCAAATGAAATTTAAAGAATCTGAACCACATCTCTCTAAATTAATCATTTGCACTTTTAAAGGATATAGGGAACAACATGAGCAGCAGATTACTCACAGAAACACAGTCATGTACTCAAGGTGGTTTTGGTTCAGCAGCTGCTTTACAGGTTAGTCTAACTGGCTGACATTTCCCCTAAGTCCCCAGCATTCACACAAAGACACCTGGGATCAGGAAAACAAAGAACATCAGACACCTAACATGGATGTTGATCGCAAAATTTCTGTATTCGGTTTTGGAGTCTCCACAGTTCAGTTTGCCTCCAGAATTCTATATCCACACTGTATGAACTGTAGGACAGGGCATTTAATCACCCCACAGTGTCCAGGAAGGCTGGGTTCTATATTATGGACGAACAAATGATAAGGCATTGAATTTCTCCCTCGTGTACAGGATTGAACATCCTGACCATCTGAACCATGAAGGTGTTCAGCAGCAAATCCAATCACATTGTACCAAGTTGGATACACACCACAATCAGGAAGACTTCAACATTTGACCCAACTCCTCCACCTGTCCAAGTTTATACAACATAGCCCTCAGCAAATAAAACCTGAATTCATGCAACTTTGGTCACTGTAACTGTCCTGAAGAGCCCTGCTTGAAACCTCTACTTTCTTCCTACTTTTTTCCAGCACCACGCTCTATCTGCAGCCCCCATTGTCTCCTCATTCCTAATGACCTGCTGAACCCACCCATTGCCCTGCTGTATCTGGGCTCCCATTTGGAGCGAGCTGCCTGAGCAAGACCCACCAACACAATCCCTTTCCATCAAGGAATGGGAAACACTAGGTGTCACTGAGAGGTGGGTTGTTACAAAACCCATCTGACCGGTAGCAGGCTGTGAACTACCACAGAGAGAGGGTGGTCTTCCGAAACACTTTCTAGACCAGCCATGGGCCGGTGATCAGCCAAACTCCATCAATGTGGTCTCCATCTAAACCCATTCTGCACATTTTAGAAAAACACAATGCTGAGGACCCTCCTAACTGACAAACTATTCACTTTAAACTCAGTCAGTAAGGACACTATTATCTGACAGTGGGATTTGCCTTCCTAAATGAAAATATATTATCAGTTGTTGATAGAGCATAGAACATTACTGCGCAGTACAGGCCCTTCGGCCCTCGATGTTGCGCCGCCCTGTCATACTCATCTGAAGCCCATCCCACCTACACTATTCCATGTACGTCCATATGCCTGTCCAATGACGACTTAAATGCACTTTAACTTGGCGAATCTACTACCATTGCAGGCAAAGCATTTCATACCCTTACTACTCTCTGAGTAAAGAAACTACCTCTGACATCTGTCTTATACCTATCTCCCCTCACTTTAAACTTGTGTCCCCATGTGCTTGCCGTTCCCATACTTGGAAAAAGGCTCTCTCTGTCCACCCTATTTAACCTTCTGATTACCTTGTATGTCTCTATTAAGTCACCTTCCAGCCTTCTTGTCTAATGAGAACAGCCTCAAGGCCCTCAGCCTTTCCTCGTAAGACATTCCTTCCATACCAGGCAACGTCCTAGTAAATCTCCTCTGCACCCTTTCCAAAGCTTCCACATCCTTCTTATAATGCGGTGACCAGAACTGTACACAATACTCCAAGTGTGGCTGTACCAGAGTTGTGTACAGCTGCAGCATAATGTCCTGGTTCCGGAACTCAATCCCTCTATTAATAAAGGCCAAAACTTCCCCTCTATTAATAAAGGCCTTCTTAACATCCTTAAAAATCTGGGTGGCAACTTTTATAGATCTGTGTACATGGACACCGAGATCTCTCTGCTCATCTGCACTCCCAAGAATCTTACCATTAGCCCAGTACTTTGCATTCCGATTACTCCGTCCACACTTGTCCACATTAAACTCCATTGCCACCTCTCAGCCCAGCTCTGCATCCTATCTATGTCTCTCTGCAACCTACTCCATCCTTCTTCACTATCCACAACTCCAATGACCTTAGTGTCGCCCTCAAATTTACTAACCCACCCTTCTAAGCCCTCATCCAGGTCATTTATAAAAATGACAAACAGCAGTGAACCCAATACCAACCCTTGCAGTACACTGCTAGTAACTGGACACCAAGGTGAACATGTTCCATCAACTACAACCCTCTGTTTTCTTTCAGCAAGCCAATTACTGATTCAAACTGCTATGTCTCCCACAATCCCATTCCTCCGCATTTTGTATAATAGCCTACTGTGGAGAACCTGATCGAACGCCTTGCTAAAATCCATATATACCACATCAACCAGTTTAATCTCATCTATCTTTTGGTCACTTTGTCAAAAAAGTCAATAAGATTCGTTAGGCACAACTTACCTTTCACAAAACCGTGCTGACTGTCCTGATCAGATTATTCTTTTCTAGATGGTTATAAATCCTATCTCTTATAACCTTTTCCAACACTTTACCAACAGCTGAAGTGAGATTCACTGGTCAGTAATTACCAGAGTTGTCTCTATTACCCTTTTTGAACAAGGGAACCACATTTGCTATCCTCCAGTCCTCAGGCACTATTCCTGTAGACCCAATGATGATTTAAAGATCAATGTCAAAGGCTCGGCAATCTCTTCCCTTGCTTCCCAGAGGATCCTAGGATAGATCCCATCCGGCCCAGGAGACTTGTCTATTTTCATACTCTGCAATATTTCTAATACCTCTTCCTTGTGAACCCCAATCTCCTCTAGTCTCTCTAGAGATGCAAGTATCTCTGTATCTTCCTCACCAACATTTTCATTTTCTATAGCGAACACTGTCGAAAAATATTTATTTAGTGCTGCCCCTATCTCCTCTGACTCCACACACAACTTCACACTATTATGCTTGATTGGCCCTAATTTAACACTCGTCAATCTTTTATTCCTGACATACCTATGGAAAGCCTTAAGGATAATCCTGATCCTATCCACCAACAATTTCTCATGTCCCCTCCTGGCTCTTCTGAGCTCTCTTTTTAGGTCTTTCCTGACTTCCTTGTGACCCTCAAGTGCCCTAATTGAGTTTTCACATTTTGTCCTAACATAAGTCGCCTTCTTCTTCTTGACCAGGGATTCCACTTCCTTAGTAAACCACAGCTCATGCGTTCTATATCTTCTTCCCTGCCTGACAGGTACATACTTATCTAGGACACACAGGAGCTTTTCCATGAATAAGCTCCACATTTTTAATGTGCTCATCCCCTGCAGTTTCTTTCCCCATTCTACGCTTCCTAAATCTTCCCTAATTGCTTCGTAATTTCCCTTCCCCCAGCTATAACTCTTGCTCCGTGGAGTACACCTATCCCTTTCCATCACTAAAGTAAACCTGACAGAATTGTGATCGCTGTCTCCAAAGTGCTCACTTACTTCCAAATCTAACAGCTGGCCAGGCTCGTTACCCTGTACTAAATCTAAAGTGGCTTTGCCCCTTGTAGGTCTGTCTACATACTGTGTCAGGAATCCCTCCTCCACACACTGGACAAAAACTGACCCATCTATAATACTTGTACTGTAGTGATCCCAGTCAGTATTTGGATAGTCGAAGTCCCCCATGACAACTACCCTGCCTCTCTCACTCCTGTCGAGAATCATCTTTGCTATCATTTCCTCTACATCTCTGGGACTATTCGGAGACCTATAGAAAACTCCCAGCTTGGTGACTTCTCCTTTCCTGTTTCGAACCTCAGCCCATACTACCTCAGTTAATGAGTCCCCAAACATCCTTTCTACAACTATAATATTGTCCCTGATCAACAATGCCACACCTCTCCCTCTTTTACCATCTTCTCTGTTCTTACTGAAACATCTGAATCCCGGAACCTGCAACAGCCATTCCTGTCCCTGCTCTATCCATGTCTCCGTAATGGCCACAACATTGAAGTCCCAGGTACCAACCCAGGGCTGCCACGTTATTTCGGATGCTCCTCTCGTTGAAGTGCACACACTTCAATCCAGGTTCTCGCTCACCAGTGTCAGATACTTGATTTGGGAACTCCCTACTCTCATCCTCTTCTGTACCTCTCCTACAATTTTGGTTCCCATCCCCCTGCTGTATTAGCTTACATCCACCTTAATCACTTTAGCGAATTTCCCACCCAGGACATTGGTACCCCTCTAGTTTAGAAGAACACCATCCTGCTTGTAGAGGTCCCACCAACCCCAGAAAGAGTTCCAATTATCTAAAAACCCGAAACCCTCCCTCCTGCACCATCCCTGTAGCCACGTGTTCAACTCCTTTCTCTCCCTATTCCTCACCTCAGTGACACGTGCAGCAAACCAGAGAAAACAACTCTGTTTGTCCTAGCTCTAAGCTTCCATCCTAGCTCCCTGATGTTCCATCTCTCTTCCGACCTATGTCATTGGTGCCAATGTGGACCACGACTTGGGGCTGCTCTCCCTCCCTCCTCCCCGAAGGATCCCAAAAACACGATCAGAGACATCGCGGACCCTGGCAACCGGGAGGCAACACACCAACCATGAGTCTCTCTCGTCCCCACAGAACCTCCTATCTGTCCCCCTAAATATCGAGTCCCCAATGACTACTGCTCTGCTCCTCTTCCCCCTTCCCTTCTGAGCAGCAGGTGCCCCACAGCTTTCCCCTGGTAAGTCATCCCCCCCAACAGTATCCAAAATGGGGTACTTATTGTTGAGGTGAATGGCCACAGGAATAAGGATGATTCAATGCAAAGTTTTGTATGAGCTAAGTTGTTACAAGACTTACCAGGAACACCAACCACAGCGAGGATGGTGTCAAACACCTGATCCACCCTTTCTCTGAGAAGATGCATTTCATTGTTTCTTTCCCTTCCTGCTGCTGGCAATCTGTCGGAAGCAGAGAATTCTCTCGGAGATGGAGCTGACACAATTCCAGAGACTTTATTTTATACTGTGTGGTATCTCCACTGGGAAACCGTGATTACATCTTCACATTTTTATATCATTTTGAACAAACAATTAATGACAACACATTTATTTTAATGATATGATATCATTGAGATTTAAGTCTGTATTTGAATATCCCAAAGACTAGATTAATCTGATCTGTTAGGTCTCAAATGTTCATTCCAATTTGTCTTCAACAACAATACTTGCAATATCTCACTCACTATCAATCCCATCAATATCTGAATATCTTTTGATATCCTTTTCAGTGATGACCTTCATTCTGCTGAGGTTATTCAGACATTCAATACCTCATGTTGTCGAGCTCCTTGAGAGCTGTTCCACTGCTCCCTGTTATCCCACAGCTTTCCTTGTTAATCCAGCTGTACGACTGATTTGGGAAATTCTCTCTGTGAATGAGCACTCTCATACAGAACCTGAAGCTGATACCGACCACACCGACAGCTGGAACTTCCACTCGGTCACATTTTCTCAAAACAAAAATCAGAACCTTACATTCAAATTAATACCATGATGGCATCATTCGGGATAAATGTCCCGTTTGGTCCATCGAGTTTGTACCTCCAAAATTACACAAAAAGCAACACAACTCTCAGTCCCCAGCACTTCGTCCATGTCTTGAATGTTTTGACATTTCAGTGCTTATCCAAGTACTTTGTGATGGTTTTGAGGATTTCTACCTCAACTCCCCTCCTGGACGATGCAGCACAGGCCCCTACTATCCTCTGGGTGGCATGTCCCCTCTAAACCATTTGCCATTCAGCTTAAAATTACACCATCTTGTTAATTGCCCTCTGACTAAGGGGGAAAACTGCTTTCCATTCACCCTGTCCACATCTCCCTTGGTCTTATATACCTCGATCTCTGCTCTAAAGAAAGCAGCCTGAGCTTATCCAGTCTCCCCCTTCACAGCGAAACTGCTGCAGCCCAAGCCTGTTCTGGTGAATGTCCTTTACCCTCCCTCCAGTGCAATCACACCCATCCCATGGTGCAGTGACCAGAACTGCACACAACACTCCAACTGTGGCCTATCCAAATGGCTTCAGAGCTCCAACAGGACCCTCCCTGCTCTGATAATCTCTGCCTCAATGTGTAAAAGCATGTGTCCTATCTGCCTTCATAACTGCCCACTTAACTCACTGGCCTCTGCACTGGGACTCGAGTCCCAGTGCAGAGGTCAGTGAGGGGAATCAAGTCCCAGTGCAGAGGTCAGTGAGGGGAATCAAGTCCCAGTGCAGAGGTCAGTGAGGGGACTAGAGTCCCAGTACAGAGGTCAGTGAGGGGAATCAAGTCCCAGTGCAGAGGTCAGTGAGGGGACTCGAGTCCCAGTGTGTGAATGTGTGTGTGTGTCTGTGTAAGTGTGTGTGTGGTCACACACACAGACAGAGACACACAAACACACACACAGAGATAAACACACACAGACACGCGCACACACACAGACACGCGCACACACACACAGACACGCACACACAGACAGACATATGCAAACACAGACACAGATAGACATACACACACACAGACAGAGACACACACACACACAGACAGAGGCACACACTCAGACACACTGACAATCACAGATACACACTGACAAACACAGACAGAGACAGACAGAGACAGACAGAGACAGACAGAGACAGACAGAGACAGACAGAGACAGACAGAGACAGACACACCACAAAGACTCACACACATAGACGGAGATACACAGTCACACACACAGACTCTCACAAACACACATACACAGTCTCACACAGACAAACAGACACACACACACAAATACCCTGATTCTCTGACTTCTCATTTCCCTTTATTGACATTTCTGTTTGTATTTCATGGGATAGACTGGACGCCAATGTCTATCATAAACACCTTGCCTATACATCCACACATCCTGCATCCTGCAAAGACTGTATTCCATTCTCCAACTTGGCACCGGTCCTCAAGGCTGGCCAATTCCTCCAGAGCAGGCCCACCTCCTTGCAGGCATGACACCGCATAGCCTTCACTGACCAGAATGCCAGGTAAGCAAAGACCTCCTTTAGACTAAGCAGTACTGACCCCATACCTGAAAACATCTCCCCGAGCTGGCAAAGGTGTGATGAAAGTAAATCAAATGGAACAAAGGGCAGGATATTCAACAAAATGACCCTCTGGGAAATTACCTCTAGAGGGTCAACAGGCAATACCATCGTAGTGACAGTAAGGCCCTTCTCCAGGGTGGGTTGCACCACCTGCTCAGTCTTCAGGAAGAACACTGCCTTCCCATAAATCTTTGATGCAGCGACAATGGTGGGGAACCAGACTAGCCCCACCAAGGCCGCTGACAGGTCTTAATGGTCATGTTGGGGTGAATGTAACATTTCATCCCGAGCTGGTTTGTTAAATAAGGAAAGGGTGACGAGGCCCCAGGAGGGGCTGGTGGGGGAGGTGAAAGATGCATCCACCCCCATGTAGGAATGACTGGGCCCCACCCTCGGTGTTGTTTTACAGAGTTCTGTGATCACCATCGCCCCTCCCAACCTAGACCAACACCTCCCCTCACATAATGGTCAGTAAAGGAAACTGAGAAAGTCCTGTTAGGTTTGACCTGTCAGTCCAGTCACCCTGGCAACCATGCCCTGACCTGCTACCCAAACCACAGGTGCAAAACAATTGCTCCCCAGTGTCCAGAGCAATAGTCCCTGGCAGCAAATAGGTTACAGTCACAAAGCAGCAGCCAAAAGGAGATGGTCCAGGCTCCAAATAGTTCCAGGACTCCAACATACAGCCACTCACTGTAAGTGTTCAGCTCCCTCTCCCCCCTCCAAGAAATTAGTGTCCAGGCCAGAATCCCCAAACTGAAGAAGACATCCAGGCTCCAGAAACAAATCTTCCAGGCACCAGTGAATAGAATTGCAGACCCTCAGGCTTCTCAGGGCAGCAGCAGCAGTGACAGCAAGTCCCAAGTTTGGTCCCCTCCAAGCTGCAGTACCTAAGGCCCAGGCTGTAGGCCCCAATCCTCAGCATTTTCTTCCCTGCATAGGAGGTGCAATTACAGCAATCTTCAACTCACTGAGGAAAAATACAGGCCACCAGGCTTACAAAGGCAGTAAAAGGATCAGAGAATCCCAGGTTCAAGTGCTTCCAGGCTGGAGCGCTAGAGACTTCATGTTCTAGGCCTCAACCTACTCAGCTGCAACAACTCAGCATCTATTTTCCAAGGACAGCAGCAGCAGAGTGCAGACTCCCTACATACTGCCCTCTATGGGAGAACAATCCTCTGCCGTCACTCTGTCCCCTGACATTAAGCCAGTTTTGTATCCAAGTGGCAAGATCACTCTGAATTCCTTGCGATCTAACTCGATTAATTAGTCTACTTTGTGGAACCTGGTCAAAGACTTTACTAAAGTCCAACTATACAACATCTACTGCTCTGCCCTCATCCACCTTTTAGATAACTTCTTCAAAAAGCTCAATTTCATTGGCAAGACACAATTTTCCTCATACAAATGGATGCTAACTATCCTGAATCAAGTTCTGCCTCCATAAATATCCAAAAATCTTAGCTTTTGAGCTTACCTTCAACAATTTAACAACATCAGATGTCAGTCTCACAGGTCACTAGTTCTCCTTACAGCTCTTCTGAAATAAAGGCACAATATTAGACACTGTCCAGTTATCAGACACCTCACTCGTTGTTATAGATGATGAAAACATTTTGCAAGGGGGCCTGTAATTCCCTCCCTTACTGTGTATATCTGAGTGGGATGCTTTACAGATTAATCCATCTTGAAATTCCCTAAAACCTCCAGAACATCTTCTGTGATGTGAACTGTTTTTAAAACTTTAATATTTATTATTACATTAAAGGAAGAGGCTAATTAAAATATCAGGTATCATTTTATGAATGTGAATTCAGAGAAATTTAGAATCCAGCAAAGGAGGACCAAGAAACTGCTCGGGAAATCAAAAGGAGAACATGAATGCAAACAAGGAACAAACAAATGGACAAAAAGCTTCAATCGATGTTTGAAAGGGAAATGAAAGCAAAGTCCAATGTGGAGCAGTGAATGTGTGGACAGGATAAATTATTGTGGAGAACATGGAAATTACTGGGAAAATAAACAACTACTTTGTGTCTGTTTTCATGGAGTAAGATCCAGAAAATCCCCCAAAAACACCAAGTGACCGTGGGTCTTGTGCAAATAAAGAAAATAAAATCCTTCGTATCAGGGAGGAGGTAGGATTTGGAAACAAGGCTGGATTGAGCATTGATAAGTCTGATAGATGAAATGTACTTCATATCAGAATTCTGGAGGAAGCAGCAATAGAAGCATTGATTGCATTGGACAGCATTGGGTTTTGCTCTGGTCATTCGCAAAGGCAGGAGTCCATTCTGGGTAAGTGGAAGGTGATTAATGTGGGAGACAGTATGCACTGCAGATGTTGGAAGTCAGAGTCAACAAATGTGAAGCTGGAACAGCAGAGCAGGTCAGACAGCCTCCAAGGAACAGGAAAATCAATGCTTCGGACCAAACCCTTGGATAACCGGAATGTTATGAACTTAATCCGACTACTTGTGAAGGGAAGAAGAGGGAAATTGGAGACCTACAGATCTGGTAACTTGTTATCCACAGTCAGGAATCTGTTAGATTCTATGATAAAGAATATGATCTTAGATATTTAGAATGTAACAGGAAAATTGGGGAGAAAGATTATACATTGATGAAAGGGAAATCATTACTGAGAAATGTTTTTCACAGTATTTGAAGATGTTTCTTGTAAACATGGACAATGGAGAACCAGAGATATGGTATAGATGTGTATTCTGGATGATTTTTGAAGACCTCACACAGTGAGTTAGCAAATAAAGTTAAAGGTGAGAATACTGGCAAGAACATGTGCAAATGGAAAAGTAAAAGTTAGGTTTGCCTTCATTGAAAGGGATTTGGAATATCGAAGGAAGACATCCTGCACCAGTTACAGAGAGTGTTGGCGAGACTGTATCTGGAGTGTTGTGTTCTGGTCTCCTGATCTGAGGAAGAACGTGCTGAGTACAGATGAACTACAATGGAGATTCTCCAGATTAATTCCTCAGGAGGGAAAGTTGTCTGATGAGGAAACGTGGCCTGTGCTATTGAGAGGTTCCAAAGAATGAGGCATGATCCCGGCAGAGAAGCCCAACTAACACAGAGACATGGAGAAGTGCTGGCAGGCAAGATTAGGAAGAATCCCAAAATATTCCACATGCACATCAAACAGAACAGAGAACCAGGGAGCAATTAGGGCCTATTAAGACCAAACAAGGCAATCTGTGTGTGAAGCTGACAAACATTGGCAGATACTTACATGACCGCTTCATATCTGTTTTACTTGGGAGAAAGAGGATGTAAGTACAGATTTCAAGAATGTGGACTATGAAGCTCTTCAGCAGATTGGTATAAAATGCGAGCAGGGGTTGATGGTTTTAGTTGGTATGCAATTGGTCAAATCCCCTAGTCTGAATGACTTGTGTCTCAGAACACTGTGGGAGAGCCAACAGAGGAAAAAACCTGACCAAAAGTTTTAAGTCAACTTTTGTCACAGATGTGGTGCCAGAGGGATAGAGAACAGCTGGTGTGGTTCCACATCACAGGAAGGGTGCTGGAGATAGACCAGGCAACTCTCGACCAGTGAATATCAGATCAGTGTCAGGGAAACTATTGGAAAAAGCTGGGAAGGAGAAAATCGATCTTCGTTTGGAGAGGCAAGGTTTGATCAGGGAGAGACAGCATGAATTTTATCAGAGAGTAGTCTTGCCTAACGGATTTGAGTGACTCATTTTTGAGAAAGCTGTTCATCTTGATTCTTAGCAAGATCATGAGAAAACTCCACATGGGAAATTGAAAAACAAAGTAAAGTCTCATGGTGTCTTGGCAAGTTACATCCAAAATTGTCATCGTGGCAGGAGACAGAGGGTGGTGGTAGAAGGCCATCTGTGTGACTGGAGACCAGTGTCCGGTGGGTGTACCACAGCGATCAGTGCTGTGTCCCATATTATTTGTGGTGGTTATGATGTAGATGTGAATGTGGAGGGGGGAGGGTTAGTTTGTGGGGACTGTGATGAATAAGTTTGCATTTACCCCAAAATTGGCTGGTGGTTGACAGTTAAGAGGAAGGTCTTATGATACAGGAAGATATAGATGGAATGGTCAGATGGCAGATCATTGACAGATGGGCTATAACACTGATAAATATGAGGGGAAGAAGGAAGCAGACAGGGGCATACACAATGAATGGCAGCACGTGAGGAAGCTCAAAGGTTGCTTCTCCAGAGATCCGATTTGAAAGGTTATTAGGTTACTCAAGAAGGCATATGGGACCATAGACATAACCATTCTTCATTGAGCCACAGATTATAAGAGCTATTTGGGACTTTGGTTAGACCACAGAGGAATACTGTGTGCATTTCAGGATTGCACAGGAAGAGGAGATTTACTAGGATGTTCCCTGGGATGGAACGTATCAGCTATCAAGAGCAACTGGGTAAGCTTGGGTTGTTTGCTCCGAAGCAGAGAAGGCTCATGGGGATGTGATTCAGAAGGATAAGATTACGAGAGGCATGGACAGGGTGGATAGACAGCACTTGTTCCTTTTAGACCAAGGATCAAGAACAAAGAAATACATTTTTAAAGTAAAGAATTTGAGGGTTAAAGAGGTTTTGAGGATTGTTTTTCATCCAGAGGATGTTGGGGACTGCAATGCACTTCCTGAGAGGGTAGTTGTCACGGGTAAACTCACAATCATTAAACAGGACTTGGAGGAGGACTGGAAGTGCCATAACATTCACAGCTATGGGCCTCGTGAAGGAAAGTGGGACTAATGCAGATTGAGCTGGATTTCAGATGGTCCAGAGTCTGTGTTTCTGTGGTTGTGGAAGATCAATTAACTTATGACAGGAATTGATGTATTTCTGAAGAGTATATGAACAAGGGTTATAAGAATGAACTGGAACATCTTCTAAAAGTATGTCAATGGGAAAGGTTAACGAAAACAAGTGCAGCTTCCTTCCCAGTCTGAAACCCGAGAATGCAGAACAGGGAAATGACAGAATGAGGAAGCAACTACTTCAGTTCTGTCTTCACAGGAGAAAACAAAACAAAAAAAACTTCCTAACAAGAGAAGGAAACCTCAGTCTGGTGAGAAAAACAATGAACAGAATGGAATTAGGAAATAAATGGTTTTGGAGAAATGATTGGGAGTGAAGTAATGGACAGAGACAAAGTTAACATAGATTTATGAAATGGGAATTATATTCGAGAAAATGATTGGTACTTAAATTATGGAGAAGTAATGGATGTGATGCATTTGGATTTTCAGAATGGTTTTTGATAAAGTTCCAATCCTAGTTTGTAAAATCATTCTATGGGATTGGGGCTAGTATGTGGACATGATTTTAGAATTAGAGAACTGACAGGAAATAGTGAATCGGAATAAAATAATATTTTTGGAGGATAAGGCTCATAGGCTGTCACAGGGATGGGTGCTTGGCCTCCAGCTGTTCACAATACTGACCAAACACGTGGTTGAGGGACTCACATGTAATATTTCCAAGCCTGGTGATGGCTCGAAATAATGTAGGATAGTGAGTGGGTGAGGAAGATGTAAAATAACTCCAAGGTGATTGAGACAAGTGGAGTGAATGGGTAAATATGCGGGAGATCAAGAGCGATGTGGATAGATGTGACATTGTATACATTGGAAGGAAACATAGAAAGGCAACCTACTATTTGATAAGGGATTGATTGAACGACCTCGATCTATAAAAGGACTTACATTCCCTTTTTTGTTTGCTTCTGTGCAGGCCTCAGAGGTCCATGCTGGGCAGCGAGTTCTGAAGCTAGAAGTCAATACTGCGAATGGCATTGGCACGCTGACCAGTGTACATATACCCAGCCAAGTGGGTAGCTGCAACATTGAAAAGGAACTGGGTCTCCTTATACATTAGTCACTGAAAACAATACCACGGGAGCAGAAAACAGTCCGGGAGATAAATGGTGTGTTGACCTTCATTACGAAGGAATTTGAGTACCAGAGTAATGGGTGTCTTATTACCTCTGTACAGGGCCTTGGTGAGACTTCATCTCAAACATTGTGTGGTGTTGTGTGCCATCTGGGTCTCCATACTGAATGAAGGACAATCCTGACATTGAGGGAGCGCAGTGAATGATGGCCAGACTGATCTCTGGGATGACAGGTTTGTTGTGGGAACAAGTTTGGGTAGACTGGGTCTGTATTCCATGAGGCTTAGGAAAACGACTGAAGGATACAGTGACATATACAAATCTCTGAGAGGATGAGACAGAGTGGAAGTAGTGATGATAACTCCCCTGGATGATATGTCTAAAACAACAGGCCACAGTATTAGGTACAGGCAAGTTACTGTGCACTGAGATGAGAATAAATGTCTGCACTCAGAGACTGGTTAACCTGGGGAATTCTCTACCACAAAAGGCCATGGAAGCCAAAGCCCTGAAGGAAGTAAGGATCTCTAGAGACTAAAGGAATGGGAAGAGAGCAGGAGTATGATGGGGAAATGAAGGATCAGCTATCTTTATATTGAACGGAGAGAAAAATCGATAGACTGAAGGGACCACCAGTGCAGTTCCTATTTGATATTTTTTGCAGTCAATAATCACATTAAGAGATATGTACATTGTCTGGGAAAAGTGCATAGAGGCGATGTTCGGCAATATGGGTGACTCTTAACTGACTTCAAAGTATCATGAAAAAGGAGAGATGATTCACCCATTCAATAGTTTTGGCTGAGGATGGTGCAAATACTGCATCCTAGTCTTTTACACTGATGTACAGGGGTGTTCCGTTATTCAGGATGGGGATGTTTGTACAGCCCTCTCCTCCAGTGTGTTGTTTAACTGTCGATCACTATTTCTTGAGATCACAAATGCTCTATCACTATTTATGACGGGATGGGACATGATCATTGGTCAATTGGTATTGGGATCATTTCACCTTCTCTATCAGATGTTAGTCCTGCTGCTTGGAATGCAAGCAGCCAAGTGCAGTAGCTTTAATGGGGTTGCCATCAGTTTTCAGTAGACATGGTTTTGACCCTGGCATATTCACCCACACTCTTCACTGAACCCTGGATTGATGGCAATGGTCGATGGAGAGATTATCCTGGGGGAAAAGTTACAGACTGTGGTTAAACCTGAATCTGATGCTGGTGTGGTCTACAGCAACACATCAATGGCCAGACTGAGCTGCAATATCTGCAATACATTCTGTTTCCTGTCCCCCAGTTCACACCGAGACCCTTTCACCCATAGTCCCTGTACTCAGTGACCTGCTCTGGTTTCTGTTCAATTTCAATATCGTCATTCTCCTGAGGGTCCCTTCATAGTGTCACACCTCCAACTTATCATATCACACAAAATCCTTTAACATGTTCATCTGGAACTTTTCGCTTCCAGTAATGGCATCTTCAGTGTTTAAAGTGAATGTCTTCCCTTCTGTTTCAGTCCCTGACCATGATTAAGAGCTCTGTAAGGTCAGTGATGACAGCCATGTGTAGTTTCAGAACCAATGAAGTAGTGCACATTGAGCTAGTGTTGACTTCCCAGTGTATAGTGCTCCATGTTGGACAGGGCGTTGGAGCAATTTTTTTATTACACATCACTGAACTTTGTTCAAAAACAGAAATTGGTGGAGAACCTAAGCAGGTCAGGCAGCTCCTGAGGACTGAATACAGAGTTAAAATTCTGGGTCCAATCTCCCCTTTTCTCCAGCAATTTAAGTTTTTACTGTAGAGTTCCAGTATCCACAGTTACTTGTTTTACTGAAAGTTGGTTCTGTGCCTAAACATTTCCGGAAATAGTCAGGTCTGGCAGCATCTGCAGGGACAGGGAAAAAGATTGAATGTTTCAAGTCCAGCGTGGAAAGGGATTGGGACATTTGTTTTTTAATCCCTTGACAGCAGTGGAAGTGGGTGATGGAAAACAGAGGGTGTGGAGCTGCAGCATAAAAGACAAAAGTGTTTTTAGTTGTGGTGAAAGAGAAACAGCTGTAAAGTGGGTCTAAGTTAAGGTGGACACGGTTAAGAATCACACAACACCAGGTTAGAGTCCAACAAGTTTATTTCGACTACAACCTGGTGTTGTGTGATTTTTTACTTTGTCCACTCCAGTCCAACACAGGCACCTCCTCATCATAAATTAAAGTGGGAATGGGGGGATTGGGTTCTCACCATTGAGTGCCAGATAAACAAGACACAGACAAGACAAGGTCATAGGGAGACCAGGAGAGAGAATGCATTAAAATGTTAAAAGAATCAAAATGTGGTCAGGCTGTGAAGTTATGGAATTGAATATTAACTCCTACAGGCTGTAACGTACCAAAGTGTAAAGTAAGGTGTTACTCAAGCTTGGGTTTTGCTTCTGTGGAACATTGCAGCAGCCCGGGACTGAAATGTTAGCATGAGAGCAAGGGAGGTTATTGAAATGGGAAGCAATGAGAAAGTCTGACAGACAGAGTGGAAGGGTTCCCCAAATTTGTTTCTATTTGGTCTCACCAATGTAAAGGAGATTGCATTATGAGCAGCAGCGACAGTAGACTGGATTAAAAGGGTACAAATAAAATGTTGTTTCATCTGGAAGGTGTGTTTGGGGCCTTGGATAGTGAGGAGGGAAGAGGTGAATCGGTAAGTGTTACAGCTTCTGTAATTGCATGGGCAGGTGCCATGGGGGAGTGGGGAAATGTTTAGGGTGACAGAGGGTGTCTCTGAGGGAATGGTCCTTGTGAAAAAGAACAAAGAACAAAGAAAATTTACAGCCCAGGAACAGGCCCTTCAGCCCTCAAGCCTGAGCCGATCCAAATCTACTGTCTAAACCTGTCGCCCAATTCCTAAGCATCTGTATCCCTCTGCTCCCTACCTACTCATGCATCTGTCCAGACGCATCTTAAATGAATCTAGCGTGCCTGCCTTTACCACCTCTGTTAGCAATGCGTTCCAGACACCCACCACCCTCTGTGCGAAGTATTTGCCATGTGTAGGCCCCTGAAACTTTCCACTTCTCACCCTGAAAGCAAGACCTCTCGTTATTGAATCCTTCACCCCGGGAAAAAGATTGTCTCTATCCAGTCTGTCTATACCCTTCACGAATTTGTAAACCTCAATCAGGTCCCCCCTCAATCTCCTTTTTTCTAGTGAAAATAAACCTAACCTACTCAACCTCTCTTCATAGCTAGCACCTTCCATACCAGGCAACATCCTCATAAACTTTCTCTGCACCCTCCTTTTGGTAATGTGGCGACCAGAACTGTACACAGTATTATAAATGCAGCCGAACCAATGTCTTGTACAATTTTACCATGCCTAGCCAGCTCTTATACTTAATACCCCATCCAATGAAGGCAAGCGTACTATATGCCTTCTTGACCACTCTATCTACCTGTGCAGCAACCTTCAGGGTACAATGGACCTGCACTCCCAGATCTCTCTGCCCATCAACTTTTCCTAAGGCTCTTCCATTCATTGTATAATTCGCTCTAGAAGTAGACTTGCCGAAATGCATCACCTCACATTTGTCTGGATTGACCTCCATCTGCCACTTTTTCGCCTAACTCTCCAGTCTATCTATACCCTCCTGTATTCTTTGACAGTCTCTTATGCTTTCGGCTACTCCACAAATCTTCGTATCATCTGCAAACGTGCTGATCATAACAACAGTGCCCTCTTCCAGATCATTTATGTACATTACACACAACAGAGGCCCCAGTACTGACTCCTGTGGAACACCACTGGTCACCTTTCTCCATTTCAAGAAACTCCCTTCAACTCCTGCTCTCTGTCTCCTGTTGCTCAACAAGTTCTTTATCTATCTAGCTAGGACAGCCAGCACACCATGTGACTTAACTTTCTCTAATAGTTTACTATGGAGAACCTTATCAACCTTACTAAAGTCCATGTTTATGACATCAACAACCCTTCCTTCATCTATCAACTTGGTCACTTCCTCAAAAAACTCTATTAAGTTGGTAAGGCACGATCTCCCCCACACAAAATCATGTTGCCTATCACTGATAAGCTCATTCTTTTCTAAATATAAATAGATCCTATCCCTCAGTACCTTCTCCAGCAACTTTCCCACCACTGATGTCAGCCTCACTGCTCTGTAGTTACCCGGAATATCCTTACTCCCCTACTTACACGGGGGACAACATGAGGAACCTTCCAGTCCCCTGGCACCTCACCTGCGGTTAAGGATGTTGACAGGGGATGAGAGGGGACGATGTGTTTGATCGTGCTGTCCTTCTGGAGGTGGTGGAAGTGGTGGGGGATGATTGTGTGAATGTGGAAGTGAGTGCGTGAGTGCAGTGGAAAGTGAAGATGAGGGAAATTGTTCTGGAAAGGAGACGAAGGGGTGACGATATAAACACAAGAGGTGGGTCCGTCACAGTTGAAAGTCCTGTCCACCAGAGTTGTGGGGGGGGGGGGATTTCTCATTTGAGGAAAAGCGAAGCAATGTTGGAGGTTTCCCAGTGGAATGTGGCATCATCAAACAGAAATAACAGAGATAGGAAACTGGGAGAATGGAGTCACTGTCGGCTGATCATGTGTTCGGCCACATCGAGAAGATCTTCCTGAAAGATTGAAAAGAATCAAGCATTTTAATTGCAGATTTTTGTCTTACATCTAACCTAAAGCAGGATGTAAAAATATAGGGTCAGATACTTAAGAAGATATTTCATAACGTTCAGCAATGATTGTTTCTGATCAAAAAGATGGACTTAATAAGAAGATGAACAACCCACAGTTCAAAGACTCTGTCAAGGAGAGTATTCAACTAGAAAATTCAAATTGGCGAGAATTAGTGTAGGCCCAGTTTGGGATGCTTATTTTATGAATAAGAGGCAGATGATATAAAGTGAAAAAGAAGAAAAATATTATGAAAATAAATTGGCATGAAATCTCAAGACAAGTAGCAAGCACATCTCCGTGTGCACAAGAATATAGTTCAAGATGGGTGTGTGATCCTTGGAAGAAAAAAAGCCAGACAAGTCCACGTGGAACACCAGGAGTGGGGAATGGTTACAGGGAACACCAGGAGTGGGGAATGGTTACAGGGAACACTGGGAGTGGTGAACGGATACAGGGAACATCAGGAGTGGGGAATGGTTACAGGGAACACCAGGAGTGGGGAATGGTTACAGGGAACACTGGGAGTGGTGAACGGATACAGGGAACAGGCAGAGAATTTCAACCACAGGGGCAGACACCCTGAGCCCAATTCAATAAAATTTCTTGAATTGTCTCCAACAAAAGGAACAAAGTTTTTAACAAACAGTTTAATCTAAGGGCAGATCAGTCAGCAGCAGCTGATGCATGGTTTTAAAAGAAATGGTTGCAGAGTGACTGGCAACATTGTGTGAAAGATTCCAGAACTCTGGATTGCAGGAGTGTTCCAGCAAAAACAGGGAAACGCCAACGTCGTGCCTGTCTTCAAGAAAGGGGCGAGACAGAAAGCAGGAACCTATTGGCCATTTAGCCTGACGATTATCGCTGGGAATCTGTTGGAGTTCAATACTTAGAAAATAATCGCAAGACATTTAGAAAAGCTTAATGCAATTAGAGTCAACATGCTTTTGTAAAAGGAAAATTATGTTTTACTTTGTGAAATCGGGCAAAATTTTGCTGGAACATGGAACTTTGAACATAGGACAATACAGCGCAGAACAGGCCATTCGGCCCTCGATGTTGCACCAACCTGTAAACTATCTCAGCTCGTCCCCCCCACACTATCCCAAAATCATCCATGCGCTTATCTAAGGATTGTTTAAATCTCCCTAAAGTGGCTGAGTTTACTACATTAGCAGGTTGTGCATTCCATGCCCTTACCACTCTGCATAAATAACCTGCCTCTGACATCTGTCTTAAATCTATCACCCCACAATTTGTAATTATACGCTGAAGTAATCATCCTAGGAAAATAACTTTCACTGTCTACCATATCTAATCCTCTGATAATCTTGTACATCATTATCAAATCCCCTCTTAGCCTTCTTCTTGTCAATGAGAACAGATTCAAGTCTCTCAGCCTTTCCTCAGAAGACCTTCCCTCCAGACCAGGTAACATCCTGGTAAATCTCCTCTGCACCTTTTCCAATGCTTCCACATCCTTCCCGAAATATGGTGACCAGAACTGTACACAATATTCCAAGCATGGCCACACCAACATTTTGTATAGTTGCAGCATGATATTGTGGCATTGGAACTCAATCCCTCTACAAATGAAACCTAACACACTGTATGCCTTCTTAACAGCACTCTCCTAGCGAGGATGGGGGAGGGGGGCACAGAATGTGCAAGCTCCACACAGACAGCTGCTCAAGGCTGGAATTAAATCCAGGTCCCTCGCACTGTGAGGTAGTCCTGCTAACCACTGAGTCACCATATCACCCTGGAACATTTTGTAATCAAATCACCCAGTAAATTCCAGAACCAGTATTTTTCAGAGCCTTCTGTAACCGGCATTCTCTGGAATTATGTGGGAACATTACATAGGTCAGAGAGGGGGCGGAGAGAGAGAGAGGGGGGGTGGGAGGAGAGAGAGAGAGGGAGGAGAGAGAGAAGGGGAAGTTGCTGGATGCAGAGTGGTGGACATGAGCCTTGTTCAGAGGCAGGCTCTATAACAGAGTGTGAGGGAGCAGAGAGGATACAGTGACACTATACTGGCAGAGCGGAAAAGGTTATTGATGCTGAAACTGGACATTTCTTCAGATTACAGATACTGCACGGAGCTGGATGATAAGCTCAGACCATGCTTGGTGGGTCTGGTAATGTGGCCTCCTCTGGGGGAGAATGTTCCTCCTTTGTATTAGCCCATCCACCAGGCCCTCTGTACCCCTGTCGAAAAACTGCGATACCATTGCCCTTTATTTGCCATGCTCAGGGTAAGCCGTGCTTGGCAACTCCAAACGGAGAAAGCACATCCCTGTTCCCCATTGGCCTTTTCCAAATAGCACCAGTGGCAGGGATCATGGAATAGCGAGGGATATCCGGGTGATGGTGAGTTCCTCCTGCCATGATGGGTGGAAGAAGCCGGCTGGCATTGAATGAGAGGGTTGCTATGGGGTGGGGTAGATAGTTAATGAGATGAGTTTGATAAGATATTATGAGGAATCGAGCTCAGCCTCATGCAGGCAATTCCTCTGTCACACTCAGTGACATTGAAGCTGAGACAAATTATTGTTAGATTCAGCCCAATGAGGCAAAACTCTGCCAACTCCCTTCACAATTACAAAGCTGCAGAACAAAGCTGCTCATCCAAAACTCTCCATCATCTGAACTCACACCAATCCTATTCACCCATCATTTCTGGAAACATGGGTCCACGTTACAGGATGCTATCGAAATATCTTCATTGCAGTATTCTGTAACCTGGGAACACCTCCTTCTAGAACACTATCTCTCAATCTGCCCCTTTCTGTCTATTTCCCAAACCCCTCCCATTTGTTGGTATTTAAATTGATTGCCCTGAGATCTCTTCCTGGCAGTGAATTTGACACCCACAGCACCCTTTGTCCTGGCACAGTGTAGATATGGAGCTGTAAATGGATGGGAGCCGCACATTCTCTCACTTCCAGCATGGGCTGCAAGTCTGCCCACCCTGTGCAGCGATCTAACACAGTGTTACTGAGCAATGCACTGGTGTGGTGGATGCAGCTCTACATGCTGGGAGGATAACTGCTCCAGGATTACAGATCAATTCACTGGTGTTCACTACACAGCACCCAAGGTTGGCAGATATGTGGTTCGCATTAAATATAAATGGACCAGCATGGTCTGCACATTCCCCTGCGTTGGACAGATATCCAGTCCGAGTTTATAGATCAATGTACAGGTGTAGTTAACACAGCTCCACGTGCCAGCCAGGTATCGAGCATGGTTTATACATCAATGTACTGCTGTAGTCAGCAGACGTTTCACAGATTGTCAGGTTGTATTTATCAGTACATTACCCTGATCTGCACAGTGCTCCTGTACTAAACTGATATCTCATCTGGTGTTATGGTGTCTCGGCTGGTTCTGTGAGGTGGATTGAGAATGTGATGTTCCTAACCATTTCAGCTGATTTGGAAAGGCCTTTACTTTATTTTCTACCCTTCAGCACCTGATTCCTCTGGCTGGTCCCATTCCAGTGTCTACTCCTGTGTTTCTGTAACATTTTGTCCATTAAGTAATTGTCCAGTTTTTGCGTGAATAATTGAGTTGTATCTGTTCTGGCCTTTGGGGTTGCTCACCTTGTAGCATCGGGTTCCACTGTTAAGAAACTCAGAAATAATTAAACAAAAATGCAACTGGCACTTTATTTCACTTCCTGTTGTTGAAGTGCCAGTTCTTTGCATGAGGATCACAAGCACTCTCCCTTTGTTTTAACGGTCTCCTTCCTACACTTGCCCTCATATTGCCAATTGGATGTTCAATGTTCAGTTTGTTTTTAAGGAATGGTCCAGGTGAACATTAATCAATGCAGCTTTGCTTCAAATTAACCATGAGGCAATGACACAGATCACTGAAAATGTTTAAAGATATAAAAACCAATCAATCTTGCCAATTAATTCTGGTTTTGTAATTCAGACTGCATGAAAATGGTTTGAAGTATTGACTAATATGACCATCTTCTCTAATTGTGAGATGGAATCTGAACAAGGGGCTGAGACATTTCACTGTTAATTAATGAGAACAAACAGATCTTAATGTCACAAAATTATTCAAATCTGCTTTGGATTATATACTGAAAATTGTATCAGGATTGTTCTATTATATGCATATTCCACTCAGCTTTAAATTATCTGGTTCTAGTCTCTGAATTTTAAATCCCAAATTTGTCTTTAAGCAGTTCTGATCAGTCATTGCTCAGTTATATTGTTACTGGCAGTGAAATCACTGAAACTGCATTAATAAAAGTCTTGTCTCACTTTTGTTTGTGAGTGTGTAAGGTTCATGGTAACAAAATGCTTCTTATGCGCAAATAATGACTAATCCAAAGACACAGATATTAACAAAGTCATCTTAACTTTCTGACATGATTTTTACAAAATAATGTTGAACTGAAACTTCAATTCTCATTGAGAAAGGGAAATTGATACAGAAGTGGTCGAGGTGGGCACAATAGCGTCATGTAAGATGTAACCAGACAGATACATGAGTGGGCAGGGAGCACAGGGATACAGATCCTTAGAAAATGGGTGACAGATTCAGAGAGAAGATCTGGATAGGCACAGGCTTGGAGAGCCGAAGGGCCTGTTCCTGTGCTGTAATTTTCTTTGTTCTTTGTAATGTGGTGTGACAGGTCAGTCAGCTTCCTTGCAATTCTCAAAATGGAACACATTTTCTCTACACGTCAGGTGTGACTTCTGATCCGGTTATAGAGAGTGCATACAGAGAAAGAGATTCCATGGTGAATTCAGATTTTATTAGTGGTGTTGTAAGTTTCTGCTTCAACTAAATTTATTACTTGACTTTTTTTTTTTAAATTTGCTGTGAGGCAATTTGGAGTATCAGTGCAAAGCGTTCTTTGACCTTGAAGTAAAGCTGATTAGAGTTGCCTTTGTTGGTTATTAGTGCACTCAATTAGTTGAAAGTGGAGTGCCACAAGGATCGGTGCTGTGTCCACTGGTTTTTGTCATTTAACTGAATTATTTGGATGTGAGCATAACTGGTATAGTTGGTAAGTTTGCAAAATTGGAGGTGTAGTGGATAGTGAAGAAGGTTACCTCAGATTACAAGGGGATCTTGATCAGATGGGCCAATAGGCTGAGAAGTGGCAGGTGGACTTTAATTTAGATAAATGTGACGTGTATTTATCATTTTGAGAAACCAAATCAGAGCAGGACTTATACACTTAATGGTAAGGTCCTAGGGAGTGTTGCTGAACAAAGAGACCTTGGAGTGCAGGTTCATAGCTCCTTGAAAGTTAAATTGCAGGTAGGTAGAGCAGTGAAGAAGGCCAAAAACAGGACTCCCGGATGGTATGTTGCCTCCCAGGTGCTTGAGTCAGGGATGTCACTGATCCGCTGCAGAGCATTCTAAAAGGGGAGGGTGAACAGCAGGTCTTTGTGCAGGTAAAAACAATGACTGCAGATGCTGGAAACTAGAGTCTAGATTAGAGTGGTGCTGGAAAAGCACAGCAGTTCAGGCAGCATCCGAGGAGCAGTAAAATCGACGTTTCGGGCAAAAGCCTTTCTTCAGGAATACAGCCAGTTGTCTTGGTGCATATAGGCACCAACAATTTAAGTAGAAAACAAGATGATGTTCTGGAAGAAGAATTCAGGGAGCTAGGAGAGAGGTTAAAGAGGAGGACCTTAAAGGTAGTGATCTCAGGATTACTACCAGTGCCACAGCTAGTGTAGAAATGAAAAAATAGGCAGGATGAACACGTGGCTAGAGAGATGGTGCAGGAGGGAGGGGTTCAGATTTGTTGGACATTGGGACCGGTTCTGGGGAAGGTGGGACTATTACAAAATGGACGGTCTACGTCTGAACCAGACTGGAACCAATGTCCTTGGGGGAGGTTTTGCTACTGCTGTTGGGGAGGTTTTACACTAATGTGGCAGGGGGCTGGGAACCAGAAGAGAAAACAAGTAGGCAGCGAGGTGGAGACTGGAGATAGTAAGAATCGTGAAGATAGCATTAATAAAGGGAAGAGTAGGCAGAGAGCGGATAAGTGCAAAAGAACTGGTGACCTGAAATGCATCTACTTTAATGCAAGGTGTATAGTGTGTAAGGCAGATGAACTCAGGGCTTGGATTGGTGCCTGGGAGTGTGATGTTATTGCAATCACAGAGACTTGGTTGAAGGAAGGGCATGATGATTGGCAACTAAATGTTCCAGGATATAGACACTTCAGACAGGACAGGGAGGGAAGTAAAAGGAGGCGTGGAGTTGCATTGTTGGTCAGGGATGATATCACGGCTGTGCTAAAGGAGGGCACTATGGAGATCGTGGTAGTGAGGCATTATGGGTGGAGCTGAGAAATAAGAAGGATGCAATTACATTGTTGGGGCTGTATTACAGGCCTCCCAACAGTGAGCGTGAGGTAGAAGAACAAATAGATAAACAGTTTATGGAAACATGTAGAGGCAATAGGGTTGTGGTGATTGGAGATTTTAATTTTCCCAACATTGACTGGGATACACTTAGTGTCAGAGGTCTGGATGGGGTAGAATTTGTAAGAAGCATCCAGGAGAGTTTTCTAGAGCAGTATGTCAATAGTCTGACGAGGGAAGGTGCTATATTGGATCTGGTACTGGGGAACGAGCCAGGACAGGTGGTAGAAGTTGCAGTTGGGGATTTATTTGGGAACAGTGACCACAATTCTGTAAGTGTTAGAATACTTATAGATAAAGATGAGAGTGGTCCGAAGGGATGAGTCCTAAGCTGTGTCAAGGCCAATTGTATCAAAATTAGGCAGCAGCTTGGAAATATGGATTGGACACAGCTATTTGAAGGGAAGTACACATTTGAGATGTGGGATGCTTTCAAAGATAGGTTAAAGAGAGTGCAGGATAGGCATGTCCCATTGAAGGCAAAGGATAAGAAGGGCAAGATTGGGGAACCGTGGAAGACAGGAGAAATTGTACAACTAGCCAAGTGGAAAATGGAAGCGTACATAAGGTCTAGGCAGCGAAGAACAGAACAGGCCTTGGAGGAATATCGAAAGAGTCGGAAAAGTCTTAAGCGAGGAATCAAGCGGGCTAAAAGGGATTATGAAATAGCTTTAGCAAGCAGAATTAAGGACAATCCCAAAGCATTTTATTCTTATATAAGAAGCAAGCAGGTAACTAGAGAAAGGATTGGTCCACTAAAGGATAATGAAGGAAGGCTGTGTGTCGAATCTAAGACAATGGGTGAGATTCGGAATGATTACTTTGCATCAGTGTTCACTGAGGAGAGGAACATGATGAATGTTGAGATTAGAGATAGAAGTTTGATTAGTCTGGATCACGTTGGCATACGTAGGGAAGATGTGTTGGGTAGGCTAGAGGTTATTAAGGTGGACAAATCCCCTGGATCAGATGGGACTTATCCCAGGTTGCTGAGGGAGGTGAGAGAGGAAATAGCTGGGGCCTGACAGATATCTTTGTGGCATCCTTAAATACAGTTGAGATGCCGGAGGACTGGAAGGTTGCTCTTGTTGACCCTCTGTACAAGAAGGGTAGTAGGGATATTCCGGGTAACTACAGACCAGTGAGGCTGATGTTGGTGGTGGGAAAGTTGCTGGAGAAGGTACTGAGGGAGAGGATCTATTTATATTTAGAAAAGAATGAGGTTATCAGTGATAGGCACCATGGTTTTGTGCGGGGGAGGTTGTGCTTTGCCACCTTAATAGAGTTCTTTGAGGAAGTGACCAAGTTGGTAGATGAAGGAAGGGCTGTTGATGTCATATACATGGACTTTAGAAAGGCATTTGATAAGGTTCCCCATGGTAGACTAATGGAGAAAGTGAAGTCACATGGTGTGCAGGATGTTCTAGCTAGGTGGATAAAGAACTGGTTGAGCAATAGGAGACAGAGAATAGTAGTTGAAGGGAGTTTCTCAAATTGGAGAAAGGTGACCAGTGGTGTTCCACAGGGGTCAGTGTTGGGGCCACTGTTGTTTGTAATATACATAAACGGTCTGTAAGAGGGCACTGTTGGGTATGATCAGCATGTTTGCAGATGACACGAAGATTGGTGGAGTAGCAGAAAGCATAAGGGACTGTCAGAGAATACAGGAGGGTATAGATAGACTGGAGAGTTGGGCAGAAAAGTAGCAGATAGTTTTCAATCCCCTGGAGCATGGGAGGTTAAGGGTGACCTGATAGAGGTTTATAAAATCATGAGGGGCATCGATAGGGTAAACAGACGAGGTCTTTTCCCTCGGTTGGGTGAGTCCAGAACTAGAGGGCATAGGTTGAGGATGAGAGGGGAAAGATATACACAGGAACCTCAATTATCCAAAGGGCACAAGCAGGGGAGTATTTTGTTCAGTTAATTGAATGCCGGAAAACATAGTAGGCCACGCATTGGGATCTAATTTCAGGATCATCTGAAATTCGATTAATCAAATGTCGGATAATCGAGGCTCCTCTGTAAAAGGGACCTAAGGGACAACTTTTGCACAGAGTGATTGGTGCATATATGGAATGAGCTGCCAGAGGAAGTGGTGGAGTCTGATTCAACTACAACATTTAAAAGGCAGCTGGATGTGTAGATGAACAGGATTATTTTAGAGGGATGTGAGTCAAGTGTTGGCAAATGGAAGTAGATTAATTTAGGATATTTGGTTGGCATGGACAAGTTGGACTGAAGGGTCTGGTTCCATGCTGTACATCTCTGTGACTCCATATGAATGTGCAAAACAAAATCAGAATGAGAAAAGAATTGCTTCCTTTTTTTAACTTAAGACTTTAAGAGACATTGTCCCACTAAAAACTGTCTGTGTTTGTTCCCACGTCCAGTTTGTCCTTCCTCCTTGGGGCTTGTGTTCGTTCTGTCCATTTTTAACTATTATCGCTTACTCCCCCGTGCTCGGCAAGTTTTAAACCTCTGTAAGTGCTCATGTTTTACGTTAACCTGTAAAATCCGAAGCCAGTTCTGGTAGTTTTCGGTATCACCACTCAACCGGTGATTTATTCTCTTCCTCTTTATTCTCCTGGAGTGAGCCGTACTGTGAGGCCACATTTATTGTCCAGCCCCAGTTTCCCTGAGAAGGTGTTCATAGGCCTTCTCATTGGTATTCACCTGTCCCAGTGATGAAGGTGTCAGGAATTCCAGGATATTAATCCGGCAGAATGAAGGAACTGAATAGCATGTCCATGGTGGGTATGGCATGTCTTTGTTTTTCCTGTTGGTATAGGATGTGGAGTTGGATGGTTGGTACTGTTGGAGTGAGTTATTAATGAGTTGGTGTAATGCATTCTGAGGATCAGTCTTACAGCTATAGTTCAGGTGCAGTGGATGGATAACCTGTCCGAGATGCCGATCAGGCAGGCTGCTCTTCTGGGGCTTCTTGAGTGTCCTTCTAGTTGGGAACATGGAAAGAGTAGGAGGCAGTTTAATGTTACAAGCATGTTCCTCCTCCACTGTGATCCTGGCTGATCTGCAGCTCAGTCCCTTTTACCTGCCTTTGTTCTCTATCTCTCAGTACTTCTGCTTAACAGAAATCTTAGTTTCACTTGAGAGTTAACAACTGATCAAATATCAATTTCCATTTGTGGAAGGAAATTTCAAACTTCCATCACTTCATCTACCTTTTAATGTGTAAATGGTGGATAGAATTTGACAGCTACTCAGTATCTAGTCTCTGCCGCATTCTCAACCATCAGGCAGTTGAACATTTTCTTGTTAGAAATTGTTATTTCTTCGTTAGTAAGTACTACCTGCCACACGATGTTGACCAGGTCCTGCTATAGGCATCTTGTCAGCTGCCTTATTCTTGAAGGAATTGGGAATGGAGCTGAACGATGTAAAATTGCTAATATCTCTGTGACTTTATATGATAAATGGAGGACTGTTGAAGGAACAGCTGAAAATGGGTGAGACGAAAATACTATTTGGAAGAATTCCTGATCACAGAATCTCTACAATGTGGAAAAAGACCATTTGGCCCATTGAGTCTGCACTGACTCAGACCCAGCTCCCTGTCCTATCCTGTAATCCACATTTACTGTAGTTAATCTATTTAACCTGCACATCGTTAGACTGTGGGAATAAACTGGAGTACACGATGAATACCCATGCAGATACTGGGAGAATGTGCAAACTCCACACGGGCTCCTAGACTTCAACTGAACCGGATCCCCAGCACTGTGAGGCAGCCGTGCTAACCTCCGAGCCGTCATGCCACGATTCAGTTATATTTGCTTTAGCAATGGAAAGGGATAGGTGCACACCAAAAGGAGGAAAGGCAATTACAACGCGATTAGACAAGATGGAGGATGCATAGGTTGGGGAAGGAAACTGCAGGGCATGGGCACAACAGAAATGTAGAGTTTATTCAAGGAATGACTATTGTGTGTCCTTGATAAGTATGCACCTGTCAGGCAGGGAGGAAGAGGTCGAGCGAGGGAACTGTGGTTTACTAAGGAAGTTGAATCTCTTGTCAAGAGGAGAATGAAGGCTTATATTAGGATGAGATGTGAAGGCTCAGTTAGGGTGCTTGAGAGTTACAAGTTTTCCTGGAAAGATCGAAAGAGAGAGTTAGGACAAGCGAGGAGGGGACATGAGAAGTTGTTAGTGGATAGAATCAGGAAAAACACTAAAGCTTTCTACAGGTATAGAAGGGATAAAGGAATGACTCAAGTAAGATTCAGGCCAATCAAGGACAGTAATGTGAAGTTGTGCATGGAGTCAGAAGAGACAGGGGAAGCGCTAAATGAATATTTTTTGTCAGTAATGACACTGGAAAAAGACAACGTTGTTGAGGAGAATACTGAGATACAGGCGATTTGACCAGATGGGATTGATGTTCACAAGGAGGAGGTGTCAGAAATTCTGGAAAGTGTGAAAATAGATAAATATTCTGGGAGAGATGGGATTTATGCTCGGATTCTCTGGGAAACCAGGGAGTATATTGCCGATGCTTTGGCTTTGATCTTTATGTTGTCATTGTCTACAGGAATAGTACCACAAGGCTGGAGGGTAGCAAATGTTGTTCCCTTGTTCAAGATGTGGCGTAGAGACAACCCTGGTAATTATAGGCCTGTGAGCCTTACTTTGGTTGTGGGTAAAGTATTGGAAAAGGTTATAAGAGATAGGATTTATAATCATCTTGATAGGAATCAGTCGATTAGGGACAGTCAACACGGTTTTTCTTAAATTAGATTAGATTCCCTACAGTGTGGAAACAGGCCCTCCAGCCCAACAAGTCCACACCGACCCTCCAAAGAACAACCCACCCAGACCCATTCCCCGACATTTATTCCTGACTGATGCACCTAACACTATGGGCAATTTAGCACGGCCAGTTCACCTAAAATGCACATCTTTGGACTGTGGGAGGAAACCCACACAGACACGGGGAGAATGTGCAAACAGACTGTTGCCCAAGGCAGGAATTGAACCCAGGGCTCTGAGCCAACAGTGCTAACCATTGAGCCACCGTGATGCCCGAAGAGGTAAAGGATTTTGTGAAGGTTAGGTCATACCTCACAAGTCTTATTGAGTTCTTTGAGAAGTTGACCAAACAGGTGGATGAGGGTGAAGCCATTAATGTGATGTATATGGATTTCCCCATGGTAGGCTACTGTACAAAGTACAGAGGCATGGGATTGACGATGATTTAACAGTTTGGATCATGAATCAGCTGAAAGAAGACAGAGGATGGTGGTTGATGGGAAATGTTTGTCACAGAGTTCAGTTGCTAGTGGTGTACTGCAAGGATTTGTTTTTGATCCACTGCTGTTTGTCATTTTTATAAACGACCAGGATGAGGGCGGAGAGGGATGGATTAGTAAATTTGTGGACGACACTAAGTTCGGTACGATTGTGGATAGAGCCGAAGGATGTTCTAGGTTACGGAGAAACAAAGATAAGTTGCAGAACTGGGCTGAGAGGTGGCAAATAGGGTTTAATGCAGAAAAGTGTGAGGTGATTGACTTTGGAAGGAGTAACAGGAATGGAGAGTACTGGGCAAATGGTAAGATTCTTGGTAGTGTAGCTGAGCAGAGAGATCTCAGTGTCCATGTACATAGTTCCCTGAAAGTTGCCACTCAGGTTGACAGGGCTGTTAAGAAGGTGTACAGTGTGTTAGCTTTTATTAGTAGAGGGATCGAGTTTCAGAACCATGAAGTCATGCTGCAGCTGTACAAAACTCTGGGGAAAGCCGCACTTGGATATTGTGCACAGTTCGGGTCACCGCATTCTCAGAAGGATTTGGAAACTTTGGAAAGGGTTCAGAGGAGATTTACTCAGATGCTGCATGGTTTGGAGGGAAGATGTAATGAGGAAAGATTGAGGGACTTGAGGCTGTTTTCATTAGAGAGAAGATGGTTGAGAGGTGACTAAATTGAGATATCCAAGATAATCAGGGGGTTAGATCGGGTGGACGGTGAAAGCCCTTTTCCTTGGATGGTGATGGCTAGCACGAGGAGGCATAGCTTTAAATTGAGAGGTGATAGATATAGGACCGATGTCAGAGGTATTTCTTTGCTCTCAGAGTAGTAGGGGTGTAGAATGCACTGCTTGCAACAGTTGTAGGCTCGCCAACTTTAAGGATATTTAAATGGTCATTAGATAGGCATATGGACGAGAATGGAATGGTATAGGTTCGATGGGCTTCAGATAGGTTTCAGGGCCAAAGGGCCTGGACTGCGCTGTGATGTTCTATGTTCTATGTTCATGCCTAATGTCCTGAGACAAACGCAAAATGCTCCTAATGCTGGAAATCTGAAATTAAAAACACAAAATGCTGGGAAACTGCGTCAGATCAGACAGTATCTGTGGAGAGAAACCGTTTGGTACAGGTCAGGGACCTTTCCACATGAGATGCAACCTTCTTGAAACATCCTAGATTCCCAGAGGACTTGACAGGGTCGATGCAGAAAGATTGTTTCCTCTTGCAGGAGAGTCTGGAACCAGAGGGCATAATCCCCAAATAATCCCTCACCACCCTAGACACATCAGGTGGAATTTCCTTTCTGAGAGCAATGAATCGATGGAATTATTTGTCACAGATGATCATATAGGCTGGTTTATTGAGAATATCAATGCTGAGGGAGATTGTTAAGAAGGCATATGTTGTGTTAACTTTTATTGGTAGAAGGATTGAGTTTCGGAGCCACAAGGTCATGCTGCAGCTGTACAAAACTCTGGGGAAAGCTGCACTTGGAGTATTATACAGTTCTGGTCATAGCATTATAGGAAGGATATGGAAACTTTGGAAAGGGTGCCTGGTATGGAGGGAAGATCTTATCAGGAAAGGCTGAGGGACTTGAGGCTGTTTTCGTTAGAGAGAAGAATGTTGAGAGATGACTCAATTGAGACATATAAGATAATCAGAAGGCGAGAACAGGTGGACAGTGAGAGCCTTTTTCCTTGGATGGTAATGGCTAGCATGAGGGGGCATATCTTCAAATTGAGGGGTGATAGATATAGGACAAATGTTAGAGGTAGTTTCTTTACTCAGAGCGTAGTAGGGGTGTGGAACGCATTGCCTGCAACAGTACTAGACTTGCCAACTTTAAGGGCATTTAAATGATCAATGGATAAACATATGGATGAAAATGGAATAGTGTAGGTTAGATAGGCTTCAGATTGGTTCCACAGGTTGGCACATCGAGGGCCGAAGGGCCTGTACTGCGCTGTGATGTTCTATAACGTAGTACTTTCCACTTCCAAGTCTCAGATGAGGAATGGTCACCTCCTTGAGGATGACAAGAACCCCATAAAGACCATAATTCCGGCAGGAATGACAGCATCAAGGAGGGACAGGGCAGTTAAGCATCAGCCACATTGCTGGGGGTCTGGAGTTCCATGTAGTCCAGACCAGGTAAGGATGGCAGTTTCTTTCTCTAAACAACATTCGTGAACCAGATGGGTTTTTCCAACAATTGATAATGGTCACTGTTATGACTCTTAATTACAGATCTTTTGTTAAATTCAGATTTCATCTCTGACTGTACTGGGATTTGATCTCGGATCCCCAGAAAGTTATTTGGGCCTCTGGGTTAATGGTCTAGAGACAATACTGCCCATTACTTCCACGATAGTGAGTGTTTTGGTGGCTGACGTTTAACACTTTTTTAAAAAGATTTTGGACACCATAAGGTCAAAATGAGCTCATTGGTCAAACAGATTTCATATAAGTTTGATAATATTCAATGAATCCTCAGCTACTGAATCACAATCATGGTAATAATGCAGCATGAGTCTGCAGTCCAAACTGTTTAAAGTTGGTTGGAGTAAAAATATTGCAGTCTTTACAAAAACCATAATGGAAAAATATTGAAAACTGAGAATACAGAAAAGAGCAGTCAGCACTGGTGTCAAACCTTATTGAATTGCTTGCTGACATAACAGGATGGGTAAAGGTACTACTGAGGCTGTATTAGATCTGGTCTTTTAAAAAATTCAAAGTAAACTCATGACTAACGTTGCAACATGGATTCAGGAAAGAAGGAACAGAGTAGACAGCAATATGGTGGACACTCATTTAAAAACCAAACGAACTGCAGACACTGTAAATCAGAAACAAAACCAAAAATTGCTGGAAAAGTGTATAGACAGGGTAGATAAAGATAAGCTTTTTCCCAGGGCCAAGGATTCAATAACTAGAGGTTACACTTTCAAGGTGAAAGGTGAAAAGTTTAAGGGGGATACACGCGGCAAGTACTTTAAACAGAAGGTGGTAAGTACAAACAGAATTTATTTACAAGATTACCCAATGAAATACAAGCAAAAGAGAACCGAATACAGAATAACTTAACCTATCCAAAAAACAAACAGACTTTACTGATGTTGTTCCTAATACATGCAACAATCCCCAGAAATGTCTCTTGGCACAAATCAGATACACAGGGTCTTACAGGAGAGAGATGTCAGGCAGAGAGGATCAGCACGGATTTGCTTCTTTCACGTAACTGGTTCTTGGATCAGCAGCCTCAGGGGGAAACCAAGTACAACATAACCCTGTTAAAGGGGCAGCATCATCACAGACTCTATTTGTAAGCATTTGGGCCTAATCCCTCTCAACCTTTCGCATTCATAAACCCATCCAGATGTCTTTTATATGCTGTAACTGTACCAGCCTCCACCACTTCCTCTGGCAGCTCACTCCAATCTCATACCATCCCTCTGTGTGAAAAAGTTGCCCTTAGGTCATTTTTAAATCCTGTCCCCTCAACTTAATCCTATGCCCTCTAATTTTGGTCTCCCCAAACCCTGGGGAAAACATCTTGTCTATTTGCCCTACCCATGCCCCTCATGGTTTTATAAACCTCTATATAAGATCACCCCTCAGCCTCCCACGCTTCAGGGGTAACAGCCCCAGCCTATTCAGCCTCTCCCTCTAGTTCAAATCCTCCAACCCCAGCAACATCCTTGTAAATCCTTTCTGAACCATTTCAACTTTCACAACATCCTTCCTATAACGAGAAGCCCAGAGCTGCATGCAGCATTTCAAAAGTGGCCAAAGCAATGGCCTGCACAGCCACAACATGACGTACTAAAGCAAAGAAATACAGATAGTAGAAACCTGAAACAAAAGCCAAAATTGCTGAAGAAACTCAACAGGTCTGACAGCATCTGTGGAGAGAAAATAGAGTTAATGTTTGGAGTCCAGTGATCCTTCTTCACAGCTGACTTTGTTTCTCTGCAAACCTTATGAGTTTCACCCGTAATTTCTGTTCTTTTCGAGAACAATATTTGACTTTTTTTTCAACCATTCAGTGTTTTAGCCAACAAACACTCTCTCTGACAAGGAATTTCACAGGCTCACCTCAACTGAAATGAATAAATTTATCCTCATCTCAGCTCGAAATAGCCGACCCAATATCCTTAGACATTGACCCTTTGTTCTGGAAATGTGTTGCTGGAAAAGCGCAGCAGGTCAGGCAGCATCCAGGGAACAGGAGAATCGACGTTTCGGGCATAAGCCCTTCTTCAGGAATGAGGAAAGTTTGTCCAGCAGGCTAAGATAAAAGGTAGGGAGGAGGGACTTGGGGGAGAGGCGTCAGAAATGTGATAGGTGGAAAGAGGTCAAGGTGAGGGTGATAGGTCAGACTGGGGTGGGGGCGGAGAGGTCGGGAAGAAGATTGCAGGTTCGGAAGGCGGTGCTGAATTAGATGGATTTGACTGAGACAAGGCGTTGGGGACCGGGGAAGCGAAAATCATGGAGCAGGTGGAGGGCATGGGTGGTATGCCGAACGTAGGTGAGGAGTTCTTGGACTAAGGGGGACAGGACGGTGTCAAGGTAGGCGGAGATGAGTTCGGTGGGGCAGGAGCAGGCGAAGACAATGGGTCGGCCGGGGCAGTCAGGTTTGTGGATTTTGGGCAGGAGGTAGAAGCGGGAGGTGCGGGGTTGTGGGACGATGAGGTTGGAGGCGGTGGATGGGAGGTCCCCCGAGGTGATGAGGTTATGGACGGTCTGGGAGATGATGGTTTGGTGGTGGGGGATGAGGTCATGGTCAAGGGGGCAGTAGGAGGAGGTATCTGCGAGCTGGCGTTTGGCCTCAGCGGTGTAGAGGTCGGTGCGCCAAACTATTACCGCGGCTCCCTTGTCTGCTGGTTTGATAGTGAGGTTGGGGTTGCAACGGAGGGAGTGGAGGGCTGCACGTTCCGAGGGTGAGAGGTTGGAGTGGGAGAGAGGGGTGGGGGAGTTCAGGTGGCGGTTAATATCGCGGCGGCAGTTGGCTATGAAGAGGTCGAGGGCAGGTAGGAGGCCAGCACGGGGTGTCCAGGTGGATGGGGTGTGTTGGAGGCGGGAGAAGGGGTCGTCAGAGGGAGGTGCGGTAGTAGGGTTGTCAGAGGGAGGCTCCTGCCCCACCGAACCCATCTCCGCATACCTTAACACCGTCCTGTCCCCCTTAGTCCAAGAACTCCTCACCTACGTTCGGCATACCACCCATGCCCTCCACCTGCTCCATGATTTTCGCTTCCCCGGTCCCCAACGCCTTATTTTCACCATGGACATCCAGTCCCTGTACACCTCCATCCCCCATCACGAAGGACTCAAAGCCCTCCGCTTCTTTCTTTCCTGCCGTACCGACCAGTACCCTTCCACTGACACCCTCCTTCGACTGACTGAACTGGTCCTCACCCTGAACAACTTCTCTTTCCAATCCTCTCACTTCCTCCAAACGAAAGGAGTAGCCATGGGCACCGCATGGGCCCCAGCTATGCCTGCCTCTTCGTAGGATATGTGGAACAATTCATCTTCCGCAACTACACTGGCCCCACCCCCCACCTTTTCCTCCGCTACATCGATGACTGTATCGGCGCCGTGCTCCCACGAGGAGGTTGAACAGTTCATCCACTTCACCAACACCTTCCACCCCGACCTCAAATTCACCTGGACAGTCTTAGATTCCTCCCTCCCCTTCCTCGACCTTTCTATTTCTATCTCAGGCGACCGAATCAACACGGACATCTACTACAAACCGACCGACTCCCACAGCTACCTGGACTACACCTCCTCCCATCCTGCCCCCTGTAAAAACGCCATCCCATTCTCCCAATTCCTTCGACTCCGCCGCATCTGCTCCCAGGAGGACCAGTTCCAAAAACGTACAACCCAGATGGCCTCCTTCTTCAAGGACCGCAATTTCCCCCCCGACGTGGTCGACGATGCCCTCCACCGCATCTCTTCCACTTCCCGCTCCTCAGCCCTTGAGCCCCGCCCCTCCAACTGCCACCAGGACAGAACCCCACTGGTCCTCACCTACCACCCCACCAATCTCCATGTACAGTGCATCATCCGCCGTCATTTCCGCCACCTCCAAACGGACCCCACCACCAGGGATATATTTCCCTCCCCTCCCCTATCAGCATTCCGTAAAGACCACTCCCTCCGTGAATCCCTCATCAGATCCACACCCCCACCAACCCAACCTCCACATCCGGCACCATCCCCTGCAACCGCAGGAGGTGCAAGACTTGCGCCCATACCTCCCCCATCACCTCCCTCCAAGGCCCCAAAGGAAACTTCCATATCCGCCACAGATTCACCTGCACCTCCACACACATCATCTATTGCATCCTCTGCACCCGATGTGGCCTCCTCTATATTGGGGAGACAGGCCGGCTACTTGCAGAGCGTTTCTGAGAACACCTCTGGGACACCCGGACCAACCAACCCAACCACCCTGTGGCTCAACATTTCAATTCCCCCTCCCACTCCACCAAGGATATGCAGGTCTTTGGACTCCTCCATCGTCAGACCACAACAAAACGACGGTTGGAGGAAGAACGCCTCATCGTCCGCCTAGGAACCCTCCAACCACAAGGGATGAACTCGGATTTCACCAGTTTCTTCATTTCCCCTCCCCCCACCCTGTCTCAGTCAAATCCATCTAATTCAGCACCGCCTTCCTAATCTGCAATCTTCTTCCCGACCTCTCCGCCCCCACCCCAGTCTGACCTATCACCCTCACCTTGACCTCTTTCCACCTATCACATTTCCGACGCCCCTCCCCCAAGTCCCTCCTCCCTACCTTTTATCTTAGCCTGCTGGACAAACGTTCCTCATTCCTGAAGAAGGGCTTATGCCCGAAACGTCGATTCTCCTGTTCCCTGGATGCTGCCTGACCTGCTGCGCTTTTCCAGCAACACATTTCCAGCTCTGATCTCCAGCATCTGCAGACCTCACTTTCTCCCTTTTGTTCTGGACCTTGGGAACATCCTTCCTGTGTTTACCCTGACCTGTCCTGTTAGAATTCCGTAGGTTTCTATGAAGTGCCCCTCATTATTCTAATCTCCAAGGAAAATAGTCCTTACTAATCCAGTCTCTCTTCATTCATTAGTCCTGCTATCCCCGGAGTCAATTTGGGAAGCCTTTGTTGTATTCCCTCTGTGGCATGAATATCCTTCGTCAGATAAGGGACAAAAACTGCACACATTACATCAGGGGTGGTCTCACTAAGGCACAGCACATAGGCAAGTAGACATCCCTGCTCCTTTTGTCAAATCCTCTTCTATCTTTTAATCTTTCTGTCTGTCTGTCTCTCTGTCTTTTTTCCCTCTCTCTCTCTGTCTCTCTCGCTCTCTGTTGTTCACTCTCTCGCTGTTTTTCATTCTCTCTCTCTCTCTGTCTCTCTCACTCTCTCTCTCTCACACACACACACAGACTCTCTGCGCTTGGCATCCTAACTTCTAAGGGGTTGTGGGGGGGGGGAGAGAGACTGTCACATATCTTCTGGAATTTGTCTTTGCAAAGGAAGTCTGGAGAAAGATGCAATGGTCTTTGTCAAGGTTCGTCCTGAGTAGCTCCATGACACAAGACTCTGTGCTCTACAGTCTATTCCTCAAGACGCACACCGAGACAAACATCAACTGCTCCTGGAGGACCATCACCTCGCAGACCCTTCATTCTGTCTGAAATTTGTTGATTGTTAGTTCCCAGCTGAATCACACACACTACTGTTCACCCTTCCTTTCCAGGGATTAATCCAGCTGTTCTTTGACACTGAATACTCAGCAATCTCCTGAGCAATCCCTGTACCAGTGATTCAACTCCCAGAATTTTCCTCAGTCACTTCTCACTACCGCCCTCTGGTGGATGCTCTTTCTCCTGGTGAGCCCCATGGCCTCTGCGATTCCCCTGTCATTAAGTTGAAATAAGTTGTTATCTCTTATTGATTCCCCTCGCGCGAGTTTCAGGTCTAGTCTGGTTGACAATGTCCTCATGAATTGAAGAATTCAATCCCTTGTGTTGCTCCCCAGTCAGAATCTATTCTACGTCCTTGCCATTTGAAGCACATCTTTGAGGTGGTGTTCAAAGAGCAATCAACATTTCAGTGTGAAGTGATGTAAAAATCAGCAAAACAAAATCCTTGCCCAAAACTGCCTTGATGACAGTCGATGGGAAGAAGTCACTACCGTGTTGATTATATGGTTTGTAAATTCCAATGCCAAAGTTGAAACCAAATAGCCATCCCGTTATCATTCCATATTCATGTCTGAAACATACAGCTTTCAACATACATTATATATCAGTCAGAATTATTTAACCCCAAGAGAGAAAATGCTGGAAAATCTCAGCAGATCTGGCACCATCTGTAAGGAGAGAAAAGAGCTGATGTTTCGAGTCTAACTGACCCTTTGTCAAAGCTAGTGAGGTTCCCCCAGTCCAACTATATCCTCAATTTACATCATTCCCCAAATATCAACGCCTTAGCTTCTTACAGCACTGTCTGTGTGTGCAGCAGCTCTCCCCCACCACTTACACCCATTTGTTACTGTGTAGCTTCTCGCAGTTTGATTTCAAAATCAATGTGTGTTTCAATTGGAAAATTACGAATGATTCGATAATTTGAACTTTATTAATTGGTTGGCTATTAATTGTTTATCTTTCTTAGATTATGGAGGAATCAGTTCAGTTCAGACAGAAAGAAGCAGCTGCAATCACTGAGAGAATGCAGGGCTGGTGTCCGAGTATTTGTGTGATCAAAGGATCAAGAAATTGCCAACTCTTTGGACTCTCTCCAAAGGATAAAGTGAAACACATGAGATATTACAATGACTCAAGAAAAACAATTCCTGGAATTCTGAAATAAAATGGGAACGATGTGGAGTATTCAGTAGAAACTTTCAGCAGCAGCTGGTGTGTGTTGGTGTGTGGGTGATATTCACCGTCGAGCAGAGGGAGATGGAGCTGTGATTGAGAAGCTTTTATAAAAGAGTCAGAGCGGTCTACAGCATGGAAACAGGCCTTTTAGCCCAACTTGCCCATGCTGTCCAGTTTTCACCGTTAAACTAGTCCCTTTTGCCTGTTTTGGTCCATATACCCACATATCTAACCCATCCATATACCTGTCTAAATGTTTCTTAAATGATGAAATTGCACTCGCTTCCACCACCTCTGGCAGCCCATTCCAGACACTCACCATCCTCAGTGTGAAGAAAACTGCCTCTCTATACCCTTTTGTATCTCTCCCCTCTCACCTTAAACATATGTCCCAGAGTTTTAGACTCCCTTCGGGAAAAGCTGCTGGCTACCTACCTTATCTTTGCCTCTCATGATTTTATAGTTCTGTATGAGGTCACCCATCTGTCTCCTACGCTCCAGGGAAAAAACTCCCATCCTGTCTCATCTCTTCTTGTAGCTCAAACCTTCCAGTCCAGGTAGCATCCCAGTAAATCATTTCTGCCCTCTTTCTAGTTAAATAGTTACTTTCTATAGTAGAGCGACTAGAACTGCATTTGCAGTTCTCCAAATGTGACCTCACTCATATCTTGTACACCTGCAACAAGACATCCCAACTCCTGTACTCCATGCTCTGCAATTTGTTCAATTGTACAATAAACCTGTTTGTTATTATTTATTTCTTATTATTACTTGTCTTCAGTTGTATACAAAGTATGTTCAGTTTGCCATAAACATGTGGGTGTTTGTGTAATAAACTCATGTTCAAGTTTGTAATTATTCCCAATGTTAGAGCTCAGTGACAGTCTGTGTTTGGTACTGGGTCAGAGATTGATCAGCGCTGTAACTGTTCCCCTGTGGGAATGATAGGGTCTGCATCAACAGTCAGTTTAAAGTCAGTCAGGACTGGGTCGTAGTTTGGAACCAGTGACCATCTGCACAATGTGTGCCTGTCCCACTCTCATCAAATACTCTAGAGACCCCGACACCATCAGAGACCCCTCTAACAAAACTCCGAAAGAAAGAACATTTCAAAAGGAAGATTAATTAAGTAATCTCCCTCCCAGTCCCTAAAAGGCCATTTTTTGATGCTCCCACTTCATTCACTGTGATTTCACTTTGACCATCTCTGGTCCCTCAGTCATGTCGGGTTGCAGGGTCGGGTCAACTCGTCAGTGTCCAAAGGCGATTCTGTCCCTTGTCTGTTAAATATTTGCCTCTAACACAAATCTCCACAAGGCTCCATTCAGTCTTTGAGTTCAGAAATGGTGCATTTTCCAATGGTAAAGACTGGAAAGGACACAGCATCTCATTGTGCACCCGTGAGTTCATTATAGGCTGCACTCAGCTGAATGCTCGAATATCAGTCTCCCACACTGTAGACTATGTATTACTGTAGACAATACAAATGTACACTCTACTAACTGTCCAACTGTCAATTGGCGCACACTGTAGACATCGTATCACTGTCAGCAGTTCATACTTTGCACACTACAGAGCGTCCATATATTAGATATCAAATATTTTAGATGTTGCGTTACTGTAGATATTGTATTACTGTGGGCAGTGGTAAGTTGTCCCCCCCAACAGTATCTATAACTGTATGCTTGTTATTGAGGGAACAGCCACAGGGGGTTCCTGCACTATCTGCCAGTTCCCTTTCCAGTTCTCCTGACTGTCATCCATCTACCTTTCCCCTGTACCTGATTTATGTGTGACTACCTCCCTGTAACTCCTCTCAATTACTCCTCAGCCTCCCGAATGATCCAACGTTCATCCAGCTCCGAATCCAGTTCCCTACTGCCGTTTCCGAGGAGCTGAAGTTGCCGGGATCTTGTTTCAGAGCCACATGGAGTGCTTCAGTATCTGAGGATTTAAGAATGCGGCTGAACATTGTGTGAGTATTAGCGAACCCTCAGACTCATGACATTCTAACTGAGGGAAGGTCAGTTATACAGTCACTAAAGATATTTAGGGCCAGGACACAATCTTGAAGACCTCCTGCTGTGAGGGCCTGGAGCTTAGATGGCTGACCTCCACCAACCGCACCAATTGCTGTGGGACTGGAGTCACATGTAGCCCAGACAAGACATGTTCAGCCCTAATCCCTAATGGGCATTAGAGAACCAGATGGATTTTAACAACAATTGACATTTGTTTCATGGTCACCATTAGAGTCATAATTCCACATGTTTATTAAATTGAAGTTCTGACATCTGCCATTGATAGGATTTGACCCGGATCCACAATAAGAGTTGGGAACTATCTAAATATGAGCCAGTTCAATGGCTGGCCTCCTGGCTGATTTAGAATCCAACTTGACATATTTTCCAATTAGGAAATAGAGGTTTAAAATTTATTATTTAATCATTGAGTGTAATATTATTTCGTCTCTATTTGTTCCAGAGAAAATGGGAAAACAGACAGACTGAGTGAGGGCTGTCAACTACATGAACTTGAATCCTATCTGAAAGATCGTGAGATCACCCAATCTGATCCTGATAGGTTCGTGAATTCGCTTAGTACATTGTGTAAAGGAAATATAGATGAGCAGAGTAAATTGTTTTCCCATGCAAAAGAAAGTATAATGTAGAAAGGCAGAAACATTATTTAATGTGTGTGATGTATATCTTGTTTGTGTGTGTATGTGTGAGAGAGAGAGCGAACGAGGGAGAGAGAAGGGGTGAAGGAGAGAGAGAGATAGTATCACAGAGATGTACAACACAGAAACAGCTCCTTTAGTCCAACTCATCCAGGTATCCTAAGTTAATCATGTTCCATTTGCCAGCACTTGGCCCACACTAAACCCTTATTGTTCATATACCCATCTGGGTGCCTTTTAAAAGTTGCAATTGTACCAGCCTCCACCACTTCCTCTGTTAGCTCATTCCATACACGCACCACCCTCTGTATGAACAAGTTACCCCTTAGGTCCCTTTTAAATTTCTCCCTGTCCATGCCTCCCATGATTTTATAAACCTCAATAAGGTCACCCCTCAGCCCCCAATGCTCCAGGGAAAACAATCTCAGCCTATTCAGCCTCTCTCCACAGCTCAAATCTTCGAACCGTGGCAACATCCTTGTAAATCTTTTCTGAACCCTTTCAAGTTTCACAACCTTCTGATAGGAGGGGTACCAGATTTGCACACAGTATTCCAAAAGTGGCCTAATCAATGTCCTGTACAGACATAACATGACCTATCAACTACTATACTCAATGCACTGACCAATAAAGGAATGTATACAAAACAGCTTCTTCACTCTCCTATCTACCTACTTTCAAAGAACTATGAACTTGCACTCCAAGGTCTCTTTGTTCAGCAACAAAACCCATTAGTGTATAACTCCTGCTCTGATTTGTCTTTCTAAAATGCAGTACCTCACATTTATCTAAATTAAACTCCAACTGCCACTCCTTGGCCTATTGACCCATCTGAACAAGATCCTGTGTACGCTGAGGTAACCTCCAATTTTGGTGTCATCTGCAAACTTACGAACTATACCTGCTATTTTCACATACAAATCATTTATGGAAATGATGAAAAGCAATGGAACCAGCACCGATCCTTGTGGCACACCACTGATCACAGGCCTCCAGTCTGAAAAGCAACCCTCCATCAACAGCCTCTGTCTTCTATCTTTGAGCCAGTTCTGTACCCAAATGGCTAGTTCTCCCTGTATTCCATGATATCTAACCAGTCCACCATGAAGACCCTTGTTAAAGTTCGTGTAGATCACAGCCATTGTTCTGCCCTCATCAATCCTCTTCACACACACAGATTCGTGCCGACTATCCCTAAACAGTCCTTGCCTTTCCCCGCATCAACTTTTCCACCATCAATCAGGCTCACTGGTCTATAGTTCCCTGGCTTTTCCTTACCACCTTTGTTAAACAGTGGCACCCCGTTAGCCAACATTCAGCCTTCCAGCGCCTCACCTGTGACTATCGATGATACAAATATCTCAGCAAGGGACCCAGCAATCACTTTACTTGCTTCCCACTGATTTCTAGGGTACACCTGATCAGGTCCTGGGATTTATCCATCTTTATGCATTTTGGGATGACCACTGTAACATGAACGTTTTTCAAGATGTCACCATCTCTTTCCCCACATTCTATATCTTACATGACCTTCTCCACAGTAAACACTGATGCAAAATATTTGTTTAGTATCTTCCCAATCTCTTTTAGCTCCACACATAGGCTGCTTTGTTGATCTTTGAGGGGCTCTGTTCTCTCCCCAGTTAATCTTTTATCCTGAATGTATTTATTGAATCTGTTTGGATTCTCCTTAACCCGATTTGCCAGCGCTATCTCATGTTCCGTTTTTGCCCTCGTGATTTCCCTCTTAAGTATATTCCTACTGCATTTATACTCCAATCAGGATTCACTTGTTCTCTGCTGCCTATACCTGACATATGCTTCCTTCTTTTTCTCAAATAAAACCTCAATTTCTCAAGTCATCCAGTATTCCCTGCACCTACCAGCCTTGCCTTTCACCCAAACAGGAACATGCTGTCTCTGAACTCTCGTTATTTCATGTTTGAAGGCTTCCCATTTTCCAGCCTTGAGGAGCTTTGAGTGTGAGTTTAGAGATACAAACTCAATGGAGTGAAGGGCCATCTCTGTCCTGTATGATGTCATCATTCTATGATTTTGACCTGCAAGTTCTGATTATTTTTGTGTTTGTTTTGAGAAAATGTGACCGAGTGGAAGTTCCAGTTGTTGGTGCAGTCAGTATCAGCTTCAGGTTCTGTATTAGAGTGCTCATTCACAGATAGAATTACCCAAATCAGTCATGTAACTGAATTAACAAGGAAAGCAGAGAGTTAACAGTGTGCAGTACAACAGCTCTCAAAAAGCTCGACAAGATGAGGTATTGAACGACTGAATAACCTCGGCAGAATGAATGGAGTCCCTGAAAAAAATATCAAAATGATGGGACTAATGATGAGTGAAATATTGCAAGTATTGTTACTTGAAGACAAATGGGAATGATTGTTTGAGATCTAACAGGATCAGATTAATCCAGTCTTTGGGGTATTCAAATACAGACGTAAATCTCAATGGTAAAACATCATTAAAATAAAACTGCTGTCGTAACTTGTTTGTTCAAAATGATGTAAAATACTTGAATATGTAATCATAGTTTCCAAGTGGAGATACCACACATATAAAATAAAGTCTTTGGAACTGTGTCAGCTCCATCTCGGAGAGAATTCTCCGAGGTCAACAGACTGTCAGCAGCAGGAAGGGAAAGGTTGTGTCACAAACAACGAAATGCATCGTCTCAGGGAAAGGATCGAGAGAGTGTATGAGACTATTCTGGCTGTCGTTTGTGTTCCTGGTAAGTCTTGTAACAACTTAACTTATATAAATCTCTGCATGGAATCATCCTTATTTCTCCCAACCGCTGATAATTGTTATATTTCCATTTAGCAAGGCAAATACTGAAGACAGTTGATAGTGTCCTCACTGACTGAGTATACAGCAAATAGATTGTCAGTTCGGAGGCTCCTCAGTAATGTGCAGCATTGTGTGTTTGCCTATACTGTGCAGAATGGGTTTACGAAGACCACATTGATGGAGTTTGGCTGAGCACTGGCCCTGGCTGGTCTAGAAAGTGTTTCGGAAGACCACCCTCTCTCTGTGGTAGTTCACAGCCTGCTATCGATCAGATGGGTTTTGTAACAACCCACCTCGCAGTGACACCTGGTGTTTCCCATTCTTTGATGGAAAGGGATTTTGTTGGTGGCTCTTGTTCAGGCAGCTCACTCCAAATGGGAGCCCAGATACAACAGAGCAATGGATGGGTTCAGCAGGTCATTAGGAATTAAGAGATAGTGGGAACTGCAGATAGAGCATGGTGCTGGAAAAGGCACAGCAGGTCAGGTTGCATCTCAGGAGCAGGTGAAATTGACTGCTACCAATCCAACAAGACCCTGACTATATGACTGTGTTTCTGTTAGTAATCTGTTGCTCTTGTTCTTCCCTATGTCCTTTAAAAGAGCAAATGATTCATTGAGAGAGATTCTTTAAAATTCATATACCATGGAATAACAATTATCTTTGTGTCATTACTTACAGTCTGGGCTCAGGCACAGAAAATGTTTCACTAATAACTTTCAATCTATTTTTTCATTTCTCTTACAGTTAGTCTAGTGGCGATTATAATCTTAGCTTGGGGCAAAAGGGGCCTTTCTACAGGCAGCACTCGCTATCTTGTGGCCATGACAACGTCAGATCTACTGTTCATTGTTTTTTATATCATCCTTCACCGATTTCAACAGTGTTATTATCCACTGTGTTTCCTGCAAATCACTCCTGTTTGTGGTGTTTGCTATGCACTCAGCCGCTTGAGCATTGATTGTTCTGCGTGGTTCACCATTGCTTTTTCCTTTGATCGATTTGTTGCCATTTGTTTTCATGAGATGAAAACTAAGAATTGCACAGAGAAAGCTGCAACGAGGGTTCTAGCAACAATCTGCATCTTCTTTTGTTTAAAGAACATTCCCAACTCCTTTGTGTATTACCCTGGAAAGATAATCAACAATGTTCCATGGTACTGTTATACCAGGTCTAGTTATTATAATGACCCTCGGTGGATAGGTTTTAGATATTTTGAGACTTTTTTAATACCAATGTTCCCATTCACTTTTATTCTCTTTATCAACATTCTGACTGTCAGACATATCTTCGAGGCCATTAAGGTGTGGAAGGAACTGAGAGGTCAGAGAAAAACACAGAATGATCCAGAGGTAGAGAGCAGGAAGAATTCTGTGATTTTACTCTTTGCCATATCTGCCAGCTTCATACTTCTCTGGTTGTTGCATATTTTATATTTCTTTAATGTTGGTTATTCCTTGGATTCTGTTTCTTTGAGTCTCTTTGCTCAGATTGGATACACGCTGAGGAACTTAAGTTGCTGCACAAATGCCCTTATTTATGTGGTGACACAGAAACATTTCAGAGACCAGTTAAAGTACGCCATGACATATCCAGTTAGAACAATAATTCAATTGATGAATAAATCCAAGTAACTCAGAGCCAACATTAGGTGCAGCAGAGAACGGAACGAGGAGTTCACGTGAGGAATGGACCGAAAGGAGAAGGAGGAGCAGCAACATGATAACACTCCTTTCCTAATGGGCAAGGAATGACTCCATCTGAGGAGCAAAATGACAGAGACTGGAGGTGTAAAGCCAGTGTAAAGTGCTGTTAGTAATCAGCAACAATTAGTAGGAAGTGGAACAACAAAAGCAAAACCAAAAGAGGAATTAGATATGCACAAAAGCGACATTCATCCCAAGTAATCCGTTCTCAGTGAGTGAAGTGGGTCAAAAAATAAATGATGTGGAGTTAGGTATAATCGTTCACTGCAGGCCAGAGAGGGAAATGCAACGACAGGCTCCTGTCCACTCTTCCTCACTGAATTCTCTGAGCCACACATCTGGGCAAATTAAAACCCACAAGAAGTTTCCTGTTAGAAAGAGGAAAGAACACACCGTAAGGATTCCTTGTCTTTAGATTGCACATTTATTTTCAACAGTAATTTACTTTGTTTCCATTCAATTCCTCACTTTGATTCCTGGTCATCACAGGTTGAGATTTTCACATTGATCAGTAGGGAAAGCCAAAGACAAAAGAAATTTGATCAGTTTGTGAATTCATGTGGTTTTCATTCCAAGACAATAAAATGCAGAGTAGGCGGAGACAAAGGTAGTCTAAACTAAACTACTTTTTTGACATCATTCCGTTTCTTTATTTGTTCCTTTCCATGAACCAGCTGATGTGTTGCCGGGGGAATCCAAGCCCAACCAGAGGGATTTCTGAACTCCCTCCCTGCACCCGCCCAATGACCCAGCTCCCTCCCGATTTCAGATGCTCCTTTAAATCTACCTCTTGTCACCTGACTGAATATTACCTTCAGTCAATCAACATGAACTCTGTTTAGTTTGTCATGATAAAGGTCTTTTTAACTATGTTTGGGGACGTGTTGTGTTAAAGTGCACAGTGATGGTGCTATCGTGGTTAGTGTAATGTCTTCCAAACAGGTGACCTGGGTTAGATTCCTGGCAATCGCAATGAGATTTGTCACATTGATCAATAGGAAACCCCAAAGACAAAAAGAATTTGATCAGTTTGAAAATACATTTGGTTTTTATTCCAAGACAATAAAATGCAAAGCAGGAGTAGACAAAGGCAGACTGGATGAAACTGTTTACCTGCTGCATTCTCTCACACCTCCTCGCTCCCTCCCTCCCTCCTCCCTCTAATCCCACTGAGATGGCTCTGGCTGTGCTCCATCCCTGGGGGGGTATGCCCCAGGAAGAGGGAGCTGGGAGCTGACTGAATGAGCTGGAACTTGGGCAGAAAGGGGGCTTTCAGTGAGAGACTTGGGGACAAGTCGAACGTGTTCTGGCAGCCATTGTCCTGTGTGTACTCAGCTGGGGGTGAGTATCTGTGTGTTTCTGTCTGTCTGTGTGTGAGAGCGTGGGCAGTGTTTGAATCTCAATCCCAGTTTTGATCCTTTAACCTCACCCCCTCCATGAACCAGTCCTTCCTAAAGCAAGCTCCTAGAGCAGAGTCTGTCCCAAATGGGAGAGCGGGAGAGAGCTCAGGACAACTGAAATGGTGAATATCACCTCTTTATTCTCACCATATCTTTCCTTAGCACCTGTTTGTATCTGGCTGATTTTTCCTCTTTTCTCTCTCTCTCTCTCTCAGTCTCTCATTTTGCCTCTGCCTCGCACTCTCTGCCTGGACCACTCCATATCTCTCTCTCCCTCTCAACCTTTCTTTCCCACAGTATCTTTCTGCCTTTCTCTCTCTCTCTCTCTTACTGACAGCCTCTTCTTTTGTATTTTTCTTTCCTACCTCTTCTTCCCACCTTTATCCCACTCTCTTTCTTTCTCTTCTATTCCTTCCCTAAATATGTCTTTCAACCTTGAATCTGTACCCATCCCCCCCCAACCTCAATTTTGGACACTCTCCACCCCACCCCCCCACAGTAAATTTAGCCCCTGTCCCCCTCCATGGCCCCTGTCTAATTGCCCTCCCTGTGCAGCTCCTTCTTCCCTGAACTGTCCCTCTGTAGTTCCTCCATTATACACAGACTGGTCTCCCTGTAGAATCTTGTCAAAGACTTTACTAAAGGCCAAGCAAACAACATCTCCCACTCTGTCCTTATCAATCATTTTGGTTACGACTAAAAACAAACCCAGTCAAGTGTGTGAGACAGGATTTTCCTCACACTCAACATCTCTAATCAATTCTTTCCTCTCCACCCTGTGTAAATCCTATCTTTCTGAATCACCACCAACAACTACCCACCACCGAAGTGAGACTGACAGGTTGATAGTTCTCAGGCTTCTCCTCACATCCCTTCTTAAACAATGGCACAGTAACCACACCCCAGTCCTTCAGTTCTTCACCTGTATTTTTAGATTATACAAATATTTCTGCTCAGGGCCCTGCAATCTTCTCTCTAACTTCCCACAATGTCCTGGGATACACTTGATCAGGTCCTGGAGATTTATCTGCCTTTATGTTTTTGAGGATCTCCAGCACTTCCTCTTCTGTTTTCTGTGAACTGTTTCCAAAACATCAATATTTATTTCCCTGATTTCTCTCACTTTCATTTCTTTCCCAACAGTAAAAACTGATGCGAAATATTCATTTATATCTCTCCCATCTCTTGAGGTTCAACACAAAGACAACCTCATTGGTCATTAAGGGGTCCTACTCTCTCTCCAGTTGCTCCCTCACTCTTAATGTATTTATAGAATCTCTTTGGATAATCTTTGCCTTATCTGCCAAGGGTATCTCATAGCTCCTCTTTGCCTTCCTCATTTGCTTCTGAAGAATGTCCCTACACACTTTATACTCTTCAAGACATTCAGTTGATCCCACTTGTCTATCTAATAGATGATTATATTTTATTCTTGACTTATACTTCAACATCTTTATTCATCCATTGTTCCCTAATCTTACCAGCCTTGCCTTTCACTCTAACAGGAACAGAATATTTCTGGACTCTTGTTATCTCACTTTTGAAGGCCTCCCACTTGTCAGTCATCCTTTTACCTGTGATCAGTCTGCTCCAATCAAGTTTTGAAAGTTCTTATTTCATATCCTGAAAATTAGCCTTACTCCAATTAAGAACATGTCGAAGTGGGTGCTGTAGAGGCTAGAGATTAGAGTCAAGATTAGAGTGGTGTTGGAAAAGCACAGCAGGTCAGACAGCATCCAAGGAGCAGGAAAATCGACATTTCGGACAAAAGCGCTTCATCAGGATAGCATTTGCCCAAAGCATCGATTTTCCTGCTCTTCGGATGCTACCTGACCTGCTGTGCTTTTCCAGCACCACTCTAATCTTCCCTGATTAACACATCAGTCACTTGCCCGGTCTTATTTCCCAAGAGAAGTTTATGTTTTGATCTGTCTCTAGTGGGAACATTTATATATTGATAAAGAAAATGTTCTTGCAATTGAACAAATTCTTCAACATCAAAACCTTTAACACCATGGCAGTCTGAATCAATGTTTGTAAAATTAAAATCCCCTGCTATTGCAACCTTATTATTCTTACATATATTTGAGAACTCTCCACATATTTGCTTCTCAATTGCCCTCTGACTGTTGAGGAGCTGATAGTACAATTTCTTCAAGGTGATTATCCCTTTCTTATTTCTAATTTCAACCCATATATTTTCACTAAATGATCCCTCAGGAATATCTTCCCTAATTAGAGGAGTAATATTCTCCTTAATCAAAAATGCCAGTCCTTCTCCTGCCTTGTCTCTTTCTGTCCTTCCTGTACCATCTAAAACCCAGAACACTGAGCTGCCAGTCTTTTCCATTCCTCAGCCATGTTTCTGTGATAGCGATGACATCCCAGGCCCATGTTCCCTTACAGGCCCTGAGTTCATCAGCCTTATCTATAAGACCTCCTGCATTGAAATAAATGCAGTTTATATATTCAATGTTCCTTTGTTCTCTAACGTGTTCCGGTTTGTATGTTCTGAATAACTTGCTGTTTTTTGATTCAGAATCATTGTCATCTTTCTTTCAATTTTCATTGTCGCAGGAGAGTCCCCGGAAAAATGTATTCTTTTAAGTCTTGACAAACCCATTTAACATAAGATTCACTGCTCGCACCCAAGATCTGATGACCACTTGTATTTTTTTTCTCATTCATCAATATCCAAAATGGAATATCTGTCTGAGAGAGGAATTGCCATGGGAGACTTCGAAACCACCTTCAGACCTTTATTGACGGACAAGTGTCTATTGAAATGATCCTGCTGTGTAATCACTTCACTAAATCTCTTTGATATCACACTCGATATCTCATCAGTAACATTAATCCAAAAAAGAAGACGCTTTCAGTAGCACCTTAAATGTTAAATTAAAATTAAAGGATTAGAATTCATTTAAAATGTTGTCTAATCATAACCACGAGTGGGCACGGGGGTTTAGGCTTTGTGAGTGTAAGCTGGTTGGGTCCAGGCAGTTATGAAGAACTGAAGAGAAATGTTGTTTGTAACAATCTGTCAGTCTTTCAGAGGCATGGCCTACATACATAGCATCACACAGACAATGACATTCATATACCAGATTACTCACACAGGAGAGAGGTGGAAGCAATTTAAAATGTATTTGTATCTGGACTGAAGAGTATTTGGAAATGCAGTTAAAATATTGTCATGAATACAATTTGGTGAGGAAGTTAGTATCCATACAAACTATTTTCAAAGTGCTTGACCGTTATAATAATTTGATCTTGGATGCAATATCCAGGCACATTTGGGCACTTTGTTTTCAACAGATTTCAGTCTGAAAATTGAACCAAATGAATGGGTGGGCCTGTGTTTATTGGACAATCAAAGTGGACACAGTTAGTATTGAAGAACAATCATTGGACACGAAAGGTTAACTCTGGTTTCTCTTCACAGATGCTGCTGAGCTTTTCCAGCAAGTTTTGTTTCGTTTCTGATTTAAAGCATCTGCAATTTTATTTTTGGATATGGTCAAAAGATTTATGACCTTCAATGATTATCCTTTATTGTTAATGGTCAGGACAATCTGGAAATCATTGACATTCTGGCTCGAGTCACACACAAGGATGTTGGTTGGGATTATGCTGGACACCAATTTTGATGCACAATTCTGTTTGGACCCTGAAGTTGTGGAACTGACATGTACTCGATATGGTTGATGAGGGATTCAATACAAGACCCCATGTGCCTCAGTATTCTGTCACATTTGTAACACCTTCATTAAGGATCTGGTCCAGTGTGCAGAATTACAGAGCCTTTATTGGTCAGTGCATTGAGTGTAGGAGTGTGGCTGTGCCTGACATTGGTTAGACCACTTTGGGAATTCTACATTCCATTCTGGTCTCCCTGCTATAAGAAAGATGTTGTTCAACTTGAAATGTTGCAGAAGGATGTTGCTGGGGCTCAAGGGTTTGAGCTATCGAAGGCTGAAGGGTGACCTCACAGATGTTTGTTAAATCATGAAGGGCATGGGTAGGGTGAATAACCAAGGTCTTTTCTCCAGGGAAGAGGAGTTCAAAACTAGAGCGGATCGGTTTAAGTTGAGATGGGAAAATTTAAGAGGCAACTAAGGGGCAACTTTGCTCATACAGAAGTTGGTGCATGCATGGAATGAGCTGCCAGAGGAAGTGGTGGAGGCTAGTACACTTACAGCATTTGAAAAGTATCCAGATGGGTATATGAATAGGAAGGGTTTCAAGGGATATGGGCCAAACGCTGGCAAATGGGACTAGATCTGTTGAGGGTGAATGGGTTGAATGGAAGGGTCTGTTTCAGTGCTTTACAAGTCTATGACAATTTAACTCTAAGTCATCTGCACGGAAAAAACTGTGAGACATGGTTTTGGCAGATCATTTGCCTAAATGTTGAGCAGTGTTTAGATCAGCCCTGGGCCAATGCTTAGTTCATCTGCTCCATGCACTTCCTAGTTTTAATAGGATCATAGTGTCATAGAGATGTACAGCACAGAAACAGACCTTTTGGCTCAACCCATCCATGCTGACCAGATATCCTAAATTAATCTCGTCCCATTCACCAGCATTCGGCCCACATCCCTCTAAACCCTTCCTATTAATATACCCATCTAGGTGCCTTTTAAATGTTGCAATTGTACCTGCTTTCACCATTTCCTCTGGCAGCTCATTCCATACCCACATCACCCTCTGCAAGAAGAAAACTGTCTCTTCGGTCGCTTATAAATCTTTCCCCTCTTACGTTAAACCACTGCCTTCTAGTCTTGGATTGCACTTTCCTGGATAATAGATGTTGGCTATTAATCCCATCCCTGCCCCTCATAATTTTATAAATCTTATCAGGTCACCCCTCAGACTCCGACGCTCCAGGGAAAATAGTCTCAGCCTATTCAGACCCTCCAACAGCTCAAACCCCTCAATTGTGGCAACATCCTTGAAAACCTTTTCTGAACCCTTTTAAGTTTCACAACATCCTTCCGATAGGGGGGAGACCAGAATTGAATGCAGTCTTCCAATAGTGGGCTAACCAATGTCCTTCACAGAAACAACATGGCCTCCCAACTCCTATACTCAATGCACTGACCCATAAAAGCAAGGCACTGCAGAGAAAAGAGAGTAGGAGCGAGCAGTGTGAGGGAGAGAGAGAGTGGGAGCGGCAGTGTGAGGGAGAGAGTGAGCAAGTTATCCAAGATTACAAAACAGGCACCTTCAGTCCGTCTGCTCCAGGCTGGCCATATTTCTTTTCCCTCTCTCTCCTTCTAGCATTTTTTCCCTTCCCTTCTGGAGTTCTGGCGAGAGGCAGCAGTGGTGATGCATTGTTGGAAGTGTGCCAGCGGCCGTGGGTCCTGATGGCTGTCGGATGGCCATCTGGGGCATGGATGTGGCTATGGGCCCAAGCCTAACATGGTCAGACCAAGCCCAAAATGTCGATGAGGGAGATACCCCCCACCCCTACCCCCAGCATCTGCAGTATCGAGAGCAGGGAGATGGAGGTTTCCCAAACAGCGGGCCCAAGCAAAGGGGATCGAGCCTTCACAGGGAATGCACTTCAGAAACACTGTTCAACTTTTACTGTTATTACTTTATTGTTCCACTTTACAATACGAAGGACTGTAATGTTAACATTTAAATTTATTTCTTGATTTTTCTACTTATACTAAAAAACACAGTAATGCTTTCCTTCTAACTGAATTTTTGCATATCTACGTAGACCTATGTTTTGTATTGAGGGACCTTTGGATTGAGATGGCGCCGTGTTTGATGACATTGCACACATTTCACTGTACTCCTGTACTCGGGAACACGTGACAATGAAGTTTATGTCAAACTCTAAATACCAAACACCTTCTTTACTCCCCTGTCTACCTGTGACTCCACTTTCAAACATCTGTGGACCAGCAGCCAAAGGTCTCTTTGTTCGGCAACGCTACCCAGGACCATTAAGTGCATATGTTAAGTGCCCTGTTGCCTTTCCAAAATGCAGCACCTCACATTTATCTAAATTAAACTCCATCTGCCACTCCTCAGCCCAGTAACCCATCTGATCAAGGTCCAGTGATACTCTAAGAGCATCTTCGCCGCTGTCCACTCCATCTCCAATTTCGGTGTCTTCTGCAAATATACTAACTATACCTCCAGTGGTCACATTCAAATCGTTTATATAAATGACAAAAAGCAATGGACCCAGTTTCGATCACTGTGTCACACCGCTGGTTACAGGTCTCTAGTCTGGAAAGCAACCTTCCATCACCACCCTCTGTCTCCAACCTTCTCTGTCCAAATGGCTAGTTCTCCTTGGTTTCCATGTGACCTAATCTACCATGCAGAACTTTGTTGAAAGTCTTACCGAAGTACTTACAGATCACATTCACCCATCTGCCTTCATCAATCTTGATTTGGAGACGCCAGTGTTGGACTGGGGTGAACAAAGTTAAAAATCACACAACACCAGGTTATCGTACAACAGGTTTATTTGGAAGCACTAGCTTTCGGAGCTCTGCTCCTTCTTCAGGTGGTTGTGGAATATAAGATCGTAAGACACAGAATTTATCGCAAAGATTTACAGTGTGATGCAACTGAAATTATATATTGAAAAAGACCTGGATTGTTTATTACGTCTCTCATCTTTTACAATGACCATGTTGGTTTCAGTTCTTGATATGTAAATCCCAGAACTTTTTTTTTAAAAGTTACATTCTCAAGTGAACTTTACCAATAGATGCCATGTCAGCTCAGGTAATGCATTGAAGGTGTGAGGTACCCTGTGGGGGGCTGTCTGGGCCCCGATGTTCAGACTGATTCTTTTTCTAAAAAATGGATTTTCAGAATCTCACATGGATTCATGCAGTTTTTGAGCAAAATAAAATGTAATTCTGCAAATATGAGTATGAGTGTTAAAGTGGTATAAGTCTATGAGAGGGTGCACGTTTGTGTGTGTGTGTATAGTGCAGTGGGGTCACCTGGAGTGTGACATGAACCCAAAGTCTTAGTTGAGGCCATCCCCATGAGTACCAAACTTGCTTATCTGCTCAGCCATTTTGTGTTGTAGCCTGTCCCGAAGCCCACCTTGGAGGATGGTCACTTGAAGGTCTGAGGTCGAATGTCCTGGACTGCTGTGTGTTCTCCGACTGGGAGGGAACATTCCTGTCAGTTGTTTGTTGCGGGGTGTCCATTCATCCATTGCCATAGCCTCTGCTCAGTCTCGCCAATGTACCATGCCTCGGGGCATCTTTGTCTGCAGCGGAGGAGATAGACCACGTTGGCTGGGTCACATGGTGGTATTCATGTTGACCCACTGACACATCTTGCAGCTTTCACTGTGACGGTGTTGTATGGCATTGTCCTGAAAGCCGGGCAGTTTGCTGCGAATAATCATCTGTTTCAGGTTTGATGGTTGTTTCAAGGTGAGAAGTGGAGGTGAAGGGAAGGTCTTGATGAGGTGCTCATCCTCATTGATAATGTGTTGCAGGCTGTGAAGAACATGTTGTAGTCTTTCAGCTCCTGGGAAGTACTGGGCAATGAAGAGCACCCTGTTGGTTGCTGCCTGTGTCCGTCTCCTGAGGAGGTCATTACAGTTTCTCACTGTGGCATGTCGGAACTGGTGGTCAATGAGTTGAGCATCGTACCCTTTTATGAAGGCATTCTTGAGTACTTCCAAGTGTCTCTCACGTTCCTCCTCATCTGAACAGATCCTGTTTGTGCATAGGGTTTGTCCATAGGGAATGACTGTTTTAATATATTTCGGGTGGAAGCTGGAGAAATGTAGTATTTGGAGGTTATCCATGGGTTTGCACTACATTGAGGCACTGAGATGCCCATCCTTGATGGAGACTCTTGTGTGCAAGAATGAGACAGATACTAAAGAGTAGTCTGTGGTGAGTTTGATGATGGGATGAAATCATTGATATCACTGTGTAGTTGTTTCAGTGACTCCTCACCATGGGGGCAGTGGAAGGAAATGTCAGCAATATACCTGCTGTGTAGTGTTGGTTGGAGGTCCTGTGATAGAGAAGTCTTGTTCAAACCTGAACTCAAGGATGCCCTCATAAGAACTGGGTATGATGCTCAACTCATCAACCACCAGTTCTGACATACTACAGCGAGAAACCATAATGACCTCCTCAGGAGACAGACACAGGCTGCAACAGACAGGGTACCCTTCATTGTCCAGTACTTCCCAGGAGCCAAACGACTGCGCCATGTTGTTCACTGCCTGTGACACGTTATCATTGAGGATGAGCACCTAGCCAAGACCTTCCCCACGCCTCCACTTCTCACCTTCAAACAACCACCAAAACATCCAAAGAGATTCTTTCAGTAAAAAGGAGAAAGAATAACTAGAGAGAGAATAGGTCTCCTTAAGGACCGAAATGGATATGTATGTGTGGAACCACAGGAGGTGGGTGAGGTTCTCAATGAATATTTCTCCTCTGGGTTTACCGTGGAGAAAGACATGAAGATTGGGAACTTGGGGAAGTTAGTGGTTACATCTTGGGATAGTCTGTATCACAGTAGAGGAGGTGTTGGGTGTATTAGAATGTATGAAGGTGGATAAATCTCCTGGTCCTGACCAATATATTCAAGAGCACTGCAAAAGGCTAGAGAAAACGTTATAATCCCAGTCTACTCAGTCTCTCCTCAGAAGCCAAACCCCTCAACTCTGAAATCAACCGAGTGAACCTCTTCTGTACCCCCTCCAGTGCCAGTCCATCCTTTCACAAGGAGGGCAAAACAGCATGCAGTACTCCAACTGTGCCCTCACCAGCATCCTATACAGCTGCAACATAATCTCTCTGCTTTTAAACTCAATCCCTTTAGCAATGAAGGACAAAATTCCATTTGTCTTATTAATAGCCTGTTCCACCTGGAGACCCAGAATCTTCTGTGACACCCAGGTCCCTCTGCATTTTTTTAACAATTCAAGCATGGCGATGTCTCAGCCCAACATGGAGATCTCTCAGTCCGGCATGGTAATCTCGCAGCCAACGTAGTGATCCCTCAGCCCAGCGCGGTGATCTCACCGCCAGCATGGTAATCTCTCAGCCCGGCAGAGTGATCTCTCAGTCTGGCATGTGATCTCTCAGCCTGCTATAGTGATGTCTCAGATCGGTGTAGTGATCTCTCGGCCTAGTGCGGTGATTTCTCAGCCCAGCATGGTGATGTCTCAGCCTGGTATCATAATCTCTCAGTCTGGCATGGTGACCTCTTGGTCCAGCACGGTGATCTCTCAGCCAAGCATGGGATCTCTCAGCCTGATGTGATGATCTCGCAGATCGACATGGTGGTCTCTCAGCCGTGCTTGGCAAACTCTCAGCCTGCATGGTGATCTCTCCACCAAGCGCAGTAATCTCTCTGCCCGCCATGGCCACCTCTCAGCCCAACAAGGTGATGTCTCAGCCCAGCTGGTGATCTCTAGGCCCAGTGTGGTGACCTCTCAGCCCACCACGGTAATCTCTTGACCCAGCATGGTGATCTCTCAGCCCAGTGTGATAATCTTTCAGCCCACGCGGTGATCTCTCAGCCCAGTGTGGTAATCTTTCAGCCCACGTGGTGATCTCTCAGCCCAGTGTGATAATCTTTCAGCCCACGTGGTGATCTCTCAGCTCGGTGTGGTAACCTTTCAGCCCACGCGGTGATCTCTCAGCCCAGTGTGGTAATCTTTCAGCCCACGTGGTGATCTCTCAGCCCAGTGTGGTAATCTTTCAGCCCACGCGGTGATCTCTCAGCCCGGTGTGGTAATCTTTCAGCCCACGCGGTGATCGCTTCGCCCGACACAATGATCTCTCGGACAGGCATAGGAATCTCTCAGCCTGGCAGGACTATCTCTTGAATCGCCGTGGTGATTTCTCAGCCTGGCACGATGATCTCTCGCACCGAATGTGGTGATCTCTCAGCCTGGCATGATGATAACGGTCTTGGCGATAATGGTCATGGTGACGCCAACGGTCTTTTTGCAGCAGAGAGCGGCGGAAGCTGGGCGGAAGTGAAGTCGGAGCGCAGAGCTGGTTGGGAAGGTAAGTGATTGGAGAAGGAACCCGAGACACTACACATGTCGTGTCTCCCACCCTCCCTCCTCCTCTAACCTAAAAAAAAGGACTCAGTCGGCTGAACAGGTAAGCTACTTAGTGTTCTTGTTTTTGGAGACTAAGTGTAGAGTTATGGCAGCGCAGGCAGTGGAATGTTCCTCCTGCAGGATATTTGAGGTAGGGGTGACCACCGATGCTCCTGCCGACTTCACCTGCAGGAAGTGCAGCCAGCTCCAGCTCCTCACAGACCGCGTTAGGGAACTGGAGCTGGAGTTGGATGAACTGAGGATTATTCGAGAGGCTGAGAGGGTGATAGATAGAAGCTACAGGGACATAGTTACGCCAGAGAACAGAGGTAGCTGGGTAACAGTTGGAGGTGGGAAGGGGAGGAAGCAGGCAGTGCAGGGATCCCCTGTGGTCATTCCCCTCAACAGTAAGTATACTGCTTTGGATACTGTTGGGGGGGACAGCCCAGCAGGGGTAAGCTGCAGTGACCGGGTCTCTGGCACAAGGTCCGGCTCTGAGGCTCAGAAAGGAAAGGGGGAGAGGAGGAGAGCGCTAGTTAAAGGAGACTTTATAGTTAGAGGGACAGTCAGGCAGTTCTGTGGACATGGGCGAGACTCTCAGATGGGTTGTTGCCTCCCGGGTGCCAGGGTCCGAGACGTCTCGGACTGTGTCTTCAGAATCCTTAAGGGGGAGGGTGTGCAGCCAGAAGTCGTGGTGCACGTTGGCACCAACGACATAGGTAGGAAGAGGGGTGGGGAGGTCATTCAGGAGCTCAGGGAGTTAGGCTGGAAGCTAAAAGCTAGGACAGACAGAGTCATCATCTCTGGGTTGTTGCCAGTGCCACATGACAGTGAGGCAAGGAATAGAGAGAGAGTGCAGTTGAACACGTGGCTGCAAGGATGGTGTAGGAGGGAGGGCTTCAGGTATTTGGACAATTGGACTGCATTCTGGGGAAGGTGGGACCTGTACAAGCAGGATGGGTTGCACCTGAACCAGAAGGGCACCAATATCCTGGGAGGTAGGTTTGCTAGCACTCTTCGGGGGGGTTTAAACTAATTTGGCAGGGGGATGGGATCCGGACCTGTAGTCCAGCAAGTAGGTTAGCTGTTTTTCAGGATGTCCAAGAATGTAGGGAGGCTGTGAAGAAGGTAGCACTGACAGGGAATACTTGCGGACACAGAGATGCGTATACTTCAAGTGCGTATACTTCAACGCAAGGAGTATCAGAAATAAGGTGGGTGAACTTAAGGCGTGGATCGGTACCTGGGACTACAATGTTGTGGCCATCACGGAAGCGTGGATAGAAGAGGGACAGGAATGGTTGTTGGAAGTTCCTGGTTACAGATGCTTCAGTAAGATTAGGGAGGGTGGTAAAAAAGGAGGGGGATGGTGTTGCTAATCAGAAATGGTATAACAGCTGCAGAAAGGCAGTTTGAGGGTGATCTGCCTTTGGAGGTAGTATGGGCTGAAGTCAGAAATAGGAAAGGAGCAGTCACCTTGTTTACTATAGGTCCTCCAATAGCAGCAGAGATGTAGAGAAACAGATTGGGAAACAGATTTTGGAAAGGTGCAGAAGCCACAGGGTAGTAGTCATGGGGCGATTTCAACTTCCCAAATATTGATTGGAAGCTCTTTAGATCAAGTAGATTGGATGGGGCGGTGTTTGTGCAGTGTGTCCAGGAAGCTTTTCTAACTCAGTATGTGGATTGTCCGACCAGAGGGGAGGACATATTGGATTTGGTACTTGGTAATGAACCGTGACAAATGATGCGCTTGTTAGTGGGTGAGCATTTTGGTGATGGTGACCACAATTCTGTGACTTTCACCTTGGTTATGGAGAGAGATAGGTGCGTGCAACAGGGCAGGTTTTACAACTGGAGGAAGGGTAAATACGATGCTGCAAGACAGGATCTGAGGAGCATAAGTTGGGAGCACGGTCTATCAGGGAAGGATGTCGTTGAAATGTGGAACTTTTTCAAGGAACAGATACGACGTGTCCTTGATATGTATGTACCTGTCAGGCAGGAAAGAGATGGTCTTGTGAGGGAACCTTGGTTGACGAGGGAGGTTGAATGTCTTGTAAAGAGGAAGAAGGAGGCTTACATAGGACACATGTCAGTGGTAGTTTCTTTACTCAGAGTGTAGTAGGAGTGTGGAATGCACTGCCTGCAACTGAAGTAGATTTGCCAACTTTCAGGGCATTTAAATAGTCATTGGATAAAAAGTGGATGAAAATGGAATAGTGTAGGATAGCTAGCCTTCAGATTGGTTCCACGGGTCAGAGCAACATCAAGAGCCAAAGGGCCTGTACTGCGCTGAAATGTTCTATGTTCTATATGCCAGGACTGATCAGGAATAGTCAACATGGCTTTGTCTCAATTCCTTGACTGAATTTTGTTTGAAGAAGTAACAGAGAGGATTGATAAGGTCAGAGCGGTGAACATGATCTATGTGGACTTCAGTAAGGTGTTTGACAAATTCCCTCATGGTAGATGGTTAGCAAGGTTTGATCACATGGAATACAGGGACTACTAGCCATTTGGATACAGAACTGGCTTGAAGGAAGAAGACAGAGGGTAGTGGTGGAGGTTGTTTTTCAGACTGGAAGTCTGTCACCAGTGGAGTGCCACAAGGATGGGTGCTGGGTACACTACATTTTGTCATTTATACAAATGATTTGGATGTGAACACAGGAGGTACAGTTAGTAAGTTTGCAAATGACACCAAATTGGAGGTTCAAGTCATAGAGTCATAGAGATGTACAGCATGGAAACAGACCCTTCGGTCCAACCTGTCCATGCCGACCAGATATCCCAACCCAATCTCTCTTCCTCACAGACTGAAATTGATGTCGGAAGCCAAGCTCAGATTCATGAGTCAACTTATAATGATTGGCCATTATAAGTTGACTCATGAATCTGAGCTTGGCTTCTGACATCAATTTCAGTCTGTGAGGAAGAGAGATTGGGAAAAAGAGAAATACTCAGGTGTTAAGGGAAAAGCAGATCTCGTTGAATATCATAAAGACAACTTATCAGAGGGTAAAAAGGAAACCCATGAAAAGGAAAGAGAAGTTAAAAGACTCAGGTGTTTTCACTGGCACATTAAATCGCAGTACTGGTGCTTGAGAAAAAGCACTGGGGAGACAGATGGAGGAAAAGAGGAGAAGCCAGTGAATTTTGTTTGAGTGGGAAAGAAAAACCCAGTGGAAACTAAAAAGCTGCACCAGAATGTGTAGCCCAGTCAGGGGTTGGTTGAGAAGAAAGTGTCAGATCTTCTTAAATCATCTATTTGTGAGGGTATGTCAGGAGCAGCAGGTAAAGAAATTGCAATTTTAAAAGATACGGGATCACGTCAATCTTTGATATTGAGAGATGAGGAGATATGTAATTCAGGAAGACTATTGCCTGAAATAGTGGTACTATGTGGAAATCATGGTGAAATGAGAAGTGTTCCATTATGTAAAGTAAGATTGGAGTGTCAGGAGAAAAGTGAAGAAGTGGTGGTAGGAATACTGGAGAAACTCTCAGCTCCAGGAATACCGCTTGACCTTGACGATGTACCTGGATCATGGGTGGGTGTGCTGCCTACTGTGGTTGAAAAGCCAATACAAAATCAAGAAACGGAGATATTACAGGAAGTGTATCCTGAGATGTTTCCTGACTGTGTGATAACAGGGTCACATAGCCACAGTTGGAAGCAGGAATAAACAAAGAATAAGCAAAATGAAGTTGAAGTACTGAATTGAGTTGAATCTGAATTTAATTTATTGTCACGTGTACCGAGGCACAGTGAAAAGCTTTGCGCTTGTGAGCAATACAGGCAGATCACATCGTTAAATAGCATTGATAAGCAAATAATAGGTAAACAGTGGCAAAAACAAACACACAGGTACAGGCGAATGCTAAGAGTTTGTGAGTCCATTCAGTATTCTAATAACAGCAGGGTAGAAGCTGTTTCAAAACCGGCTGGTGCATGTGTTCAGGTTTTTGCACCTTCTCCCCGATGGTAGAGGTTGGAGAAAAACATTGCCAGGGTGGGATAGATCTTTGAGAATGCTGGCGGCCTTTCCTTGCCATCGGGTCTGGTAGATGGATTCTATAGATGGGAGGTTGGCCTTTGTGATTGTCTGGGCTGAGTTCACCACTCTCTGTAACTGTCTCCGATCTTGAATGATACAGTCACCATACCAGGTAGTGATACATCCAGACAGAATGCTCTTGATGGTGCACTTATAAAAGTTGGTAAGGGTATTCACCATCATGCCAAATTTTCTCAGCTGCCTGAGGAAGAAGAGACATTGTAGGGCCTTTGTAACTAGTGCGTCCATACATGAAGAGTCTAAGATAGTTTGTTGTGGTTGACTACTCCCAGGAGCTTGACACTGTCCACTCATTCCACCTCTGTGCTGTTAATGTGTCGGGGAGCATGAGTAACATCCCGTCGAAAGTCAATAATGAGCTCCTTGGTTTTGCCAGCATTGAGAGCGAGGTTGTTCTCAGTACACCATTTTTCCAGGACTTCGACCTACCATCTGTAGTTTGTTTCATCACCATCTGAGATTTGACCGATGGTGGTGTCATCAGCGAACTTGTAAATGGCATTAGTCTGGTGTTTGGCGACACAGTTGCAGCTTTACAATGATTACAGTAGGGGGCTGAGTATGTACTGCTGGCAGGCTCCAGTGTTGAGTGTTTGCGAGGATGAAATATTGTCCCCAGTCTTCACTGATAGTGACCTGTGGGTCAGGAAACTGAGGATCCAGTTGCAGAGAGTGGGGCTTAGTCTGAGATCACTAAGTTTAGTAATCAGTCTTGAGGGGATAATAGCGTTGAAGACTGAATTGTAGTCAATGGGTAAGATTCTTACATTAGCTGTCCTTGGTGTCAAGATGTTCTGGGTAGAAGTGAAGGGCAAGTGATATGGCATCTGATGTGGATCTGTTGGTCCAACAGGCAAATTGGAGTGGGTCAAGAGTAGTGGGGAGGCTGGAGTTGACTAATGCCATGACCAGACTTTCAAAGCACCTCCTGACCACTGAGGTTAGGGCCACTGGGCGGTAGTCATTGAGACATGCTGCACGAGCCTTCTTAGGCAGAGGGATGATGCTGGCCCTCTTGAACAGGCAGGGACAGTGGCCTGGTGCAGGGAGAGGTTGAAGATGTCAAGAAGACCTCTACCAATTGATCTGCACATGTTCTGAGTGCACGGCCTGGTACCCTGTCTGGTACCATCGCTTTCCTTGGATTCACACGAAGGAAAACTGATCTGACCTCCGATGCAGTGACTGCTGGGATAGGTTCGTCATGACTTGTCAGAATATGTGTTACCACTCTGCCAAATGTCTGCTCAAAGCAAACATAGGAAGCATTAAGACGATCTGGGAGGTACATGTTATCGTCTGCTATCTTGCACCGTCTCTTTTTAGAACCTGTGATGTCATTCCATCCTTGCCTTAATTGCCAGGTGTCTGTCTGGGTCTCTGGATTGGTCCTTGACTGTCTTAATGGCTCTATGAAGGTCAGACTTGGATTCCTTATGTTTGAGTGGGCCTCCTGATCTGAAGGCCTTGCGCCTGGTTTTTAGCAGGTTCCGTATGTCCTGATTCATCCAGGGTTTCCTGTTGGCGAACACCCAGATTGACTTCCTCAGTATACAGTCCACCACACACTTGCTGATAAAGTCTGTGACGGTGGTGGCGTAGTCATCCAAGGTACCTGCGGCCTGTTTGAACATGGCTCCATCAGCTGATTCCAGGCAGAATTGATCCTCTGCTTCCTCCGACCAGCATTGGACCTGTATCCGTGAAGGGGTCTTCTGTTTGAGGTTTTGCCTGTCGGCCGGAAGATGAAACACCGCATTGTGGTCGGAGTTCCTGAAATGAGGGCGGGGTTGGAGCGGTAGGTATCTTTCACAGGGGTGTAGCAGTGGTCTAAAATGTTCAGGCCCCTGGTGGGACAGGTAATGTTCTGGTGGTACTTGGGCAACACCTTCCTTAGATTGCCTTGATTGAAGTCACCAGTTACAATAAACAGGGCCTCGGGCTGTTCCATCTCCAGGGTGTTATTGGGGGAGTACAGCACATGCAGTGCTTCCTCAACCTTTGCTTGTGGTGGTATGTACACAGCAGTTAGTATCGCAGCAGGAAATCCCCGTGGGAGAATTATCAGATTGTTTTAAAAAAAAACAAGGGCAGATCGAGGTCAAAGAGAAATTAACTGACTTAAACATAAAGATGAAAAACTGAGGTATTTGTTTTAAAAAGTGTACATAGCAGAAGAATCTGAGTATATGCCCAAATGTTACTCTCTTAAAAATGATGCCTTGATGAGAAAATGGAGACCATGATATATTCAGGTGGATGAGAAATGGACAGAATTTCAACAAGTTGTATTACCGGTGGGTTATAGAAAGGTGTTGAGGGAAGCACGTGAATTACCAAGAGGAGGTCATTTGGGAGCAAGGAAAACTCAAGCCAAAATACAGAAACATTTTTACTGACCTGGACTACACAAGGATGTAATTGAGTTTTGACAGACATATCATATGTGTCAGGTTATTGGAAAATCTCAGGCAGTGATAAATTAAGCACCTTTAATACACATTCACGCATTTGAGAAACCTTTCATAAGGGTCTTAATTGATTGCGTAGGATCCCTACCTAAAACAAAAAGTGGGAATTAGTATTTGTTTACCATATTGGATGTGTCCCCTAGATTTCCAGAGGCCAGTCTATTATGCAATATCATAACTAAAAGAATTGTGGAAGTGTTATTCAATTTTTTTTACTAGATATGGACTACTCACAGAGATACAATTAGATCAAGGGTCAAATTTTACATCAAAATTATTCAGGGAATTAATGGATAGCTGAGGAATGTTTAGCTCAGTGTGATCATTACTGCAAGCATTTATAAACATCCAAGCGCAAGCTGGCAACAACAAATCTCTTCAAAACGACATCAGTCCCACCATCAAGATACTTTCCCTCCCTCAATAGCCGCAAAACAGCCCGCACCATAATGTAACCTTCAATATCCACCTCACCTGGAAACCACAATCACTGTTTGGATAGACATCCTGTGTTACAATTAGTGCATTGATGTCCCACACCACAAGACAAAGAGCATCCTTCTATCTGAGGGTCGATAGATGATTCATATTCATTTATTATTAGTGGATTATTAATCAACTAGTGACCCTGATTCAGTTTCCAACTCACTGAGTCCCTTATTGCTAAATATCAAGCCAGGTGGAGGACTCAGCACTCGGGCTGCCTGTCACTCTGTACGGCCAGGTGTTCTTGGTCTTGATTGGAGTCTCGTGGCAGCACAGCAATATCAAATATCCTAAATCGCACATCAGTCACCCTAGACCAATTTGCCTGTCACCAGATAAAGGTCCTGTTGTACCACACAGTCTCCACTGTTCTGAGCCCTCTGGACCAGGTGCAATAACAGAGATTTCACAAAGTTGATGGCATACTGCACTTCATGGTGTAGCACTATGGCCTCACAGTGAATCGGCCTAAAAATATAACCAGGGCATTCATCTCCAAAATGTCAGTGCCAACAAAATAACAAATAACAATAATAATAAAATAAATGCATATTTAAATCAATAGCCAAAGGCTAAATAAAAACCCCAAACTAATGTATATGGGAGCACCTTCACAGAGACTATTATTGTTCAGGGAACATCAAATGATAACAGCACCAAACAGCAATGTGGGAGATGTTCTGTTTGACAAAGTTGTTTGATCCTCTGTGAGAGACCTGTGCCAAAACACTCCAAATCTCAGCATTTTTCCTATTAAACTGCATACCACAGCACGGTGCATCATTTTAAAAATGGCACAACTCACACATCTTTTTGACAATCAAATAATTCAACAATGCGCATCATCCATTGGAACCCTGTATTTAACACCCCTCCCGGTGATCTGTTCTCACAAATATCATGGTCCCACATATCCACTGACTGATGGAAATACACAAGATGGTCAAATTCATCCGTTCTGAAACTTACTTATTCCTCCTAATGACCTGCTGAACCCACCCATTGCCCTGCTGTATCTGGGCTCCCATTTGAAGTGAGCTGCCTGATCAAGATCCACCAACACAATCCCTTTCCATCAAGGAATGGGAAACACCAGGTGTCACTGCGAGGTGGGTTGTTACAAAACCCATCTGAACGATAGCAGGCTGTGAACTACCACAGAGAGAGGGTTGTCTTCCGAAACCCTTTCTAGACCAGCCAGGGCCGGTGCTCAGCCAAACTCCATCAATGTGGCCTCAGTGTAAACCCATTCTGCACAGTATAGGGAAACACACAATGCTGCACATTACTGAGGAGCCTCCTGACAAACTATTCACTTTAAACTCAGTCAGTGAGGACACTAACGTCTGACATCGGGATATGCCTAGCTAAATGGAAATAAAATAATTATCAGTCATAGAGTGGAAATAAATATGATTAAATTGAGAGATTTGTGTAACCTAAGTTGTTACAAGACCTACCAGGAACACCAACAATAGCAAGGATGGTGTAGTATACTTTAGCAACTACTTGTCTTAGAAGATGCATTTTATTGTTTGTTAAACAACCTCTCCCTTCCTGCTGCTGGCAATCTGTCAAAATTGGAGAAGTCTCTCGGAATTAGAGTGGTTAGCACTGCTGCCTCACGGCGCCAGAGACCCGGGTTCAATTCCCGCCTCAGGCGACTGACTGTGTGGAGTTTGCACGTTCTCCCCGTGTCTGCGTGGGTTTCCTCTGGGTGCTCCGGTTTCCTCCCACAGTCCAAAGATGTGCAGATCAGGTGAATTGGCCACGCTAAATTGCCCATAGTGTTAGGTAAGGGGTACATGTAGGGGTATGGGTGGGTTGCGCTTCGGCGGGTCGGTGTGGACTTGTTGGGCTGAAGGGCCTGTTTCCACACTGTAAATAATCTAGAGCTGGCACAGTTCCAGAGATAGTATTTTATATTCTGCGGCATCTTCACTGGGAAACTTCAATTTTTTATATTATTTTGAACAAACAGATTATGACAACAGATTTATTTATATTGTTGAGGTTTACAGATCTGAATGCCCCAAAGACTAGATTAATCTGATCCTAATAGGTCTCAAATGTTAGTTACAATTTGTCTTCAAGCAATAATACTGACATTATTTCACTCTCTATCCGTCCCTCCATATTTAAATACCTTTTGACATTCCTTTCAGTGTCAACCTTCATTTTGCTGAGGCTATTCAGACATTCAATACCTCATTGTGCAGATCGTCTTGACAGCTGTTCGACTGCACACTGTTATCCCACAGCTTTCCGTGTTAATTCAGCTATTCGACTCATTTTGGGAAATTCTATCTGTGAATGAGCACTTTCATATAGAACCTGAAGCTAATACTGATGTCAACAACAGCTGGAACTTATACCAAGCAATATATTTTGCAAAACAAATACAAAAATAAACAGAATTTAATTCAGATCGTTAACTTCAGAATCTGAGAATGACAGAATCACATAGTACAGAAGAGGCCCTTTGGCCCATAGGATTTATCCCGCCAAAACGACACTAAATCATCATCAGTCCGAGTTTCCAGCCCTTGGCCCATAGCATTATGACATTAAGAGTGGTCATCCAAGTACCTTTTATAGGTTGTGAGGGTTCCCGTCTCAACTACCCTCTTGGCCAGTACATTGCAGGCTCCTACCATCCTCGAGGTGAGAACATTTTCCCTCATATCCCATTGAAACCTCCTGCTTTTCAGCTTAACATTATACCACCCTGTTATTGGCCCCTTCAACTAAGGGGAACAACTTTCTTTGCAGTTGCACCAGGCCTGTAGAGTTTCTCCAGCATTCTCTCTTTTACAACAATAAGACAGTTTGATTGTCACCATACCCACAAACATTCAGGTCCATTTACCACTGATGTTCAGTAGCACCATTGTGTATCATTGACAATATGCACTGCTCCTTCAACAAGATCATTGACATTAACCACCACTACCATCCTAAACACAATGGCAGTAGAGTGTGAGAACACCTCTACCTGCATGTTCATTTCCAAGCCACTCACCATTCTGACTTGGGTATATATTCCTTCAGTAAAGTCACCATAGTCCCAGTGGACCATAGCGCTGCTCTCACATTAGTGAGGCACAGGTAGTTGTGCGTTTAAACTGAGGGTCACCATGCTTCAGGGGAGGGGTGAGGATGAGGAGTTGGGACCTTCATTGTGATCTCAGCCAGTGTGTGGGCTGAACCTGTGCTGTTGTTGTCACTCTGCATCATGAACCAGCCGTCCAACCACCACTGCTGCAAGGAGTCAGTTAGCACAGTTGGCTGGATGGCTGGTGTGAGATGTAGAGAGGTGAGGTGATCTTTAGGTCAAGAGAACAACCCTCTGGAACTACGCTGATTCCTTCAGTGTCCCTCTGTCACAATCCTGGAAAATCCCTCTCCCCCCATTCCCATCACACCACTGACTAATTGCTCCCACATCATCAGGACTGCAGTGGCACAAGAAAATATCTACCACCTTGTTCTCACGGGCAGTGAATTCTGACACAGCCATCAAAATCAAGTCTCCTCAGTTAATTGATGAAACACATCTGAACAAAACATTTTGACAACCATGATTATGGCTGCCAGAAAATTCAATGTCATGACCATTGCTGTAAGGGAATTCAGCAAATTGTGGGGATTGGCTCACTGTCAGCACTTCAAACCCTCACTTTCCAGGTGGAACTATTGTCTTAATGAGTTATCTAATGTCATTGCCAACTCTTTCTTTCAATTTGATGTATATAAAATTAACCTGACCTGATTATATTTGTTAAATGACTATAAATTGTGTAACTTTTTAGTTAACCAAATTGACTCCTTGGAGGTTTGGTTGCAGAATTAGAACTAAAATTAGATTTTATTATCATGTGTACTCAAGTATAGGATTATATGAGAAAGGTGAAAACTGTACAAAGTCACCATTCTCCTCCACTACCTGCAAAAATATAGTCTCACTTCCAATGCCTTGGCCATACACCAGTCAGGATGTTTAATCTCCGAAAGAAATCATCCACTCTGGAGAATGGGGATACTGCGACTTAGCTAGTGAAAGAGCTTTAATATGTGATTCTTGAAACTGTTGCTGTTCCTGGTGATTCATGGTTTAGCCCCAGCGCAAGGGAAGATAGTGGGTGGAAGCCCTATATTAAAAAGCAGGAAGCACAGGCCAGTTAGTTTAACATGTCACAGGGAAACTGCTGGAAGATATTAGCAGAATGATATGCTCTTCCTGTCAGGTGAGGGAGTTTAGGGAGAGTTTCCATGTTACTGATGATTATGTTTGCAGGAAGTGTCTTTGGTTGTGAATCCTAGCATATCGCATGGATTGGTGGGAGCACCATTTAGAGACAATGAGGGATTTCCAGGAACTAGGGAGTGTAATGGATGGCAGTTATAGGAAGGGAGAAAAGTCAGGTCCTTGGGTTAACTCCAGGAGGGAGGCAGGTAGTGCAAGAGTCTCCTGTGGCTATCCCCATCTCAAACAAGTATGCTGCTTTGGAAAACGTAGGGAGTGATGGACCCTCCAGGTCAGTAATATCTGGATTACTACTGGTGCTATGAACTAGTGAGGGAGGAATAGAAGGATACAGCAAATGGCTGAGGAGTTGGTGTATGGGAGAAGGATTCACACTTTTGGATCACTGGAATCTCTTCTGTGGTAGAAGTGACATGTACAAGAAGGATGGATTGCACCTGAATTGGAAGGGGCCAAATGTACTGGCAGGGAGATTTGCTAGAGCTGCTCAAGAGGATTTAAACTAGTAAGGTGGGAGGTGGGACCCAGTGAAATGGTAAGGAAAGAGATCAATCTGCGACTTGTACAGTTGGGAAAAGGAGCGAGTCAAACAGTCAGGGCAGGCAGGAACAAAGCAGAGAGTGAGGTAAGACTGATCAATTACACTGCATTTACTTCAATGTACGAGGCCTAACAGGGAAGGCAGATGAACTCAGGGCATGGTTAGGAACATGGGATTGGGATATCATAGCAATTACAGAGACATGACTCAGGGATGGACAGGACTGGCAGCTTAATGTTCCAGGATACAAATGCTATCAGAAGGATAGAAAAGGGGGCAAGGGAGGAGCGGGAAGAGCATTTTTGTTAAAGAATAGAATGACTGCTGTCCTTTGGGTGGATATTCCTGGGAATACATTCACAGAAGTTATTTGGATGGAACTGAGAAATATGAAAGGGATCGTCAACTTATTGCGATTGTCTTGTAGACTCCCCAGTAGTCAGTGGGAAATGGAGAAAAAACATTTGTGAGGGGATCTCAGTTATCTGTAAGTGATTATAGTAGGGGATTTTAACTTTCCAAACCTAGACGAGGACTGCCAGGGTGTTGAGGGTTCAGATGGAGAGGAATTTGTTCCGTATGTACGAGAAAAACTTCTGATTCAGTATGTAGATGTACCTACATCAAAACCTGACCTAGTCTTGGGAAATAAGGCAGGGCAGGTGACTGAGATATCTATGGGATAGCACTGTGGGGCCAGTGACCATAATTCTATTAGTTTTACAATAATGATGAAAAGATTAGATTGGATTTAAAAGTTGAAGTTCTAAATTGGAGGAAGGCCAATTTTGACAGTTATTAGGAAAGAACTTTCAAAAGCTGATTGGGGCAGATGTTCGCAGTTAAAGGGACGGCTGGTAAATGGGAAATCTTCAAAAATGAGATAACGAGAATCCAGAGAAAGTGTATTCCTGTTAGGGTGAAAGGATGATATGTGTATGGAATGCTGAATCATGAGAGAAATTGAGGTGTTTTAAGAAAAAGAAGGAAGCATATACCATGTATAGACAGGAGAGATCTAGTGAATCCCCAGAAGAGTATAAAGGCAGTAGGATTCTACTTAAGAGGGTAATCAGGAGGGCAAATTGGAGAAATGAGACAGCTTTAGAGTTAAGGAGAATCCAAAGGATTGAAGACAAAAGAGTAATCCCTCAAAGATCAGCAAGTCAGCCTAAGTGTGAACCACAGGAGATGGAGGATATACTAAATTAATATTTTGCATCAATGTTTCCTGTGGAGAAAGACACAGAAGATATAGAATGTTGGGAAAATAGATGGTGACATATTGAAAAATGCCCCTCTTATAGAGGAAGAGATACTGGATGTCTTAAAACGCATAAAAGTAGATAAATTCCCAGGACCTGATCATGTGTAACCTAGAACTCTGTGAGAAGCTAGGGAAGTGATTGCTGGGCCTCTACAGGAAATCATTGTGTCATCAATAGTCACAGGTGAGGTGCTGGATGACTAGAAGTTGGCTAATGGGATGCCACAATTGAAGAAAGGTGAGGGAACAATAGACTGGTGAGCCTGACGTCAGTGGTAGGCAAGTTGTTGGAGGGAGTCCTGAGGGACAGGATTTACATGTATTTGGAAAGGCAAAGAGTGATTAGAGATAGTTAACATGGCTTTGTGCATGGAAATCATGTCTCATGAACTTGATTGAGTTTTTTGAAGAAGGACCGAAGAGGATTGATGAGCTCAAAGCAGTGGACGTAATCTATGTTGACTTCAGTAAGGCGTTCGACAAGGTTCCCCATGGGAGACTGTTTAGCAAGGTTAGATCACATGGAATACAGGGAGAACAAGCCATATGGATACAGAACTGGCTCAAAGGGTGGTGGTGGAGGGTTACCTTTCTGACTGGAAGCCTGTGATCAGTGGTGTGCCACAAGGATCAGTGCTGGGTCCACTGCTTTTCATCATTTATGGATTTATGATTTGTATGTGAACATAAGAGGTATAGTTAGTAAGTTTGCAGATTACATCAAAATTGGAGATGCACTGGACAATGAAGCAGGTTACCTCAGCGCACAACGGGATTTTGATCAGATGGGTCAATAGGCTGAGGAGTGGCAGATGGAGATGAATTTAGGTAAATGTGAGGTGCTGCGAATTAGAGCAGAACTTACACCTTTAATGTTAAGATCCTGAGGAGTGTTGCTGACCTTGGAGTGCAGGTTCATAGATAGCTCCTTGAAACTGGAGTCGCAGGTAGAAAAGATCGTGAGGAAAGCATTTGGTATGCTTTCCTTTACTGTCAGAGCATTGACTATAGGAGTTGGGGGATCATGCTGAGGCTGTACAGGACATTGGTTCGGTCACTTTTGGAATATTGTGTACAATATAGGCCTCCTTTCTTTCAGAAGGATTCTGTGATACTTGAATGGGTTCAGAAAATATTAACAAGGATGTTGCCAGGGTGGGAGGATTTGAGCTATAGGGAGAGGCTGAATAGGCTGGGGCTGTTTTCCCTGATGCATCGGAGGCTGAGAGGTGATCTTATAGACGTTTATAAAATGATGAGGGGCATGGATAGAATAAATAGACAAAGTCTTTTCCCTGGGGTAGAGGGAGTCCAGAAATAGAGGGCATAGGTTTAGGGTGAGAGGGGAAAGATGTAAGAGGGACTTTTTTGAATGCAGAAGGTGGCACATGTATGGAATGTGCTGCCAGAGGAAGTAGTGGAAGCTGGTAGAATTACAGCATTTAAAAGGCAGCTGGATGGGTATATTAAGGGTTTCAAGGGATATGGGCCAAGTGCTGACAAAGGAGATGACTTAATTATATTATTGCTCAGCTATTAATTCAGAAACTCAACTAATGTTCTAGGGAAGTGGATTCAAATCCTGCCACAGCAGATGGTGGAACATGAATTCCATATTTTATTGGGCAGCTCAGTAGCTCAGTGGTTAGCACTGCTGCCTCACAGCACCAGGGTCCCAGGTTCGATTCTAGCCTCGGGCAACTGTTTGCGTGGAGTTTGCACGTTCTCCCCGTGTCTGCGTGGGTTTTCTCCGGGTGCTCCAGTTTCCTCCCACAATCCAACATGTGCAGGTTAGGTGAATTGGCCATGCTAAATTGTCCATAGTGTTAGGCGTGTTAGTCAGAGGGGAGTGGGTTATCCTTCGGTGGTTCGGTGTGGACTTTTTGGGCCAGTGGGCCTGTTTCCACACTGTAGGGAATCTAATCTAAAAGAAAATGGGGCTAGATTAGGTTCGGATGTCTGGTCGGCATGGATGGGTTGGACCAAAGGATCTGTTTCTGCACTATACATCCCTACCACACTATGACACTAAGTGTGTTTAGGAAAGTTTTCTCAAGCAGTATAGAAAGGGTCCTGCTCAGGAAGGGGCAAAACTCGACCTACTCTTGAGAAATAGGGCATGACAGGTGATGGTGGTGACAGTCAGAGTGCGTTTTTGGGAACAGTGATTGTAGCTGTATTAATTTTAAAATAGTTTTGGAGTGGGACAAAACTGGTCCACAGATTCAAGTTCTAAATTGGAGAAAGGTGAATTTTGATGGAATTAGACAGGAGCTTGCAGGGGTTGATTGGAGTAGTTTGTTTGCAGGCAAAGGGACCTCCAGCAGTGGGAGGCCTTGTTAGCGAGAGTTCAGGATCTATATGTTCCTGTGAGGGGGAAAGGGCAAGATCAGTAGGAATAGGGAGCCATGGATAACAAGAGATATCAGGCTTTGACCAGCACTAAGAAAGAGGTGTGGGTCACATACAGGCAGCTGGGGTTATTACAAAGGATACAGGAGTTTACTGCAGAAGGAAATCAGATGGGTGAAATGAGGGCTGAGAAGATTAGAGTGATTCAAAATAGGCTCCTTTAGTACATTAAAGGAAAAAGAATAACTAGAAAGGGAATAGGGCCCCTCAAGGATGAAAGTGGACATGTATGTGTAGAACCGCAGTAGATGGGCAAGGTCCTCAATGGATATATCTCCTCTGTGTTTACTCTGGGGAAGACATGAAGACTGGGAACTTGAGGAAGTCAGTGGTCATATCTTGGGCTCAGTCCATCATCACAATAGAGAAGGTGCTGGGTATATTAGAATGTATGAAGGTGGATAAATTTCCTGGTTCTGACCAGATATATCCAAGATCACTGCAAGAGGCTGGATATTACTTTTGGGGATGTTGGACAAACTGAGACGTTTTTCTATCGAGCATAGGAGACAGAGTGGGATTTCTTGTCGGAGTGTAAAAGAGTGTACAAGATCATGAGATGTAAGTATGGGGAGAAAGCACTCAGTCTTTTTCTCAGAGTAGGGGAATCGAGGACTGGAGGGGAAAGAATAAAAGGGGACCTGAGGGGCAACTTTTTTTACACAGAGGTTGATGTGCATATGGAATGAGCTGCCAGCAGGAGTTGTTCAGCCAGGTACCTGAACAACATTTAAAAGGCAATTGGACAACTACATGAACAGGAAAGGTTTAGAAAGACATGGGCCACATGCTGGGAAATGGGGTTAGGGCAGATGAATATTTTGGATGACATGGACCAGTTTAGCACAAAGGGCCTTTCTCCATGCTGTCAGCATCTATGATTCTGCGACTTCTCCATGTCAAAGATGTGGTTCTGTCAACCTGCACAGGTCCCAGTTGTATCTGTGTCTTTTTGGATTTTATGGATATTCCTTGGTCAAGTTTTATTTGGGGCTGTACCCATTGGTGCTATTCCTGCTCTTGCCAGAATGTTAAAAAACACATTAATTTCGAATTTCGATCCTTCTCTCATTGCCACCTGATCTTTCCTTGGCCTCTGTGTTTCCATTCCTGGAGAAAGATTGACCACCAATATCCATTACAAACCCACTGACTCCCACAGTTACCTGGAATACACTTCCTCACAGCCTGATTCCTGTAAAGATTCCACTCCATTCTCCCTGTAACTCCATCTTTAGCTGTTCTGGTGGTGTCACCTTCCACCCCCATGTATCCAACATGAGCTTCTTTATCCTTAACTGAGGATTCCCCTCCTCCACTCTGGTTAACAGGGACCTCACTGATATACTCAATGGATCAACAAAAGAGGCAATAAGTGTTCAGCTGAGAACTTTAAAAAAAGGTGGCAGCCACACTGCTTGTGGTTTATTGTCGATAACCAAATCCTCTGAGGAAACCGAGTAGCAGTATGTCAGACATTTCTAAATGTTAAACAATAGAGCAGGAATAGTTGGGGATTTTATCTCTCAAATATTAATTTGGGAGAGAAACAGTGTGCAAGGCACTCAGAGCACAAAATCCTTGTATTATATTTCATTAACCTCTTTTGTACACAGTGAGAGGGAGAGCAATTCTCGATTTAATCTTCTGAAATGAAGTTGGTCTTGTGAATGAATTGCCAGAGAGGGACTATCTTTGAGTGGGTGACATTACTTCAGGTATATTTCGCGTAAGCATGGAATGCAATAAAGATAAGAGAGGGTAAAGCTTTCATGGTTGATGTCGACAAATCTTATAACTCACTGAGATATGTTAATTTGTTTTTATGAAAGCTTATGAACTGATGGGCTAAAATATTTCATATAAGACTGTTAGATCCAAGATTACAAGTTTCCCATTAATAATCCCAGGATTGTACCTCATTAGCAGGTGCAGACATGATGGATTCAGCGTTCTCCTGCTGTTCCTTAAACATACTGTCATATTCTGCGCCAATATAGCAGGCTGGTCAATAAAGATAAACTCATGAGCTCCATGGGACAGTTCCAGGCTGGATTAAAACTGAGTGCAAAAAACACTCACACTATCCAATCACTATATAATGGATTTGATCGACCGTCAACTCTGCTCTGAAAATACATGCAATTTGATTATACGAGGAACACATCAAGCCTCCCGTTATCTCCCAATTGAATTGTTGCTTGGTGCTGGCAATGATGGTTTTCCATGATCTATCATGTGGGGCTGGGTCAGAATTGTTCTGATTCTCTGAATATTTTTCCTGTGCTGCTTCCCATTTTTTATTAAATTATTGATTCCTGTATAGGGGCTGTTCTGTTGTTCTAACAGCGAGATACTGCTCACACTGGGAAACAAATAAATAGATGAGTATTTCCAATTCAGTTACAACATTTCAGAGGACTCTGCATGGGAACATGAACAGGAAGGAGTTAGAGGGTTAGGGGCCAAATGCTTGCAAATGGGACTGCAATAGATCAGTTTAAGTTATCTGTTCGGAGTGGATAAGTTGGGCCAAAGGGTCAGTTTCTCTGATGTTTGAGTCTACGACTCTAAAAGCTGCTGTGGAGACAGGCTGAGGGAAGATTAAAATATCAGATCTATAAAAGCTTAACATATGGCTACTCAATCTGGAGCTTTGAAATAGCCAAAACACCTAAGTTTCTCATTTGTATTTAAAATTAATACTTACGTACCGTCCAAACTAATGCTCAGAGTTTTCTGTTGTGCAAATATTGCACAATCTTGAGTAACATATAACAGGGCAAGTTCACAAATATCCAAACACCATTCTTCATTACATATAATAGATTGTTTTGTTTGTAAATCGAAAAGTGTACCAGTTTGAGTGTGGAGAGGACAAACAGAACCTGTTTGTTCACGTGAGCAGCCTCGTTACCCCTGACAGCTTCTGAGCATTTCTGCAGTTTGGTTGTAGTTCCCACTTGTGGCCAGTAGCGGTCAGTAACCTGCGGAACAGTGAAGCTCCAGGATCAGAGAGATGGAGACAACAGACAATAATTATTCCCCTTGTGTTGGACAGTGTGAGGGAGAAATAACAAGGATGGGGACCAGGTGCTATTATATTTCCAGGGTCAGGAAAATGAGTGGAAAATAACTCTGAAAGACATTATAAATGACCATTTACAGTGGGTGCCTTTTTTAATTTCATAAATGTACTTTATTCATTAGAAAATCTGCATATATACATAGCCACAAAAGCAGTCTGGTTCTGTATAGGAGCATATGAGGAAACAAACAAGCATTGGAGTTTGAGTCTATCCAACAAACAAACCAAAGGCATCTCTTATTTGTACAAAAATATATTTACATGCATTGGAGGCATCAGGAAGTTCTGATAACTGAACGGTCCCTAATTTAAGTTTGGCAGGAAGACCTCTGACAGTGGGAGAGATTAATCCAGGACCTTCAATATGCATTTGTTAAGGGACAATTGTATCTGATGAACATGACTGACTTTTTTAGCAGGAACTAGTCTGATCACAGTGATCTGATTTTGATGTGGAGCAAATGAATTTTGGGAAGGTTGTTGAGTGTGATTGGCAGAAACAGCTTAGTTGGGTGAATATTTGACTGGGAAAATCTAAAGATTATTCGTTCAGTCCTGGGATTTGGCAAGAATTGTTGTTGCTTTACTGTTGCCAGAACGGTAAGTGGCAAGGCTTCTTTCTGTGTTGTACATTTTCAATGATTTCTGCTCCAATGTGACAGGCTGGTCAATAATTTAACAAATCATCTAAGTAAAGGTGAAGTGACAGGTTGTTTGCAAAATAAGATTGAAGCCTGGAATACCGAGAGTGAGATTGAAAAAAGACAATGGGAGAAGTGTGTTTGTATGATTGGAAGCTTGTTTCCAAAAAGCTTCCTTTGAATTGCGAATTGGTATCTTTTTTCCCTGTTATATACACCACTGATATGGAATTGGATGTAGGAGATGCAATTTACAGATGACATAAAAATTAGCCTAATCATTAACAGTGAACAAGAAGTCTGTAGACTGCAGGATGATCTAAATCAAATGGTCATTTGAGCAGAAAAGTGACAAATAGAACTCAGTCTGGAGAAGTGTGAAGTAATATATTTGGGAAGGGAATAGACAATAAGTATTGAGATTGTGCAAGAGGGGGGCAGTACAAAATTGTAGGGCAGTGCAAAATTTGTTTGGGCAAGTAGCATGCAACACAGAGAGAAAGAGATGCAAAATGAGAGAAATGAGATTAAGGGTAAAGTGAGTCATAAAGATGAAGAGACGATGTTAGACATGCTTCTTTAGAGGTAGAGGAGAGGCGATAAAGACAGAGAGAAACACAGTGTGAGGAAGGCGAAAGAGATATGGAGAGAGAGTGTGGAACAGATACCTTCACAGATTGGTAAAGGGTGTGAGACAAAAATGAAGAGAGAGAGAGAGAGATACATAGAGACAGAGATATGGGAAAACATCAGACACAGAGAGAAAGATAAGGTGCGGTCGGACATGGAGAGATTAGGATTAAAGAAGCGATACTGACCATTCTAGCTGGTCTGTGCTCTCTCGATAGTCCCTCACATTTCCTCTCTCCCATCAGAGACAGTCCATGTTCCAGGGTGTTCAGGATGGACTTAAGTGATCAAAAATGTGTTTGAGATTCAAACACTACTCACTCTCTCTCAGACACAGAGACAGAAACGCACAGATACATGGTCAGTCCACACAGAAAGAGTGGCTGCCAGAGCCAGAGTAATGTACTCCCTGCGCTGTCATTCAAAGCCACTCACCACCAAATCCCATTTCATCCAATCAATTCCTAGCACCTTCTACCTGGAGCACACCTCCCCCATGGGTGGAATACATCAAGTGTTTTTATTTACATACAACAAAAAATGTTACAGCACAGTACAGGCCCTTCGGAACTCGATGTGGTGCTGACCTGTGAAAATAATCCAATGCCCATCTAATGTACCCATTCTATTATTATCCATATGTATGTCCAATGCCCATTTACATGCCCTTAACGTCAGTGAGTCTACTACTGTTGCAGGCAGGCCATTCCATGCCCCATTACTCTCTGAATGAAGAAACTACCCTGATATCTGTCCTAAATATATCACATCTCAATTTAAAGCTTTGTCCCCTCGTGTTTGCCTCCACCATCCAAGGAAAAATGTTCTCACTGTCCACCCTATCTAATCTTCTGATTATCTTTGATTAAGTCACCTCTCAATCTTCTTCTCTCCAACGAAAACAGCCTCAGTTCCCTCAGCCATTGCTCCTGGGACCTTCCTTCCATACCAGGCAACATCCTAGTAAATCTCCTCTAAACCCTTTCCAAAACTCCAACATCCTGCCTATCCTGCCAGAACTGCACGCAATACTCCAGGTGCAGCCTTGCCAGTGTGGTGTACAGCTGAAGCGTGACCTTGTGGCTCTGAAACTCAATCCTCCTACCAATCAACACTAACATACCATATGCCTTCCTAACAACCCCATCAATCTGGGTGGCAACTTTCAGGGATTTATGCACCAGGACACCGAGAACTCTCTGTTTATTTACACTGCCAAGAGTTTTACTATTAGCCCATACTCTGCATTCCAGTTACTTCTTCTGAAGTGAACTACTTCACCCTTTTCTGCATTAAACTCCATTTGCCACTTCACAGCCCAGCTCTGCATCTGATCTATGTCCCTCTGTAACCCACAACATCCTCTGGCATTATCCACAACTCTGCCTACCTTAGTGTTATCCACAAATTTACTAACCTATCCACCTACACCCACATCCAGATCATTTATAAAAATGATAAACACCAGTGGCCCCAAAACAGATCCTTGTGGCACACCATTGGTAACTGAGCTCCAGGATGTACATTCCCCATCAACCACCACTCTCTGTCTTATTTCAACTAGCCAATTTCTGATCCAAACTGCTAAATCACCCTCAATCCCATGCCTCCATATATTGTGCATTAGTCTACCATGTGGAACCTTATCAAACACCTTACGAAAGTCCACCTGATTTGTCACCTTCTCAAAGAATTCAATAAGGTTGGTGAGGCACGAACTACCCTTCACAAAACCGTGTTGACTATCCCTAATCAAATTATTCCTTTCCAGGTGATTATAAATCCTATTCTTAGAATCTTTACCAATACCTTACCCACAACCAAAGTAAGGCTCCTGGCCTATGATTATCAGGGTTGTCCCGACTCCCCTCCTTAAACGAGGAAACAACATTTGTTATCCTCCAATCTTCTGGCACTACTCCTATGACTTAAAGATTGAAGCCAAAGGCTCTGCAATCTCCTCCCTAGCTTCCCAGAGAATACTAAGATAAATCCAATTCAGCCCAGGCGTCTCATCTATTTTCAGATCTTCCAGAATTGCTGAAACCTCCTCTTTGTCAACCTCAATCTTGTAACCTGTATCTCTGTATTCTCACTAACATTGTCCTTTTGCAAGATGAATACTGACTAAAAGTATTCATTAAGCGCTTCCTCTATGTCCTCGGATTCCACATACAACTTTCCACTACTATCTTTGATTAGCCTTAATCTTACTCCCGTTTTTGTTTAGTCCTGATATACCTGTGGAAGGTTTCAGGGTTTTCCTTGATCCTATTCACCAACATCTTATGTCCCCTCTTGGCTCTTCTTAGCCCTCTCATTAGATCTTTTCTGGCTAACTTATATCTCTCAAGCCCCCTAATAGAGCCTTCAAGCCTCATCCTCACATAAGCCTTCTTCTTCCTCTTGACAAGCGCTTCAACTTCTTTCGTAAACCATAGCTCCCTCTCTCGACAACTATCTCCCTGCCGAATAGGCTGTTCCTTGAATAAGCTCCACCTTTCAAGCGTATCCATCCCCTGCAGTGTATCCATCCTTCCCCATCCTATGCATCCTAAATCTTGCCTAATCACATCATTGTTGCCTTTCCTCTAGTTGTACCTCTTTCCCTGCGGTATATACCTATCCCTGCCCATTGCAGTATTCCAGTCAATATTGGGGAAGTTAAAGTCCCCAATTTTAGTGGGCCTAGAGGGAATGAAGAAAGAAACAGCAGAAAAATGGTTTATCCCAGGCTGCCTCTTTCTGTCCTTCACATTCCCCCCCAATCCCCCTCACGGACACTGACTTGCTATACACCCAGATATAAAGCTGCAGTTTCAAACCTTTTGCAGACAAAGCACACATAGAGTCATGGAGTCATAGAGATGTACAGCATGGAAACAGACCCTTTGGTCCAACCCGTCCATGCTGACCAGATATCCCAACCCAATCTAGTCCCACCTGCCAGCACCCAGCCCATATCCCTCCATACCCTTCCTATTCATATGAACCTCCACTCCAAGGACTCGTTGTTCAGCAACACTCCCTAGGACCTTACCATTAAGTGTATAAGTCCTGCTAATATTTGCTTTCTCACACAAATCAACACAAGCTCTCACACAACTCATTACAGGTTGTTAAAAGCACACACGCAGTGACGCTGAAGGAATAGTGATGTATCTGTAAGTCATGATGCTGAGTGGTTTTGAGAGGAACTTGCAAAGGGTGGGGTTCCCAAATACCTACTGCCCTTGTCCCTCTTGATGATTGTGGTCACAGATTTGGAAGGTGGTGTTGAAGGAGCGAGGTTGATTTTCAGCATTGCATCTTGAACGTGAAACGCACAGCTGCTACTGAGCATTGGTGCTGGAGAGACTGGATGTTCGACCCCTTGTTCTGGGCTTCATCTAATGGTTTTCAATCATGGGGGAAATCTCGAATATAAACCTACTCACAATACTAACCATGCAATGATCATGGAATGTGTTAATAAAACCCAGTTGTTCATTAATTAATTTGTGACTCGACTTCAGTGTGAATCCAGACCCTGAGTGGGTTATGGGAGGCTCGGAGAGCCATATGCAATAACAGAACAAACCAGTCAGTGATAGAATTAAGAATGTGTCCAGAATGCTGCTCCTTCCTCAATGACGTGATCAACATCAGAAGACCCAAACGGAATAAAGGGACAGAAGCATGTTCAAAAATAAGCAAAGACCTTTTTCTTTCTTGCTGACTTCAAGGACAGGTATGCAGATAATCACAAACTTGTCTGAGTACATATTGTGGTTCTTTGTTTTGTCAGAATTGCAAGTGTGACAATGCTGCTCCTTTAACAAGGTTATGCTGTCCTTGGCTTGTTTTTTTGTCAGAGAGGTCATAAAAGCATCAATTCTGAAAAGTCTAAGTTTGAAGGGTTTGAGGACAAATGTGATTGTAACTAACAGATACTGCTTCAGGGAAAACGTTTATAAAAACACTTGTACAATGAAAGGAGAGTAGCCAGTTCTCCCGGCTCAGCTTTAGTTTGGTTTGATTTGGCTTGGGTTTTAGCAGTTTGGCTGTTTACTGAAAGCAGTCAGTCGGTTTGAGACTGCTGGTCCAAGAAACAGCTACATGGAAGAAAGTATTCCATGCCGAATCCCTTTGCTCTCTCTCTCTCTCTCTCTTTCTCTCTCTCCCTCTCCCTCTCTCCTATAAGACCCTGTGTTTTATTTTAACTGTTTTTGTGCCAAGGGGTATTTATGAGGACTTTTGCAGGAATTTGGAACAGCACCATTAAGTTGGGATAATCTGTTGGGTTTTTGGATATGTTGTTATTCCATATTCTGTTCTTTTTTATTTGTGATTCATTCAGTAATATTGCAAATAAATTCTGTTTTGTTGAAACTAAGTGGTTTGACGAGCTGCATCCCTCCTGGAATATCCACCTACGCCTCCTTAAAACAACTCACAAAGTTAGGGTCTGGGCTACTTTCTTGAAATGTTTTGAGAGGTCTGGCCTGGTCCATAACAGAAGTGACATTGCCATTTGTATCATGACATCTCCTGTCCCGTGCTCCCCACCATCACAGACATTCTGAAGATTCTGCAATGCTCACTATATTCCCAGCTTCCATCAGTTGTGATGAGCAGTCATTAGCTTGAACTATTCATTCTGTTTGTTTTCACCTGTTCACTCTCACCTGCTGAGTGTATCCATCTATTAGTGAGGTCACTGACAGGCAGAGTACACTGAGAGGATTTCTGATATGTGTCATTCAGTGAGACATCTCTTTAAACAGCAGAAGTGGGAATCCTCCACCTAGAAAATGTGAGGCTGGTAAATAGGAATATGAGAGAGAGAGAGAAAACAGGGAATTATAGGCCAGTTTGCCTGATATCAGTTGTGGGGAAAATGCTGGAATCAATCATTAAGGATGTAATAACTGAGCATTTGGAAGATGGTGACAGAATTGATGCTAGTCAGCATGGATTCATTAAAGGGAAACAGTGCTTGATAAATCTGCTGGAAATTTCTGAGGATGTGACCAGTAGAGTAGATAATGGTATATCAGTAGATGTTGTGTATCTGGACTTTCAAAAGGCTTTTGACAAGGCTTCACACAAGAGATTAGTCAGGAAAATTAAAGCTCATGGTATCAGAGGCAGTGTGTTGACATGACTAGAGAACTGGATGGCAGACAAGAAGCAGAGAGTTGGAATAAACATGTTCTTTTCAGAATGGCAGATAGTGACAATAGCTATTAACAATATACATTAACAATTTGGACAAAGCATTGAAGACAGTGTTTCCAAATGTGCAGATGACTCCAAGCTGGGTGGCAGTGTGTGTGTTGTGAGGAGGATGCTAAGAGGCTGCAGGATGGATTGGCTGACTGGGCAAATACTCGATAAAGGCAAAATAATGTGGATAAATGTGAGGTTTTCCACTTTGGTCACAAAAATAATAGGCCTGTTATCTGGATGGTGACAGTTTAGGAAAAAGGTGAGGTGCAACAAGATCTGGGTGTCACTGTGGGACAGGCATTGACACGTAGGTACAACAGGCAATGAGGGAAGTTAATGACATGCTAATCTTCACAGTGAGAGGATCTGAGTGCTGGAGTAAGGATGTCTTGCTGCAGTTATACAGGACCTTGGTGAGGCCACACCTTGAACACTGTGTGCAGTTTAGGTCTCCTAGTCTGAGGAAGGACGTTCTTGCTATTGAGGGAGTTCAGTGAAGCATCTGTGTAGGGAGAAACAGAGTTAATGTTTTGAGTCTGTAACCTTTCATTAGAACAGGGAAAAGTCAGCGATGTAACAGGTTTTGAGGAAGGGCTGGGTGTGATAAGGTCAAAAGGAAAGTCTGTGATTGGGGTAAAGACAAGAAAGATTGAATGACAGAAGAGTGAGTCTTCCTGGCTCAAAGGGAATGATGATGGACCAGACAAGAAACGCAAATGTATGGAATAAGCTGCCAGAGGAAGTGGTGGAGGCTGGTACAATTGCAACGTTTAAGAGGCATTTGGATGGGTATATGAATAGGAAGGGTTTGGAGGGATATGGGCCGGGTGCTGGCAGGTGGGACTAGATTGGGTTGGGATATCTGGTCGGCATGGACGGGTTGGACCGAAAGGTTTGTTTCCATGCTGTACATGTCTATGACACTTTAAAAACTAAAGATGTGCATGGAGTAGGTGTGCTGCTGACTGAAGGAAATCAAACAGAAACAAACAAAGAAATGGAAACAAATGGAGACAAAGTTTCTGTCAAAATGCAGAACCCAGTTTTCATCCAGAGGCTGGAAAGTATCTCATTAAAAGATGAGGGACTGTTTCTGAAGTTTATGTTGAGCCTCACTGGAACAGTGCACTAGATCAAGGACAGATATGTTAGTGTGAGACCAAAGTGGAGATTTAAAATTGACAGGAGGCCATAGTCAGAAAGGGGATGTTCCACAAAGCAGTCACTCAATCAGTGTTTGGTCTCCAAAATGTAGAGGAGACCACATTGTGAGGAGTGAATACAGTTGACAGATATAGTTGCCTTGCTTTCAGATATATGGGTATAACTCCCCCACCATTCTGTTTTGTCAATATCAGAACGACATCGGCCTATTGCTGAAGACGCCAGGAGCTGGAGGCAGAGGGCAGGGTCTGACACCAGCTGATTGAGAGAACAAGAAAGAGACAGCACTGAGAATTCATCCTGTTGTTGGAAATGCTGTTCCAATCCACACTAAATAATCCCATCTTCTGTCGTGTGTCACAATACAAACAAAATAACTAGGTGCTCCTGAACAAATCATGGTCAGTTTTAAATCTTAAAAATGGACTTGATGCCCTGTTAATATTATGAGACTGTTTCTGTTGCAGGTGTTTCATTGAATCTTCCCACACAGTGAGAGGCCATTTGGCCCATTGTCTTCCTGCTTGCTCTTTAAATGAATATTTCATTCCATTGCTGCTCATTTCCTGCAGTCTCACACATTTCCTGTTTTAAATATATATCCACTTCCAATTTTAAAATGAATGATGGCAGAATATTGTCAGTTTCTTCCATCACTCTTTCAGGCAATCAGCATCACTCCCTGTGGCCACATTCTCCCAATTCCCTCTCAGGTACTTCTGAGCTTTTTTTTAACTTGTGTTGGTGGTTGTATCAGTGACTTCCTAACCTGGGTACGGCCCTCCTCTGGTATTTTGGGAAGGACTTCACCGACTGACACTGACAACAGACCAACTACTGCAGCCGAAGACTGAAAAGCCACCTTATTGGTCACTATGCTAGCTAGATACCCAAGACCAAGACAGGATCATCCAACTCAGGAGGTAAATAGACGGCTCAACAAGAAGAGGGAAAGGAGAGAGAAAGAACAGAGAAAGAATGGGAAAGGGGACAGGGAGAGAGAGAGCAGAGATTAGGAGAGAAAGATGAACGGGGAACAGAGAGAGAAACACAGGGGAGGGGACAGAACTTTGGGAGGGGAGAGAGGGTGTAAGGGGGGTAACGTAGTGCTGAGGCAGACATCAGCCAGGGAGGGGAAATTGCAGTGTTGGGTAGGGATCAGTCAGAGAGGGGGGATTGCAGTGTTGAGTATGGATCCGTCAGGGAGGGGGTGATTACAGTGTTGGGTAGGGATCAGTCAGGGAGGGGGTGAGTGCAGTGTTGGGTAGGGATCAGTCAGGGTGGGGTGATTGCAGTGTTGGGGAGGGATCAGTCAGGGAGGGGTGATTGCAGTGTTGGGGAGGGATCAGTCAGGGAGGGGGTGATTGCAGTGTTGGGGAGGGATCAGTCAGGGAGGGGTGATTGCAGTGTTGGGTAGGGATCAGTCAGGGTGGGGTGATTACAGTGTTGGGTAGGGATCAGTCAGGGAGGGGGAGATTGCAGTGTTGGGGAGGGATCAGTCAGGGAGGGGTGATTACAGTGTTGGGGAGGGATCAGTCAGGGTGGGGTGATTATAGTGTTGGGGAGGGATCAGTCAGGGAGGGGTGATTGCAGTGTTGGGTAGAGATCAGTCAGGGAGGGGGAGATTGCAGTGTTGGGGAGGGATCAGTCAGGGAGGGGTGATTACAGTGTTGGGGAGGGATCAGTCAGGGAGGGGTGATTGTAGTGTTGGGTAGGGATCAGTCAGGGAGGGGTGATTACAGTATTGAGTAGGGATCAGTCAGGGAGGGGGTGATTACAGTGTTGGGGAGGGATCAGTCAGGGAGGGGTGATTGCAGTGTTGTGTAGGGATCAGTCAGGGAGGGGTGATTGCTGTGTTGGGGAGGGATCAGTCAGGGAGGGGTGATTGCAGTATTGGGTAGAGATCAGTCAGGGAGGGGGAGATTGCAGTGTTGGGGAGGGATCAGTCAGGGAGGGGTGATTACAGTGTTGGGGAGGGATCAGTCAGGGAGGGGGTGATTGTAGTGTTGGGTAGGGATCAGTCAGGGAGGGGTGATTACAGTATTGAGTAGGGATCAGTCAGGGAGGGGGTGATTACAGTGTTGGGGAGGGATCAGTCAGGGAGGGGGTGAGTGCAGTGTTGGGGAGGGATCAGTCAGGGAGGGGTGATTGCAGTGTTGGGGAGGGATCAGTCAGGGAGGGGGAGAGTGCAGTGTTGGGTAGGGATCAGTCAGGGTGGTGTGATTACGTGTTGGGTAGGGATCAGTCAGGGAGGGGGTGATTACAGTGTTGGGGAGGGATCAGTCAGGGAGGGGGAGAGTGCAGTGTTGGGTGGGGATCAGTCAGGGAGGGGGTGAGTGCAGTGTTGGGTAGGGATCAGTCAGGGTGGGGTGATTACAGTGTTGGGTTGGGATCAGTCAGGGAGGGGGAGAGTGCAGTGTTGGGGAGGGATCAGTCAGGGTGGGGGGATTACAGTGTTGGGTCAGGGATCCATCAAGGAGGAGTTGAGCGCTGTGTTGAGGTGTTGGGTTGTCGGTATCAGTATCGATGGATCTTCAGTCTTTTTCTGGGATTGTACTTCGTGAATCTATAGTCAGCAGTCTGCCAGACTGGGGAAATTAGTGGCAGTTTATCCCGTGTAATCTCAGTGGTCAGATTAATTTCAACCTGGAATTATTTTAACATGTGGTAACTTACATCCACCAACATTTGAACTTTTCTCACTTATCCCCAAGATGGACATTTGTGTCTTAACATGGAATATGCTGATCCTTTTAAAATCATTCGCTTGGATTCATTGGAATGCCCACTTTACACTGAGACAGACAAAGGCTCACTCACACATACACACACATTCTCACACCCACACGCTCAAATAACGATGCACTCATGTAGACTTATGCAGACACATACAAACACAGCCATAATCTCTCTCTCTCACACACACAAATACACACACACACGATAATGACTGAGACCAATCTGCGCGTTAACTTATGCTGTAAAATGTTGTGACTCTGTGATAGTTTGAAACAACTGACATATTTTGAGTGAGGATAAGACATTGGTGAGCTAAATAGAATGACTTTATTTCTAAATAGCTTTACCTTGGGTCAAAATTGAAACATTCAACATGGCCAACAATCTGGAGGAGTAAAATCAGTGCAATGAGAGGATTTTAGAAAGGAAATTATCAAAACAAAATAATTCATGAGAAACCATTGACAGATTGAATAAAGGAAAACTCATAGAAGCTGTTTAATATTGTAAGAGCAAGAGAATAACTGGGGCAAGTGTTCGGACCCATTACAGACCACTGTGGCAATCTGCTAGTGGATGGATAAGACATGGACACAGTCTTCAGTGAATAATTTGCATTTGTACTCACAATTGAAAAAGACATCAGAGTTATGGACATCAGATTGGATAGACTGAGCAATTAAATGAAATTGCTATAGAGTGAAAATACTAGGGAGTTCAGTTGCCCTGAAAAAGGATTAACCTGAATGCATGTTTGAGTTGTATCCTGTTCTGTCAGTGAAGTCAAGAAAGGATAGATGAAAGGCCCTATCAATAATTTTAAATTCTCTCTGTCCACAGATGAAGTGCAAGATAATGGGGAGCTGCTAGCATTATCCAAGTGTCACAATAATGGAGAAAGTGGTAGACCAGGTAATTAGAGCCAATCAGTGTAACAGCAGTGATGGGGAAGTTATTAAAAATAATTCTTGTCAATACTGATGTTAGTCAGGGAGAGCCAGTAAGAATTTCATAAGGCTAGACTGTGCTAGACTTGTTTTTCTTGAGGAGGGAACCACAATTGTTGGCGTGGGTAATGCAGTTGATTAATGCGACATGGATTTTAGCAAACTTCTGATAAATTCCTTCATGGAAGACTGATCAAGTAAAGGACAATGTGATGCAAGGGAAAGTTGTATATTAGATGTAAAATTGGTTGAGACGCAAAAAAACTGAGGGAGACGGCAGAGTGATGTTTCTCTGCATTAGAATTATATACCACAGAAATTCGTATATGCCAACCAGATATCCTAAACTGATCCAGTTCCATTTGCCAGCATTTTCCTCCTGCCCTCTCAACCCTTCCTTCTCAAATAGTTATAGAGGTGCCTGTTAAATGTCTTAATTGTACCCGCCTCCACCAATTCCTCTGGCAGCTCGTTATTTGAAGTGTGTTCCAATAGGATTCCACAGAGCTTGGTGCTGAGGCCCTTGCTATCTATGGTGTATCTTCAGAATTTGGAGATAACTGCAGGTGCTATGTTGAAGAAGTTTGCATATGACATGAAAATTGGCCAGGTGATCAATAGTGAGGAGAATGGCATAAACTGGAGGAGAGCACCAACAGATTGTTCAGCTTTGCAGAGCAATGGCAAATGGAATTCAACTTGGGAAATAGTGAGAGGCTGTGTACTTGTGGAAGGCAAACAAGGATGACACCATGTACAGTGGGACCATGCAAAGTAGTGACTTTCAGTGGGTATTTGGTATACAAATCCACAGGTCCCTGAAGGTAGAGGGCAGGAAGGGAAAGTGATTCAGAAGCCAGATTGGTGATTTTTGGAGTGGTGCTGGAAAAGCACAGCTGGTCAGGCAGCATCCAAAGAGCAGGAAAATCAATGTTTTGGACAAAAGCCCTTCATCAGGAATTCCTGATATATTTGCATGATTTAGCCAAGGTGATTTTGAGTTGGGGACCAAGTGTAGTGCATCAAAGTTCGCAGATAACACTGAAATGAGTGGGACAGTGCAGAGGACACTGAAAGTCTGCAAAGGAATATAAATAGATTAAGTGAGTGGGCAGGGGTCTGGTAGATGAAGTACAATGTTGGTAAATGTGAGGTCATCCATTTTGGTGGGAGTCAGTTTAGTTCACTTGGCTGGATTGGTGGTTGGTAGAGCATTGTGATACCAACAGTATGGGTTCAATTCCCATCAGTGGTTTGAGGTTAGCATGGAGGATGCTCTTTCACAACCACTTCCCTTGCTCAAGGTCTGGTGACCCTCAGGTGAAATCATCCCCAGTTGCTTCTCTGTAATGAGAGGGCAGTCCTATGATCTGGTAAGGCTGTTGCGACACAATACAAATACATCCATTTTGGTCAAAATAGGCTACTATTTAAATAGTGTAAAATTACAGGATGCTGCTGTGCAGAGGGATGTGTGTGTCCTTGTGCATGAATCACAGAAGGTTAGTATGCAGGTGCAGCGGGCAAACAGAATAATGCCGTTATTGCTCGACGGATAGTGCTTAAAAACAGGGAGGGCATGCTGCAGCTGAATAGGATGTTGGTGAGGGGATCTGATAGAATTTTATAAGGTCGTGAGGGGATGGACAGGGTGCATCAGAAGGCATTTCCTTTTTCCATCAATAGAGGATTCAAGAACCAGGGGCACAGATTTATGTTTCGATGAAGACGGCTTAGAGGACAGTTTGGGAGTAGGCTTATCACTCAGAGTGTCGTTGGAAATGGAAGCCACTGCCTGATGATGTGTTTGAGTTGGAAACTGATGTAATATTTAAGCAGCACCTAAATAGAGTCATACAGACCCTTTGGTCCAACCAGTCCATGCTGAACATCATTCCAAACTACATAGGTCCCATCTGCCTGCACCTGGCCCATATCCCTCCAAACCTTTTCTACTCATGTATCTATCCAAATAGCTTTTAAACGTTGTAATTGTATCCACATCCACCACTTCTTCAGGAGGTTCATTCCACTTTCAATTACTTTGCCACAACCTCCAGGGCTTTGTAAACAAACCTGGAAAATTAGATGATTGTAGCCAGCTATTTGTTCACATGGACACAATGATCCCAATGTTTCTAGCTTTTCTGTTCATGTTTCTGTGTCAATGTTGAAACATCTTTCTCATTGTCACAAGCACAAGCACAAACTGCTGGAAAAACTCAGTTGGTCTGGCAGCATCTGTGGAAAGAAAGCAGAGTTCATGTTTCAGGTCCAGCGATCCTCATCAGCAGTAACCAGCCTCTTTTGTTGTTCCTGATTTCCAGCATCAAAGTGCTTTGTTTGTGTTTGCTACTTTCTTACTGTTCTTGGGTCTGCTGGGGAGGTTGGAGATTTCTGATTGGTTAAAGCAGCCATTACACTGCAAGAACTCAGCAACCATTGGACAAAAGGAATACCCATTACAACCTGTCCCATTTTGATTGGTTAAAACAGTCGAAGTCATAACATGGCTGACAGGATATGTGCTAATTAGACAGACAGGAGGCTGGAAGAACACAGCAAGCCAGGCAGCATCAGGAGGTAGAGAAATGGGTGTAACCCTTCTTCAGGACTGGGGGTGGGTGTGCGGCGACCTGCAGATAAAGGGGATGGCAGGAGCAGGGTAGTGAAGTGGGGATAGGTGAGGACAGGTAGAGGGTATGACCTAGTTGGTCAATGGGAGGAATGAATCCGGTTGGTGGCAGAGAGCAGTAGAAGGGTGGGGAGGGGGCAGGGTGGGGGAAAGTGGCTTTGAAGGTAATCGGGAGATGGGGAGGGAGGTTATTTGAAATTGGAGAACTCAATATTGTGTCCTCCGGGCTGCAGGGTGCCCAGGCAGAAGGTAAGGTGTTGTTCCTCCAAAAGACGCCGTGGTTTGTTTTGGCAATGGAGAAGGCCAAGGATGGTCATGTTGGAAAGGAAGTGGTTGGGGGAATTGAAATGGGTTCAGACTGGGAGATCCTTTCAGCTCCTGCTGACCAGGATGGGATGCTCAGCGAACCGTTCCCTAAGTTTATGTTCGGTCTCCCCAATGTAGAGAAGTCCACATTGGGAGCATCTGATGCAGTAAACCAGGTTAGAGGAGAGACAGTGAACATCTGTCTCACCTGGAAGGAGTGTCTTGGGCCCTGAATGGAGGTGAAGGTGGAGGGCGGTGTACCAGCAGGTTTTGTATCTTTTCTGGTTGCAGGGGAAGATACCTGGGGTTTCGGCGGTGGGGGTGGCTTGAACCAAGTACTGTTGGAGGGAACGGTCCTTGCAGAGAGCTGAGAGGGGAGGGGAGGGGAAGATGTTCTAGGTGAGGTCTATATGGATCTGGCAGAAGTGTTTGAGGATGATGTGTTGCATGCGGAGACTAGTAGGGTGGTAGGTGAGGACAAAGGCATCTCTGTCCTTATTGCGTTGAGACGGGGGTTGTTTATAGCAGTGGAATGGGGAATGGAAGTGGTGCGGCAGCGGGCTGTCTGGATGACGGAGGAAGGAAAAACACAATGCTCAAAATAGGTGGACATCTGGGATGTCTCCTTGTCCGAGCAGATGCAGTGGAGGTGAAAGAATTGGGAGAATGGGATGGAGTTCTTGCAGGACATTGGGTGGGAGGAGCTATGGGTTTGTAGTAGATGTGCTGATGGTGGACAATGATGGGATTATAGGATTGGTTCACTTGGCTGTCAGTCATGCCCAGCTTTGTAGATATTGCTGTCAGTAATTGTCAGATCTCCATGAATTGTTGAAGCTGCTAAATTCAGAGCTCTTTGATTGGTTCAACTGGCTATCAAACATTGGGCATCACTCACTAATTGGCTGCCACCCTCCTCTGGATGAGTCTCAGTTGTTTTGCTTCTTCATCAATTGAATAATTATTGTGATTGGATATTTCATCGCATTCTTCAGTTGCTCTCGGAACTTACACCGAGTCACAGCATAAATAAAAGTGTTTGTACAGCAACTTAAATTCAGTAGCATTTCTCCAACTTGTTCAAATATATATTCACGTGGGGTGTAATCCGCAGGATCTGTTCCTTGGATGTTATAATAAATGAATTCTATAACATTAACCAACCACAGAAGAATGAAGTTGCCTGATATGGCCAGAAGTAAAATCACAGACTTCCTTCTGCTCTCCATCTCTGAATCTCTCCATTGCTCTGACCCCTGAGTCCATTCCGCACTCTACTGGCCACTAAAATGTGTCTGACAGTCAAAGTATTGACCAACAGAATTAAAGCGAATGGGATCAATGGGATTAAGACTGTATCAAACCAGTCAAATGCCACCCACCAAGGGTCAATGTATGAGTTTGGCTTCACAGTACAGTGCCATGGTATACCATCTATTATCATCCTAGCTTCATAAATAAAATAATATGGAATATTCTTTATACAGAGCAAGAAGCTAGTGATTGCTAAAACCACAGCTGCAGTTTTCTCAGTGCAATATTTTGTTTTCAGCTTCTTGCAACAAATAGCCACAAATCGATCGAAGGAGAAAGTGACGGTGAACCAGACAGAAAGGTCTGTGACTGCAGACTGTAGGAAAGAATTCACACGACACACAGGGGTTATGTGCAGGATGAGCCCTGGGGAAAAGTACAAACAGACTCGCAAAGGTATGATTCCAATGCTAATGAACATTAGATCCGCTGTTGCCATGGCCACCAAGTAGCGAGTGATGCAGTTGGAGAGGCCACACTTTCCCCTGGACAGAATCACAATTCCCAGTAAATTAACTGTAAGAGATTAGAGGGGAGAAAAAGAGAGAATATATTTACTAAACTTATTTTCTAGCTCAGACAATAATGCCAGGATTTTATGACAACAACCCAGCATGGAAGTTTGAAATTTAAACAGCATAACCACCAAAAAACCCATTTTCATTTTTATAGGGATCAGGTAATCAGCTACCCATAAGTGCAGATTGGAAATGTAATTACTTTCATGAGGTCACAAATGTTTGATTCAATCTGTTTGGCAGGTTTAACTCTGACCCACCTGGTATCTCCATCAAACCCCATATCCCACACAATGATAACCAGGATTGGTGATCTCAGCCATTAACACTCTCTTGAAAAAAAAGCAGTCCCTTGCTGGGATAACACTCTTAGAGAGATTGGGCCACATTCAATTGTATAATCACTGAAATGCCATGATCAGACTCCTCCCTAGTGTCACACCCTGCCAGGAACAGACAAGGACCCACTCCCACTAAAGGAGATCCTCCCAGGATCAGGCAGCTTTCCCAAAATAACAGTCCATCCCTGGGGTCAGATCTCATAAGTAGAGGAGACCTCTCCTCTTGCTTTTGGAAATCTGGGACAATATTCCAACTGGAAGTGTGAAGTGTCAGGAATGGGGAGACGGAGTTGAACCAGGGGCATGGAAAAGCCTATTAACTGTCTCCAAGTAGTGGATACCTCACCCCAGACCAGCCCTCACCCCATTCCACTTCTCTGTTAGCAGAGTAGGCCACCTATCAAAATGAAAGGGTATTGTAATCCATTTTTTAAACCTCCCTGATAATTGGGAATATTGCAATATCAGATTAAATGGAACAGAGATGAAAAAAAACTAGTAAAGATTTGAGCAGTGAAGTCACATCTGATAATTGTGTTGCCCACGCTAAACGCATCTCCATCACCAGATTAATACCATGATCCACACGGCCAGTATCATTTGTTGGCTGATAAAAATAATTCTGACCAATATCTGCTGTCATTTGCTGTATTCCAGCTCCGCTCAAACAGATTACATATATTGGTCTTCAAATCTGAGATCTCCCCCAAATAACTTAGTTATTAACTCTTATTATCAGCACAACTCAATCTCTTTCTCCTTGTCTGTATTACCTAAACATTGAATATTCCTGAATATTTAGATTGCCATGTATCTGTAATGATGATAAAACCATACTCATGTATGTCTATTTGTGCCTTTAAGTCATTAGATTAGATTAGATTAGATTAGATTACTTACAGTGTGGAAACAGGCCCTTCGGCCCAACAAGTCCACACCGACCCGCCGAAGCGCAACCCACCCATACCCCTACATTTACCCCTTTAACCTAACACTACGGGCAATTTAGCATGGCCAATTCACCTGACCCGCACATTTTTTTGGATTGTGGGAGGAAACCGGAGCACCCGGAGGAAACCCACGCAGACACGGGGAGAACGTGCAAACTCCACACAGTCAGTCGCCTGAGTCGGGAATTGAACCCGGGTCTCTGGCGCTGTGAGGCAGCAGTGCTAACCACTGTGCCACCGTGCCGCCCAGGTCATCTACCTGGAGAATGCTATAAACATGCAAGGGGAGCGTCCTTAGCTTTGTCTTTTTGACATAATTCTGATTTCTAAGCATAATCAATGCTCAGCTTTCTTTGTCCTGTTGTCGATCCTCCATAGCATCTTTTCTCCGTGTTTCTCTTCCTTCCAGTTTGGGTGATCTCTCAGCTCTCATTGAAACTCGTCAGGTCTTCTTCAAACAGAACCAAAATATTTCCCAACTTTCGAGTTTTAGAAGCTGAAAGGAATTATTGAGTATTTTCAACCCTAAAGCAAGGTAATTTATTTTATTATTTAATTTTCCTGTCACAAAATCCCAAAGTACATATTAACTACACTAAATGTTCCAAAAACATTCAAACACCTGATGTCTTATGAATACTGAAATGAAATTATGTTTCTGAAAGATTGACCTAGTTTTTTCAAAGTCTCTTACAAAAATAAATTATTTGGGTGTTACCCCAAATAACAGTCAATTGAAATCCAAACATTCAGAAAATTATGTACATTATAGCTATACTGTTGCTCAACAAAGGCGAGAGGGATACAGCAAGGAACGACAGATCAGATCATTTTACTTCAGCTTGAAAACTCTTAGAAACAGTAGCTTTAGGAAAAAAAGTATGTACAACATATGGACAAAAGCAGGAGAAGACCTTCAAATTTGCCTAACGACTCAATACCATCTACCCCAACATTTGATCCCCTTCCTTGCCAAGCATATATCAACTTTGATCTTAGAAATATTCAAGGACTCTGTTTCCATTGCAAAGGAATTTCCAAAGACTCATGAGCCTCTGTGAGAAAAGAAAATATACTCCCCTTAAACACTTAACCATTTAAATCTGGCTTAATGATGCGATACCTTACTTTTAGACAATGGTCTCTTAATTGTAGATCAAATTTCATGCTTTCATCAAGTCACCTCTTACTCATAGAGTCATACAGCACAGAAACAAATTCTTCAATCCAACGCATCTATGCCAACCACACATCCCAGTCTGACCTCGTCCCATTTGCCAGCCTTTGGTCCATAAACCTCGAAACTCTTCCTACTCATTCAGATGCATTTTAAATGGTGTAGTTGTGCCCACTTCCACCATTTCCTCTGGCAGTTCATTCCATATGCACACTGCGGACTGCATTAATATGTAACCCCTCAGGTCTTTTTTCAGACTTTCCCCTCTCACCTTAAACCTATGCCCTCCAGTTTCGGAATCTCCAACCCTCACTAAAAGACCTTGGCTAATCACTCGATGCATGCACCTCATGATGTTATCTACCTCTACAAGATCACCCCTCAGCCTCCCGTGCTCCAGGGAGGAAAAGCCCCAGCCTGTTCAGCCTCTCCCCATAGCCTAAACCCATCAATTCCAGCAACATCCTTGTAAATCCTTTCTGAACCATTTCAAGTTTAACAGCAAATTTTCTATAGCATGAAGAGTTTTAGAATGCAGTATTCTAAAACTGGCCTAATGGTAGAATGGATGTTTGTTTGCAATAGATTCAGTGCTGGGTCCATGGTTGTTTGTGATGTGCGTAGTGGATAAGATCAATAAGTTCTCAGATGACACAAAAATTGTGAGTGTTGAGTAGTTAGGACAATATCCATAAATTGCTCACACACCTCAATGGACTGGTTACATGGAGAGAGCAGTGGCAAATATAATTCAACATAGAAAAGCCTGATATAATGCTCTTGGGGAGGGATGACAAGGGAAGAGATCACATCCTGATTGGTCAGATTCTGGAGGAACTGAAGATCTGTGGGAGTTTGTTGTACATATACACAGATCTTGAAGGGAGCAGGACTGGTAGGTAAGGTGGTTAAGATGGTAGATGGGCTACCTTATTTTATCAACTGCAGGAGCAAGGAGGTTAACTGGAACTTCGTAAAATGCTGGTTAGGCCATATCTTATCTCCAGTTTATAGGAGGGAGTGATTACACAGGACAATGGCAAAGAGATTCATCAGGATGCTCTGAGCTATGAGGAATAATTGAAGAGACTGGGGTTGTTCCCTTTGGACTGTAGACTGTTGCTCAGAGAACGAATCGAAGTGCATAAATTTATAAGGGCCACATATAGTTGGGAAAGGAGGCACCTTTTCCATCAGTAGACTGGTCTATAACAAAGATGGGATTGATTTAAGATAACAAGCAGAAAGCGAAAAGCTCAATCAAGGAGAATTATTTGCACCCAGAGGAACATAAAAGACTCACACTCACTGCTAGAATGGGTGTTTGAGTCAAAAGCTTTCATCTTGCCTACGCAGTATTTTCCACTGCCATAAACTCCAGGAAATTGGGCCAAAAGCTGTAAAATGGATTTGTGTCATTAGATTGTCATTGACTGACATGGCCACAGGACAACATACCTCGCTCTGAGCTATAATGAAAAAAGGAACATAAGAAATAGGAGCAGGAGTCAGCAATTTAGTCCCCTGAGCCTATTCCACAATTTAATACAGTCACGGCTGATCTCATCTCAGCCTCAAGTCCACTTTCCTACCCATTCTCTTCAACACATTACTAATTCATAACTTTTTTATCGCCTCCTTAAATTAAGCCAAAATTCTGACATCCACTGCACCCTGAGGTCATTATTTCCATGGATTCATGACCCTTTAAGATAAATAATTTCTCCAGTTTTAATTGTGCTGCCATTATCCTAAAACTATGACCTCTCATCTGAATTGCCCTACATGGAGAAACATCTTCTCTACATTTACTTTTTCGATCCCATTTAGCATCTTACATGCCTTAACTAGATCCCCTCTCCCTCGAAACTCAATAGAGTTTGAACCGAAACTATTCAATCTGTCTCTAGAAGACCAATGAATCTCAGATGGATTGTTGGCCTTGGAGATAAAAGGCCTGACAAGAGATTTGACGGCAGTTTCCAAATCACAAGAAGTCAGGATACCACAGACAGGGTGGACCTTGGCAGAATGCTGACAGGATTGAAAACGACAAGACATAGATTTGAAGTCTTTGGTAAAAGAAGCAGAAGTGATGTGTGGAAATACTTCAAATTGCTGCTTGTGGTTGGGTCTAAAATGCAATGTCAGTGACTGTCTTGTAGGCAGTTTCAATTAAGGTTTTCAAAGGAAATTAGATGGCTCAGTGTTACATGGCAGTCAGCAGGAGAATGGTGAAAGCTAATTATGCCTTGTTGTGGATGACACCAGACCCCAAACATACATTAAGGAGATAACCTAGACCTTACTTCCTATTGTTTTTAAAAGGCAAGTGTAAGATGCTGTTTTCCAGATTCAATTGATTGGTCCACCATTAACCTTTAATCAAAACACACTTTATTCTTATAACACAGTTAAAATATAACAAAAAGAAGAATTAGCATAACTTCACTTTATTGCAATACTTAACAAGATCATATGTTATTTAACCACTAATTATAAACTATTCCAAGATAGTATTATGAAGTCAAAAGAGTGTATGGTCACTGAAAGAGAGAGGTGCCTTTTCTGAGCTTGTGACAGCACAGGTTGTGATAGTACATGAGCCTGTGACTAGCTGACAGGTGCAGACAGTGCTGAGAATTGATCATGTGGAACCACCTTCGGGTAGTGTTTTGATGTGAAGGCAACCGTATTTGAATTTAACCAATTCATTTAAATATTGCCCGGGATAGCAAAAAAAACAATTGAATTTGACAACAGTAGATTAATGAGAGGCTATGAGTCTTGGGGATTAAAAAAAGGGAAGTTTAAAAATTAGTCCATCGAACATGAGAGTACATGGCATCTGAAAGGGCTCGCAACACTCAAAGAAATCTCTTACAGGGCCCCTGTAAAAGATATTAAAGATATCAAGAAATTTTATACAAAAACACTCTGCAAAAAAAGAAAAATCATAGCAGTCTGCCAAGGGAAAACAGCAGATTCGGAAGGACAGAAGGAAACAGCAGATTCGGAAGGACAGAAGGAAACAGCAGATTCAGAAGGACAGAAGGAAGCAGCAGATTCGGAAGGACAGAAGGAAGCAGCAGATTCAGAAGGACAGAAGGAAACAGCAGATTCAGAAGGACTGAAGGACGCAGCAGATTCGGAAGGACAGAAGGAAACAGCAGATTCGGAAGGACAGAAGGAAACAGCAGATTCGGAAGGACAGAAGGAAACAGCAGATTCGGAAGGACAGAAGGAAGCAGCAGATTCGGAAGGACAGAAGGAAGCAGCAGATTCGGAAGGACAGAAGGAAACAGCAGATTCGGAAGGACAGAAGGAAACAGCAGATTCGGAAGGACAGAAGGAAACAGCAGATTCAGAAGGACAGAAGGGAACGGCAGATTCAGAAGGACTGAAGGACACAGCAGATTCGGAAGGACAGAAGGAAACAGCAGATTCGGAAGGAAACAGCAGATTCGGAAGGACAGAAGGAAACAGCAGATTCAGAAGGACAGAAGGAAACAGCAGATTCGGAAGGACAGAAGGAAGCAGCAGATTCGGAAGGACAGAAGGAAACAGCAGATTCAGAAGGACTGAAGGACACAGCAGATTCGGAAGGACAGAAGGAAACAGCAGATTCGGAAGGAAACAGCAGATTCGGAAGGACTGAAGGACACAGCAGATTCAGAAGGACAGAAGGAAACAGCAGATTCGGAAGGACAGAAGGAAGCAGCAGATTCGGAAGGACAGAAGGAAACAGCAGATTCAGAAGGACAGAAGGAAGCAGCAGATTCGGAAGGACAGAAGGAAACAGCAGATTCGGAAGGACTGAAGGACACAGCAGATTCAGAAGGACAGAAGGAAACAGCAGATTCGGAAGGAAACAGCAGATTCGGAAGGACAGAAGGAAACAGCAGATTCAGAAGGAAACAGCAGATTCGGAAGGAAACAGCAGATTCGGAAGGACAGAAGGAAACAGCAGATTCAGAAGGAAACAGCAGATTCGGAAGGAAACAGCAGATTCGGAAGGACAGAAGGAAGCAGCAGATTCGGAAGGAAACAGCAGATTCGGAAGGACAGAAGGAAACAGCAGATTCAGAAGGAAACAGCAGATTCGGAAGGAAACAGCAGATTCAGAAGGAAACAGCAGATTCGGAAGGAAACAGCAGATTCGGAAGGAAACAGCAGATTCGGAAGGACAGAAGGAAACAGCAGATTCGGAAGGAAACAGCAGATTCGGAAGGACAGAAGGAAACAGCAGATTCAGAAGGACAGAAGGAAACAGCAGATTCGGAAGGAAACAGCAGATTCGGAAGGACAGAAGGAAACAGCAGATTCAGAAGGACAGAAGGAAGACAGTGTAAGAGCCAGTATGGACTTTGAGAGATTAAGTTAATGTAATATTTAATGATTGTGTTACTGGAGCAGCATTTTAATAGAGATGGGGTCAGATAGTGATTAGGTAAGAATCACAGAATCCCGACAGTTGTGAAACAGGCCCTTCCGCCTAACAAGTCCATGCCCACCCTTCGAAGAGTAACCCACCCAGACCGATTCCCCTCCCGTACTATCCCATATTTACCCCTGACTAATGCACTTAACCTACACATCCCTGAACACTCCGGGCAATTTCGCATGGCCAATTCACCTAACCTGTACATGTTTGGATTGTGGGAGGGAACCGGAGCACCCGGAGAAAGCCCACACAGACACGGGGAGAATGTGCAAACTCCACACAGACAGTCGCCTGAGGCTGGAATCGAACCCAGGTCCCTGGTGCTGAGAGGCAATAGTGCTAACCACTAAGCCACTATACTGCCCCAGGGGGCTTGGATTTGTTAATAGTTTTTGTTTGGTTTTTATTATTAGAGTTCGGAAAATAAATTTTATTTTTCATTAAAAGGTGGAAAGTCAGGGTTTTCTTTCACTCATTTACACTTTTAGCAAATGCCAACAGCATGGGTTCAATTCCCATCACTGATTTGAGGGACTCTCCTTCTCAACCTCAGGTTAAATCTCCACCGGTCACTTCTCTCTAATGAGGGAGCAGCCCCTATGGTCTGGGAAGACTATGGCAACACAACTCAACGATGGGAGATGAGCTTTTCTGGGCTTTTAAATTTTAATTAGCACAGGGGTTGGACCTCTGCATTGGAACAATAGGCAGCATCCTGTAAACAAACCCTTTGGGTAAAATGCAATTCAGCCAATCAGTTATAATTCTCACACACTGTCTGTCTCCAGTCTAGAGGAAAGCATTTGCACTTTTTGAATTTTAAGGGGCACCCTCACTGTCTAAGACTTCACTCGAGCTGCAGAGAACTCAAGCCTTCAGCTCCAGCAGGCAGCAAAAACTTACTCAACTAACAGAAAGCCAAACTATGAATCTTCTTGGTTCTGTGTGAGCCCAGGCCTCACCCACTCACATTTCAAAGAAAACCCGCCAGGGAGAACTCCAAAGCTGTTTACCAACTCCCTGTCTGAAGGAGACAACACACCTCTGCAAGAGAAACAGGATAGAACACATGTCTTATCATCACATCATTCAGCAAGCTGGCACAGAATCTATGGCCAGAAGGCCTTCCTCCTGCTCTGTGAAAACCTTTTGATCCTTGAGCACAGCTTCAGGTTCAGAAAGTGGATTGTATTATGGGACAGTGGAGATGGAACGAAGCAATGGTTGCAGATTCAGAGACTGAAGAAGGAAGGGAGATCTCTTCAGGAGGAACGAAACTCAAATCAATATGAATAAGTTCAAACCAAAAGCCTCCATACTTTTAAGACAGATACTTGATGAAGTAATCAAAGACAGGGTCAAAAAGTGACTGGATGGCAGCAAAACATTTAAAGAACACAGTAGGGAGAGACAAAGAGAGATTTATTTGTTCATCAATAATCATTTAAACATCATCAATGAAATAAAAGGCAGCTGATGTGAGTTTTTATACATTAACATAAATTGGCTTTATAGAATGAAAATGCCTAGAAATACAAAGTAAAATAAAGAACTGGCATCATAAATCTAAATAGCAAACTTTATTAACTATTGAATTATGGAATAACTGTTCAAAATTATAATTTGGTTTTGTAAAGGAATTGAATAATTTATAAGATAACAATCTCCTGATTAATCTCAGAGACAAACACACAAACACGCAGAGAGATGAGAAGCAGAATTATGCCACTGATTTCCATGAATTTACCTACAATTTTAAAAGTTTGGAGCTGTTCCATTTAACCTTCAAATTCCACTTTCCACTAATCCCATTTATTATGTCCAACACAAAACTATCCTCTGCTATCTGATGAAAGTCTCCCCATCTTTACTACCTTCTGAGGCAGGGAGTTCCGACCTCTCACACCACTCCAAGGGAGAATAATTTTCAGCATCCCTGTGCTGAAAATGGGAGCCCTGATTTCTAAACTCTGCCACTTAGTTCTGGATTCACTACACAAGCGATCACCTTTTCAACCTTCATGTTGGCAAGACAATTCACGACAATACTTCAATGGGGACCCTTCGCACTCTTCGAAATATTCTCCTCATCTCCATCTTATTTTCAAAATAGTGTACCCAAATTCTGGGTTCCCCCACAAGGATAAATATTGTTCCCACATCCACACCTCACTCTTCTCAACTCCAGTAGAAACAAATACAGGCTCTCCGACCTTGGGAAATTCTTTGAGTGGAACTGAGAAATAAGAAAGGGATGATCACGTTATAAGGATTGGATTATGGACCCCCAAATAGTCAGTGGGAAATTGAGAAACAAATTTGTAAGGAGATCTCAGTGATCTGTGAGAATAATAGGGTGGTTATGGAAGGGGATTTTAACTTTCTAACCATCGATTGGGAATACCATAGTATTCAGGGTTTCGATGGAGAGGAATTTGTTAAGTATGTTCAAGAGATTTTTCTGATTCAGTATGTGGATGTACCTACTGGAGAATGTGCAAAGCTTGACCTACTCTTGGGAAATAAGGGCAGGTGACTGAGGTGTCAGTGGGGGAGCACTTTTGGGCCAGCAACCATAATTATATTAGTTTTAAAATAGTGATGGAAAAGGATAGAGAGGATCTAAAGTTCTCGTTAAAGTTCTAAATTGGTGAAAGGCCAATTTTGACAGTATCAGGCAAGAACTTTCAAAAGTTGATTGGGTGCGGATGTTCGCAGATAAAGGGATGGCTGAAAAATTCAAAAATGAGATAATAAGAGTCCAGAGACAGTATATTCCTGTTAGGGCTGGAAATGTGTTGCTGGAAAAGCGCAGCAGGTCAGGCAGCATCCAGGGAACAGGAGAATCGACGTTTCGGGCATAAGCCCTTCTTCAGGAATGAGGAAAGTTTGTCCAGCAGGCTAAGATAAAAGGCAGGGAGGAGGGACTTGGGGGAGGGGCGTCAGAAATGTGATAGGTGGAAAGAGGTCAAGGTGAGAGTGATAGGTCAGACTGGGGTGGGGGCGGAGAGGTCGGGAAGAAGATCTCAGGTTAGGAAGGCGGTGCTGAATTTGATGGATTTGACCGAGACAGGGTGGGGAGAGGGGAAATGAGGAAACTGGTGAAATCCGAGTTCATCCCTTGTGGTTGGAGGGTTCCTAGCCGGAAGATGAGGTGTTCTTCCTCCAACCGTCGTTTTGTTGTGGTCTGACGATGGAGGAGTCCAAAGACCTGCATATCCTTGGTGGAGTGGGAGGGGGAATTGAAATGTTGAGCTACAGGGTGGTTGGGTTGGTTGGTCCGGGTGTCCCAGAGGTGTTTTCTGAAACGCTCCGCAAGTAGCCGGCCTGTCTCCCCAATATAGAGGAGGCCACATCGGGTGCAGAGGATGCAATAGATGATATGTGTGGAGGTGCAGGTGAATCTGTGGCGGATATGGAAGTTTCCTGTGGGGCCTTGGAGGGAGGTGAGGGGGGAGGTGTGGGCGCATGTCTTTCACCTCCTGCGGTTGCAGGGGAAGGTGCCGGGAGTGGAGGTTGGGTTGGTGGGGGTGTGGATCTGACGAGGGAGTCACGGAGGGAGTGGTCTTTACGGAATGCTGATAGGGGAGGGGAGGGAAATAGGGGAGGGGTCCGTTTGGAGGTAGCGGAAATGACGGCAGATGATGCGCTGTACATGGAGATTGGTGGGGTGGTAGGTGAGGACCAGTGGGGTTCTGTCCTGGTGGCGGTTGGAGGGGCGGGGTTCAAGGGCGGAGGAGCGGGAAGTGGAAGAGATGCGGTGGAGGGCATCGTCGACCACGTCGGGGGGGAAATTGTGGTCCTTGAAGAAGGAGGCCATCTGGGTTGTGCGTTTTTGGAACTGGTCCTCCATCGTCAGACCACAACAAAACGACGGTTGAAGGAAGAACGCCTCATCTTCCGGCTAGGAACCCTCCAACCACAAGGGATGAACTCGGATTTCACCAGTTTCCTCATTTCCCCTCCCCCCACCCTGTCTCAGTCAAATCCATCAAATTCAGCACCGCCTTCCTAACCTGAGATCTTCTTCCCGACCTCTCCGCCCCCACCCCAGTCTGACCTATCACCCTCACCTTGACCTCTTTCCACCTATCACATTTCCGACGCCCCTCCCCCAAGTCCCTCCTCCCTACCTTTTATCTTAGCCTGCTGGACAAACTTTCCTCATTCCTGAAGAAGGGCTTATGCCCGAAACGTCGATTCTCCTGTACCCTGGATGCTGCCTGACCTGCTGCGCTTTTCCAGCAACACATTTCCAGCTCTGATCTCCAGCATCTGCAGACCTCACTTTCTCCTCATATTCCTGTTAGGGCAAAAGTAAAGGCTGGTAGATGCAGGGATTGGTGGAAGACTAGAGAAATTGAGGTTTTGGTCAAGAAAAAAGGGAAGCACATGTCAGGTATGGATAGCAGAGATCAAGTGAGTCCTTAGAAGAGTGTAAAGACAGAAGGTGTATGGACGCAGAACATAGAACATTACAGAGCAGTACAGGCCCTTTGGCCCTCGATGTTGCACCAGCCTGTGAAACCAATCTGAAGCCTATCCCTCCGACACTATTCCATTTTTATCCATATGATTATCCAATGACCATTTAAATGGCCTCAAAGTTGGTGAGTTTACGACTTTTACAGGCAGTGTGTTCCAGACCCCTACTACTCTCTGAGTAAAGAAACTACCTTTGACAGCTGTCCTATATCTGGGACACCCGGACCAACCAACCCAACCACCCCGTGGCTCAACACTTCAACTCCTCCTCCCACTCCACCAAGGACATGCAGGTCCTTGGCCTTCTCCATTGCCAGACCACAACAACACGTCGGTTGGAGGAAGAGCGCCTCATCTTCCGCCTAGGAACCCTCCAACCACAAGGGATGAACTCAGATTTCTCCAGTTTCCTCATTTCCCCTCCCCCCACCTTCTCTCAGTCAAATCCCTCAAACTCAGCACCACCTTCCTAACCTGCAATCTTCTTCCTGACCTCTCCGCCCCCACCCCCACTCCGGCCTATCACTCTCACCTTGACCTCCTTCCACCTATCACATTTCCAATGCCCCTGCCCCAAGTCCCTCCTCCCTAACTTTTAACTTAGCCTGCGGGACACACTTTCCTCATTCCTGAAGAAGGCTCTTGCCCGAAACGTCGATTCTCCTGCTCCTTGGATGCTGCCTGACCTGCTACACTTTTCCAGCAACACATTTTCAGCTATATCTATCACCCTCAATTTCAAGCTATGACCCCTCCTGCAAGCCATCACCATCCTAGGAAAAAAGCTGTCAATGTCCACACTATCTAACCCTCTGATTATCTTATAAGTTTCAATTAAGTAATCTCTCAACCATTTTCTCTCTAATGAAAACAGTCTCAAGCCCCTCAGCCTTTCGTCATAAGACCTTCCATCCATACGAGGCAACATCCTAGTAAATTTCTTCTGAGCCTTTTCACTGCTTACACGTTTTTTCTATAATGCGGTTACCAGAACTGTACACAATACTCCAAGTGCGGCTGTACCAGAGTTTTGTACAGCTGCAGCATGGCTTCATGTCTCCGAAACTCAATACTTCCACCAATGCAAGGTTTGTGAAGGTTTGTAGCTCAGGTTGAGGTTTAGGGTGTAGGTTTACTCGCTGAGCTGTAGGTTTGATATCCAGACGTTTCATTACCTGGCTAGGTAACTGGTGGAGTGGGAGGGGGAGTTGAAGTGTTGAGCCACGGGGTGGTTGGGTAACTAGGAAGTCAGTGGTGACTTCCAAGTGAAGTGAAGCTGTTTGTCAGAAACACAGCCAGAAACCCTAACCACCTTACCATACATTAAAGAAGTTTCAGAAATGACAGCCAGACTACTAAGACCCTTCGGAATCCTAGTAGCACACAAACCCACCAACACTCTCAAACAAAAACTAACAAACTTAAAAGACCCAGTACAACCCATGGACAAAACCAACGTCATCTACAAAATTCCATGCAAGGACTGACACAAACACTACGTAGGACAAAGAGGAAGAAAGTTAGCCACCAGGATACATGAACACCAGCTAGCCACAAAAAGACACGACCCTCTCTCCCTCGTAGCCTTACACACGGATGAAAAAAAATCCACCATTTCGACTGGGACAACACATTTATCCTGGGACAGGCTAAGCAAAGATATGCCAGAGAATTCCTTGAGGCCTGGCACTCCAACCACAATGCCATAAATAGACACATTGATCTAGATGCCATCTATCAACCCCTCAGAAAACAAACAGGAAATGACATCACCACAAACTCCAGGAACCCCATCCAGGAGAAAGATATAAATAGAAAGCAGGAGACAACAGCTTCGCTTCACTTGGAGGTCGCCACTGATGATGTTACCTACCCAGGTAATGAAACGTCTGGATATCAAACCTACAGCTCAGCGAGCAAACCTACACCCTAAACTTCTACCAATAAGAGCTCACACACTGTATGCCTTCTTAACAACCCTGTCAACCTGGGTGGCAACTTTCAGGGATCTATGTACACGGACACCGAGACCTCTCTGTTCATCTGCACTACCAAGAATCTTACCATTAGCCCAGTATTGTTTATTCCTGTTGCTCCTTCCAAAGTGAATCACCTCACACTTTTCCACATTAAACTCCATTTGCCACCTGTCAGCCAGCTCTGCAGCTTACTTACGTTCCTCTGTAACCTGCAGCTTCCTTCAGCAGTATCCACAATTCCACTGACCTTAGTATCTTCTGCAAATTTATTAACCCATCCTTATACTCTCTCATCCAGGTCATTTAAAAAAATGACAAAAAGCAGTGGCCCCAAAACAGATCCTTGCAAAACACCACTAGTAGCTGAACTCCAGGATGAACATTTCCCATCAACCTCTTGTCTTCTATCAGCGAGCCAATTTCTGATCAAACTGCTAAATCACCCTCAATCCCATACCTCCCTATTTTGTGCAATAACCGACCATGGGGAACCTTATCAAACATCTTACTGAAATCCATATGCAGGGAACCTCGATTATTGGAACGAGATGGGCGGGCACTATTTCGTTCGGATAATCGATTATTCGGTTAATCGATTAAATGCCTTTCCACTGGGGCTCGGAGTTTTTAAAGTCTCCTCCCCATTCAGGAGACTGTAGCAGCACACAGCGCATGACCCCTAGCCCCCAACACTGTCCCCTGCCCTCCCCGCCCCCGTCCATCACCGCTCCCACCCCAATTCCATCCAACACTGCATCCCCCCACCTCCCACCCCGTGTGCCCCCCAGTTCACCCCTGACACTCTCTCCGGGGCAGCTGGACCGGACACCAACAACAACACAGACACACCGACACACACACACAGACACACACACAGACACACACACACACACACACAGAGACACATACAGACACACACACACACACACAGACACACACACACCAACACACACACACAGACACACACACACAGACACACACAGACACACACACAGAGACACACACACACAGACACACACAGACACACACACAGAGACACACACACCAACACACACACAGACACACACAAACACACACACACACGCACACAGACACACACACAAAAACACACATGCACACACACTCACACAGACACACACACAGATACACACACAGACATACACATGCACGCACACACAGACACACACACAGTCCCACACACATACACACACACGCACACAGACACACACACAGACACGCACACACTCACTCAAACACACAAACTCACACAGAAATGCACATAGACACACACACACACACGCACACAGACACACACACAGCTACACAGACACAGACACACAGCCACACAGCCACACACACACAGACACACATGCACAGACACACATGCACAGACACACACGCACAGATACATGCACCCACTCACAGACACACATACACAAACACACACACAGGCACACACACACATGCACACAGACACACACACACAGACACACACGTGCACACAGACACACACACATGCACATACACATAGACACACGCACGCAGACATACACACTCAGGCACACACACAGAGACACAGACACACACACGCACACACACATACACACAGACACAGACACACACACAGACACGCAGACACACACACACCCGCACACACAGACACACACACAGACACACACACATACACACACAGACACACTCACACAGACACGCACACACACAGACACACAGATTCACACACACAGAGACACACACACACACACATACACACAGACACACACACACAGACATGCAGACACACACACACGCGCACATACAGACACACACACAGACACACACACATACACACACAGACACACTCACACAGACACGCACACACACAGACACACAGATTCACACACACAGAGACACACACACGCACACACACATACACACACACGCACACACACAGACACTCACACACATGCACACACACAGCTACAGCCACATGCACACAGCCACACACACAGACACACACACACACGCATACACACACAGCCACATACACACACACACACAGCGCTACACACACATCCACATGCACACACACACAGCCACATACACACAGATACACAAACATATGCACAGAGACACACACAGACACACACACACGCACACAGCTATAGCCACACGCACGCACACACGCACATGCACACACACACAGCCACAGCCACAGCCACACACACGCACACACACAGCCACAGCCACATACACACACACACAGAGCTACACACACACATACACATGCACACACACACACAGCCACAGCCACACACACACAGCCACATACACACAGATACACAAACATATACACAGAGACACACAGAGACACACACAGACACACGCACACACAGCTACAGCTACACGCACGCACATGCACACACACACAGCCACATACACACACACACAGAGCTACACACACAGACCCATACACACACACACACACACACACACACACACACACACACACACACACACACACACACACACACACACACCTTTATACTGCACCTTTTTGACAGGTTCCACCTTTGCCCTGGACAGGACAATATTGTTCAGATTATCTGGTGAAGAGGGAGGAGCGGTTTAGGGTACACCCCTCTGTAGAACTCCAGGGAATGTATGCGGAGAGAGAGAGGGTGGGAGGTCAGTCATTTGGAGACGGTGTCTGTTTAATCACTGTAAACAAAAGACACGATCACAGTTGGAAACACGTCTTTGATGTAATTTTTCTATTGGGACCTCGAGATCTCCTTCGGATAATCCAAATTTCGGATAATTGCTGTTCATATAATTGAGGTTCCCCTGTACACAACATCAACTGCTTTAACCCCATCCACCTGTTTGGTCACCGTCTTAAAGAACTCAATAAGGTTTGTGAGGTACAACCTACCCATCACAAAACCGCGTTGACTATCCATAATCAACTTATTCTTTTCTAGATAATTATAAATCCTATCTCTTATAACCGTTTCCAAAAGTTTACCCACAACTGAAGTAAGGCTCACTGGTCTATAATTACCAGGGTTGTCTCTACTCCCCTTCTTGAACAAGGGGACAACATTTGCTATCCTCTAATCTTCTGGCACTATTCCTGTCGACAATAACAACATAAAGATCAAAGCCAAAGGCTCTGCAATCTCCTCCCTGGCTTCCCAGAGAATCCTAGAATAAATTCCATTCGGCCCAGGGGATTATCTATTTTCACACTTTCCAGAAGTGCTAACACCCCCTCCTTGTGCACCTCAATCCCATCTAGCCTAGTAGCCTGTATCTCAGTATTCTCCTCGACCGCATTGTCTTTTTCCTGTGTGAATACTGATGAAAAATATTAAATTAGCGCTTCGCTGATCTCCTCAGACTCCACACAGAACTTCCCACTATTAAACTTGATTGGCACTAATTTTTCTCGAGATCATTCCTCATATATCTATCGAAAGCTTTTGGGTTTTCCTCCTGGTTCTCCTTAGCTCTCTCTTTTGGTCTTTCTTGTCTAACTTGTAACTTTCACACGCCCTAACTAGCCTTCACGTCTCATCCTAACATCAGCCTTCATCTTCCTCTTGACAAGAGATTCAATTTATTTAGTAAACCACGGCTCCCTTGCTCAACTACTTCCTCCCTGCCTGACAGGTACATACTTATCAAGGACGCACAGTAGCTTTTCCTTGAATAAGCTCCACAGTTCTATTCTGCCCATACCTTGGAGCTTCCTTTGCATCCTCAATCTTGCCTAATTGCATCATAATTGTCTTTCCCCAAGCAATAACTCTTGCCCTGCGGTATATACCTATCCCTTTCCATTGCTCAAGTAAACGTAACCAAATTGTGGTCACTATCACCAAAGTGCTCACCTACCTCCAAATCTAACAAATGGCCAGGTTCATTACCCAGTGCCAAATCCATTGGGACCTTGCCTCTTGTTGGCCTATCGACATATTGTGTCACGAAACCATCCTGTGCATATTGGACAAAAACTGACCCATCTAAAGTACTCAAACTATAATATTTCTAGTCAATATTTGGAAAATTAAAGTCCCCCATAACAACTACCCTGTTACTCTCACTCCTGTCCAGAATAATCTTTGCTGTCCTTTCCTCTACATCCCTGGAACTATTCGGAGGATACAAAGCTCCCAACAGGGTGACCTCTCCTTTCCTGTTTCTAACCTCAGCCCAAACTACATAAGTAGATGAATCCGCAAATGTCCTTTCTGCAACTGTAATATTGTCCTTGACTAACATGCCACACCTCCCCCTCTTTTACCATCTTCTCTCTTCTTACTGAAACATCTGAATCCTGGAAACTGCAACAACCATTCCTGTCCCTATCCATGTCTCTGAAATGGCCACAACATTGAAGACCCAGGTACCAACCAATGCTGCAAGTTCACCCACCTTATTCCGGATGCTCCTGGAATTGAAGTAGACACAATTCAAACCAACTTCCTACTTGCCAGTGCACTCTTGCAACCTTGAAACCTCATTTCTGACCTCTCTACTCTCAACATCCTGGACACTGGAACTACAGTTTAGTTCTCATTCCCCAGTTGAATTAGGTTAAATCCTACCGAAGACCATTTGCAAATTTTCCCCCCAAGATATTGGTATCCCTTTGGTTCAAGTGAAGACCATCCTGTTTATAGAGATCACACCTACCCCATAATGAGCTCCAATAGTCCAGATATCTGAATCCCTCCCTCCTGCACCATCCCTGTAGCCACTTATTCAGCTCCTCTCTCTCCCTATTCCACGCCTGTGACTCAGATAACAAACCAGAGATAACAACTATGTTTGTTCGATCACTAAACTTCCACCCTAACGTCATGACTGTCTGCCTTAAATCCCCATCCCTTTTCCTACCGATGTCGTTAGCGCCTATGTGGACCACCACTTGGGGCTGCTCCCCCTCCCCATCAAGGATCCCAAAACACGATCACAGATATCACGAACCCTAGCACTTGGGAGTAAACACACCAACCATGAATCTCTTTCATTCCCACAGAACCTCATGTCTGACCCCTGAACTATGGAGGCCCCAGTGACTAATGCTCTGCTCCTCTTGCCCCTTCCTTTCTGAGCAACAGGGACAGACATTGTGCCAGAGATCTGTACCCCATGGATTATCCCTTGTAAGTCGTACCTCCCCCCAACAGTATCCAAAATGGTATACTTGTTATTGAGGGGAATGGCCACAAGGGATTCCTGCACTGTCTGCCAGTTCCCTTTCCATCCCTGACTGTAACCCAGCTACCTTTCTCTTGTACCTGAGATGTAACTGTCATCCCTCGCAATATGCCCTCTGCCTCCCGAATGATCCGAAACTCATGCAGCTCCAGCTCTAGTTCACTAACAGTTTTCAAGGAGCTGGAATTGGTTGCAATTCCCACAACCACCTGATGAAGGAGTGGCGCTCCGGAAGCTCGTGCTTCCAAATAAACCTGTTGGACTATAACCTGGTGTTGTGTGATTTTTAACTTTGTCCACCTCTGTCCAACAATGGCACCTGCACAACATTTTATTATTGTTAAGCAGCAGCTGCTGCATTTCAGTGGAAATTCTAAGTTTTCTAAAGAGACATTAGGAACTTCGATGATGCTGAGGGATTTGAGGGTTTGTTGGAGCAGATTTATCATGAATTGAATATAGCTACACATGGTAACGAGACACCAAACACCAAACAAATTCTGAGTGTTTCTTTTCCCCCAAGGAATGGAACACTAACAGTGAAAGATCTGAAACTGATCAACACAGACTATCAGATTTACAAACTGATTTGCGTGTTGAGAGTGTTTGGAGTTTAGCGATGCACCACGCAGGGTGTTACCAACACAAACAATGTTGCCCAGAGTGGGAGGAATGAAACCTCGTTTTTGTCATTAAGAATATGTTCATACGATTGTTTAAGGTAAGAAATATCAGCAAATTACTGCGAATGCTCCAAATCTAATTTTTTCTTTAAAAGTGTTTAAATAGTCATCTCAGGCAGCGACTGTTGACAGAAACAGAATTAATGTCTCCAATCAAATGTGACTCATTCAAATTGAAATTTGTGATCCATTTCTCTCCGTCGGGTTTAGTGTATAAATAGTTTCTTATTTACTGCTCTCGTTGTGATCACTATTACGATAACCCATTTTACCTGTTCTTCAGTTTTAGGTGACTCTTTTCAAAAGGTCACAACATTCGAACTAAGGCAGATATTGGGATGGGCGACACGACCGTTCTGAATCTTTGGTAAGAACTGAACTTTAAAATCCAAGTCAGAAAAGGGAGCACAATTTAGTAAATCGAACTCAGTACTAATCATGAACAATTGAGCTCTCATCGCCCTTGGACTCGCAGCTCCGTGCAGGGGAAGGGGCTCAATCAGTAATAAACCAATGGAGTGTTTGCAGACCTGCTCATGGGTCTGCTCCTTGGCCTGGCCAAACTGGCCATAAACAGGTCCAGGCAGCGGGCCGTGGAGGGGGTCGTTAGGGCCGACTGCCTGCCCCTCTTCCGCGGTTACGTTAGAGCCCGGGTGTCTCTGGAGAAGGAGCACGCGGTCTCCACCAACACCCTGGAGTTGTTCAGGGAGAGGTGGGCGCTGCAGGGAGTGGAGTATATTATTCCCCCCTCACTCTATTTTGATTTGATCCCTGCCCTCCCCCCTCACTGTTTGATCATACAGCCCTCTGAGAAGGGCACTGCTTGTCACTGGCCACCCTGGAGTTTCCTTTCTTCCTGGTGGTGGAAATTGAATAAAGATTCGTGCACCTTGTGTCTTTCACTGTGTCTCACACCTGCACGCACACAACATGGGGGCTGGGGAAAATATAAGCACTACCGCAGTTAGGCGGGACTGTGGCGGTAAGAATAAAATACGTCAACAGGGGATTTCGAGTCTCCACAGTTTCGAACACTGACTCTGTTGGCTGGTGTAAAAGAAAAAAGATATATATAAAACCAGGAGAGTTAGAATCTCCTCAGTATTAGGGGATTGACAGGTAAAGAATGTATATAGAGAGAGCGTGTTTGCAGTGACTGCACGGACATTCTACAGTAGATTTGAATAGTTTGAGTACAGCTCGGTTCTCTAAAAGTCAGGAATGAATTCATGCCTGTTCCCTATAGCACAGTTCAACAGAAAGGTGAGAAATACTGAGGCATTTCTCCATATACCCTCATTAACTATCGGACATGTGCAAAGTAAAACTCTTCTTCTGTTAAGTGCCTCATCTGGTAAAACAGAGGATCAGCTCCAATGGAAAGGGCGATTTCAAAATAGGAATAACTAATTTAACTCCAGCTCCGCACCTACATTCAACAGTGAAAGAAAGATATTCACAGTTGTACAGGGACAGTGGAACCAGGTTTTCGCCTGCGGCTGTTGACCAACGCTGGATTCAAACCAAAACTCACAAATACTTCCAGACATACTTGTTCATTTGGACGAAGTATTGCAGTTGGATCGTGCTCCCTCGCAGTTCATTTCAACACTGATGGATTGTACCTGTTCTGCACTATTTCTGAGGGTTTCTACTCTCATGTCTCATTCAAATGCGCACAATTCCAAATAGATCAATTTTTATAACATTTCAATGATATTGCAAATTTAAACATAAAATGATTTTGTTCTAACAATAAAATGAATCCTCCGAGTTAATTCCGGATATTTGACATTAGAAAGTGTTGTGTTGAGTAGATGACTATTGAAAGGTGACCAATAGGTTACCAGGTCACATTGTCAGTCACCGCCTCCAGACCAGTGCCCAGAAATAATCAGAGACATTCATTGATTCTCCTACCTGGTACACCAATGATGGCCAGGATCAGGTAATATAATTTCCTGACACTGTTGAATGTTTCAACCATGTTCATTATGTTTTGAGGAGTTTATTCCCGCCGTCACCGGTGTCTTGCCAATTTTCTCTGAGGTGATGCATTCACAGATCTTTTCTGTTATAACTTGTGCGGTCACATTCAGGTCACATCATCGCCACTCTTCGGCTTATTTTGTAATGAACAAAGAGATGACGATAGTGAGTCAATTCCCTTTTGTGATTAAAATTATTTTGGGCTGAAACTCCAAAGTACAATCTAATTATGCTAATTGGCCAATGAAAGTTGGGAGTTGGATCCTGATGACATTAATGCTGTTGAATCAAATGATTCGTTCGAAAACAACACAATTTTACTGCTAAATGTTCATCCTTTCGTTATGGCCATTCAATCATTAAATTATATGTGGTCAAGACTTTTTCCCTATCTGTCGTTACGTCTATCTCTCACTCTGTCTCTCTGTAGCTCTCTTCCTCTCCAGCAGTCTGTCTGCAACACTTCATTTTTCCATGTGTCCCTCTCTCTCTGTCTTTCTGTCTTCCCCCAACACCTCTCTGTCGATCAGTCTACCTCGCTATCTGTTTTTTATTTCTCTCTCTCCCTGCCGGTGTGTCTAACACTGTGTTTTCTCTTTCTATGTTTATCTCTCTGCCCCTGTCTCCCTCACACTCTCTTGTAGTCCGGGGCTGCTCTGTGGCTGGAACTTGCTCTGTAAATGTGATTATTCACTTGCCCAATCAAAACTGCAGAATATATGACTAAGAATAACATATTCACAAAATGTTACTTTTTGAACTAGAATCCGACTACTTCAATGAGGGGCAAAATGAATACGTTGCTGTGAATTTGAAATTTTCTTCACATAAAGATCGAAAGGTTCTCAGCGTTCTCTCCTGAGTTATTCCCTTCGATCCTTTACCTTTCAACACCAACTCATCTTCACTCAGGGCAATGTGGCCTGTCCAGGAGGAAGCTGAGTTGGAGATTCCAACATGAAGATGTCTGACTAAAATGCACACATTACTCCCACTCTTTTCCCTTCCTTAACTCAACAAACTCATGTTTCGTGGATGACAGCAATGGCCTGGAAAGACCCTTTAATCTCTCCACTGGACACTGACAGGTCGACCCTATCCACCCACCTGACATGACAAAGGAGCAGGAGATAGTCAAAGTGAAATCACTGTCAATAACGTTGGCGCATTAAAAAAAGGCCTTTTTGGGCTAAGAGCAGGATTATTTAAGTGATGCTTCTTTGCAAGTGTCCTTTCTTAAAGAGATTTGTTAAGCAGGGGCTCCATTAGTGTAATGGTCCCTGCTAATGTCACGGCCTCCATTGGTATGATGGTTTACCATTCGTGTCAGTTCGCGACAGGCTCTCCGCTCGGGTTGACTCTTGATTCTAGACCACACAAAGTTCAGTTTTGAAACACACTTTATTCCTCGTCAGCCAGCGAGAGATCCGAGTAACATCAAAGGAGCCTCAGAGCCTCCTTAGGATGACACTCCTCCACAGATCTCTGAACATTACATGCAAGCACTATACGTTATATTCCTTATGGGGGTGACCAATACAAATTTCTTAACATCACATGGTTAATCGCTAGTACATCATTAAACAGTATTTCCCAACCTTACATGACTAATTATTGCTGCCATCCTGTTGCAAATACCATATTGTTCACCTAAGCATGTTACAGGATTATTCTCATAACCTTGTGTTAATGGGCCAGGATGTGTTTAATAGGAGGCTGTATTGTTGCCATTGTTAGTATTCACATCATCTTGTTAAAGAGGAACCTCGATTATCGGAAGGGCACGGGCGGGGAGTATTTCATTTGGTTAATCGAATTCTGGATAATGGAATGCAGATAATATAGTTTAGCGATATTGCTGGATAGTCCAATATTCAGATAATCAAATGCCAGATTTCTTTTTTAGAAATCCGACAGTGTGGAAACAGGCCCTTCCACCCAACAGCAATCCTCTGAAGTTTACCCCACCCAGACCCATTCCCCTACCCTACATTTACTCCTGCCTAATACACCTAACCTACACATCCCTGAACACTATGGGGCAATTTAGCAAGGCCAATTCAACTAACTTGCACATTTTTAGATTATAAGAGGAAACCAGAGCAAGTAAAAAAATTGAACAATACTTCCACAATTCTTTTGGTTATGATATTGCATAATAGACTGGCCTCTGGAAATCTAGGGGACACATCCAATATGGTAAACAAATACTAATTCCCACTTTTTGTTTTAGGTAGGGATCCTACGCAATCAATTAAGACCCTTATGAAAGGTTTTTCAAATGCGTGAATGTGTATTAAAGGTGCTTGTTTTATCACTGCCTGAGATTTTCCAATAACCTGACACATGATATGTCTGTCAAAACTCAAATACATCCTTGTGTAGTCCAGGTCAGTAAAAATGTTTTTGTATTTTGGCTTGAGTTTTCCTTGCTCCTAAGTGACCTCCTCTTGGTAATTCACGCGCTTCCCTCAACACCTTTCTATAACCCACCGGTAATACAACTTGATGAAATTCTGTCCATTTCTCATCCACCTGAATATATCATGGTCTCCATTTTCTCACCAAGGCATCATTTTTAAGGGAGTAACATTTGGGCATATACTTAGATTCTTCTGCTATGTACACTTTTTAAAACAAATACCTCAGTTTTTCATCTTTATGTTTAAGTCAGTTAATTTCTCTGAACTAAAAAAATCCACTTTGACCTCCATCTGCCCTTGTTTTTTTTTCAAAACTATCTGATAATTCTCCCATGGGGATTTCCTGCTGCGTAACTAACTGCTGTGTACATACCACCACAAGCAAAGGTTAAGGAAGCTCTGCATGTGCTGTACTCCCCCACTACCACCCTGGAGACGGAACAGCCCGAGGCCCTGTTTATTGTAACTGGTGACTTCAATCCAGCCAATCTAAGGAAGGTGTTGCCCAAGTACCACCAGAACATTACCTGTCCCACCAGGGGCCTGAACATTTTAGACCACTGCTACACCCCTGTGAAAGGTACCTACCGCTCCAACCCCGCCCTCATTTCAGGAACTCCGACCACAATGCGGTGTTTCACCTTCCGGCCGACAGGCAAAACCTCAAACAGAAGACCCCTTCACGGATGCAGGTCCAATGCTGGTCGGAGGAAGCAGAGGATCAATTCTGCCTGGAATCAGCTGATTGAGCCATGTTCAAACAGGCCGCAGGTACCTTGGATGACTAGGCCACCACCGTCACAGACTTTATCAGCAAGTGTGTGGTGGACTGTATACTGAGGAAGTCAATCTGGGTGTTCGCCAACAGGAAACCCTGGATGAATCAGGACATACGGAACCTGCTAAAAACCAGGCGCGAGGCCTTCAGATCAGGAGGCCCACTCAAACATAAGGAATCCAAGTCTGACCTTCATAGAGCCATTAAGACAGTCAAGGACCAATCCAGAGACCCAGACAGACACCTGGCAATTATGGCAAGGATGGAATGACATCACAGGTTCTAAAAAGAGACGGTGCAAGATAGCAGACGATGACATGTCCCTCCCAGATCGTCTTAATGCCTCCTATGTTTGCTTTGAGCAGACTTTTGGCAGAGAGGTAACACATATTCTGACAAGTCATGACGAACCTATCCCAGCAGTCACTGCATCGGAGGTCAGATCAGTTTTCCTTCGTGTGAATCCAAGGAAAGCGATGGTACCAGACAGGGTACCAGGCCGTGCACTCAGAACATGTGCAGATCAATTGGTAGAGGTCTTCTTGGACATCTTCAACCTCTCCCTGCACCAGGCCACTGTCCCTGCCTGTTCAAGAGGGCCAACATCATCCCTCTGCCTAAGAAAGCTCGTGCAGCATGTCTCAATGACTACCGCCCAGTGGCCCTAACCTCAGTGGTCAGGAGGTGCTTTGAAAGTCTGGTCATGGCATTAGTCAACTCCAGCCTCCCCACTACTCGTGACCCACTCCAATTTGCCTGTTGGACCAACAGATCCACATCAGATGCCATATCACTTGCCCTTCACTTCTCCCCAGAACATCTTGACACCAAGGACAGCTAACGTAAGAATCTTACCCATTGACTACAGTTCAGTCTTCAACGCTATTATCCCCTCAAGACTGATTACTAAACTTAGTGATCTTGGACTAAGCCCCACTCCCTGCAACTGGATCCTCAGTTTCCTGACCCACAGGTCACTATCAGTGAAGACTGGGGACAATATTTCATCCTCGCTAACACTCAACACTGGAGCCTGCCAGCAGTGCATACTCAGCCCCCTACTGTAATCATTGTAAAGCTACAACTGTGTCACCAAATACCAGATTAATGCCATTTACAAGTTCGCTGATGACACCACCTTCGGTCAAATCGCAGATGGTGATGAAACAAACTACAGATGGGAGGTCAAAGACCTGGAAAAATGGTGTACTGAGAACAACCTCGCTCTCAATGCTGGCAAAACCAAGGAGCTCATTATTGACTTTCGACGGGATGTTACTCATGCTCCCCGACACATTAACAGCACAGAGGTGGAATGAGTGGACAGTGTCAAGCTCCTGGGAGTAGTCAACCACAACAAACTATCTTGGACTCTTCATGTATGTACGCACTAGTTACAAAAGCCCAACAATGTCTCTTCTTCCTCAGGCAGCTAAGAAAATTTGGCATGATGGTGAATACCCTTACCAACTTTTATAAGTGCACCATCAAGAGCATTCTGTCTGGATGTATCACTACCTGGTATGGTGACTGTATCATTCAAGATCGGAGACAGTTACAGAGAGTGGTGAACTCGGCCCAGACAATCACAAAGGCCAACCTCCCATCTATAGAATCCATCTACCAGGCCCGATGGCAAGGAACGGCCGCCAGCATTCTCAAAGATCTATCCCACCCTGGCAATGTTTTCCTACAACCTCTACCATCGGGGAGAAGGTGCAAAAACCTGACCACATGCACCAGCCGGTTTCGAAACAGCTTCTACCCTGCTGTTATTAGAATACTGAATGGACTCACAAACTCTTAGCATTTGCCTGTACCTGTGTGTTTGTTTTTGCCACTGTTTACCTATTATTTGCTTATCAATGCTATTTAACTATGTGATCTGCCTGTATTGCTCACAAGTGCAAAGCTTTTCACTGTGCCTCGGTACACGTGATAATAAATTAAATTCAAATTCAACTCAATTCAGTACTTCAACTTCATTTTGCTTATTCTTTGTTTATTCCTGCTTCCAACTGTGGCTATGTGACCCTGTTCTCACACAGTCAGGAAACATCTCAGGATACACTTCCTGTAAAATCTCCGTTTCTTGATTTTGTATTGGCTTTTCAGACACAGTAGGCAGCACACCCACCCATGATCTAGCTACATCATCAAGGTCAAGCAGTATTCCTGGAGCTGAGAGTTTCTCCAGTATTCCTACCACCACTTCTTCACTTTTCTCCTGACACTCCAATCTTACTTTACATAATGGAACACTTCTCATCTCACCATGACTTCCACGTAGGACCACTATTTCAGGCAATAGTCTTCCTGAATTACATATCTCCTCATCTCTCAATATCAAAGATTGACATGATCCCGTATCTTTTAAAATTGCAATTTCTTTACCTGCTCCTGACATACCCTCACAAATAGATGATTTAAGAAGATCTGACACTTTCTTCTCAACCAACCCCTGACTGGGCTACACATTCTGGTGCAGCTTTTTAGTTTCCACTGGGTTTTTCTTTCCCACTCAAACAAAATTCACTGGCTTCTCCTGTTTTCCTCCATCTGTCTCCCCAGTGCTTTTTCTAAAGCACCAGTCCTGCGATTTAATGTGGCAGTGAAAACACCTGAGTCTTTTAACTTCTCTTTCCTTTTCATGGGTTTCCTTTTTACCCTCTGATAAGTTGTCTTTATGATATTCACCGAGATCTGCTTTTCCCTTAACACCTGAGTATTTCTCTTTTTCCCAATCTCTCTTCCTCACAGACTGAAATTGATGTCAGAAGCCAAACTCAGATTCATGAGTCAACTTATAATGATTGGCCATTTCAGCTGCTAATCTTGCCATTTTAAGTGTCTGCTCTTCCACGCGAGTTCTCAATACCTGAGGAAATGAATTTTTGAACTCCTCCAAAATAATCGTCGAAGAGCTCCATATTTGATCTATTTTAATTGCCCTGTTAAGTTGACTTTCCTCTTTAATTGCCAACTTTGGAAGTTCAAATTTGTTCCCTTTCTGCTCTCCTTTTCTCTCTTTCTTCTGCTAGGGCTTTCCTCTCCTTTTCTTTTTTCCTGGCCTTTAATTGGAATTTGAACTGTTTCATTTTCTTTTCTCATTCTTGTTGTTCTGCCAGGGCTATCCTTTGCTTTCCTTGTGCCTCTAATTACATTTTAGCCATTTTCAAAGATTCTAAGAGCATGTCCTACAATCTTAAATGCTGTTGTGTCATAGACCCATGCATCCCCAACTCCATCTTGCTTGCCAATTTCAATGGCTTTACCTTGCTCACTTTTTGTAAAACTCCCAAAGGCACTTTGTCCACCCCAGAAAACACGCAGTGACTGAAAGAGTCATAATTACACAAAGCACACCCTATTTAAACCAACTCAATTCAATACCCGAAACTAAAGACACAAACAACTACCACTTGCTGCCTTTGAGTGCAACGACCCTAAACCCAACTTGGAATTATAGATTTCAACCTCGACAAGAGCCCCTAATTTGTTATGGACCTGACCAGAACTCTTCAAAATATTTCAAGAAGGTCGCCTAGACACTAATCTTTTCTTTTTTTAAAGGTGAATTAGATTAGATTAGATTCCCTAACAGTGTGGAAACAGGCCCTTCAGCCCAACCCGTCCACACCAACCCTCCAAAGAGTAACCCACCCAGACTCATTTCCTTCTGACTAATGCACCTAACATATTGGGCAATTTAGAATGGGCAATATCACCTGACCTGTACATCTTTGGACTGGGAGGAAACCGGAGCACCCGGAGGAAACCCCTGCAAACTCCACACAGACAGTTGCCCGAGGCTGGAATCAAACCTGGGACCCTGGTGCTGTGAGGCAGCACTGCTAACCACTGAGCCACCATGCCACCCCCAAATGTGAAGTGCCATACTCCAGATGCAATGCAACTGGTCAAACGACTCAATGTGAAGCAAAACACAATTGTATTTTAACAATGGTGTTTAAGTAAAACAAGGAAAGGTGAATTTGGGAAAAAAAACTTAATGATTGGAAATCTTGATGAAATAATTGATACAGTGCCTGTTACTAATTAACTGTTCCAATATAGTATTCCACAAACACCTCTCTTGGCAAAAAAGCAAATTCAAACACAGATTCTCACATGCAGTTCTCTAATCCAGGAGGAAAGAAACATCAAGAGAAAATCAGAGAAAGTAGCAGCTCGGAGACATTCACTGAAACTCTATTTTTGGGGCCACTCTTTTGATAACCCAATGCTTCTGCTTAAAACTAAACCTAAAAACTAAAACACACAGAAATCCTGATCTGTGAGAGCTGGCCACACCCATGTTTCCATTGTCCCAATTTTACAAATCACCTCAAGGCCTCACAAATTGTTTACTTTCTTAGAGACAGCTCTGTACCTCTCTCTTGCAACTGCTCTTCAGAAGAAAATCCTGGTCAAAATAACCTCGTAAAGTGACAGTATTGTTACAATCATCATTATTCAACATCAGAATTCCAAATTATTATTGAATTAAGTTCCACATCTGCCATGGTAGACATCGATCCCAGGTGCCCAGGTTCCTGAATTAATAGTCTTGTGATAAGACTGTGAGGCCATTGTCTTCAAATCTTTAGTTTTGACCTGTATCTACAGAAGCAATCTGTGATACTAAGCAATGGTACAATGTTTGGGTCTCCTCGTACAAGCTGCATACAATTCTGGTGGTTTCTTTGGAAAGTGCTGGTTAAACTGTGGAGATTTCTAGCCCCAGTGTGTTCTCCAAAGCTCGGAGGAGGCACTCTGTTCACAAGTAGGAGGCCAAGGAGAGGAGCTTGGGGTGGGAGCCTAGACATCAGGCAGGAAGCTTTGCTGAATCCCCGATAAAGTATGAATTTCTAAACTGGAAGTCGTAATCACCAACGTTTCATGGATTCAGGTTTTGTTTGGGTTGAGGCTGTGGTTTACAGTCTTGAACAGGTGTGGAGGTGAGGAGTCCATGCTCAATGTTGAAGTTCTTCTGATTGCCGTGAGTATCCAAACTGGGACACTGCTGAATGTCTTCTTAATTCAGATGGTCAGGATGTTGCAAGGGAGGGACTCAATACCCTAGCATTTGTTCATTCATATTGTTGAGGGCCTCCATTCAAAGACACTGTGGAGTGATTCATTGACCTGTACTGTATTTAATATATTTTGGGTGTATACGCCTGGAGGCAATGAAGATATGGACCCTTCTTCAGGGGTCTTTTGGTTTGGGATTGGTCAAATAATTAACAGAATGCAGTCTGTACAAAGCAAGGTCATTAGTTTAATAAAGTAAAGCACCTTGAAGCAATTCTGTCCAGTAACACAGAGGTTAAAGCTTCTGAATGACAGACAGACAGACAGAAAGCAGAAAGAAATCTGTGATGTTCCTCTTTGCCATATCTGCCAGCTTCATGCTGGTATATTTTATATTTCTGTAATGCTGGTTACGCCTTGGGTTCCACTGCTAATTATCTCTTTGTACAAGTTGATTTTTTTTGCTGCGGAACCTAAGTTGCTGCACAAATGCAGTGGTTAGCACTACTGCCTCATAGCACCAGGGACCTGGGTTTGATTCCAGCCTTGGGTGGGTGTCTGTGTGGAGTTTGCACATTCTCCCCATATTGTGTGGGTTTCCTCCGAGTTCTCTGGTTTCCTCCCACAATCCAAAGATGTGCAGGTTAGGTGAATTGTTCATGCTAAATTGCCTATAGTGTTCAGGAATGCATCGGCCAGGTGCATTAAGCAGGGTAAATGTATGATAATAGGGTTGGGGAATCAGTCTGGGTGAGGTACTGTTCAGAGGGTCAGTGTGGACTTGTTGGGCTAAAGGGCCTGTTTCTACACAGTAGGGATTCTATGAAATGCATTTATTTATGTGGTGACAAAGAATAGTTTCAGAGACCAGTTAAATTATGCAGTGAAATATCCACTGATAAAATTTATTCAATTGATGAATAAATCCAAGTAACTCAGAGCCAACGTTGGATGCAGCAGAGAACGGAAAGAGGAGTCCATGTGAGGAATGGACCGAAAGGAGAAGGAGGAGCAGCAACATGATAACACTCCTTTCCTCATGGGCAAGGAATGACTCCATCTGAGGGGCAAAATGACAGAGACTGGAGGAGTAAAGCCAGTGTAAAGTGCTGTTTGTAATCAGCAACAATTAGTCGGAAGTGGAACAACAAAAGAATAACTGAAAGAGGAATCAGACGTGGGTAAAAAGAATTCATCCCAAGCAATCCATTCTCTAAGTGACTGGATACAAAAATAAATGATCTGGAGGAAAGCATCATCGTTCACTGCTGTTCCCTCTCTGGCCTGCTATGACACACTCCTGTACACTCAGACTCACAAAATTGTCTGATCCATACCTCTGGGCAAAAGCAAAAAACCTGAGAGGTTTCCTGTTATGAAGGCTGAATAATATACTGGAAAAAGATCTGTGTCTTTGGATTACAAATATATCTTTAGAAACACTTTACTTTGTTTCTCTATTCACTCTGGCCTGATAGATAATATCACTCCCTTTCTTTATTCATTTCTTTCCATAAATTAGGGATAACGTTACTGATATACTTAGGGAGGATATTCCCTGGGAGTATATCTAGGGAAGCTATTTGATGGAGCTGAGAAATTAAAAAAGGGATAATCACATTAGTTGGATTGTACTTTAGACCCCCAATAGTCAGCAGGAAATTGAGAAACAAATTTGCAAGAAGATCTCCAGTTACCAGTAAGAATAATAGGGTGGTTATGGTAGGGGCTTTTAGTTTCCAAACATAGACTGGGTCTGCTATAGAGTTAGGGCTTGGATAAAGAGGAACTTTCAAAGCATGGAGAAGAAAATTTCCTGACTCAGTATGTGGATATAAGTACGAGAGAAGGTGCAAACTCTGACTTATTCTTGAGAAATAAGGTAGAGCAGGTGACTGAGGTATCAATAAGAGAGCACTTTGGGCCAGTGACCATAATTCTATTTGTTTTAAAATAGTGATGGAAAAGAATAGAAAGGGTCTAAAAGTTAAAACTCTAAATTGGAGGAAGGGTAATTTTGATGGTATTCGGGCAAGAACTTTCAAAAGCTGTTTGGGAGCAGATGTTCACAGGTAAAGGGACGGCTGGAAAATGGGAAGCCTTCAGAAATGAGATAATGGGAGTCTATAGACAGTATATTCCTGTTAGGGTGAAGGGCAAGACTGGTAGGTGTATGAAATCATGAATGACTAGAGAAATTGAGGTTTTGGTCAAGGAAAAGGAGGAAGCATACGTAAGGTACAGACAGGAGCAATCGAGTGAATCCTTACAAGAGTATAATGGCAATAGGAGTATACTTAAGAGGGAAATCAGGAGGGCAAAAAGGGGACATGAGATAGCTTTGGAAAATAGGGTTAAGTAGAATTCAAAGAGATTCCACAAATATATTAAGAACAAAAGGGTAAGACAACAGGACCCCTTAAAGATCAGCAAGGCAGCCTATGTGTAGAACCGCATGAGATGGGGACATACTAAACGAGTATTTTGCATCGGTATTTACTGTGGAGAAGTACATGGAAGATAAAGAGCATGGGGGATAAATAGTGGCATCTTGAAAAATGTCCACATGACAGAGGAGGAGGTGATGGATATCTTAAAAATGCATAAAGTTGGATAAATCTCTGGGACTTGATCAGGAGTAACCTAGACCTCTGTGGGAAGCTAGGGAAGTGATTGCTGGGCCCCTGCTGAGATAGTTGTATCATCAATAGTCACAGGTGAAGTGCCAGAAGACTGTGGGATCCCTTACATGGCGCCACTATTTAAGAAACGTGGCAAGGACAAGCCAAGGGACTGTCAACCAGTGAGCCTGACATTGGTGATGAGCAAGTTGTTGGAGGAAATCCTGAGGAAGAAGATTTACATATATTTGGAAAGGCATTATAAATTGGGGAGTGATAGATATAGGACAGATGTCAGTGGTAGTTTCTTTACTCAAAGTGTAGTAGGAGTGTGGAATGCACTGCCTGCAACAGAAGTAGATTTGCCAACTTTAAGGGCATTTAAATAGTCATTGGATAAAAAGTGGATGAAAATGAAATAGTGTAGGATAGCTAGCCTTCAGATTGGTTCCACGGGTCAGAGCAACATCAAGAGCCAAAGGGCCTGTACTGCGCTGTAATGTTCTATGTTCTATATGCCAGGACTGATCAGGAATAGTCAACATGGATTTGTCTCAATTCCTTGACTGAATTTTTTTTGAAGAAGTAACAGAGAGGATTGATAAGGTCAGAGCGGTGAACATGATCTATGTGGACTTCAGTAAGGTGTTTGACAAATTCCCTCATGGTAGATGGTTAGCAAGGTTTGATCACATGGAATACAGGGAGAACTAGCCAAATGGATACAGAACTGGCTTGAAGGAAGAAGACAGAGGGTAGTGGTGGAGGTTGTTTTTCAGACTGGAAGTCTGTGACCAGTGGAGTGCCACAAGGATGGGTGCTGGGTCCACTACATTTTGTCATTTATATAAATGATTTGGATGTGAACACAGGAGGTACAGTTAGTAGGTTTGCGAATGACACCAAATTGGAGGTTCAAGTCATCGAGTCATAGAGATGTACAGCATGGAAACAGACCCTTCGGTCCAACCTGTCCATGCCGAGCAGATATCCCAACCCAATCTAGTCCCACTTGCCAGCACCCGGCCCATATTCCACCAACCCCTTCCTATTCATATACCCATCCAAATGCCTCTTAAATGTTGCAATTGTACCAACCTCCACCACATCCTCTGGCAGCTCATTCCATACATGTACCACCCTCTGCGTGAAAAAGTTGCCCCTTAGGTCTCTTTTATATCTTTCCCCTCTCACCCTAAACCTATGCCCTCTAGTTCTGGACTCCCCGATCCCAGGGAAAAGACTTTGTCTATTTATCCTATTCATGCACCTCATAATTTTGTAAACCTCTATAAGTTTACCCCTCAGCCTCCGATGCTCCAGGGAAAACAGCCCCAGCCTGTTCAGCCTCTCCCTACAGCTCAAATCCTCCAACCCTGGCAACATCCTTGTAAATCTTTTCTGAACCCTTTCAAGTTTCACAACATTTTTCCGATAGGAAGGAGACCAGAATTGCTCACAATATTCCAACAGTGGCCTAACCAATGTTCTGTACAGCCGCAACATGACCTCCCAACTCCTGTACTCAATACTCTGACCAATAAAGGAAAGCATACCAAACGCCTTCTTCACTATCCTGCGACTCCACTTTCAAGGAGCGATGAATCTGCACTCCAAGGTCTCTTTGTTCAGCAACACTCCCTATAACCTTACCATTAAATCTATAAGTCCTGCTAAGATTTTCTTTCCCAAAATGCAGCACCTCGCATTTATCTGAATTAAACTCCATCTGCCACTTCTCAGCCCATCTGGTCCAGATCCTATTGTAATCTGAGGTAACCCTCTTCGCTGTCACTACTCCTCCAATTTTGGTGTCATCTGTCAACTTACTAACTGTACCTCTTATGCTCGCATCCAAATCATTTATGTAAATGACAAAACATGAAGGCCCAGCACCGATCCTTGTGGCACTCCACTGGTCACAGGCCTCCAGTCTGAAAAACAACCCTCCACCACCACCCTCTGCCTTCTACCTTTGAGCCAGTTCTGTATCCAAACGGCTAGTTCTCCCTCTATTCCATGAGATCTAACCTTGCTAATCAGTCTCCTATGGGGAACCTTGTCAAATGCCTTACTGAAGTCCATATAGATCACATCTACTGCTCTGCCTTCATCAATCTTCTTTGTTACTTCTTCAAACAACTCAATCAAGTTTGTAAGACATGATTTCCCACGCACAAAGCCATGTTGACTATCCCAAATCAGTCCTTGCCTTTCCAAATACATATACATTCTGTCGCTCAGGATTCCCTCCAACAACTTGCCCACCACTGAGGTCAGGCTCACCGGTCTATAGTTCCCTGGCTTGTCTTTACCGCCCTTCTTAAATAATGGCACCACGTTAGCCAACCTCCAGTCTTCCAGCACCTCACCAGTGACTATCGATGATACAAATGTCTCAGCAAGAGGCCCAGCAATCACTTCTCTAGCTTCCCACAGAGTTCTTGGGTACACCTGATCAGGTCCTGATGATTTATCCATCTTTAAGCATTTCAAGACATCCAGCACTTCCTCTTCTGTAATCTGGACATTTTGCAAGATGTCACCATCTATTTCCCTACAGTCTATATCTTCCATATCCTTTTCCACAGTAAATACTAATGCAAAATATTTATTTAGTACCTCATCCATTTTCTGTGGCTCCACATAAAGGCCGCCTTACTGATCTTTCAGGGGCTTTGTAAAAACCCTTTGGATTCTCCTTAATTCTATTTGCCAATGCTATCTCATGAGCTCTTTTTGCCCTCCTGATTTCTCTCTTAAGTATACTCCTACTTCCTTTATACTCTTCTAAGGATCTATCCTGTCTATACCTGACATATGCTTCCTTCCTTTTCTGAACCAAACCCTCAATATCTTTAGTCATCCAACATTTCCTATACCTTCCAGCCTTCCCTTTCACCCTGATAGGAATATACTTTCTCTGGATTCTTGTTATCTCATTTCTCAAGGCTTCCCATTTTCCAGCCGTCCCTTTACCTGCGAACATCTGCCCCCAATCAGCTTTTGAAAGTTCTTGCCTAATACCGTCAAAATTGGCCTTTCTCCAATTTAGAACTTTAACTTTTAGATCTGGTCTATCATTTTCCATCACTATTTTAAAATGGATAGAATTATGGTTGCTGGCTCCAAAGTGTTCCCCCACTGACACCTCAGTCACCTGCCCTGCCTTATTTCCCAAGAGTAGGTCAAGTTTTGCACCTTCTCCCATAGGTACATCCACATACTGAATCAGAAAATTGTCTTGTACGCATTGAGTTTAGAAGACTGAGAGGGGATCTGATTGAGACATATAAGATTATTAAAGGATTGGACACTCTGGAGGCAGGAAACATGTTTCAGCTGATGAGTGAGTGCCGAACCAAAGGACACAGCTTAAAAATACGGGATAGACCATTTAGGACAGAGATGAGGAGAAACTTCTTCACCCAGAGAGTGGTGGCGGTGTGGAATGCTCTGCCCCAGAGGGCAGTGGAGGCCCAGTCTCTGCATTCATTTAAGAAAGAGTTGGATAGAGCTCTCAAGGATAGTGGAATCAAGGGTTATGGAGATAAGGCAGGAACAGGATACTGATTAACGATGATCAGCCATGATCATAATGAATGGTGGTGCAGGCTCGAAGGGCAGAATGGCCTACTCCTGCACCTATTGTCTATTGTCTTAACACATTCCTCTCCATCTAAACCTTTAACATTATGGCAATCCCAGTCGATGTTTGGAAAGTTAAAATCCCCTACCATAACTACCCTATTATTCTTACAGATAGCTGAGATCTCCTTACAAGTTTGTTTCTCAATTTCCCTCTGATTATTGGGGGTCTATAATAAAATCCCAATAAGGTGATCATCCCTTTCTTATTTCTCAGTTCCACCCAAATAACTTCCCTGGATGTATTTCCGGGAATATCCTCCCTCAGAACAGCTGTAATGCTATCAGCTATCAAAAATGCCACTCCCCCTCCGCTCTTGCCTCCCTTTCTATCCTTCCTGTAGCATTTGTATCCTGGAACATGAAGCTGCCAGTGGACAGTGAAGTTATGGAATTCAATCCAGGCAAATGTGAGGTGATGCATTTTGGGAAGTCTAATTCTAGAGCCTTGGGATAAGTTGATGGGCAGAGAGATCTGGGTGTTCACGTCCATTGTACCCTGAAGGTTGCTGCACAGGTGGATAGAGTGGTCAAGAAGGCATATGGGATGCTTGCCTTCATCAGACGGTGTATTCAGTATAAGAGGTGGCAGGTCATGTTAAAATTGGATATTGGTTTGACTGCATTTAGTGTTTATGGTTCTGATCACCACATTACCAAAAGGATGTGGACACTTGGGAGAGGGTGCAGAGGGGGTTTACGAGGATGTTGCCTGATATGGAAGGTGCTAGCTATGAAGAGAGATTGAGTACATTAGGATTGCTTTCATTAGAAAAAAGAAGATTGAGGGGGGACCTGATTTTTAAACATGACAGCTTACTCATGTATCTCACATTATCTCTCAACAGTTAGACAGTGGATTAAAAAACACAGTGCCGGTTATTACTTTCTCACTCACTTTTGTGTTCAGCTTGTAGTCGTCTTAGATGGTGGTACTCCTGTAAAGGTGAAATGAAAATCTTGTAAAACCAAGGAATCTCAGCAAATGGAGGTTTGTTTAAATTTCAGGAGGGTGGTTCTCACTAAACTCAATGGTGGCTAAGGTTAAGACAATCATTTCTTGCATTTACTGTGGCTTCGTTTCATGATGTAGCTGTTTATTACTTTGGATCCTTGGTTCCTTGACTGGTTTATTCGCTTTTGATGGGATTCTCCATCTGCAAGTAGCACCTTGGCATTTTTACGAAGTCAACAACTAAATAGTTTCCTTGTCAAGTGACATTCAATACTTCAAATGTCTTTTCCAACCAGAGGGGTGCTGTGTTTAACATTGGCGTTTGAGTCAGCCAGTGTAGTTTCACTAAAAGGGTTACCATGGTACAGTGTGAGTTTATAGTATCCATTTGCCTGACAGGCATCTTACATTTGAAGATTTTCCCTTATCCATTGTGAGAGAGAGAGAGGCTTACTAGGATGTTGTTGTTACTTTGTTATTCGCTAATTAGTTCCAGGGAATTCATCCTGTTTTACACGAATGTTCACATTTACTTTGCTGCTTATTTGGAACTGAGAATTAACCGGAGTTCAGAATGATTAGGAACATACAACTTGAGCAGCCATTTTTTAAAAATCTGTTTCTGCTCAAATTTTTCAGGTATTGACTAACAGTCCATGACTTACAAAGGAATGAATATGCAACTGACAGATTTGCTGATGAGACAAAGAAGGGTTAAAAAATTAACCTAAGAGGACATTGGGATGCTATAGAGAAATATAGGTTAAGTGAGTAGTCAAAGACCTGACAAATAGAGTTTTACGTGGATAAATGTGAAGTTGTCCATTTGACAGGAAGAAAAGCAAAGTTTTTTTTAATGGGGGAGATTTCATTTTAAAAAATCTCCCACTGTAATGCTGTGAGATCAGTGTAACAGCACATGAATCACAAAGTGCTAGAATATAGGTACAGTAAGTAATTAGTAAAGCGAATAAATGTTTTCATTTTATCATGGGGAATTTAAACACAAAACTGGAGAGCTATGGTGAGCCTCTATCTTGAATGCTCTAATTCCTATTGGTCACCCTGTTTAAGGAAGGAAGTAAATACATTGGAGGCAGTTCGGAAAAATGTTGACCAGAATGATACTGACTGAGCGACTTGTCGCCCAAAGGAAATTTGGATAGGCTCGGCTTGGGTCAGTTTGTGCTTAGGGGAGGGAAAGGAAACTTGATTGAAATAAGATGTTTCCTCCGACAGAAGAGACGAGAATGAAGGGTTACTGTCTAAACATCAATGGTTGTCCTTTTAAAACAGATGAGGTGATTTTTTGTTCTTTCAAAATGTGGAATATCTGAAAAGTCATTAAAGCAGAGCTATGGGATATTTTAAAGGCAAAGATAAATAGATTCTTGTTGAGAGAGGGGTGGTGGAAGGTTTTCAGGGGAGGCAGGAATGTGGATTTAAAGTTACAATTCGATGAGACATACTCGTGTTGAATATCTAAATCATCCCGGTTTGTATGGGATGTGGTAGGTTGATTAAAATGCCACACTGGAGTTTCAAGATGAAGTTTCAACAAACACGTTTCTAATGCTGAAATCCTCAATCTTCAGGGATTTTTCCAGTGGTTGAATTTTTCAAGTGTTTATTTAAAATCAATGAATTTGCGCTGTGACACCAATTGCAGATATGAAAACTGTGACATTTCCACGGCAGAAAAGATTCCAGTAATGAATGAGGTGATCACAAGTTTTAGTCCAATGTGTGACTTAATTAAGCTTCATCCAGAACACAGCAATGTGAAAGAAAATTCGTGCCACTTCCTGGAAGTTCTCTGGTGGGGCTTCTGTATGAGGACATGCCAGAGCAATGCAACAAACACCAGCCCACAGCAGTCACATTAACAAAGTTGCTTTAATATGTCTATAATGTTTGCATTTTTCTGAGAGATTAGAGATTTTGTTTGCTTAAAAAAATAACTGCATCAATTCAAAACATTCAAAAGTGGTCAGTGGAAAATTGCTTGTCCATTCAATGTTCAGATCTCAATTTGTAGTTGAACATTTAGATTGCTGAACGCTGAAACAAGGACAAATATATTGAACAATTAGGGTTCCAATCTCCTCCGCTCCCTTCATTGTGCCTGTGGCGTCTTTCAAATCCCCTTTGAAAGTTTTAAAGAGAACCCTATTGTTTTCCATTGTCCCGCTACGTCTGGAAGTTGATCTATTTCACTAAAAGGGTTGATCAAAGAATGTGATACTGAATCCCTGAGTATCCAGCAATTTCATACCAGCTGTCAGCCAATTGTGGACACAAGACCTAGTGTTTTTTCATGACTAATTTCAGCTGTGGACACTGTCAAGGACCTGGAAACCTAATGTCTCCAGGGACAGTTGCAGTGATCACAAAGTAAGTTTGCTCCAATTTGTGTACAAATGATCCTTGATTCAGAATTCAAAGACGTGAAAGGGTATTGCTGGAGAGCTGTTGTTTAGATTGTTCAGGGGCTTCCTCTTGAAAGCATGTGACAGCAGTGCAACAAACACCTTTACAGACTAGACCACAGCAATCTCTAATGCTTGCTTTGTTCCTATTGAAGCTCTTATTTAACTAAAACAACAGAAAGAATCCGAATAAAACCCGAAAGAACTGCAAATGCTGAAAATCAGAAAGAAAAACAGAGTTGCTGGAAAAGCCATTGCTGGAAAGCATCCAAATCTCTTCAGTGAAATATTTCCCCTTCCCCAGCCCGGCCCTGAACGGTTTACCTCCCATTGTCCTCTCTCGTCTATACTGCAAGGAAAAATCCCTTCTCCCAGACATTCTCTGCCCCGCCCCCTACCTGTACTCTGCTTTCTTGCAAACCAGTTATGTACGTTTGACACAAAAAATCACCAACTCATGCAGTCATCCTTCTGCAGTGTGAGCAGTTTAACAAAAGCAGCTGAAACAGAGCTGCAATATTGAATCCCGATCCTTCAGCCATTCCAACAGCTGGTACATAATTGTAGATGGAGGCAAATGCTGATGTCAGTGACTAAACCTGTCTGTTCCATTGCAGGCCTGGTAAGCTTTACAGCCTAAACTGCGGTGGAGATGGCAAACCGTGCCATCCAAATCTAAGGCGGTCACAAAAAAGGATATTTAATACAATATGTGACCATGATGTTGCTTCATTCCGAGTACAAGAAAGTGAAAGTAAATTGCTGGTGGGCTAGCAGTTATTGTAAGATAACGTAGGGACTCCTCATGAAAACATCACACAGCAATGCGGAGAATACCATTCCCGACCATAGCATGCCTCTCTATTATCTACATTATTCTTCGGGTCAGAGAGTTTTTTTCAAAACAGACAGTTTTAGAAGAGAACATCAAAAAAGCCTGAATTCAAAATTGCTTGCCTTTCAGAATTCAAATTGGGTTACTTGTCCCTGATCATTTTAGTCGCTTAAAATGAATATATTCAAGAAATGTGCATCCCATCACTCTCTCACCCTTATCACCAGCTATTGTGTCCATCAAACCTACGAAACGGGTTGAAGAACAAAATCAGTACTGATTGCAGTATCCATCTGGATTGTGAGAAGTTTAACAAAAGCAGATGAGCTCAAGCTGAACTCAATACTGAATCCAGAGTCTTCAGCCATTCAAGCAGCTGGCACTCAGTAGTATCTGGAGGCAAATGAGAACTTAAGGACTTAATTTATCTTGTCTAACCAGTTGCAGACATGGTAAGGTTAACAATCCAAACTGCAAGGGATATGGAAAATATTTCTCCATGATTGTTTGCAATAACTAGAAAATATGTTTGATCTTTTGTACAATTCGTATTTCATTTGATAATATATTCTCAAAGGCAGTTACTGGAGAACACAGAGTTCCTGTGAAGTTATGTGGATATTTCCTTCTGCATCCAGGAACCATGTCGCAAATCTCATTCCAGGCACTAGTTACCCCAGTAAGTTTAACCCATAAAATATGTATTACATCCAGAAGTTGGAAGGTGGTGTTCTTTCTCACACAGCGACATTTGCAGTCCTAATTTTATGAATTCTCGTGAAGCCCTGCTGCTTGAACTGAGAGTTGGAGTCAAACGTGACGATTGGCAGCACCAAAGGTGGCATGCTACTGACAGTAGCTAATACAGAAGTTGCTGCGTGGTCACAAACCATTATTGAAATGGCATGATCCCAGGAGCCAACAGAAACAGTCTAGATTAGAGTGGTGCTGGAAAAGCACAGCAGGTCAGGCAGCATCTAAGGAGAGGAAAATCGACATTTCGGGCAAAAGCCCTTCATCAGGAATCAACAGAGTGAAGGCAGACCAGCGACCTTTTCTTTGCTGCCATTAGTGGTGGGTATTGCTGAGCCTGTCCTAAAGAGATTTGCCGGCCAAAACCCACTGTGGGAGTTGATGAGTTCTATTATTCACAACTCAGACTGACATGAGTGGCTCTCAGTTGGTGACTTAATTTGCCCCCCACTGATAAGATAATATAATGGTGCAGAAGGGAGTTGGGCTTTCCTCCTGAACTCCCCTCCACTTGGCCTGACTCATGGCAATCTTGGCAAATGCCAGTTGACTTGGAAAATTCAACCCTGTATGTACAGACAGTGCCAAAGGTCTTCATTGGAGACATTGGAAAATTGGTTGCCTGCTCTCTATTTGAGCCTAGAGCTCTTTAGTTGAAATATTTCAAGACGTTGCAACAAGTATAAAGCATTGAAGAAATGAATTTGTTGCATCGTATCTCCCTTTCTTTGCTTCCACACTCCAGCCTCACTATCTTGTCGTCTTGTTGACGATACCTTTGTAATAATTAAAAACACAGAAATAGAGAACACACACCGGATCATCAACGCCACACTCACAGGAATCCGATTCACTAGAGAGGAAGAAAAGGACAACCATCTCCCATTCCTAGACGTGATGGTACAGAGAACACCGAACAGAGAATTCACCACAAAGGTGCACAGGAAAGCCACACACACAGACCAAGTCCTGAACTACGAAAGCAACCACCTCAACACACACAAACAAAGTTGCATCAAGACACTATTCAAAATGGCCACAACACACTGCAGCACACCAGATCTGCAAAAAGAGGAAGAGGAACACCTATATAATGTATTTACCAAAAACGGATACCCTCGCAATTTCATCAACAGATGCCTAAGGGAAAGACAACGGAACGAGGACATGCCGCAACCCAAAGGACTAGCCACACTACCATACATCAGGAGCATTTCCGAACTGACAGCCAGACTACTGCGACCACTAGGACTCATAACAGCACACAAACCAACAGCCACTCTCAGACAACAACTCACCAGAACGAAGGACCCGATACTCAACATGAGCAAAACCAATGTAGTGTACAAAATCCCATGCAAGGACTGCACAAAGCACTACATAGGACAAACAGGAAGACAGCTAACGATCCGTATCCATGAACACCAACTAGTCACGAAACGACACAACCAGCTATCCTTAGTAGCCACACACGCAGATGACAAGCAACATGAATTCGACTGGGACAACACTACCATTATAGGGCAAGCCAAACAGAGAACAGCCAGGGAATTCCTAGAGGCATGGCACTCATCCACAGACTCTATCAACAAACACATCGACCTGGACCCAATATACCGGCCACTACAGCGGACAGCTGGAACTGACAACCGGAAACGGCAGGGACAGGCCACTATAAATGCCGGAGGAAACATCACAGAAGCGCTTCACAGGAGGCTCCCAAGCACTGAGGATGTCACCTAGACAGGGGACGAAACGTTTGCAAGACAAATTCCCAGCTCGGCGAACAGAACCACAACATCTTGTCTTTCAAACAGCGAATGAAGCTTTTGGGGAAATAAATCACCATCTACTGTAATTGTGTCTTGAAGTGGTTTTACAATGGCTGTCAATGGCTTGAAATACTTACTCAATTTTTCATATTTATAATGATTTTATTGTGCATGCGGATGTTTGCTTAAAATGACGGAATAGCACTTTTCTGACCATTTGCAGATCACCTGACAGTCCAAAGTACAAGGTCGATGGAAAACTCTACAATTCAAAATCTATCATGAAAAAGTAAGTTTGAAAACAATATGTGATTAACGTTTGGCTTCCTTCAGAGGACAAAAAATAGAAAGGGAGTTACTGGTGAGCTGGCAGTTACTGTAAGATATCGTCGGGACTTTTCAGGAAACATCACACAGCAGGCAGGGAACATCACTCCAGGCTAGTGTTTGTATCACTGTCTCTCTGTTATCTGTATCATTATGAGGGCTTCAGAATTATTTTTCAAAAATATTGTATGAGGAGAGAACATCAAAGACACTTCATTGGAAGTTTGCTTGCATTTTGTTGTTTACGTTTCTAAATTCTGAATATGACTATATCCAAGAACTTGAGATCCCATTTCTGTCTCTAATTGTTATCACCAGCAACAGTGCTCTTCAAATCCTTGAAATGTTTTGAAGAACACATTCACCATCTATTGCAGTCCCCCATCTGGAGTGTGGCCAGTTTCACACAAACGGCTGAATGCAGGCTGCAGTCCGGAATCCAGAATCTTCAGTCTTTCAAACAGCTGGCACACAATAGGGATAACCCCGGGAATTACAGGCCTGTTAGTCTTACTTCTGTGGTAGGCAAAGTAATGGAAAGGGTACTGAGGGATAGGATTTATGAGTATCTGGAAAGACACTGCTTGATTAGGGACAGCCAGCACGGATTTGTGAAGGGTAGGTCTTGCCTTACAAGTCTTATTGAATTCTTCGAGGAGGTGACCAAGCATGTGGATGAGGGTAGAGCAGTGGATGGAGTGTACATGGATTTTAGTAAGGCATTTGATAAGGTTCCCCATGGTAGGCTTATGCGGTAAGTCAGGAGGCATGGGATAGAGGGAAATTTGGCCAATTGGATAGAAAACTGGCTAACCGGTCGAAGGCAGAGAGTGGTGGTAGATGGTAAATATTCAGCCTGGAGCCCAGTTACAAGTGGAGTTCCGCAGGGATCAGTTCTGGGTCCTCTGCTGTTTGTAACTTTTATTAATGACTTAGATGAGGGAGTCGAAGGGTGGGTCAGTAAATTTGCAGATGATACGAAGATAGGTGGAGTTGTGGACAGTGAGGAGGGCTGTTGTCGGCTGCAGAGGGACTTAGATAAGATGCAGAGCTGGGCTGAGGAGTGGCAGATGGAGTTCAACCCTGCCAAGTGTGAGGTTGTCCATTTTGGAAGAACAAATAAGAATGCGGAATACAGGGTTAATGGTAGGGTTCTTAGTCAGGTGGAGGAACAGAGGGATCTTGGGGTCTATGTACATAGATCTTTGAAGGTTGCCACTCAGGTGGATAGAGTTTGTAAGAAGGCCTATGGAGTATTATCGTTCATTAGCAGAGGGATTGAATTCAAGAGTCGTGAAGTGATGTTGCAGCTGTACAGGACTTTGGTTAGGCCACAGCTGGAGTACTGTGTGCAGTTCTGGTCGCCGCACTTTAGGAAAGATGTGGAAGCTTTGGAGAGGGTGCAGAGAAGATTTACCAGGATGTTGCCGGGAATGGAGAGGAAGTCATACGAGGATAGGTTGAGAGTTCTCGGCCTTTTCTCGTTGGAACGGCGAAGGATGAGGGGTGACTTGATAGAGGTTTATAAGATGATCAGAGGAATAGATAGAGTAGACAGTCAGAAACTTTTTCCCCGGGTACAACAGAGTGTTACAAGGGGACATAAATTTAAGGTGAAGGGTGGAAGGTATAGGGGAGATGTCAGGGGTGGGTTCTTTACCCAGAGAGTGGTGGGGGCATGGAATGCGCTGCCCGTGGGAGTGGTAGAGTCGGAATCATTGGCGACCTTTAAGCGGCATTTGGATAGGTACATGGATGGGTACTTAATCTAGGTTAGAAGTTCGGCACAACATCGTGGGCCGAAGGGCCTGTTCTGTGCTGTATTGTTCTATGTTCTATGTTCTATGTTCTAATTGTGGGATGGAGGCAATACTCATTTAAATAACTACATTTATCTATTATGACCAATTGCAGGCATTTTAAGTGTGAAAATCCAAACTGCGATGGAAATAAAACTGATAGTCTGTCAGGAACAACTGAAGAAATTGAAGTGTCAGTTTGATCCAAAGTACAATTTAATTACTGATTAATATTGTATTTGGAATAAAGGTTATTGCTGGAGAACCAGCAATTCCTGTGAAGTTATGTAGGCATTTCCTTCTGCATACATGCAGGAATAATGTCAAATACGCTATTCCAGGCCATAGTTAGCAGATTACAGAACCTGCTGGGCTCTGCCTCCCAAGTGTGTGTTTTTCCTAGAAGTTGGATTGTGGTGTTTTTTTCAAACAAGACTTTTGCAGCAAAATGGACTGAGAGCTGGAGCCGTGCTGCTGTGAATGATGGCACCATTAATGTTGGCATGCTGCTGATGTGGCCTGATCAAGAAGCTGTTGCTGGGTCACTATTCCAAGAAAGAAATGGCCCAATCTAAAGAGGTAATGGTGTAATTGGAACGATAACAGAATGGCAAACCTTTCTGTGCCACCATTACTGTTTGCAATTGCTGAGCCAATATCCATTGATGAGGAAAGTTCAATCCTGTGTGTAGATCCAGTATCCAAAGCTCTTCACTGGAGAAATTGGACAGTTAGTTGCCATTCTATAATTGCCCTAAGCTCTTTATCTGAGACTTTTATAGACTATGCAACACGTGTAAAGTATTGAAGAAATGGGTTTGTCACATCCTTCGTTTCCATGTTCCAGCCTGACTGTCAGTGGCTTGACATCCTGACACTCCGATTCAAGTTTATAAAAATGTTTTTATTCTGCACGTTAATGTTTGCTTAAATTGACTTAATAGCACTTGATGACCATTTGCATCTCTTAAAACATAAACTGTTGAAAGTGCAAGGGAGCTGGTGATTCTGCTTCTCCAGAAACTGAGGAGGTCATTGAAAAGTAAGCTGAACACAATGTGTGACTGTCTACTAAAAGCTAGCAGGTCTGGCTGCATCTGTGGAGAGAAAGCAGAGTTAATGTTTTTAGTTGAATGACTCATGTTCAGAACTTCAGGTCTCTCTGCAGAAGGGTCACGACTCAACGTGAACTCTGCTTTCTCTCCATAGATAATGCAAAATATGTTGAGTTTCACCAGCAACCTCTGCATTTCTTTCAGATTGTCAACTTCCACAGTTTGTTCTTTTACAGTAAATAAATTATTGACTGGCATATAATCTTTGCTCTATCGTTAGTGTTGTAAAATGACATTTTAGGTGGAAGCTTGCAGTTAATGCGGCAGACCTGATGCTGGGACTGAAACCTGGAGGCTTTGGCCTGTGCCAAGGATGGTATGTTGCCAACAGTGACCAATGAAGAGATTCTTGCCAGGGTTACTCATCAGTTGATGGTACGGCTGAGTTTCAAGATCTGCTAGTCCAGTAAGAGGGAGGACAGATCAGCACATTAGTGAGCCCTTCTAATCATACTGACCATCGCTGAGACTGCAAAGGTGGGCGCAATCAGGGAAATGAGGGCTCATGGAGAGTCAAGATGTCAAAGAGAACTGGTCTATGTCAGCATGGCTTAGCAATGGGAAGGTGCCAGACTCCCTCCCTGTCATTTTACCAATTCTCCCACCTCCCAGTTATTTGCCAGTGAATAATTGACCATGCATTAACACATAGTCTTTAATTCAATATTTCTTGCCCATCAATGTTCAGGTCTTCAGTTGTTCATTTCTAAACAATGAGGGTAGGCATATGGAAGACATTGACTACTTAACTCTTTGTTTGCCAATGCTATTGCATGGCCCACCTCCCCTCACCCTATTCCTCAAAAAAAGAACAGACCATGGTGTCCTGCAAACCTGTGTGAAAGTTGAAAAAAATCAGCATATACTGCAGTTATATCATTAGAAAATGACTTTTTTAACAAAAAGTGATGTTAAAGGAATTTAGGGAGAGCAAGCAGTTTCTTGTAAGATTTCTGTAGGAACTTCCTCTTGAAAACATCTCCCAGTGCTATAACAAACACCATTCCAGATCACAGCGTCTCCCAAACACCACCATTCCAGATCACAGTGTCTCCCAAACACCACCATTCCAGATCACAGCGTCTCCCAAACACCACCATTCCAGATCACAGTGTCTCCCAAACACCACCATTCCAGATCACAGCGTCTCCCAAACACCACCATTCCAGATCACAGCGTCTCCCAAACACCACCATTCCAGATCACAGTGTCTCCCAAACACCACCATTCCAGATCACAGCGTCTCCCAAACACCACCATTCCAGATCACAGTGTCTCCCAAACACCACCATTCCAGGTCACAGCGCCTCCCAAACACCACCATTCCAGATCACAGCGTCTCCCAAACACCACCATTCCAGATCACAGCGTCTCCCAAACACCACCATTCCAGATCACAGTGTCTCCCAAACACCACCATTCCAGATCACAGCGTCTCCCAAACACCACCATTCCAGATCACAGCTTCTCCCAAACACCACCATTCCAGATCACAGTGTCTCCCAAACACCACGATTCCAGATCACAGTGTCTCCCAAACACCACCATTCCAGGTCACAGCGCCTCCCAAACACCACCATTCCAGATCACAGCGTCTCCCAAACACCACCATTCCAGATCACAGCGTCTCCCAAACACCACCATTCCAGATCTCAGTATCTCCCAATATTTGCATTATTCCTGGTGATTTCGAGTGATTTTTAAAAAATGCTGTATCAACTCAATAGAGCCTTTTGATTTTCATATTTTCATAAGATGCAAGTCATTTATTGGTGTAACTGCTTTGTTTAATTTGTGCTCCATGAGGACTTGTGGCTGGGGACATTTTAATTGTCAGGAGGATGGGAATCAAAGTTTGCCAGACCTGAGTCCAACCATGAGGAAGCAAGTTTGGTTTGATCGGATTTTGATGCGGTTTAATTATGCTTCGTTTGCAATACAGCTGTGTGAAAAGGGAATGTTGGAGAACCATTGATTCCTTCAAAATGTTCCGCGCAATACAATGAACGCCAGTCCAGACAACAGCAGCCACATTAAGGAGGCTGCTGGACTGCCTCCCTAAGAGTTTAATATTAGAGACAGAGTTGTCTTAAACAATAGCACCAACATTGAAGCATCCAAAACGCTGAGATGGGAAATTACTTGCTGATCAATATTGAGGTTCTATTTCTGGACAATGCTGCCAAAGTGAAAAAACTGAAGAAATGGCTCCTCTCCTTCACCCCACCTCATCGCTTCTCTTTGTTCCTCTTTCCACTTGTCCTCACCACCTCCCTAACCCCAAAGTTCCTCCAAATTCATTGCCGTGGTCTCCAGAGTTTGGTGAAATTTGAAGAAGTATGGCTACAATTATGAGTGTGACCTGGGGATCGAAGATGGCGTCGATCTGAGAAGATCACACTGCAGAGCTTCACATCGCAGCAGGAGCAGGACGGTCCTTTAACCCACCCAACCCAGGTCATCAGGATTTCTTGGGGTGTTGGAAAGATTGTGAAGCCCCAAGAAACATTTAAAAATTGACTTACCTGTATTTTCAGCTGTCCAGAAATGCCTAAAAAGGGAGGAGGAGCATCTGAGACCGGGCCTGCAGCTCAGCCTGCAGCAGCCTCGGAGCCGATTACTCTCCAGGACCTGGTGAACCAGCTCTCGAAATCTTGTGAGGTGTTGGGGAAACAGATTGAAGAGAAGCTGGCTCCAGTCTCTCTCATGCTGCAGAAGCATGAGCAGCAGCTGGGAGACCTGGAGAAGAGGACGGATGAGGTGGAGCACAGGGTCACAGTGGTGGAAGCTGATGCCAGTTCATTCAAGGAAGAGATCCAAGCCCTGAAGACGCAGGTTCGTAATTTGCGTGACCAAGTGGATGATCTTGAAAACAGGGGCAGGAGAAAAAACGTTCAGATCATCGGTCTGCCTGAGGGTAAGGAAGGTGAGCAGCCTGCGGAATTTGTTGAAGATTGGCTTCCGAAATTCCTTGACTTGGAGACTGGCATGAGAGGATTGAAGATAGAGAGGGCTCACCGGGTCACAGCACGGAGGTCAGGTCTGGGTCAACGCCCTCGTCCTTTCCTGGTGCAGTTCCATCATTACCAGGATAAGGAGAGAATCATGGAGGCTTCCTGACTCCAGGGGAATGATCCAAAGGCCCTAATTTACGAGGGCCCTAAGATCATGTTTTTTCAGCACTTTTCAGTGGCGGTGATCCAGAAACGAAAATTGTATGATGGTGTCAAGAGAAGATTGAAGGAGCTTGGGATTCAGTACTCCCTGAGATATCCGGCAGTGCTTCGGATCACCTTAGATGGATCCATGCACTCTTTGGAGAAGGCAAGAGACTTTGTGGACAAACTAACCTAATTTAAACAATTGTAGTATGTATAAATATTGTTGCTTGGGTATGCATTTATCATCCTGTAAAAGAAATGGAGGAAATCCGGTTGGAGCTTTGTTTTTCCCCTTTTTTTCCTCTATTGATTATAATTTGGTTCAAACTATGTCTGGCGGTGGTCAAGATGAACATTTTAAATTTCTAAGTTAGAACGTACCAAAGGATGGGTTGGGTATTTATTCCCCCTTTTTGTTTATGAAAGAATGTTTTTTTATTCATATTGATATTCTACGGGGTGTTTATACTTTTTAGCTTGTGCTTGCAATGTGGCTCTAGCTGGGAGAAGTGAAGGTGGTTGAGATGGCTAGATGCCTATTTATATGCAGTTTGGGAGGGGTAGTTGCCCCCTCCGGGCAGGGGGTGAGTTCCCCTACTCAGCGCTATTGGCGCTTTGTATGTTGGTTTGTCTTCTAGTTTTTGTTGTTTTTTATTTTTAATAATTTTGTATGTTTGTTAAATGTAGTGGTTTTAGTTTATGTAGTTTTTATATTTTGTGGACCATGCAACACTAAGGCTCAGCAATTTGTGGTTCGGGTTCCTCCTCTCTGGAATTTAAATGTAATTGCAGAAGATTATGGTTAATGATTTTATGAAATGATGTACCTGGAATATCAAGGGAAGTCACTCACCAATTAAGAGGAAGAAGGTACTCTTGAGTCTTAGAAAGGAGCAGGTGGATATTGCTCTGTTACAGGAGACACGTTTGGATGACAAGGAGCATCTGAAATTACAGCAGAATGGCTTTGACCGAGTTTATTTTTCATAATTTAATACCAGAAGTAGGGGAGTGGCTATATTGGTAAGGAAAAATCTCTCATTTAAATTGTTGGAATGTGTTAAAGACACATACGGGAGGTTTGTAATTCTTAAAGCCTTGATAAATGGGGAAGAATATGGCACTTTTAATGTTTATTGTCCCCTAGCTCATCCTCTTAAATTCTTGTTAGATGCTTTTTCTAAACTGATAAGTCTCAAGCCTTGGCACATCATTATGGGGGGAGATTTTAACTGCCTCATGGACCCCACAGTAGACAGGTTGCCTAAAGGTCCCTCAATACCCTCTGCACAAACTAAACAGTTATTGGGTCTGTGTGGGGAATTAGGGTTGGTGGACGTCTGGAGGCGTCTCCACCCTTCAGGTAGGGATTTCACATTTTTCTCCAATCCACATAGATGTCACACGAGGATTGATTTTTTTCTGACCCCTGCGGTAACCCTGGATCTGGTGGCATCCTGTACGATTGGTAATATTTCCATCTCTGATCATGCTCCAGTGTACCTCATGGTTAAAATTAAGGATGTTACATTGGGTTCAAGGTACTGGTGAATGGACCCCTTTATTCTCGTGGACAGCAAGCTTGTGGAGTATTTCTCTCGGGAATTTCGGGCATTCCTACACATTAACATAGGCTGGGTTGATAGCTCATCTGTTCTCTGGGAAACTGCCAAAGCTTCTGCCAGAGGGTTAGTTATTTCATATTCCACCAGTTGGAAGCGGCAGAAGGGTGAGCAGCAACGTCTCCTTGAAGCATGGCTGACGGCAGCCGAGAAGGCCTATTTAGACAGATCCTCGTTGGTCAAACTACAGAGGATTACAGCACTGCGGTCTACACTAAATTCCGTGCTCACGCAGACGGCAAAGAAGGAGCTGGCTTTTGCAAAGCAAAGGTTATACGAGCATGGTGACAAGCCAGGCAAATACTTAGCATACCTTGCCAGAAAGAGAAGTACCCCACAAACCATTACAGCAATTAGGGAAGGGTCTGGGAACCTAACATGTGATTCTAAAAAGATTAATGTGGCGTTCCAGAGATTCTACTCTAAGTTATATCAGTCTGAGAAGTGTGAGGAGGGGCAGGCCAAAATGGAATCCTTTTTTACGATCAAGCAATTTTAATATTTCTGGAGGCAGCCGGCAGGGCTGTCCCCTTTGACCATTACTTTTTACGTTGGTGATTGAACCGTTGGCAGAGGCCATTCGTGGGGATCTCAATATATCAGCTCCAGAAGTGGGGTCAAAATTACATAAGATCTCGCTGTATGCAGATGATGTTCTAATTTTCTTGACAGATCCAGCAGTCTCAGCGCCTTGCCTGATACAATGCATTCACATGTTTGGCACCTTTTGAGGGTATAAGATTAATTTTGCTAAATCAGAGGCTATGCCTATGGGTGGTCTTACGAAAGAGTTGGCTCTTGAGAGTGACTATAGATTCCCATTTAGGTGGTCACAGGGGGGGTTTGTGTATTTGGGCATATTCATTACTCCAGTTCTGGATTGGCTGTTCAAAGCCAATTTTACTCAATTATTTGAAAAAATTAAACAAGATCTCCAAAGATGGGAGGCACTTCCAGTCTCATAGTTGGGTCGGATTGTACTTATTAAGATGAATATTCTTCCTCGTTTGCTATACCTATACGGATGCTCCCCCTGATTTTCAATAAACAAATACTCAGGAGACTGAACGGTTGGTTCAGCTCCTTTATCCGGCACTGTAAACGGCCCCTCATTAAATTAGCCAAACTGCAGTTGCCTCACAGATTGGGGGGAGTAGACCTTCCAGACATTAAAAATTACCAATTAAGCTCGCTTTTGACCTAGGTAAGTGATTGGGTTTGTGGGGACCCTCTTTCAATATGGCTAGATAGCGAAGTCTCCCAGGCAAGGTGCCCCCTTACCAGTTTGCTGTTTTTGGACAAAGTGAGGACAGTTAGGGAATATTGCCATAACCCAATAGTCATCAATACTGTTAAAGCATGGAGGGCAATTCGGCAGAGGGAAGGTAATATTGGCAAAACATCTTTGTTTACACCTTTAGTGGGTATGCCGAGTTTTCAACCGGGTATGATAGATTCAGGATTTAAACGTTGGGCAGCTAGGGGTACATCTTGCATGGGTGATTTACTTGAGGGAGATGTAATGATGTCCTTCGATCAGTTAGTACGGAAATACGAGTTACCTAATAGAGACCTCTTTCGTTTTTTTCAAGTTAGGGATTTTATTCAAAAAAATACCACACTTTTGACTGATCCCTACAAATCTGACATAGAAAGAGGGGTACTAAGGGCGAAGAGTACACTCTCTGTCAGTACTCTATATCACCAATTGGTGGGTGCCACCTCAGATGCGTCTGATCGACTCTGCAAGATGTGGGAAAGAGAGCTGGGTGTTGAAGTTTCTTCAGAGGCATGGGAGGATATTTGGGAGAATGCAAGGAAGATATCAATTTGCAATAGGACCCATGCTTTACAGTTGAAAATTCTCCACAGGGTCCACTTAGCCCCAGACCGTTTGTCAAAATTTAAACCAGGGGTATCTTCAGCATGTCCCAAGTGCAAGGTCTGGACGGGTACTCTTACCCTTTGTCTTTGGTCTTGTGACAGGCTTCAAACATATTGGAGCGCTGTGGTGGGTGCAATGGAGAGGATTTTAGGTGTAGGGGTGGAGAAAGACCCTATTTCGCTCCTTTTGGGCCTACCCATTGCATTTCCTGCAAACTCACATAAGGAAAAGTTTTCAATATTCTTACGTTCTGTGCAAGAAAGAATATCTTGCTCGGTTGGATATCAGAAAACCCCCCAGGCCTGTCAGGTTGGTGGAAGATTGTTATAGAGCACATTCCCCTGGATTTTCTCACAAATATGGTACACCACAAAACTGAGAATTTTTACAAGACATGGCAACCCCTTTTGAAATACCTGGACACAGGTTTATCTGCCACACTAACAAGGGCTTTTATATAGCCGTAACGATTGTGTTTCATGAGTCCAATATCCAGGGAGGAGGAACTGTGAATGTATGAGTGTTTTGTTTGGCTGGGCTGAGTTATTACTATTTATTTGTTTGTTCTTAGGTATTTATTTAGTTAGTTAAATAGCTAGTTTAGGTTACTTTTAAATTTTATACTTCTCTATATGTGTTTATACATTCGTATAGGAGGGTGGGTTGGGGAATTTCTTTTTTATTATTTGGGTTTAGTTTTGTACTATTTTTGTACTGTTTTGAATTGCATTGTTTTGTAGTTGTTGCAATATTTAAAAATCTATTTTTTCTTAATAAAAATATATGATATAAAACAAAACGAGTGTGACCTGCTCCTGGTCTCCGAGCTTTGGAATATCTCCATTGAATACTTTGTATTTTTTATAATCTGTGCTGGCCAGCTGTCTTGTGTATCCATGGAGTCAGGCATTTTCCCAGTTAATGGCTATTTGTTTGAATCAAGCTTATAAAGTGCTTTCATGGTGAATTTAATAGAGGGAACATCACATCCACACCGTTTCACTGATGTCATCAATTAATAGAAGCCTAAATACTGAGGTCATTACACTGCTCTGGGTCAGAGACCTGTAATTACTCCTGGGTTTATTATGGCCAGATCTTTCACTAAACGTAGAATTATTAAAGCAGCAGAAAAGTAAAAGAAATAAAATTCTCCTTTCAGCAGAACAGCCAATACTGACTAATATGACATGCACCATCAATGAATTTGAGCAATGAGAAATTACTATATTACATTCTGAATCAAACATTGAGTTACAAGTTCAGGGTTAAATTAGCAATAGTTTATAAAGAACTTGAGTTTCTTTTTCCAAGATAAGGAAATGAAACTTAAATCCTTGCATTTGGGATGTTTTCCCTCCGTCTCAGTACAGAGGTTCTTCGTTTGACCTCTTTACTCCCCAGCCACCAGCTCCTGCCCTCAGCCAAAAATCTGGATGTTGATAAGAAGTACCGAATATTAACTTTGTGATCATGCACATATTTAAAATGTTGTAACTGGTACTTTATGACCAGTTGCAGCTGTGAAAATGTCGATAGCTCACCCTGTGAAGTAGGTGGAAACCGAAGATTGTCAGAAACTAAAGGAAACTAAGTGGCAAATAAGTTTGGTCTGATATCAGATTAAACTTGCTGTGTATTTGGGATCCAATAATATGAAAGGGAACTGCTGGCAGTTCTTGTAAAATTATGCCAGGATTGCCTCAGGGAGGCATCAATCCAGGCTACAGCAATTTCAGAAAACAACTACTTGACTGGTTCTGAAATGTTTGGCTTATTTTGAGAGAGTAGACAATGTTGAATCAGCATAAAACATCCAAAGTTTTTCAATGGTCAGTTGAATGTTGCTTGTCTTTCAGTGTGAAGATCTTGCATAGCCCACAAACAGCTATAAACAAGGGTGACATACTGAAGAAATTGTTTTCTCTTCTTTTTATTCTGTACTGTCTATTCCACGCCCCAACCCCAGGTATTGCCTCATCGTCATGTCCTGTAGACATCCTGTGGAAGTCAAAGGAACCCTATACCAACATGACCATCTTACACAGTCATTCCTGATGAAGGGCTCTTGCCTGAAACATCGATTTTCCTGCTCTTCGGATGCTGCCTGACTTGCTGTGCTTTTTCAGCACTACTCTAATCTTTACACAGTCATTGACTAACTTAAGAAAACTAGTTGACCAGGTTTGAAATACTGAATCTCAAGTCTGTGATTTTTTGTTGTTAAATTGCTTTGGACTTAATTCTGGATAAGTTTACTAATGTTAAATTACTTCGGGCATAATTGCTATTCTGGAAACATTGTCAGTGCAAACGGTGAGGAAAATGGGAATACAGGTTCTCCAGGATCAAGTGAAGTGTTTGCAAAGTAACTTTAGTTCCATGCATGACTAAGTTCGTCATATTTCAGAATATGGCAAACCTTTAGGAAATAGCTGGAGAGCTGGCAGTTTGTACAATGTTATACAACTATCAATGGTAACAGCTCGGAGGCAATGGTTTGATTGTGTTTGTACCAGCTCTCAAATAGGAACTTGCCTCCATTCACTCCCAAGTCTCTCTACTAAGTACTACTGCAAAACGTCTCCTTCAGAAAATTGTAGCTCCCTTTTGAAGACCTCAGTTGAAGCTGTCTCCACCACTACTCTATTAAGCAGAGCATTCCAGTTCGGAACTATGTTATTTTAAACAAAAACCAACCAAACTGTTGTTTTTCTTTTGCTGATCATCTTAAATCAGTGTCCTTTTCTTCTCAAGGCTTTTTTTAAATAGAAGCCCTACAGTGTGGAAACAGGTCATTTGGCTCAACAAGTCCACACCGACCCTCCAAAGAGTAACCCATCCAGATGCATTCCCCTACATTTACCCCTGACTAATGCACCTAACCTACACATCCATGAACTGTGGGCAAGTTAGCATGGCCTGCACAGCCGGAGGAAAGCCATGCAGACGCTGGGAGAATGTGCAAACTCCACACAGACGGCCACCTGAGACTGGTATCAATCCCAGGGCCCTGGCACTGTGAGGCAGTCGTGCTAACCACTGAGCCACCGATTGTTTGTTTGTTCTTACCTGCTCTATCCAACTCCCTCATGATTTTGAACACACATAAAATGTCTTCTTTGTCTTCCCTTCTCCATAAAGAGCAGCCCTTGCTTCTTCAATCTTTCCACACGTTTATCCAGTTGCTCATCTCAAGAATCTTTTCTGCATCCTCTCAAATCCCTTCCTGAAGCATGCTGCATAAATAGTGGGCATGAGGGAAAAGCGGGACATTTTATAACCATTTATCATAACTTCCATATTTTGCATGTGAAGGTCCTATATATAAAGTTCAGAATCCTAATAATTTCTTCAACCTACACTCCCACCTTCATAATTTGCATGCACACACAATATGTGTAAAATATATTAAATACCTGATTGGGATCATTTAAGGAACCATTGATCATTGTATCATAAGATTTTAGCTTGGGTATAAAATGCTCAAGGAACAATCCAGAAGAATTCTGAATTGGAGGAGGGCCGATTTCAATGTGGCAAGAGGACATTTGCAGCAAGTACATTTGAGCATAAGTTTGGGCAAAACTACAATGAAATAATAGTCTGTCCTCCAAGAGGAGATTGTTCAGCTACAGTCTTAGTGTTTCCACAAGCAGGAAATGGTGGCAAAAACAAAACCCTAATTCCCTGCACGATGTAACAAAGGATGAGGATTATTGATAATGTCAGTGGGAACCGAACTAAATATAGGCAGTTCAGAGGGGAAGTGAAGAAGTAAATGAAACTGGCAACTAACATTAAACGGGAATCCAAAAGTCATCGTTAGTCTTGAACAATGAAAAGGTAGCTAAAGAATGAATGGAAATGTTTTCTCTGTACCTTCTCTTATCAAAACATTTCATAATTTTAGAAACGTCAGCCTTCTTTTCAAGAGAGAACTGAATAGCATGACATTTCTTCCTGGACATACACAGCCAGAAACTTGTGTATCATTCTTAGAAACCTTCTCTTCACTCTCTCTCGTGCTACCGTATCCAATCTATAGCATGCCAACTGGAACTGCAGGCAATATTCTAAATTATTGTTGACCACATTTTTATAGGGACCCTACTTTCAAATGTAACCTTTTAGAGATAAACCTTTGAGCTTTGTCTGCGTTTTTTATGGCCTGCAGAACTTGTGGTGAAATTGTTAGTGACTGATGGAATTACCTTTTTACCACAAAGACGATCCCTTAATTCATCTCCCCCACTTAGATGTGCATCTTCAAATAAGTGGCCTACACATTATTCCTACCAAGATGTAACACCTTATATTTATCTGTGTGGAACTTCATTTGCTAATTATTCGACCATCCTGTAAATTGATTAATGACCTCTTGCAACTTCTTGCAGTCCTCAAAGTTGACTATCTTATCACATTTCTCTTCCAATTTGATGTCATTGTATTGCTTTTTTTGTAATAATGAGAGACAATATTTAATTTACATTTTTACTTTATTTTGAATTTTTAGTTAAGTCCTTAGGGAGGTGCAGTAATCCTCATGGTAACGATGACAATTAAATGTAGAATGATGGATAGATGAAAATTATTACAAACACAGGAATAATTAATAGGCTCAATTAGCTGCAAGGTCAAAGCAGGAATTTTATTTTACATGAATCATATGGTGAGGTTATCCATAGTGCAATTACTTTTTGACCATTTCCTTTCTTGTTGTAGTTTATTTCCCCATGTCTTTCTGTGCTCCTGGTATCAAATTAAAAAGGCACCCATCCACGATTTTAAACCAACTGCTACGAAAAACCCCCAGCATTTGTATAAAACGCAGCATGATCTGTGAAGCCATCCCTCTTGGCTGTTACATATTCACAGCCACGTACAGTAATATGGGAAGAGGCTGAATAGGCTGGGGTTGATTTCCCTGGAGGCTGAGGGGTGACTTTATAAAGGTTTATAAAATCATGAGGAGCATAGATATGGTAAACAGACAAGATCTTTTCCCTGAGATGAGCAAGTCCAGAACTAGAGAGTATAGGTTTATGGGGAGAAGGGAAAAAGTTGAATGGACCTAAGGGGCAACTTTTCATGGAGAGGGTGGTGTGTATGGAATGAACTGCCAGAGGAAGTGGCAGAGACTGGTGCAATTACAACATTTAGAAGACATCTGGAATGGTATATGAATAGGAAGGATTTAGAGGGATATGGGCCAAGTCCTGGCAATGGGACGAGATTAGTTTAGGATATCTGGTCAGCATGGACGAGTGAGACCAAAGGGTCTGTTTCCGTATTGTACATCTCTATGACTCTATTCCTTTGCTCTTTGGATTGTTCTTTACATTATCTACCAAGGCTATCCAATACTCCTCTTCTTCCCTCCTCATTTCCCTCTTTAGAATGTCCCTACACCTCTTGTACTCTTCAAGAGATTCACTTGATCTCAGTTATCTATGTCTTACATATGACTGCTTCTTATTCTTAACCAGAGCCTCAATATCTTTATTCCTCCAGTGTTCCCACCTCTTTCAAGCCTTACCTTCACTTTAACGGGAACATAATGCCTGTGAACTCTCGTTATCTTATTTCTGAAAGCTTCCCACTTGCTGGCCAACACTTTAGCTGCAAACAGTCTACTTCAAGCAACCCTTGAAAGTTTGTGTATCATACTATCAACATTTGCCTGAGTCCAATTAAGAACTTTATCTTGTAAACAATGCCAATCCTTTCCATAGATACTTTACAACTAATCAAATTATTATCCCTGGCACCAAACTGTTCCGCTACTGACACTTCAGTCATTTGCCCTGCCATAGGTCACAAGAGTAGGTCAGGTTTTGCTCCTTCTGTGGTAGTTACATCGACATATTAATGAGGAAACTTTTCTTGAACACTTAACAAATTCGTCAGCATCCAAGCTATTAAGACCATGGCTGTTTTATACTTGTCAACCATCTGTTCATGGGTGTTAGCCGTTTCAGAATGTAGGTTGTTTTATTGTGTATGTTCTTGGAGTTCAGTGTTTGGAGTTCTTATTGTTTCAACCTGTGCTTTGGTCTATAAGGCAAAATTACAGAAAAATATTAACAATTTAAAGTAAAATATTAGGATATTGGAAGAACAGCTAAGAGCTTCAAAGTCTTATTGAGGGTTTGTGGGAAAGGACATGGAAAGCAGCAAAGTTTCCAGTACTTCGGATCACAGCCTTCCCTGATTGAAATCGACCTGTGATTTATAATGTTTGAGGGTTGTTATTCATTAATATTGGTGTGTCAGATAGATCTCAGTCTCAGGGAGGGGTGACGTGCTTCTTTGTTTTGTGATGAGCTCAGGGGAACATCGAATAGTAAGGGTGTAAACCCAAAGGGGTGCAGGAGCAGAGGATCCTCCATGTATATGTGCACTAATCAGGGAATGTGGACAGAAGAGCAAATCAACACAACTTCATCAATAACGCTGTAGAGAACAAACACAAAGCAATTATGTTAAACTGAAATAAAACAGTCGCTTGTCTCACCTGGAATATTGCATCCAGTTTCAGGTGCCACAGTATTGAAAAAATGTAAATCTATGAGACAGGCTGCGCAACCGCTTCACAACACTGTTCCCGGGATGATGGACTTCACTGACTTTGAGAAATGGACTTTTCTCCTCTGCTGATAGTTTCCAGACTCTGTGAGCAGTTGCTACGATTGGTTCTCAATTCCGTCTTGCATCATATAGAATCCACTGGTTGAATATTTCCAGTACTTCTGAGCTCTGCCTTGCCTGATCGACATCGACCTCTGATTTATTCTTTTTGAGGGTTGCTGTTCAGTAATATTCCTGTATCAGATATAACTCAGCCTCATTTCCTGGGACTTGACAGGTGTGCTGTATCAAATAAGTTCCAGGATTTGTGCTCCATGAGATTTACGTATGAGGAAACACTCCAGTTCTGAGAATCCACCCTGGGATTGTGCACGTGTTGTGCCTGAATACCTGACTGAAGGTTGTCGTTTTGCTGATGAATGTTTCGTTGGGCGCTTTAGGTGGCAATTTCTGCCTTACTAACCCAGGCTGTCCCCACATTGGGAGGACTTTTCGTTTCGACAGAGCAGAGTAAACTTTCAAACTCCGTTGCCTGCCTTTTATAGGCTTCTGGTGGAGCAAAGCTCCTCATTTGTACCATTATGTGACCCAAGGCCAGTCAGTACCTTTGGTGCATAAGATGAAATGCTGACTGATCATTCTGCCTCTGGAGTGTGTCAGAAGGCGGACCGTGTGAAAGATACATTGACATTAGTGAGCCGCATGGTGACGCAGTATTAGCCTAAATGACTGGATGAAACACAACCAAACAGAACAAGTGAAAGTACTTGGCTGGGAAAGGAGTGGGACGTGGGAAAATGTATTATTACTGACTGGCCTTGAAGAAAGAATTAGGCAAACTCAAGGTTAGTGCACATTCATTCAAGATTTATTAACCTTGAAGAAATCTTGATAAAAATGCTCAGAGAGCATTTTTATCCAACAATTTATGTTAAAGTTAACAGAAGTGAATACAAAGACTGGATGCCACATTGAGACGAGATCGTGTGTGCTGTGAGCTGAGTTTTCTGTACATCTGTAACAGTCAACAGAAAGGGAATACAAAGGCTCATCATAAAGGGTAGGCAACCATTCTGGATAAGGAACAAATAAAAACAAAATAAATAGGTTTCAAACAACTGGAAAACTACAAATTCTTCCAACCACAACCATCTCAACGATATCAAAGTAAAAAGGACAATCCATCAAAAATTGTCTCAGTTACACGCTGTTAAACTGAAGTGATCTCACTGTTAGAGTCAGCAACAGGACAGATTGTAGATTGGGAATTCAGAGACCTTGATAAGCAGATCAGGAAAACCGACGGGGTCCACAACTCATTCACTTAACCTGGAAAAGAGAGAGAAAGCAATGACGTAGATGTTTATGGTCAGGGGCATTCCCGTTTTAATTTTTATTCATACTTAGAGATTTCACAAAACATATTGGGCTGCTTGGCGTGTGAAAGAGGTGATTATTCTCACCTTCACCAGGGTGACGGCAGCGCTGTAGAAAACACTCAGGAAAACCAGGGTGATGAATGTGGAAGCAGTTGCCATTATCATCCTCATAATCTTCAATCCAGGTGCGATCTATTGAATCTACAAATATAAAGCCGAGAGGACGCACTTAAATACTTTATTGATCCAGTCCGATCTATCTGCATCCAAGTCATGTAGTTAGAGACCATTACATCTTCATAACGCAGTCAGATGTTTCTCAAATGTGACTATCTGTATCTATTAGGGCATTATTGACTCTCAGCAAGAACTTGCAAATACTAACTGCACATTTTATTTCTTCATTGTGCTTGTCAGAACATCTTAAATTATTTTTTTCTTTTAATCTATTATTGAAGGATATTATTATTTGAGGAATGCTTATTAGGAACGATTATTTTAATTATATCATTATATTTTAAATATAGGCTGTGACAGCAAATTAGTTGAAAATTGTGGCCATCATTGGATAAAAATTCAAATGTGATTTTCATCTTTAGTTATTGGTGGCTAATTGCTTGGCAGATCATGAATATAGCTGAAAATGTATTGCTGGAGAAGCACAGCATGTCAGGCAGCATCCAAGGAGCAGGAGAATCGACGTTTCAGGCATGAACCCTTCTTCAGGATGCTTTGGATGCTGCCTGACCTGCTGCGCTTTTCCAGCAACACATTTTCAGCTCTGATCTCCAGCATCTGCAGTCCTTACTTTCTCCTAGAAGATCATGAATATAAGTTACATCCACAGTAAGGACATTGCTTCATATATTTGTTTGTCGGGTCTCTACATTTAGGAATACGTTTTTGTTCATGTGTCCCTTAATTTATTTGATCTATGCTTGATGTGTATGGTTTTCCTTTAATGTTTGTGTATGTGGTTATGAGGTACTCTGACTTCACCCTTGCCCATGTTGGAGTCTGTGCATGAATAAACATACTCATGCTCCTTTACTGCTGGTGTGCTCACATGTTTGTGCACGTGCATTTTGTTCAGTTCACAATTATAAGCATCATCATGCTAATATGCCACTTTGTTGATGCCTATGTTTATCTGGTAATGTCTTTGTGACTGTTCACTTTTCGTTAGTGCTATCTAAAATGTGTGTTTATTGTCTATTTCAGATCCTACCTACACTAGGTTATTTTCATGTTTGTGCTTAATAAACGTTAGCGTGCAGCGTCATGTTTTGATGGATGTTTATATTTATGTGATGATGTCTGCCTGTGTGGCAATCTATCCTAAACCATATCCTGATCAGCTTGTTTGTGTTATTGTGTGTGGATGGTTGCTGATGCTTGTGCCATTATCCTTGTTTAATAAATGCCCCACGTTTTGTTGATCTGCGCACTTGCGTGTCTGAATATGTGTATATGTGTGACCGCGTATACGTGCTGATCAAAGTGGTTTAAAAATAAATAATTAAGGTGCCTCTGTCATCATATGTTTGTGATTATGAAAATGGGAGAATAATGATATTAATGTTTATCTCTGTGCATTTATGTGCCTGTGTGAGTCGACATGCAGGAGGGCATGTTGTATCTGTGTTCATGTATCTATGTCCGTATGCATTGTGCTGTATGAATGTATATGTATTTGTGTCCATTGTGTGTTACCGTGTGTCTATGTTTTTCATGGTTATGTGTGAGTACCCCTGTTCATTTGTGTATGAGCTTTTCTTTCGGTGCGTGTGAGTTTTTGTAAGAGCTTAGCTGAATGTTCAAGTATCATTTGCATGTGTGGCTCTGTGTGTGTATGCGTATGTGGCGTCTTATTGAATGCACATCTGTGTGTGTGTGTGTGTGTGTGTGTACATAAATGTGTCTTTCGGTGAGAGCCTGTATATGTGTCTTTACGTGTGTCATTTGTGAGCATCTCTCTGTATCTGTGTGTGTTTCTGCTCTTATACCAGACTGCAATTTTTATTATTCTAATTTTATTGTTCTAATTTTAATGGATTGCCCACAATTGGATCTGACCTTGGTGTTGTAGGAAACATTTCCCATCGTCGTGAAGAGATAAGCGTTTTATGAGCAACTCTTCTGTTGCAGTGAGAGAATTTCTGTCTCTGAGACAAAAGTCCTGAGTTCAAATCCCCACTGCCCCAGAGATAACATTTCTGAATATGTTTATTAGAAAATAGTGACTCGTGTTCTGTATTTTAAACAATGCAACATCGGGTGTTCGAATACTACAATTGATCCCATGTCCTCCAGAAAATGGAGACAAGACTATGGGATACAAATCGGGATGATGCAAACACAGTTTCGGATTGTGGGAGTCACTGTTAATCATTTGTTAACAGGGCCAAGCATGTCCAACATGCCCCAAAGGTATTATTTTGCTTGGAAATTTTACATCTTCAAATAGTAAGCAAGAAGCTGAATGTTCCTGTTAGTAACTGGGTTACATTACAGAGGACCTCTACTGTGAAAACTCTGCACTGGGAGTAAGAGTACAGACCGTTCATCGTTCCACTCTCCTCTTCCCTGTGCTCCACAACAACTTATCTGTTGGTTCTCTTTGGTGTGAAAGTGAAGATACATTCTGTCAACTCATGCACTGGGGCAAGATCCTGGCAGTTTCCCAGAAACAAAGTTTACATTCAAATTGCTCTGCACTCTTTACAATTGGTATCTCTTTAAGAGATTAAAAGTCTCTTAAATTTATGTTTCCAATTGGTGCAATGTGGCAGTTTAAAACTGACGTGAATTTTGTAAGAATGGATAAAAACAAGGACTGCAGATGCTGGAAACCAGATTCTAGATTAGAGTGGTACTGGAAAAGCCCGGCAGTTCAGGCAGCATCCGAGGAGCAGGAAAATCGACGTTTCATCAAGGGCTTTTGCCCAAAACGTCGATTTTCCTACTCCTCGGATGCTGCCTGAACTGCTATGCTTTTCCAGCAACACTCTAGCCTAAATTTTGTAAGAATGGCCAATCGGGGAATCAGGAACACGAAGTTCAAAACTCATGGTCTACCCTTAACGTAGAATGGACATTGTCCGATTTCAGAGGTAAAAACAATGACTGCAGATGCTGGAAACCAGATTCCGGATCAGTGGTGCTGGAAGAGCACAACAGTTCAGACAGCATCCAAGGAGTTTCAAAATCGATGTTTCGGGCAAAAGCCTTTCATCAGGAATAAAGGCAAACAGCCTGAAGCATGGAGAGATAAGCTAGAGGAGGGTGGGGGTGGGGAGAAAGTAGCATAGAGTATAATGGGTGAGTGGGGGAGGGGATGAAGGTGATAGGTCAGGGAGGAGAGGGTGGAGTGGATAGGTGGTAAAGGAGATAGGCAGGTAGGACAAGTCTGGACAAGTCATGGGGACAGTGCTGAGCTGGAAGTTTGGAACTAGGATGAGGTGGGGGAAGGGGAAATGAAGAAATTGTTGAAGTCCACATTGATGCCCTGGGGTTGCAGTGTTCCAAGGCGGAAGATGAGGCGTTCTTCCTCCAGGCGTCTTGTGGTGAGGGAGCGGCGGTGAAGGAGGCCCAGGACCTCCATGTCCTCGGCAGAGTGGGAGGGGGAGTTGAAATGTTGGGCCACGGGGCGGTGTGGTTGATTGGTGCGGATGTTCCGGAGATGTACCCTCAAGCGCTCTGCTAGGAGGTGCCCAGTCTCCCCAATATAGAGGAGACCGCATCGGGAGCAACAGATACAATAAATGATATTAGTGGATGTGCAGGTAAAACTTTGATGGATGTGGAAGGCTCCTTTAGGGCCTTGGATGGAGGTGAGGGAGGAGGTGTGGGCACAGGTTTTACAGTTCCTGCGGTGGCAGGTGAAGGTTCCAAGATGGGACGATGAGTTGTAGGGGGGCGTGGACCTGACCAGGTAGTCACGGAGGGAACGGTCTTTGCGGAAGGAGGAATGGGATGGGGAGGGAAATATATTCCTGGTGGTGGGGTTGGTTTGGAGGTGGCGGAAATGTCGGCGGATGATTTGGTTTATGCGAAGGTTGGTAGTGTGGACGGTGAGCACCAGGGGCGTTCTGTCCTTGTTACGGTTGGAGGGGTGGGGTCTGAGGGCAGAGGTTGCGGGATGTGGACGAGATGCGTTGGAGGGCATCTTTAACCAAGTGGGAAGGGAAATTGCGGTCTATAAAGAAGGAGGCCATCTGGAGTGTTCTGTGGTGGAACTGGTCCTCCTGGGAGCAGATACGGCGGAGGCGGAGGAATTGGGAATACGGGATGGCATTTCTGCAAGAGGTAGGGTGGGAAGAGATGTAATCCAGGTAGCTGTGGGAGTCGGCGTTTTTGTAAAAAACGTCAGTGTCAAGTCGGTCGTCATTAATGGAGATGGAGAGGTCCAGGAAGGGGAGGGAGGTGTCAGAGATGGTCCAGGTAAATTTAAGGTCAGGGTGGAATGTGTTGGTGAAGTTGATGAATTGCTCAACCTCCTCGCGGGAGCACGAGGTGGCAGGTTGGATAAGGTACTTGGTGAAATCCTGCAATGAGTGAGCTTTACTCTGTTTCTCACCCAGGGTGTATCTGAGCAGCAACATTAACTGCACAAGACATTACTTCCCAGACCTGTTAATAATCCAATTTAACTGTGTGGAGTTTGCACATTCTCCCCGTGTCTGTGTGGGTTTCCTCCGGGTGCTCTGGTTTCCTCCCACAGTCCAAGGATGTGCAGGTTAGGTGAATTGGCCAAGCTAAATTGCCCGTAGTGTTAGGTGCATTAGTCAGGGGTAAATGTAGGGGAATGGGTCTGGGTGGGTTGCTCTTCGGAGGCAGGTGTGGACTTGTTGGGCCGAAGGGCCTGTTTCCACACTGTAGGGAATCTAATCTAATCTCAACTGCACAGATGGAATAGAAGAGTAGGAAACAATTAATTCAGCGGTTGTGTATTTAACTCAAAACTGGACGAAAAAAAACTTTATTACTTTTGTTGAATTATTAAATGAAACTGAGATTTTTATTGACATGAATTAACAGTGTCCATCAGTGCAAGCGAAATGTTTACAAAACTCAGTTTACCGCTGGATTTATTGACTGTTCTGTTGATGATCTTCAACGGAATCACTTCATGTCCCAGCACACAGGAGTAAGAAGCACTGCTGACCCAGTCTTCCGCTGTAATGGATAACAGGCTGGACATGGAGAAGGAGGTGATGTCGCTCTCCGCTATTACCTCGGTGTTCTTGTAGTTACTGGGATTTACAGGCTCGCCATTGTTTGTCCACTTGACGAAGATCTCTCGGGGGGAGAAACCTCTCACTAAACAGGTGAGGGAGAGAACCCTTTCAGCGGAGATTTCTTCTGTTGGTGGCAGGAGCACAGACACTGATGGCTCCCGTGGATTAATCACTGCAAAATATTTGAGACAAATATAAATCAACTATAAAAATCCAGAATCAATATCGCGATTTCACTAAATATTAAAATATGCCATTTTTAATTTGGGATTTATTCACTTTCATTATCTAAAAGGAGCAGAATGGTATCCATGATGTTCAGTAAAAGATGTAAAAAGTTTAATTTGAAAGTCGCCTCCATGTTTCCAGCCCACAACGAGGACACTCTGGCCATTTGCCATTGCTGATGGTGACTTCACAACCCAGGCTTCTACCCACCTTGTCTGACTTAACCAGAATAGAGTATCCTTTGGTCTGTCTCTTTCTTAATCAGCTACTTAGCTATCCTGCCATCAGACGCATCATTAATGCTCCCAACGGTATTTGCTCATTACCAATCAAAGCCTGCCATTGATGTAACTGGATCTGGATCATACATGGGATCCTTTGTGTTTTAATCTCACTGCTCACCTTTCTCCTTGTGGATGGAGTCGCTCAGCGGAGTCGGTAGATTCTGTGGTACGCCACTCAGCCAGGCTTCAGTAGAAACGTCTAATTTGCTGAACACGCTGTCGGGATTCTGTCCAGGCTGGTCAGCAATTTCTAATTTCAGAGGCTTCTTTTCTTGTATCCAGGTGACGCTGACTCCAGAAGGAAGATTGGACACAATGCTGGTTACCGTCACCGTCATCGTCGCCTCCACTAAGACCTGTTCTCCTGGCGGCGGGAGGATTTTAACTGTGTAATCATGGCACACAGAACCTCCTATGAAACAGAAATCAAAATCAATGGAAAATGCCTCTTTAGGATGAAAACACCCACTCTTCAGGTTATTTCCTCACAAGGTGAAGTAACCACCTTCGAAATGGCAACTTCCAACTATTGCTGAAATGATGCTTCCTATTGTTTATGTATTTTGATCTGTGAAAGCATTCATGATTACCTATAACATAACCTGTGTAATTATTCCTAAAGAACACTGGCTTTGTAACAAGTGAAACCTGTGAATAAAGTAAAATCATTGAAGATACCACAATGTAATCCATGAAGTTACCTTTCTTTCAGAGTTGGTCTCTCACTTAAGACCATCTATTGATACTTGGGACAAGAGTCATCTGTATATAATGAGTTCATTTCTATGTTCATGAACGCTACGTGCAAATGCTGCTGGTCACGCTGAGTGCCAAATCAGATCCCGAATTTCGGACAAATTGTAATTAATCCTAATTATTGTCTTTGTCTTCCTGCATTTGCAGAGGTTCCAAAGTGTTACAGGAGCGGTGAATGGCCATGGAAATTCTGTTCATTATATTTAATGTGATCAAAAAACTTGGCATTATTGGTGTGAGATCATTCTCTAATTTATGACGTTATTCCTCGTGGGCTGAATTGGGAGGAGATCTGAAAACAAGACACTGAGTGCAGCACTGGACATCATGAAGGACACCCATCCCCTCAAGTCTTTCCCTCCATTCAATGAGGTCATAACTGGTCTGTACATTCACTTTCTTTACCAAGCTGCATTTTTTACTTTCTTCATTGAACAAAAAAAACAAGCAGAAGCATCTTAAATTAATCTACAGACTCGATGGAAATGTGCACAGGTTTTATTCAGATGTCCAATACTCACTGTGTAAACATCTCCATCCCAAATCAGGCTGAATCAGCATGTCTCGAATTCCTAGTTCATTTATCCCAAGTGTAGCATTCCCACCAGAATTTATTCTCCTGCCTCACTCACTAATTACAGAGAGCGTCTTAAAGTAGCTCAGTGAGAGCATGTTTATCCCAGTTAATCAAATATGAAACCCACTTGGTCTGTGGTCTGATCCCATAAATGAAGTTAAAGAGCTCAGTACCAGATATTAAAAAAAATCTGTGTCATACAAAGCCCAAGGCTAACAAGTCATTCCTGAGCAGGGAATGAAGTATTGAACAAATTTTGATTTATTTTCAAGTAAAGGTCACTGCCTATTTTGACCATGTCATTTTGAGACCACAAGATCATAAGATAGAGGATCAGAAGGAGGCATCTCTGGCACTGTGAGGCAGCAGTGCTAACCACCGTGACCAAAGGGCCTTTTCCTCTGCTCTAAGGTGATTCTGTGAAAACTGTTATAAATAATGCCTTATTTCATGTTAATCACAGATGTTCTGTTTATCTCAGTTCCCACAACACTTACCTGGACATGACATTTCTTTTCTCTTGTGTGATTCACTGTGTTGAACCTCACAGTAGATTTTGTTGGGGCAATGTACCGCTGACCCGGGCAGGGTTAACTGGCTGCTCTGGGTGTGGGTTCCCTTCTAGTTTCTCACTGATGGGTAAGTCTTCAATCCAGTCATGATTAGCTCCCCACCTTTCTTCCAGGTTACCTTGGTTACGGCAGGGGAATAGTCCATCGCCAAACAACCAAAGATCACAGAACCGGTGCTGTGGTCCTGACAGGAGGAGACCAGACCATAAAGCGTGGGGGAAGACAATGTCTCTAGGATAGAATGACCAATTGAGCACATTAGTTCCTGTTAATTTGACCTTATCAGTTACTCAAATGTATCCTCAGCTGTAAACGTTTGGCAGTATGCTCCTGCTGAAGTCTCCAGTATAACTGGCGGTTATTTTTGTTTCTTACCAGGTGCTGATCATGATCTATTGGTTCCCTCTTCAGAAACATTCCCTCTACCTTGGCCATTACCATATAATTTGGGAAGAAGAACATCTGAATCCACCACCAGTAATTGTTTGAAAATCGCACCAACTGACACTTTCACTGGATTGCAAGTGAAGAGCAGAGAGGTTTCACAAAATACAAACCAAGGAAATGCGGATTCATTGAAATTCTACAGTGTGTGCAAACAGGCCATTTGGCCCAACAAATCCACACCCACCCTCTGAAAAGTAACCCATCCAGACCCATTCCCCTACCCTATTACTCTACATTTAACCCTGACTAATGGACCTAACCTCCCAATCCCTGAACACAACATGGCCAATTCACCCAGATTGCATATCTTTGGACTTTGGGAGGAAACCTACACAGATATGGGGAGAATGTGCAAACTCGATACAGATAGTCACCCGAGGCTGGAATCGAACCAGAGTCCCTAGCGCTGTGAGGCAGCAATGCTAACCATGGAACCAGCGTGCCGCCCCACTAGGCACCATGCTGCTGGAAATCAGAAACAAAAACAGAAATTGCTGGAAAACCCCAACAGCTGGCAGTATATCTGGACAGAAATCAGAGTGAACAGTTCAGCTCCAGTGAGCCTTCCTCATGTATCAATACAAGGCAGAATGTTCTCTCTGGGAGGAAGGTCACTGCAGCAGCAGCAGCAGCAGCAGCAGCAGCACAGGCAGGAGCTGGGCACTGGGACTGGGAGGATGGCTCTCACAACTGACCTCATGCCAATTGGCTGGAAGTTGAAACTTCTAATTTATAATTATCTTAATTCTGGAGGCCTCTGAAAAATGGAGGACCATTAAGGTTCAGAGACTTTGAAGCATTACAGCTAACTGAGCTGACTATTTACGTCAATATGATTTGAGAAATTAACAAGTACTCTTTAACTTTAATAACTATCAAACTGACACGCAGTTCACCCCAAAACTCTCATCTCTCAGACTAACTACTCCCTGTTTGTCTCGACCTAAATTCCCACCCACATTGACAAACCCTACTCTGTTACTCACCCATTCATGCCCTGAATACACCATCCCCTATCACAAGAAACACATCCAAGGCAATCCATATTGGTAGTGTAGATGAGCAGAGAGATCCCGAAAAGTTGCCAGTCAGGTTGATAGGGTTGTTAAGAAGGCATACTTTGAGTTAGCTTTCATTGGTAGATGGACTGAGTTTCAAAACCATGAGGTCATGCTGCAGCTGTACAAAACTCTGGTGTGGCCGCAGTTGGAGTCTTGAGTACACTTCTGGTCACCACATTATAGGAAGAATGTGGAAGCTTTGGAAAGAGTTCAGAGGAGGTTTACCAGGATGTTGCCTGGTATGGCGGGAAGGTCTTATGAGGAAAGGATGAGGGACTTGAGGCTGTTTTTGTTTGAGAGAAGGTTGAGAGGTGACTTAATTGAGACATATAAGATAATCAGAGGGTTAGATGGGGTGGACAGTGAGGCTCTTTTTCCTTGGATGGTGATGGCTATCAGGAGAGGACATAACTTTAAATTGAGGGCAGGTAGATAAATGTCAGAGGTTGTTTCTTTACTCAGAGTAGTAGGGACGTGGAATGCACTGCCTGCAACAATAGTATCCTCGCAACTTTAAGGGCATTTAAAATGTCATTGGATAAACATATGGATGAAAATGGAATAGTGCAGGATCGATAGGCTTCAGATTGGTTCCACAGGTCGGCACAACATCAAGGGCCGAAGGGCCTATACTGCACTGGAACATTCTACGTTCTATAATCCAGGTGGACATATAATCTCAATTCCTTTCACGCAATTCCACTCCTGCCACCCTGCACCTGGTCCATGTTGAATCTGGCCCTTACTGGACCTGGCACCATTATTTTCACAACTTCTGACAGAACCCCACTCCCCCAGACATGACCTCAGCCCTTGGTCACTGACATCTCAACTTACCCAAGTCAACCTGAGCACTTTGCATCCTAGCTCCTTTCACATCTGTCCTTTACCACCTGCCATTTTGCCAGACTCTGAGCTTTGTATTTTGAAATCATGTCCACCTGCTACTTCATTACAGTGACCTTCTACCCCCTGAAACAGCCTGGCACCCTGCCCATCTCTCCACTAACCAGCCTGGCACCCTGCCAATCCCTCCACTAACCAGCCTGGCACCCTGCCAATCTCACCACTAACCAGCCTGGCACCCTGCCAATCTCACCACTAACAAGCTTTGCAAAGACAGACCTCCGACATTTCAGCTCAAATATCCCTCACCTACCAAGCACAATGTGACCAAATTATCCTTGTGACCATTACCATTTGCCTTGATGCCACCCTGCCAGACAGGGTGCATGCAAGCTTACCCAGCAGCCACCCAACACCTCACAACCTACCAGCCCAAACCCTCCCACATTCCCAATCTATCCCCTCACTAGCTCACCAGCTTCCAACTTTGAGCCTACTTTGGGTCCAGCCCATTCATGCTGACCAGAGTTCCCAAATTAAACTAATTCCATTTGTCTCCCTTTGGCCCATATCCATCCAAACCTATCCAGCTCCTGCACCTGTCCAAATGTCTTCTACATGTTGGACCTATCTCTGCATTTACCACTTCTCCTGGCAGTTCATTTCAATGTCTGGTACAGTTACAACATGAAGCCCTAACCGCTGCACTCAATGCTCTGACCAATGAAGGCACATGTGCCAAACACCTTCAATATGCTAGCTACTTGAGACAATGCTTTCATGAATCTATGAGTCTGATCCCCCACTTCCCTCTGTTCGACATCACTACCCAGTGCCCTACCATTAACTCTGTAAGAATCGTGTATCTGAACCCCCAGGTCTCTGTTCGACAAAACTACCCAGTGCCCTACCATTAATTCTGTAAGTTGTGACCTGATTTATCTTCTCAAAAAGCAACACATCATATTCATTTAAATTAAACTCCATCTGCCACTCCTCAACCCACTGGCCCAGCAGATCAAGATCTCGTTGTACTTTTAGATAACTTTCACTGCCAATTATACCACCAATTTTGGTGTCATGTGCAAACTTACAAATCATGCCCCATTCAATGTTTTCAAGACTTTTAACCAATATTGTACCCTGCTTGCCTTTTTCCCCACATACCTGTAACATTTTTTTTTAAGGATTGAAGGAATCTATCTCCTTCTTGAAATCATTTAATGTTTTGACCTCAATCAATTTCTGTGGCGGAGAACTCCAAACGTTCACCATTCTTTCGTTGAACAATCGTATTCAATTTTATCAGGTGTTGGAAAGACTGGTGAGCAGCAAGATTTAGGATGGTCCCATGAATGGAATAGCATTCTGGAGGGACTGAGGTGCCTTCTTCAGCTTCTAATTTGTATGCTGACATGTCCCTTCGGCAGCATGTTCCAAAACTGTGATCTTTGAGGATAAGGATGTGCATGCATGTAAATGAGAGCTTTCCTCCAAATTAGACTCCATCTTGACTTGCAACTATTTCCCTTCCCCTTTGCTCTTCCTTGCTCACAGCCATGGGACTCACTTTCTAACAGCACTGTGAATGTCCTCATACCACACAAACTTCAGCAATTCAAGTCGGCTGATGACGACTGGTTTCTCAAGGAGATATAAAAAGTCCGGCACTTCCACACCTGTTTAGAGATGCAGATAATCACTGGAAGAATTGAAAATTATTTGAGGGACTTGTGAATGGTTTCCTTCTGTGTGGTTTGACTGTGTTTTCACTGAACAAACAGTGCTACTTGATTAGACTACTTCCAGTGTGGAAACAGGCCCTTCGTCCCAACAAGTCCACACCGACTCGCCAAAGCGCAACCCACCCAGACCCATTCCCCATATTCACCTCTTCACCTAACACTACGGGCAATTTAGCATGGCCAATTCACCCACATTTTTGGACTGTGGGAGGAAACCAGAGCACCCAGAGGAAACCCACGCAGACACGGGAAGAATGTGCAAACTCCACACAGAAAGTCGCCTGAGGCAGGAATTCTTAATCATATAATGGGAATGAAGCTTCCCTCATTTTTAGCACGGCAACCACAAATTATATTTCTTTATTCCAGGCAGGTATAATGTTAAATTATTGGAATATGATGACTGGGATGTTTAAATGGGAAATTATCAGAAATTTAAAGCTTATTTTCATGACCAATTAATTTCAGCCTCATTGTGTCACTTTAGCTTCTCACTGAAATGTCTTTCAAAAACGGTGTCTCCCTTTGTTATGGGCAGTTGAATCATTAAATCTGGGATAGTTTTTGCTTGTTAATCAAAGATGGTAAAGAGTTTTAGCCAAAGGGAGGCCTATGGAGTTAGCGCGCAGATGCACCATGATCTCAGTAAGTGGTGGAACAGCTCAAGGGACTGAGTGCCCTTCTCCTGCCCCTTTCTATCATTGTGTCATTTGTTAGGCTAGCACTGGCAGTGAACACTTTTTCTTAAAATATTTTAGCAAATTAATTGTTTCACACATTCTTTAAAAAACTTCTGTTGATTACAGGTATTTGGAATGGGAGTATTGACATTCTCTACTTGAGTGATCATAATAACTCCCACCCAATTACAGCAGCCACTGCTCTCTGGAGTGTGTTGTTACTTCATGCTCGTTTCTTGTAAAACTACAGCTTGAGATCTGTGCGCTCACATTCAATGATTCTCTGATATTAAATATCTCTGAACATTCTCAATTTATTCAAATGCATTTTCTCTCTGAACAACTTGTTTCATTGAACAGAACATTTTTTAAAAATGAAACAATAAACTTTGAATGCTAGAAAACTGAAAATAAAGACAGAATTTTCTGAAGAAACTCAGCATGTCTGGCGGCTCCTGTGGAGAGAAAGCAAGGTTAACGTTTCACACCTAGAGACCCCCTCTTCAGCAAATTGTTTTCATGTTTTTGGCACAAGAACTCACACCTGTTGAGTTAGACAGCGATTGCATTTGCTTGACTCCTGTTGGAAAAGGATTCTTAGCAGAGGTACAAGATGATCTGAGATAGCGATTGAAGACCATTTGAAACGCTATCACCATCTGCTGCAAGTGTTGGATTCAGCGGAAACCCCACCGTACTGAACAATCACATTCAGCCACAGCACTGGTTTAATATAATGCAACACAGCCTAGGACTAATCTCGTCAAATATGCTTCGAAAACAATTCATTGTGGATTAGTTATAAATTATATTGTTTGAACAGCAAGTCAAAAAGCTGGGATTTTTTTGAGGACTTACTCCATTAACCCCAGCTAGCGATGCCCAAAAGCTTGTGAACAAATATTGATTTGGAAAAAGCTGCTAACCGCCAAAATTCTGTTTAATATCTAAGAGACACAAGTCAGAACAGTGATTGAATAGATTTCACCAGCCTCTGTGAGTAGAATTCTAATAACACCCAACATAACTCAATATTCTTTTTTTCATGAATTAACCTGATAAGAGATGGTATTACATATCTCTCTAACAGGTTGTAAATGAATACAGGCCACCTGGCTCAGAGTGAGGGACATTACTATAACATCACAACAGATCTGAACACAATGAGCTCCACACTATCTTGGAGAACACAGCCCACCTGTTTGACAGTGCATAAACCATGTTAATCATTAACACCTTCCAACAACCGAGATTGTTCCAGAATGATTACATAATCAAAGTAGCACTGCAACAATTATCCAAGAATACTTTGGCAGCATCTCTGAACTGTTCAAAGTCTCTGGGAACTACGGAGGAATAAAACTAGGAATTGTGTTACCATAAATTCACTGTCACTGGATTTCAACCTAGCACTCTCTACCTCTTACCCCTGTGAATGTTGCTGCACCAGATGGTCTACTTAGTTTAAAATAGATTAAAATGTTTTGAAGTGTATAATGACCGTTGCCAGTGACATTAAAAGCTCACGGTAGGTTTTCAAATAATAAGATGCAAAATAATTTCTGATTCTACACTGTGCCACTAAACACATCCCAGGCACAAAGAAAATAAGCAGCATATTTCCCTCTGCCTCGCTCAATCACATATCTCTTGTTGCCAGCAAGCAATTTCAAAACTCTTGCAATCTGCCTTTTGTTACTGAAGTGTTCGTTCTGATTGGAACAACTTAGTCAGGGCTCTCAATTCTGAGGCATCTAATCAAATATTGCATTTCTGGCAGATATAAGTGGTTTTGAAGCATGAGATGAAATTGAACTGCCTGAGATTCAGGTATCTGAACCGGACAATGTGAAAATGGTCAGGACCGGTTGACAAGTTCGTCGGAGATAGCACTGAAACAAACTGTACAACAGTCTTGATCCTAGCAGATACATCTGCTCAATTCCTCACGTCAAATATATTCACTGTAATTTAACATTATCATAGGAACTAACCAGAGGATAGCCATTAATGTGAACGAGAATGTGTTCACAATGAACATAGATAACCACCGACTTAATAAACTGAATAAGTCACTGTAATCAACAAAATTATTGAGATGGGACATATTGCCAATTTAAGCACAACTCTGGAGGAAATGGATTATTCTCTAAATTATCTTTGCATATTCTTAAAACATGTCTTGAACTTTGGAGATTTTGCATGCACAGCATAAAGCCAATACTGCAATCCAGTGTGGAAATGCATTTCTGTTGAAGAAATTAGGGCAAGTATTTCCTGTCAGGTTTGCTTTACAATGGCAAGTTCATTTTCTTGTTCGCTGCTTTGTAATGAACGAAAATGTTAGCAAAGGTATGAATTGAAAACATGTTTCTGCCCAGCGGTGCCCGCTTTAACTGATGTCTAAATAAATGTGGGTGGCACGGGGTAGCTCAGTGGTTAGTACTGCTGCCACACAGCACCATGGACCCAGGTTTGATTCCCGTCTCGTGCGACAGTCTGTGTGGGCTTCTTCCGGGTGCTCTGGTGTCCCCCCACAGCCCAAAGATGTGCAGGTTAGGTGAATTGGTCATGCTAAATTGTCCATAATGTTAGGTGCATTACCCAGGGGTAAATATAGGGTATGGGGAATGGGTCTGGGTGGGTTACTCTACAGAGGAGTGGTGTGGACTTGTTCGGCCAAATGGCCCATTTCCATAGTGCAGGAAATCTCATCTAAATGATTGTCACACTTAACTAGTGCGAGCAGATTGGTACATTGCTATAATCAGGCAAGTATATTAATTAAAATAAATATTACTCCATTTTCAGTTTGAATAAGCAATGTGCTCTGTTATCCTCGAGTTCATGTCTTCTGCAAATTTATAAACTCTGCATATGTCTGAACACATCGATGTAAAATACATTCTCTGCTTTCGCAGCAAATTTTCCTATAGTTTTAGAGTAGATTTCCAACAGTATGGAAACAGGCCATTTGGCCCAACAATTCCACACTGACCCTCCGAACAGTATGTAACCCACCCAGAGCCATTCCCCCTACCCTATACTTACCCCTGACTAATGCACCCTAACCTACCCATCCCTGAACAGTGTTCACTTTAGCACAGCCAATTCACCTAACCCGCACAGTGGGAGGAAACTGGAGCACCCAGAGGAAACCCACACAGACACAGGGAGAATGTGCAAACTCCACACAGACTGTCACCCGAGGGTGAAATCAAACAGAGGCCCCTGGCGCTGTGAGGCAGCAATGCTAACCACTGAGCCGCCGCGCTGCCCTGTGAGTTAATGAGCGGATTATTTTATTTAATTCGGAATTTGGCCTTGGTCACATAATTCACAATAGCAATTGTTTCTGAAAGAATGATTCTTCAGTTGATATTTTGTTGTAAAATGTAACTTTTTATTTAAAACGCACGGATTGGGAACACCTAAAGCACTATGCAGATTAAATTATTCATTCAGTTAACCTTTATTCTTTTTCCCTGCAAATCCAATTTAATCAGGGATATAACAATTTATTATTTCAAATGAATTGTGAAACTGATCAAAGCAGTGCAACTGATCTGTTCTTCATCGAAATATTTTGAGTAGAATTTCCAAATGGTCTTTGCCAATGATCTTTCCAGCCAAAAAGCTTGGGTGTAGTGTACCGTGGAATTGAAATATGTTTCTTGGTTAATTATAACATAGGCATACAGCAAGAACTATTAGAACATTATACTTTTGAAATTCTATTTATTTTTCCTCTATGACTTGTAAATTATTTGAAGACAGACCTTGTGATTGAGCTAGACAGTTAGATTAGATCCCCGACAGTGTGGAAACAGACCCTTCAGCCCAACAAGTCCACACCGACCCTCTGAAGAGTAACCCACCTTGACCCATTTCCCTACGTTTACCCCTGAGTAATGCACCTAACATAATGGGCAATTTAGCATGGCCAATTCACCTAACCTGCACATCTTATTGATTGTGGGAGGAAACCGGAGCACGCAGAGGAAACCCACACAGACACAGGGAGAATGTGCAAACTCCACACAGACAGTCACCCGAGTGTGAAATCAAACAGAGGCCCCTGGTGCTGTGAGGCAGCAATGCTAACCACTGGGCCACTGTACCGCCCTGACTTGAGCTCTGAATTTGGAATGGAAAGAGTGGATTACATTAATCCTTAATTATTGATTCTAAGTGAAAATCACACCCTAAGGTATCTGCTTTCCCTCCATTTCCAAAAACCTTTGTGATCTGCTTTTAACTTAACATTAAGCTTTATGAAATTTCAACTCACATGCTGATTGCATTGAATAAGGAAACTGGAGGGGTTGACTTGTTACCAACCATATAAACAGTGTGATAACAATGCAGAAACCAGAAACAGTTTCCCAAATATAACAAATTTAATGTTACCCAAGCACATTTCCTCCTCAACAGAACAAAGATCACCAAACCACAACACTGAGGAACACCGATGTGTTTGCAGCAGAACTGGCTCTGCAAACATTTTCAACAGAACCAAGAACATGATATAACCTCACAAAAAAATCTCACATTGAAGTCTGACAAAACCGCTCAGTATCATGCAAACTAATGATTAAATTGAATAGAAATAAGAAGTCATAACAGCAGTCTTGCTTGTGAGGGAACTTACTTAACAACATGTAAAACTTTAATGTTTCCAGCAACAGTTCAATTTAGTTCCAACCTGTACACCTTTTCTGAGCATGACAATCTTGTGCAGTGCACAGTAGAGAGTTGAAGGCATATATTGATTAATCACTTTAAGGTCAAAACAAAATTAGTTCAATGGACAAACATTATCACATTATAATTGTGTGTTATAGTAAGTTTAGTTTCAATTACGTAATCTGATCAATTCTGCAGTTTCAGATCTGAGTCCCAAATTTTATTTTGAATGAAGCTACTCAAAACAAATTTTTACTTAGTTTACAATCAGAACTGAGAATTTAAAAAAACGTCAATGCACTAAAATGTTATTTTCATTTCTCACATTTCCGTGTTTCTGCCTTAAGTTGGTTTTCAAACGGATGTAATGTTTTCAATCAAGCAGAGAAAAAAATTTCCATACGAGTTTAACAAATGCAGAAACGATTCAGGAAAAACAAATAACTTCACAAATATTGGTATTTAAAAGTAACCCAGAAAGACCACCTCCTCACCAGAAAGAAAACACCAATTTCTGAAAGCATGAAAACGCTGTTCAATTCCACAAACTAAATAAGAATCCAATCAACTTAATGCAACAGAATCAAGGAAAATAAAATCAGAATGGAATCAACTCAGAGCAACAGATTTAAATGAATGATAATCAGAATCCAACCAATTCGATTCAACAGAATCAAATAAAACAAATTCAAAAGCCAATCAGTGCAATTCAACAAAATCAAGTAAAAACAAAGTCAGAATCCAATCAACTCAGGTCAACCGAATCAAATAAAACACACTCAGAATTTAATCAGCAGAATGAAATATAGCACTGCAAGAACATTTTATGACAGTTTCTAACCTGCTTGTCAACAACAAAATTAACCAAATAAACAACAAAATATAATCATGGTAAGAACATTATGTATACGGGGAATATATTCAAGAAATTAATAATGATGGTATTGGACCTCAAGAAAGAGACTTTGTGGAGTGCCTCAGAGATGGATTCTTAGAGCAGCTGGTGCTGGAGCCGACCAGGGAGAAGGCAATTCTGGATCTGATATTGTGTAACGAACCAGAATTGGTCAGAGACCTCGAAGTGAAGGAGCCTTTGGAAAGTAGTGACCATAATACAATAAGCTTCAATCTGCAATTTGAGAGGGAGAGGGTACAGTCAGAAGTGACAGTACTTCTGTTGAATAAAGGGAACTATGGAGCTATGAGGGAGGAGCTGGCCAAAGTTCAATGGTGCAATACCTTAGCAGGGATGACCGTGGAGGAACAATGGCAGATATTTCTGTGTATAATGCAGAAGTTGCAGGATCAGTTCATTCCTAAAAGGAAGAAAGATCCCAGGAGGAGGCATGGGCGGCCGTGGCTGATGAGGGAAGTAAAGAAACATATAAAGTTAAAAGAGAAAAAGTATAATATAGCTAAGATAAGTGGGAAAACTGAGGACTGGGAAGCTTTTAAAGAGCCACAGAAGTTTAATAAGAAGGAAATACGCAGAGGAAAAATGAGGTACGAAGGTAAACTGGCCAAGAATATTAAGGAGGATAGTAAAAGCTTTTTTAGGTATGTGCAAGGCAAAAAAATGGTTAGGACAAAAATTGGGCCCTTGAAGACAGAAACAGGGGAATATATTACTAGAAACGTGGGGCGGCACGGTGGCACAGTGGTTAGCACTGCTGCCTCGCAGCGCCAGAGACCCGGGTTCAATTCCCGACTCAGGCGACTGACTGTGTGGAGTTTGCACGTTCTCCCCGTGTCTGCGTGGGTTTCCTCCGGGGGCTCCGGTTTCCTCCCACAGTCCAAAGATGTGCAAGTCAGGTGAATTGGCCATGCTAAATTGCCCGTAGTGTTAGGTAAAGGGGTAAATGTAGGGGTATGGGTGGGTTACGCTTCGGCGGGTCGGTGTGGACTTGTTGGGCCTAAGGGCCTGTTTCCACACTGTAAGTAATCTAATCTAATCTAATCTAAATGGCAGAGGAATTAAATGGATACTTCAGATCTGCGTTCACTGGGGAAGACACAAGCAATCTCCCTGAGGTAACAGTGGCTGAAGGACCTGAACTTAAGGGAATTTATATTTGCCAGGATTTGGTGTTAGAGAGACTCTTAGGTCTGAAGGTTGATAAGTCTCCGGGGCCTGATGGTCTACATCCCAAGATACTGAAGGAGGTGGCTCGGGAAATCGTGGATGCGTTGGTGATTATTTTCCAGAGTTCAATAGATTTGGGGTCGGTTCCTGAGGATTGGAGGGTGGCTAATGTTATACCACTTTTTAAGAAAGGTGGGAGAGAGAAAGCAGGAAATTATAGACAGTTAGTCTGACCTCAGTGGTGGGAAAGATGCTGGAGTCTATTATAAAGGATGAAATTATGGCACATCTGGATAGTAATAACATGATAGGACAGAGTCAGCATGGATTTATGAAGGGGAAATCATGCTTGACTAATCTTCTTGAATTTTTTGAGGATGTAACTATGAAGTTGGACGAGGGAAATCCAGTAGATGTAGTGTACCTGTACTTTCAGAAAGCTTTTGATAAAGTCCCACACAGGAGGTTAGTGAGTAAAATTAGGGCGCATGGTATGGGGCAAAGTACTAGATTGGATTGAAAATTGGTTGGCTGATAGGAAACAAAGGGTAGTGATAAACGGCTCCATTTCGGAATGGCAGGCAGTGACCAGTGGGGTACCGCAGGGATCCGTGCTGGGACCACAGCTTTTTTCAATATATGTTAATGATATAGAAGATGGTATCAGCAATAACATTAGCAAATTTGCTGATGATACAAATGTGATGAGGATGTTAGGAGATTACAGGGTGACCTGGACAAGTTAGGTGAGTGGGCAGATGCATGGCAGATGCAGTGTAATGTGGATAAATGTATGGTTATCCCCTTTGGTAGCAAGAACAGGAAGGCAGACTACTACCTCAATGGAATCAATTTATGTAAAGGGGCAGTACAGAGAGATCTGGGTGTTCTTGTACACCAGTCAATGAAGGCAAGCATGCAGGTACAGCAGGTAGTGAAGAAGGCTAATAGCATGCTGGCCTTCATAACAAGAGGAATTGAGTATAGAAGCAAAGAGGTGCTTCCGCAGCTGTTCAGGGCCCTGGTGAGACCACACCTGGAGTACTGTGTACAGTTCTGGTCTCCAAATTTGAGAAAAGACATTCTGGCTATTGAGGGAGTGCAGCGTAGGTTCACTTGGTTATTTCCTGGAATGGCAGGATTACCTTACACTGAAAGACTGAAGCGACTGTGCTTGTATACTCTTGAGTTTCGAAGATTGAGAGAGGATCTGATTGAGACGTATAAGATTATGAAAGGATTGGACACTCTGGCAGTAGGAAACATATTTCCACTGATGGGTGAGTGCCGAACCAGAGGACATAGCTTAAAAATACGGGGTAGACCATTTAGGACAGAGCTCAGGAGAAACTTCTTTACCCAGAGAGTGGTGGCTGTGTAGAATGCTCTGCCCCAGAGGGCAGTGGAGGCCCACTCTCTGGATTCATTTAAGAAAGAGTTGGATAGAGCTCTTAAAGATAGTGGAATCAAGGGTTATGGAGATAAGGCAGGAACAGGATACTGATTAGGAATGATCAGCCATGATTATATTGAATGGCGGTGCAGGCTCGAAGGGCTGAATGGCCTACTCCTGCACCTATTGTCTATTGTCTATTGTCTATCGGAAGGAGCAGGTTTACACCTTCCGCCTGTTGGTGTCCTGCTGGAGGCTGAGACCGGATCCTGGTATCAGCTTGCACAGCCCGAACACATGGCATTATGAGGTTATGCTTAAACACAAGCATATACACATCTTGGGATATTTGTTTTGCTGAATTGCTTCTTTGGAAGTTTTTTTTTAATGGTGGAAATAAAATTGAGTCGCTTCAGGTCTGTTTCAGGTGACAGTTGCAAGTCCTTTGTTTAAAAAAAACAAAACAAATTCAATGGGAAGTGTAAGGTATAGGGTTAAATTGTGCAGAATAAGGAACAGGTGTTGTTCTGCAAAAGTTTACATTATACAATTAGGCTGTGCATGCAAATACTAAACAGTGAGTAGTGAAAACAGGTAGAATTATCTGTGACTAATAGGGCAGAGCGACCGTGTAGCAGGATGTATCAGGCATAGGAAAAAAGAAGAAGCGAAAACAGGTAGAATTATCTGTGACTAATAAGGCAGAGCGACCGTGTAGCAGGATGTACCAGTAACAGGAGAATAGTGTGCCAGTCTCAGGAGGGATGTGGCCAACGGATAGAATTTGGTTTGGCAGGATGATTGCACGAAGACAGCAAACGATGCCAGGATAGTCACATATAAGGAATGAGATAACTTAGAGTAAGGGGCTACAGGCTTAGAGTAATGGAAGAAGTTAGACAAAGGTGGAGTGAAGCTAGAGCTTGTGATAGGCTACACACTACAGTAAAAGTAACCAATGGAGTGAAAGGGGAGACCGAGAGACACAGCTGAACAGCATAAATCAGAATGTAACCCTCAGATCGGGGTGCTTACTTGTTAGGTACCTGTTCTTGCAAGTGCGTATCACTAAAATTCGCTGCTTCAGAATTTGACTTGGACTGAAATTTATTATTATGTGAGTTTTGTTTCTTACAATTTGGGGGCTCATCTGGGATGTCCATCATCACCAGTGGGGTAGGCAACATCGATGGTTAGGAAGACGCATCCCATTCCTTTTGGAATGGTCCTGAGTTCCTCGGCGGTGGGTTTCCCCTTCTGGTTGACTGATTGAGATCTGATGAGAGTCTATCTGAACCAGGCGAAAGGTTGTAAGTAGGCACAGGGAGCCAGGCAAATCCAAGCATGGACCAAAGAGATTTTTCAGTGCTGCCTTGGTGGCTGGGATTGAGTTCTAGTAGTTAATAAGTGTCTAATGAAGGACCTCAATATGGGCTGTGCCGGGGGTAAAGTAAAAGCCTCTGGGGGAAAAAAAAGGAAATGGAGGCGGGGTCCCTGACAACATACCTCCAGAAGGTTTGTTGGGCAAGATGTTGTGAAATTGGAAAAATAATATTTGCACAAGGGAAGAAGATAGGAAAAAGATGATTAAATATTGTTGCTTTGTATGGACTAAGGAATCCATTCTTCGTCCCGCCGTCTTCTGGCCCAAGTATGGATCAGACGAAGACTGCGTTTGTAAATATTTGAATTTATATGTCAACAGAAAACAGCCTTTCAGTCAGGAGGGATCAGATTAAGCTTTGTGTTGGAAGGGCTAGTAGCTGAAAGGCTACTGAGGATACACTTCGTAACTAAATCATGGCCAGACATCCAGAAAATTCAGAAAATAGATGGGTGGAGTGAGAAATCACTTGATGAATTATTAAGAGAGGCACAGAGAGTGTTTGTAAAGAGAGAGGAAGAGAAACCTCTAGAGTTGTTGTTGTGGGAAGCTCAAAAAGTGTCTGTGAGATCCGGTGTGTGTGTGTGTGTGTGTGCGTGAGAGAGAGAGAGAGAGAGAGAGAGAGAGAGAGAGAAAAGCTGTACAGCTAATTGAAAGTTTAACCCTTTGTGATTCGGTTTGAATGCACATTTGTTTGTTGGTGATTGAATGTTTGTACTTTGTTCCCTGGAACTTGAGATTCGGGACTGTTTTGAATCTGATTTCTTTTGGGAATTTAACATGATTTCTTTTAAGGTTAAGGATTTTACAGTGATCATTAAATAAAATGTTAACTCCTTTTCAGTTTCAGTTCAACATTAGATTGTAATAAATCAATCCCATGGTTAATATCTGTGACCTTGGATTCGGCCATTATTCTAGTTATTTCACGACCTATAGCATTGTAATTGAGCAATGACTGGTCAGGGCTACTTAAGAAAACTAATTTTGGGTTTAAATTAAGGGACTAAAACCGGGTAAAAATAATGGATTTCAAAGTTAGGAACTGTATGCATTTTACATTTTAAATATTAAATACTGAATTAATGAATTTATAATATATAAATATATATTAAAAGTAGGATTCTAAAATGTATAGTTAGAAACAGGCTTTAAAGATAGACAAGCATAAATTGATAAATTGGTATTTGAAGCTATTGCAATATTTCTTTAAAAAAAAAGTCAAGGTCTAAACAAAACATTGGGTGATGAAGATTGGTCATCACGTGGCCCTAAAGCTGTTCAATGGTTAAATCGGCTCAGCAATTGATCTGGCAATGTAACCTGGGAGCGGGAACGAAAGGGTTAATTGGACTATGGCAACAGTTTGTGATGAGAAGCACAAAGAATCAGTTTTGTGCTCATGACAAGATACTGCCACCAAATTGGGGATTGAATTAACTGCAAATGGTGCTATGGAATCTGTTGAGGGTCTTAAAAATGAATGTGCTCAGCAAAACAATTACAGAAACAGAATGAGAAGTCACAAGTGACCGGTAAACAAACAGAACTGTGCAATTACAGTTTTTAAAATGTTTTAGTCACTTGTTGCTGAATTACAGATAATGATTATTTTATTTATATAATATATAATTAAGAATTAATATTTATAATAAATAAATTATATTAGCCTGACTCAATATTAATTGGCAGGATTCCTTCACACCTTCTCAGTGACCTGTCATATTGATTTAAAACATGACAGCATTAATCTCACTTTCTCCTCCAGCATTAATTCATTGTTAATTAAAGAATGGATAGCTACATTCCTGGCCAGAGTGTGTACAGGCAGTGGCAGCAACAGCCTCATTGGTAGAGGTGAGTCGGAAACTTACTTTTAGGGGAAGCCTTAATAGTCAGCACCCCACATCAGGTACGGACCATATTAAATCAGAAAGCGGTGGATTACGGACTCTAGAATTCTAAAATATGAAGCAATTCTAATAGAGAGAGAGAGATGACCTTACATTGATCACAGACATTTGTCTGAATCCAGCTACATTTCTCTGGAAAGGGGAAGATGAAGCTCCCTCAGACCCAGAACATGACTGCCTTGACATTATAGAATATCAGACTAAAGTAAGAATGGACCTTAGCGATATCCCTCTACATGCAGGGGCCAGGCTGTTCATTGACGGGTCCTCCAAACTGATTGAAGGTAGAAGACACAATGGATATGCAGTAGTGGATGGAATAGAAGGGAGTGTTATTGAGGCTAGTAGACTACTCATGATTGGTTGGCTTAGACTTGTAAACTTTATTCATTAGGGAGGGCCCTTAAGACCTTGGAAGGCAAAGAAGGAACAGAATCCCCTGATTCTAAGTCTGCCTTCGGGGTGGCACATACATTTGGGAAGATATGGCAGGAGAGGGGACTGATAAACAACATGGGTAAAGAACTAGCTCATGAGGAATTGGTAAAGCAAGTGTTGGAATCCCTTTTGTTGCCAAAGGAAATAGCAATAGTCCACATCAATGGAAATCAGCAGGGAAATGATCCTGAAGCAAAGGGAAATAGACTGGTGAATGAAGTCGCTAAGGAGGCAGCTCTGAACCCTCAGCCCGCTACAATGTATATATTTTGGTACCTATGGTGCAGGAACCTGGGAGGAGACCGATATTTCGCGCTAAGGAAGAGAGAGAGTTGAAGAACTGGGAGCTACACAGACAATAGAGAGGTGCTGGATGTTACCTGATGGCCAGGAGATGCTAAATAACATGATGATGTGAGAAATTCTGGCTGTCTTACACCAGGGGAGTCACTGGGAGTGCAAGCAATGTGTGATTTGGTCTTAAGGAAATATGGATGCACAGGGATCTATACACTAGCCAAACAGATATATGAGGGATTATAACATGCAAGAAAATCAACAAGAAGGTATTGAGGAAACAAGTCCTGGAGGGAGAGAACCTGGGCTAAGACCATTTCAGAGCATTCAGGTAGATTATACCAAATTACCCCGAGTAGGAAGACTGAGGTATATGCTGGTAATGGTTGATCACCGATCTGGATGGGTGGAGGCGTATCTTTAGACACTGCCACTGCAAGTGGGGTGTCCAAGATAATACATAATTCCTAGATACGGGATAATGGAATGTATAGATTCTGATCAGGGAACTCATTTTAATTCCAGGGAACTCCTGGAAGGTGAGAGAATGAACCAGACACTCAAGAAGCAGTTATCTAAATTAGTCATAGATAGCAGACTCCTTTGGACTAAGTGTTTACCTATAGCCCTTTTGCGGGTGCGAATGGCCCCAAGGAAAGATATGGGGTTGTCCCATTATGAGATTTTTTTTGGTCTGCTCTATCTGGGAATGAAAGGAGAACTGCCAGCCCTGGAGACTAGTGATCTGTTCTTAAAGAAGTATATACTGGGCTTGTCCTCCTCTTTGTCCTTTCTTAGCAGATACGGATTACTGACACAGACTGCGCCCCCTGAATTCGCCGTTCATCCCATCTGACTGGGAGATTGGGTCCTAATTAAGTCATGGACAGAAACTAAATTGCAACTGGATTGGGAGGGACCGTACCAGACTCTTTTGCCTACTGAAACAGCGATACACACGGCGGGGAAAGGCTGGAATCACTATACCAGGATTAAAGGACCGGTGGAATCCCTGGTTAAGAAAGAAGCCTGGACGGCCGGGTCGACGGGAGAACCACTGAAACTCAGACTCAAAAGACTTTAAAGAACTGATTTTTATGCGGACGCGGGATAGTTTCTTTTTGATATCTATATATTGTATTGCATGTTAAATCTCTTGGTCCTTCAATACTATTGTAGGATGCTGGGGACGCTTAGGGTTACCATATTAGCTTTCTTAGTAATGGGATTTTGTCAAACAATGCTGTCATCTCCATATTTGTTATTAACGGTCCCTGAGTCTGAATATCCGCAAGTAATAGAGGTCGATGCTTGCAGCCGAGTAAAATGAGCAGATGTAAAGTATCAGAGGGAGTATATTTCCTCTGAAATCCTTCTTAAGACCCAACCGGACACAGGGTATGGTTCGCAAAAACCACCACCTGGCATCACTATCCATAGAGCCCCCTTTCACACAGCCCTAGACTGTCCTGACAGAAAGTGCCATCCAACATATCTCACCATTAAAAATACCTCCTCTGAAGACTCCTTTCCCCGTAAAAATGGGTCTCGACTCCTTAGTAATAATTTAAAGATAGTAATGGCTGCCACTGGGAAGTGTTTTTAGGGCTGCTGTATCCGAATAGTCGTAGGAAACGGAAAACGAGCCAAGCAACTTGATAGTAAGATACATCCTTTTGCTCCTCCCAACAACCCAAAGCTGGTAAAAATTACAGAGGTCAATGACTTGAAGCAGACTACTGAAATAGAAACTGGATACAGGGATGCAAATGCCTGGGTTGAATGGGTAAAGTACACTGTTAAAACTCTGAATGAAAGCAATTGCTATGCATGTGCCTTCGGTAGGGCCAGTTACCTACATAGTCCCCTTTCCGCTCGGGTGGAACCGAAACAGGAAGGGCATGGAATGTATGATAGCCCTGTATCAGGATAAGACTGCATGGAATGATAGGAATTGTATATCCCTATCTCTAATGTTCCCTCCCTTGGAGAAGACAGATTTGAAAGCTCCCCCCCCCCACATCCGGTTTTGACCATGGTCAGTAATCACACATTGTGAATAAGCCGACAGGGTACAAATCGGTCTAGAAACTTGAGGGAGCTGAGGTTATGTATAGAAACTCAGAATGACACTGAAACAGACAAAGGAGGGAACTACTTAGCACTCCGGGTTCCCCGAGCGGATCTCTGGTGGGACTGTGGAGGCAGAATATTGCGACCTACCCTATCTCCTGACTGGAGAGGGAAATGTGCAATTGTACAATTGGCAATCCCATTCACCTTGGCATTTGAGAAGGAGAAGGTTGTAGTAACAAAGAATGAGAGGAGTTAAAGGTCGTTATTAGATCCTTCCTTTGGTGATAGGATTTATCTCGACTCTATAGGAGTAGCTAGAGGGCTCCCCGATGAGTTCAAGGCCCGCAACCAGATTGCAGCATGTTTTCAATTGGCCCTATTTTGGTGGGTAACGGTCAACAAGAATGTGGATTGGATAAACTATATATTTTTTTACAACCAGCAAATTTTCTTCAGTTATACTAGAGATGCGGTCAAGGGTATTTGGGAGCAACTTGATGCAACCAGCAGAATGGCCTGGGAAAACAGACTGGCCTTAGATATGATCCTAGCCGAAAAAGGGGGTGTATGTGTGATGTCAGGAGGGAGCTGTTATACCTTTATTCCAAATAATACAGCACCTGATGGGTCAATCTCTCGTGCCTTGCGAGGATTGACCACTTTGGTGGAAGAATTGGCTGAAAATTCAGGAGTGGACAAATCACTCACGAGATGGCTGGAATCATGGTTTGGGAAGTGGAAAGGCGTGATAGTCTCCATCCTCACCTCCCTGATAGTGGTAGCAGGGGTACTGGCAGCAATTGGCTGTTGTATCATACCTTGTGTACGGGGGTTAACCCAGCGGCAAATTGAGACGGTCTTGGCAAAACAAATGCCTCTAAAAGGTAATCAGGCAGAGGGACCTAACCTCTTGAATAATGAGGGGATGGGTGACCTTCAGGAATTAGCCACTATAAATGAAGTCTCAGGAATGATGCTAAGGCGACATATGAGAAAAATGCGGAAGATAACAATTAGTAACCAAAAAGAAAAGGGGGGATTGTAAGGTATAGGGTTAAAATTGTTCAGAATAAGGGAACAGGTGTTGCTTCTGCAAAAGTTTACATTATACAATTAGGCTGCGCATGCAAATACTAAACAGTGAGAAGCGAAAACAGGTAGAATTATCTGTGACTAATAGGGCAGAGTGACCGTGTCGCAGGATGTACCAGTAACAGGAGAATAGTGTGCCAGTCTCAGGAGGGGAGTGGCCAACAGATGGAATTTAGTTTGGCAGGATGATCGCACGAAGACAGCAAACGATGCCAGGATAGTCACATATAAGGAGTGAGATAAATAAGAGTAAAGGGCGACAGGCTGAGAGTAATGGGAGAAGTAAACAGAGGTGAAGAAAAGCTAGACAAAGGTGGAGTGAAGCTGGAGCTTGTGATAGGCTACGCGCTACAGCAAAAGTAACCAATGGGGTGAAAGTGGAGGACCGAGAGACGCAACTGAACAGCATAAATCAGAATGTAACCCTCAGATCGGGGCGCTTACTCGTAAGGCACCCGTTCTTGCAAGTACGTATAATAAATGATGCACTCCACTCCCTGCGACGCACACCTCTCCCTGAACAACTCCAGGGTGTTGATCGACACCGCGTGCTCCTTCTCCAAGGACACCCGGGCTCTAACGTAACCGCGGAAGAGGGGCAGGCAGTCGGCCCTAACGACCCCCTCCACGGCCCGCTGCCTGGACCTGTTGATGGCCAGTTTGGCCAGGCCCAGGAGCAGACCCACGAGGAGATCTTCACACCTGCCCTCCTTCCTCCGCACCGGATGCCCAAAGATCAGGAGCGTGGGACTGAAGTGCAGCCAAAAACAGAGGAGAAGGTTTTTCGGGAAATCAAAAAGGGAGTGCAAATGCCCACACCCAATAAATACGTGACCACACTTTTTTACTCTGACTCTCCATCATTGACACTGAGCACCGTCTCCTCCACATTCATTCCTAAACGTCAAATCCCTAGACCGCACCTCATTTTCTATTGGCTGCAACCACGGGATTGATAGACGCTTGGACCAATCGGAGCTGGATAGAGACTAAGGCCCGCCCTGGGCCCATGCGGGGTCTCGAGGCGCGGCCGTTTAACCGACTCTGCGCGAGCTCGCGGTGGGCGGGCGGTTAGGAATTTGGAGAGTTTATTTTCAAATGTTTCCAGTGAGGGTGAGAAAACAGCTATGGTACTAATCAGTAAACTGTTAATGTGCGGATACACTGAGGAGGAAAGTTTTTCTATCCAATTACCTGTCCAAATGATGTTGGCGCTCGGGGTTAACAGGACACCAGATCAGGATGAGATACATCCAAGGATTCTGATTGAAGTGAGAGGGGCACTGGCCCCAACATTACAGTCTCCTCTGGACTGAGAGGAGGTGTCAGGAGGCTGGAGGGTTATCAACATTATGGCTTTGTTTTGTAAAGGGTTTTAAGTGTAATCCAGCCATTTGTAGCTTTGTCTGTTGAACACTGGAAGTGAGGAAGTGTCTGGCAATGATTATTTGGTATAAAGCTAGCAGTACATAACCAATTTGCTGAAGTTTGTTTTTGATAAATTAACTGAAAGGTTCGGTAAGGGCAATACTGCTGATATGATTCTGGAAATCCATGTGATATGCATGGATTTCCAGAAGGAACCACACAGCAGATTTGTGTGAAATGTTATAGGTCATGGTAAAAGAAGCAGTGTAACAAGAATACAACATTAACTGAGTGATAGGAAAGAGAAACATAAAGTCATTGAGATGTACAACACAGAAACAGACCCTATGAATGAAAAAATTGCCTCTTAGGTCTCTTTTATATCTTTCCCCTCTCACCCTATACCTACGTCCTCTAGTTCTGGACAACCCCCTCCACAGCAATAAGACTTTGTCTATTTATCCTATCCATGTCCTTCATGATTTTATGAACCTCAATAAGGTCATCCCTCAGCTCTAACGTTCTGGGAAAACAGCCCCAGCCTACTCAACCTCTTCCTGTAGCTCAAGTCCTCCAACCCTGAAAAATTCCTTGTAAATCTTTTCTGAACCCTTTCAAGTTTCACAATATCTTTCCGATAGGAAGGAGACCAGAATTGCACACACTATTCCAACAGTGGCTTAACCAATGTGCTGTACAGCTGCAACATGACCTCCCAACTCCTGAACTCAATAGACATTTTTTCTAGCTAGAATAAAGTTTCCTGAGTGGAGTTCCCAGGGATCAATATTGGGACTACCATGTTCCAGGAAGGACAAGGATGACAAGGTAAGGGACCCTTGCATGGTGAGTGAGGTGATGAATTTGGTCAAAAGGGGGAAAAAAAACCATACGTAAGGTTTAGGAAATTAAACCGGCCAGCACCTGTGAGGACTATAAAGAAAGCAGGAAAGTACTCAAGCAGGGAGGAGAGCATGAAAGAGCCGTGAAATGACCTTGACAAGTTGAGTTAAAGGGAATCCCAAGGCAGACTATGCATACATTAAAAACCAAAAGCTGTCTAGGGAGAAGGTAGGACCATTCAAGGAAAAAGGAGGGAACCTGGGCTTGGAGGCAGAGGATATGAGCACTTTGGATTGGTCTTTACCAAGGAGAAGGATATGGAGGAGAGTGAAATTAATGTGGAAAATGCTAATAAAGTCGGGCATTTTGAGATCAAGAAAGAAGAGGTGCTATGTCTCTGAAGAGCCTTAAGATGGATAAGTCCCCAGGCCCAATGATATCTACCGCAGGTTATTGAGAGAGGCAAGAAAGTAGATTGCTGGGGCCTTGACAAAGATCTTTGCATCCTTACTGGCCACTGGAGAGATCCTGGATAACTGGCAAGCAGCTAATGTTGTTCCTCTACTCAAGAATGACAATCCAGGAAACTACAGACCGGTGAGTCTCTCATCAGTGGTTGGGAAGGTATTTAAGAGTGTTCTTAGGGTTAGGATATATGTGCAGTAGGAAAGTGTGGCCTAACTGGGGACAGTCCATACGGTTTTGTGTAGGAGATGACAAAGGTGATCGATGAGGTAGACAGTATCCACTGTTCTACCATGGATTTTAATAAGGCTTTCAACAAAGTCCCTCATGGTAGGCTTATCCTGAAGAGTATGATACATAGGATCCACAGTGACTTGGTCACTCACATTCAGAATTGGCTGGCCCTTAGAGGGCAGAGGGTAATGTTGGAAGGGTGTTTTTCTGGCTGGAGATCCATGGTTATTGGAGTTCCGCAGTGATCCAGACTGCGACCTGTGCTATTTTGTGATGTGGATAAATGGCTTGAATGAAAAAGTAGGTGGGTGGATTAGTATGTTTGCAGATGACACAAAAAATGGTAGAGTTGTAGGTAGTTAGGCGTTTGTCAAAAAATACAGTGGGATATAGGTCAGTTGCATATATGGACAGAGAAATAGCAGATGGAGTTTAATCCAGGTAATTGCGAGATGCTCTGCTTGGGAAATCAAATGTTAAGGAAAAATATAAGTTAATGGCAGAACTCTGAACACATCGATGTATAAAGGGATCTTGCAGTTCAAGTCCATAGCTTCTTGAAAGTGGCCATGAAAGTAGACAGGGTGTTAAGAAGGTGTATGGTATCCTTACCTTTATTGGTCAGGGAATTGAGTACAAGACTCAGGATTGCATGTTGAACCTATATAAGATTTTAGTTAGTACACACTTCGAGTATTGAGTTCAATTCTGGTCACCACATGATGGGAAGAATGTGGAGGTTTTGGAGAGGATGCAGAAGAGGTTTACCAGGATGCTGCCTAGATTAGAAGGTGTGTATGATAAGAGGCTTGAAAAACTTGGGTTGTTTTCTCTGGAGCAGCAGAGTACAATAGGAGACTTATTAGATATCCAGAACTGAGATGTGTGGGTTGGCAGTGAGAATCTTTTTCCCAGGGTCAAATGTCTAACATTAGGGGGCATGCATTTAATGTGAGAGGGGTTAGGTTCTAAGGAGATGTGAGGTGCAAGTCTTTTTTTAAAAAGTGGTAGGAGTCTGGAATGTGCTGCTGGTGGTAGTGGTGAAGGCAGATATGATAGGAGCTTTAAGATAAGCACATGAATATGCAAGGAATGGATCGTTGGATATGGACTAAGGGAAGACAAAAGGGATTACTTTAATTTGTCATGTTTGGTACAATGTTGTGGGCCAAAGGGCCTGTTCCTGTGTTGTACTGTTCCAATTTCGATGATCAGACCATGTGAGACTTGGGAAGCCAATTTCCATGATATGTCTCGTGCAGTTTAATGTGTGTGACTTAATTGCAGCTGCTAATGTAGCACAGTTGTAGCACAGTGGTACTGCCTCTTTCACTTAACACGGAAAAGAACAAGATTGTTAATAGTAGGGCCCTGTGGCTTGCTTTCAATTGGAGAGACATTGGGCTGCAAATATATATTTCCTTGGAAGTGGTAGGCTGGCTAGTGAAGAAAACATTTTGCATGCTTGCCTTCATTGTTCAGCGCATTGAGTACAGAAGTTGGGACATCTTGGTACACTTGTACAAGACAATGGTAAGGTCACATGTGGAGTACTGCATACAAATCGGGTCATTCTACGATAGGAAAGAAGCTATTAAATTGGAAGGTTGCAAATACATTTACCAGAATGGCACCGAAATAGAAGGTTTAAGCTATAAGGAGAAACTGGGTCTTTATACTTGGAACATTAGAGGTTGAGGGGTGATCTTTATTGATGTTTTATAAAATATGAAGGGGCATTGATAAAGTGATAGCCAAAGTCTTTTCCCCAGGGTAGGGGAGACCAAAACAAGATACATAGGCTTAAGGTGAGAGGGGAAAGATTTTAAAAGGGACCTGAGGGGGATATTTTTCTTACTGCCAGAGGAAGTGGTGGAAGTGGGTACAATTATAACATTTAAAAGTCATTTGGAAAGGGACATAGATCAGTGGCCAAATGCTGGCAAATGGGACTACTTTACTTTAGAACCATAGAGTATTGGGGAATCAATAGTTAAAAGCTTCTGTTTTCTAAGTGCCCATTTTGCAATACTAACTTGCCTCATAAGATGGCTAGTCACAGTGACAATGAGAATGAATTAAGGAATGTACGATTCTTGGCATATCCTTCTAGCTGTGTTTCCCCAGACAGAGATTTTTGGTCACCTCTAATGAGTAGAACACTGATAGTAGTTTAGCTTTAACTGCATTGACACAAGAGAATAGCATCAGATATGGAAAAATTTAAATCAATAACTTTATTTTAATCTATGTGAACAACACTAAATGTATTAATTATTTAGTTTGAATTGTGAGAACTTAATTAAAGCTAGAAACATTTGTGTGGGAAACTGAAATGTATGAAATTGTTACACCCATAAGGGCTATAAGATATACTGCCTTTTTGCAAGAACTCAGATCTATCATTAGTATGTTCAAGGATATCTTGATTAATACTCTGGATTATAGACTATTGATCTCTCGCTGGCCTAATCCAAAATAAAGTTTGTTGAATTTGTAACTTTTATGGTCTGAGAATGTTTGAGTCAACACTTTTGGGGCCATGACTCTTTTCCCAACATAGGGAACATTTTTCAAAGGTTGCCCATGGTAGGATGATGGAGAAAGTGAAGTTGCATGAGGTCCAGGGTGTTCTACCCAGATGGATAAAGAACTGGCTAGTCAACAAGAGACAGAGAGTAGTAGTGGACAAAAGTTTCTCAAAATGGAGAACTGTGACCAGTGGTGTTCCACAGGGATCAGTGCTGGGACCACTGTTGTATGTGATATACATAAATGATTTTGAGGAAGATATAGGTGGTCTGATTAGCAAGCTTGCAGATGACACGAAGATTAGTGGAGGAGCAGATAATGAAGGGGACTCTCAGAGAATACAGCAGAATACAGAGAGATAGATTGGAGAGTTGGGCAGAAAAATGGCAGGTGGAATTCAATCTGGGCAAATGCGAGTGATGCATCTTGGAAGATCCAATTCAAGAGTGAACTATAGAGTATATGGAAAAGTCCTGAAGGTGGCAACACAGGTCCATTCTTTCCTGAAGGTGGCAACACAGATCAATAGCGTGGTCAAGAAGGCAACTTGTTTTCCTTCATTGGATGGTCGTGTTACAGTTGTATAAGACTTTGGTGCAGCCGCATTTGGAATACTGCATACAGTTTGTTCGCCACATTATCCGAAGGATGTGGATGCTTTAGCGAGGATGTAGAGGAGGTTCATCAGGATGTTGGGGAGAAAGTGAGGTTTGCAGATGCTGGAGATCAGAGCTGGAAATGTGTTGCTGGAAAAGCGTAGCAGGTCAGGCAGCATCCAGGGAACAGGAGAAGGGCTAATGCCTGAAACGTCGATTCTCCTGTTCCCTGGATGCTGCCTGACCTGCTGCGCTTTTCCAGCAACACATTTCCAGCTCATCAGGATGTTGCCTGGTATGGAGGGCAGTAGCTATGAAGAGTTTGAGTAGATTAGGATTATTTTCATGAGATGGAGGTTGGGTTGGGGAGGGGGAGATCTGATTGAGGTCTACAAATTGAGGTATAGACAGTGTGGATAGCAAGAAGCTTTTTCCCAGGGTCATGATCTGTAGCTGCTGGTGTTGGACTGGAGTGTGCAAAGGTAAAAATCTCACAACACCAAGTTATAGTCCAACAGGTTTATTTGCAAGCGTAGCTTTTGGAGTGCTGCTCCTTCATCAAGTGGTTGTGGAGTATAAGATTGTAGGTCACCGAATTTATAGCAAAAGTTTACAGCGTGATGTAACTGAAATTATATTATGAAAAAGACCTGGATTATCTCTCATCTTTTAGAATAGGCATGTTGGTTTCAGTTCTTTCATATGTAAATCCCAGAACTTCCTGAAAGTTACATTCTCAAGTGAGCTTCAACAATAGGTGCCATGTTGACCCAGCTAATACATTGAAGGTGTGAGGTGCCCTGTGTGATGCCGTTTGTGCCCCAATGTTCAGACTGATTCTAATCTAAAAAGAGAATTACAGAATTTTAAGTGGATTCATGCAGTTTTTGAGCAAAATAAAATGTAATTCTGCAAATATAAATTCACCCCACAAACTTTTGTGTGTGTGTTGGGGTAGTGGGGGGAGGGTGTGAGAGAAAGTATGTATGTGTGTGAGTGCAAAGGGGTATTAGTCTGTGAGAGGTTGCGTGTGAGTATGGAGTGTATGCGTGAGTGTATGAGAGACGGTCTGGAGGCATGTGAGTATGTGACTATCTGTGTGTGTGTGTGTGTGTGTAGGTAGTGTATGGGGTTACCTGCATTGTGACATGAACCCAGATGACACGAAGATTAGTGGAGGTTGAGGCCATCCCATGGGTACTGAAATTAGCTATCAGCCTCTGCTCGGCTACTTTGCGTTGTTGCCTTGGATGATGGTCATCCGACGGCCCGAGGTCGAATGTCCTGGACCACTGAAGTGTTCTCCGACTGGGAGGGAACACTTCTGTCTGTTGATTGTTGCGTGGTGTCCATTCATGCATTGCCATGGCCTCTGTTCAGTCTCACCAATGTGTCATGCCTCAGGGCATCCTTGCCTGCAGCATATGAGTTAGACAACATTGGCTGAGTCACATGAGTACCTGCAATGTACATGATGGAGGCATTGTGTTGACACTCTGACATGTCTTGTATCATCTACCACGATAAGGTTGTATGGTGTTGTCAAGAAAGCCAAGCAGTTTGCTGTGAACAATGATCTGTTTTAGGTTTGTTGGTTGTTTAAAGGCGAGAAGTGGAGGCATGGGGAACGTCTTGGTAGGTTGCGAAGAGTGTGGCGTAGTTTTTCAGCTCCTGGGAAGTATTGCATAACCCTGTTGGTTGCAACTAGGAAAGTTAGAAACATTACATTGTGTGGGATCTGAGACATGAAATTGTTAACATGCCCAAGAGCTATAAAATATGCTGCTTTTTTGCTAGAAATCAGAGATCTATCATTAGTACATTCAGGGATACCTTGATTGACACTCTGGCTTACAGACTATTGATCCTTTGCCTGCTTAATCAAAAATAAAGCTGTTGAATTTGTAACGTCCGTGTGGTCCGGGAATGTTTGAGTCAACAAGGATACCTGGTCAGATTCGATAAAGTGGGTCTGTTTCTGTGCTATGTGATGGTGAGATCAGACAGTGTGTGACCTGAGTGGGAGAACACAACCCACTGGGTTTCAATGTTTTTGTCATAGAGTCATCGCGATGTACAGCATGGAAACAGACTCTCTGGTCCAACTTGTCCGTGCCAACCAGATATTCGAAACCCAATTTAGTCCCATTTGCCAGCACTTGGCCCCTATCATTCTAAACCCTTCCTATTCTGCTACCCACTCAGATGCCTTTTAAATGTTGTGATTGTACCAGTTCCATCACTTCCTCTGGCAGCTCATTCCACCCTCTGTGTGAAAAAGTTGACCCTTAGGTTCCTTCTTAAATTTTTTATCTCTCATCCTAAACCTTTGGCTTCTAGTTCTGAACTCCCTCACCCAGGGAAAAGGCCTTGTCTGTTTACCTCAGTCATGCTCTTTATGACTTTATAAACCTCTATAAAGCCCTCAGCCTCCGACACTCAAGGGAAAACAGTCCCAGCCTATGCAACCATTCACTACAGCTCAAATACTCCAACCCTGACATCTGATGTCTGATTGTAACATGTGGGAAATATTAGAATTTAAAGCTAACAATAGTTGCATTGACCTGGAGGAAGGTTTAATAAGTTAATGTTTTCAAAAACCCTCCAATATTTTTTATTACAGAACATCATCATTTGCGAAGGTGTAACATTACCATGGCTGTAGGTTTGAACAGGATAGGCAATTTGATATCTTCAACAATAATGATAATGGCAGAGGTATTTTCACAGAATCCTTTGAACTATCATTTCTGTCTGGGAAAGAAATAGTCTTTCCCAGGAGGTTTTACACCTGGAGTACTGTGTGCAGTTTTGGTCTCCAAATTTGAGGAAGGACATTCTGGGTATTGAGGAAGTGCAGCGTAGGTTCACAAGGTCAATTCCCAGAATGGCGGGACTATCGTTTGTTGAAAGATTGGAGCGACTGGACTTGTATACACTTGAGTTTAGAAGGATGAGAGAGGATCTGATTGAGATGTATAAGATTATTAAAGGATTGGGCACTATGGAGGCAGGAAGCATGTTTACACTGATGGGTGAGTCCAGAACCAGAGGACACAGTTTAAAAATAAAGGGTAGGCCATTTAGAACAAAGTTGAGGAAAAACTTCTTCACCCAGAGAGTGGTGGATATATGGAATGCTCTGTCCCAGAAAGCAATGGAGGCCAAGACTTTCTTCAAGAAAGAGATGGATAGAGCTCTTAAAGACGGTGGAATCAAGGGTTATAGGGATAAGACAGGAACAGGATACTGACTGTGGATGATCAGCCATGATCATAATGAATGGTAGTTCTGGCTCGAAGGGCCGAATGGCCTACTCCTGCACCTGTTGTCTATTGTCTATAAAAAGGCTTCAGAACTTATTGGAAGAGGCAACAGGCTTGGCGCTGAGCAGAATGCGACAGGAAAGTGACCATTTAGAAAAGGCTTGTTCATCATGTGGCCCAATGGACAGATTGAGGCTTCACAAGAAGTTGTTAAGAACCTGGTTGAAAATGATATTGCAAACTGCTGTAGCCATCACATTCTGAAGTGAGATAGCAATGTTGGCTTTCTGACCCATAAGTAGAGAAACTGTCCTCTGCCACTAAACCCCAGGACGAAATTGTCCAGCCCAATTCCAAGATATCCTAAACAGCCTATGACAGTCATTCCAAACACAGGTGAAACATTCTGTCAGGAGATGCTCCTTCACTCAGAGCAATTTCTCACCTGTGAGACGAGCAACTGCAGCAACTATGGGAGAGAAAAGAACTCTAATTGTAAAAGCTTCAAGCCTATATGAACTTCCCTTGCTTTATTCAGCCTGAGGCCAAGGTACTAGGATCAGCAGTCGTTGAGGCTGCAGGGTGTGAGAGGTGGTGGAAGATTTTAAGGGCCAAGATGCCATCTGGGTGGATGAAGGGAAGAAGTTGGGATTTGGCGAGCAGGGACAAGGGTGGCTGTGAGGCAGTGAGTGGTCGAGTGTGATTCTCCACGTACAGGTGCTAGCCCTCTGAAGGACAATTGTTGATATGGTAGAGTGGACTTCCTGAGTCACCGGAGAAGGAGGGCACCTTGATTAGGGGAGAAATCGGAGGCATATGGCAGTATAGGAATAGGAGTGAGAGTGATGGGTGAAAGGAAAGTTTAGGAGTGACAGGGTAACAATTGAGAACTCCAGTCATTCTAAGTTAACTTTTTATATTTATGACAAATCTACTGTTCAGTAAGGATGAATAGAGAGGAAAAATGTGTGATAGTTCAGAGTGGTTTACTGATCTCTGAGACCAAACAGCCATATGGTGTAGAATGTATTGATCTGTGTAGTTTGGGGCAACAATCTTCTGTTCAGGTGTTGGGTAGCTCTAAGTCTTGGTGTTTCTCCATCTTCTTAACTTCTTAACCTGTAAAGAAAACAGCTGCTTAATGAGGACTCCTGATCGCTAAACACTAATTTGACTGAGCCACAATGAAGACAGAACAATCTTGTTCCAAATCTTCCATGTGTGTGACTTGGATGGGATCTTGCAGGTGCTTCCATGTATCTTAAGCTCTTGTCCTTCGCAATGATAGAGGATGCTGGTTTGGAAGGTGCTATCTAAGGAGCCTTGATGAGTCATTGGAGTGATTCTTGTCGATGGCACACACTGGTTGGTGGTGAAGGAAGTGAATTTTGAAGGTGGTGGATGGGATACAAAATGAAATGCTGATTTGAACTATCAGATGTCAGGCTTTTTAAGTGTTGCTGATCCAAGTAAGTTTGAGATTATTTCATCGCATTCCTGACTTGTGCATTGTAGATTGTGGCTACTTTCCATATCCACTCTGTCTATCCCTTTCAGGATGTTGTAACTTTCTGAGAATGTTGCTCATTTTTCTAATCTCCAGGGAAAGCAGGCCCAGTCTCCTCAATAACTCATTCATAGCACAGTCCTGCCAAGCCAGCAATCAGTTTAGTGAAACTTGCTACAGTCCATCTTTGAAAAAATTGCCCTTCCTTAGGCCAGAGAACCAGAAATGCACACAATACTCCAGTTGACATCTCACCTATATAAAGAAAACATGACTGACATGATGGACAGTTAACATAGGATTTGTCTTCCGAATTGCTTTTTACACCTACATGCTAACATTCGTTGACTAGTGAACTGGAATACCTACGTCCTTTTGGACCTCAGCACATACTGTTTATAAAATGCTTTGCCTCCAACCAAAGGGATAACCTCATTCTTACCCACATTGTATTCCATCGATCATGCTCTTGTCTAATCACTCAGCTTATCTGTGTCCATCTGAACCCTCTTTGTACCATCTTCAATACTTGCAATCCCACTAAGTTTTATGTCATCTGCAAATTTGGAAATATTACAATCGGTCCCCACATCCAAATCATTGTAAACAGTAAGGGTCCAAGTATGAATCTCTGCTCATACTTAAGATAAAGCGTGGCACTGGAAAAGGCACAGCAGGTCAGGCAGCATCCGAGGAGCAAGAGAGTGAACGTTTTGGGCAGGGCCCTCTTCAGGACTCCCACTTGACAATCTGAGAATAACCCCGACCTGATCTAAGTAAACGATGGATGGCTCTGGTTGAGGCACTGAATGCCTGCTCCTTCTCCTTCTTCATATCTACTATCAGTTGCCAGACCATGTGTAGATTTACAATGAAATGTCTGGAATATGGGGTGAGTGTTTAGTATGAATAATCTGAGGGAAAGTATCACCAACATTGAAGTCTTCACATTGAGTACAGATTAAAATCAGTTCATTATTGAAACAGAGTCATACAGCATAGAAAGAGACCCTTCAATCCATCAGTCCATTCTGAACATAATCCCAAACTAAACGAGTCCAACCTGCCTGATCGTGGCTCTTTTCTCTCCAAATCTTTCCTATTCATGACTTGGAGGTGCCATTGTTGGACTGGGGTGGACAAAGTTAAAAATCATACAGGTTATAGTCCAACAAGTTTGTTTGGAAGCACCAGCTCCGAAAGCTGTGTTGTGTGGTTTTTAACTTTTTCCTATTCATGTATCTATTCAAACATCTTTTAAATGTTGTAATTGTACCTCTGCCTTTTAAATCTCTCTCCTCTCACCTTAAAAATGTGCCTCCAAGTTTTGAAATCCCCTACCCTCGGGAAAAGACAACTACCATTACCTCTATCTAAATCTCTCACTATCTTATAAAGTTCCATCAGATCATCTTTCAACCTTCTGCACTCCAGTGAAAAATAGTGTCAGCCTAACCAACCATTCTTCATAACTCAAACCTTCTATACCCACCAATAACTTGGTGAGTCTCTTCTGAGCCCTCTCCAGCTTAATAATATCCTTTCAATAACTGAGTGACCAGAACTCAACACAACACTCCAGAAGAGGATTCACCAATGTCCTGTTCAGCCTCAACAGACTTCCCAATTCCTATACTCAATGGACTGAGCAATGAAGGCAAGCGTGCCAAGTGTCTTTTTATCCACCTTGTCCATATGTGATACAAATTTCAAAGAATTATATACCTGCATCCCTGGGCTGTTCTATTCTATATACTTTCAAGTATTTCCTGATAACAAATTCAAATGCTGCACACAAGTTGATTGCTGCAGATTTTGTTCAAATGAAAATGTTGTAATGACAGTACAGCTAAACCCTCGTTCTGTTTCAGTCGAAGGTGTTCAGAAAGACCAGGAGATATTCCAGGTACAAAGTGAAATACCATAGGTGAACACTATCCCAATAAAAGAGAAGTTGCAAAGTTTCTCGACTGTTGATTGATGAATTGAGTTAACACTCATCTCTAAATTGAAAAGCTGTAGAAGATGAACTGCTTTCTTTTCCCAAACAAATTCCACATCTGGAAGCACAGTAGCAATGATTGGAGACCCAGGGACTGGGGAAAATAATAAGACCATGAGACATAGGAGTGGAAGTAAGGTCATTCGGCCCATTGAGTCCACTCCGCCATTCAATCATGGCTGATGGGCATTTCAACTCCACTAATTTCAACTAATGGTGCAAAAAAAACTTTTTCTGATTTGGTAACTGGGAAAATATACTCTCAGATTGAATATTAGCTGTAGAATAAACCTGAAGAACCTGATGCTGGATCAGTATCCTCACTTTAGGAATGTTCTCAGCGAGGTCTGGAAAAACCCAGAGGATTTGCTGTTTATTTGCAATGGCTTGGATGAATTGAAGGAGAGATTTGATTTTTCTGAAAACTGGAGAAATGCAGAACTTCAGTTTGTGTGCACTGATCCTGAATGCTGGTGTGAAGTGTCTGACATTGTGTCCAGTTTAATCCAGCACCAGCTACTCGCAGGATGTTCAGTACAGGTGACCAGCTATTCCCCTACAGTCCACTTATTTGAAAAGGCTGAGATCATTGGCTGGGTTGAATTTCTGGGATCTATTGGTGATGCACAGAAGGAATATTTCAGCAAGTGCTTTGAATATAAGATGGTGGCAACAGTTGTTTTTAAATACATGGTGGAGGAGATCCTTTACACTATGTGCTCCAACCCTGCTGGATCCTTGGTCTGTCACTGGGTCCCTCACGCAGAGCCACTCTGCAAAACCATTGCTGAGAAATTGAAAACCCCTGTGATGTGTTACTGAAGCTTGGTGAGACAACCTTCTCAGGCCTCCGTGAAGAAGATTGTGTTTAGCAATGGAGATTTGATCCAGTATATTCTGCAACCCCCCACCCCCAGTTCCTGTCTGGATTCATGTTGGAACTATGTAGAGAGATGATTCTATCTGCACATAATCATCATTACACATTCCCACAAGTCACCAGCCAAGAGTTTATAACTGCACTCACACATAATTCCTGACTGCAGAGTGTCCTCAGGAGCTATCTCGGTGAGTGAGATGGTTAATTTGAGGTACTTTTCCATTTTGTCACTGTTATCTGTCTAGATACATCTTAAAAGATGCTATCCTGTCCGTGTCTACCTCCTCAACTAGCAATGCTTTCCAGGCACACACCACCCTCTGTTTAAAAAAACTTTCTATGCAGATCCTCCTAAACTTTACTCCTCCCACTTTGAACTTGTTACCCCTTGCAGTTGAGTCCCACATTCTAGGAAAAAAGCTTCTTGCTTTTCGCTGTTACATTCACTAGACAAGCAGCAATTACTGCAGTCCTTTTGTCAGAGCATCCTAACCTCTGGCTGATGTGTCAATTGGAGCATGAACACTAAATATTCAGTAAGAGGAAGCAAAGAGCAGCCATTGGACGATGATCTGTAAATGAGGGACCTTAGCTTGTCCCACAGTGTGGAATTAGGTTAGCTCACTGCATCAGTGACAGCAAACTCAGAGACTTCTCACTTGCTGCTGTGTAAAAAAAAAAAGTGTTGGCAGTGGGTGCCTTTGTTGTGATCACCATCGATACTTTAATTAACTTGGAAGCTAAAATCATCTGGGATAAAGATTCTGGTTTAATAGACTATTTGGTATTCTCAATGTTGTGCAGAAATACACCAGCTCGGTCTCCTGAGTAAACCTACAGCAATGAACGTAAGAATTTCCAATAATCCACATGTTGTGTGTGAGTCTTCGCTCTAGGAGGGCCTCACAAAATATCAGGCCAACTGAAATGTAGACCCGGTTTAAGAGGTATTCAAGTCAAAAGACTCTATTTCCCTGTAAACTCATGTTGTAACATTTAAGAATTTCTGTTGTTAGAAACATTCCTGAGAGATGGACTTGACAGCTGCCACAGAGAAAGAAAATCCATCTAGTCCATGCACAAGCTCGCTTTGTCCTCCAGCTCAGGGGCTGGGACACAGCATGGGGGAACGATATTGTGAACAGATGGAGATGCAGAGGGGTTTTTACATGCAGTGGGCTGTGTAATGGAGGAACTACAGAGGGGACCGTTCAGGGAAGTTGAAGCTAAACAGGAGAGGACAATTAAGCAGGGATCATGGAGAAGGAGGTGCTAAATTTGGAAGACTTCAAACTTTGGAAGGGGGTGCAAAATTGGAAGGAGGGACAGTTTCATGACTGAAAGACCGAAACATGGAACAAAAGAAAAAGAGGAGAGAAAGTGAAAGAAGAAAGGAAGAGAGTGGAATAGAACATAGACAAAGGTAGAAAGAAGAAAGGGAAGACCAGCTATTTAGATACAGAACTGGCTCAAAGAAGATTGAGGGTGGTGGGAGAGGGTTCTTTTCAGACTAGACCTATGACCAGCAGTGTGCCACATGGATCAGTGCTGGGTCCACTGTTTTTTGTCATTTATATAAATGATTTGGGTGTAAACATAAGAGGTGTGGATAGTAAGTTTGTAGATGATACCAAAATTGGATACTTCATAAACAGCAGAAAAGGTTATGTCAGAGTACAATTGGATCGTGATTAGGTGGGCCAATGGACTGAGGAATAGCAGACGGCTTTCAATTTTAAATTTCAGAATTTTGCATTTCGGAAAGGCAAATCAGAGCAGGACATATACACTGGATGGTAAGGTCCTGAGAAGTTTTGCTGAACAAAGAGACCTTGGAATGTAGGTTCACAGTTCCTTGAAAGTGGAGTCGCAGGTAGACAGGATAGTGACGGCATTTGGTATGTTTGTCTTTATTGATAAGAACATTGAGTATCAGAGTTGGGAGGTCATATTGTGGTTTTACAGGACACTGGTTAGGCCACTTTTGAATTACTTGTGTAATTCTGGTCTCCCTGCTGTAGGAAAGATGTTGTAAATCTTTCCTGAACCCTTTCAAGTTTCACAAGGATGGTGTTAGTGTTGTAGGATTTTTGAACTATAGAGAGTGGCTGAATACATTGGAGCTATTTTTTCTGGAGCATCGGAAGCTGAGGGATGACCTTATGGAGGTTTATAAAATCATGACGGACTTGGATAGGGTAAATGGACGTGGTCTTTTCACTGGGTTGGGGAATCCAAAACTAGAGGGCATAGGTTTAAGGTAATAGGGACCAAAGGGGCAAATTTTTAATGCAAAGGCTGGTGCATGTATGGAATGAGCTGCAAGACGAAATGGTGGCGGCTGGTACAATGACAGTATTTAAAAGGCATCTGGATAGGAAGGTTTAGAGTGATATGGGCCAAATACTGGCAAATGGGACCAGATTTATTTAAGATATCTGGTGGGCACAGATGTGTTTGACCAAAGAGTCTGTTTCTGTGCTGTACATCTTTATGACTCTAAGAGGCAAGAGAGAAAACCGAGAGAGAGTGATAATGTGACAGAAAGGAAAAATCAGAGAGGTACAACTAGGAGGCAGGGAGAGGCATGGCGAGATTAAAGAGGTGATAGTCACCATTCCGGCTGATCCCAGATCTCGGTGGTTTCTCATACTCCCTCTCTCTCATTTGGGACAGTCCCTGCTCCAGTGGTTTGCTTCAGGATGGCTGATTTAGAGATGGGATTGAAACACTAACCACACACACACATCCCTTGGTCAGTGTACATGGTGAAAGGGATAATGGCTGCCAGAACCTATCTGAAATAGCCCCAGTTCTGTCACTCAAAGTGCCTCTCTGCCCAAATCCCCGTTCAACCACTCCCAGCTTTCTGTACCTGAGCCGCACAGCCGCAGTCATCTCTGTGGGATTAGAGGGGGGAGGGAAGAGTTGTGAGACAAACAGTAGATAAATAGTTTAATCCAGACTGCCTTTGTCTACTGCTGCTTTGCATTTTACAGTTTTGGAATGAAAACCATATGTATTTTAAAACTGATCAAATTCCTTTTGCCTTTGATCAATAGAAAAACCCAATGTAAAATCCTCAATTTGCAATTGCCAGGAGTCAACCCAGGTCACCTACTTCTCATACAGCTACACTCACCACAATACTAATTGGAAGCACACTAGCTTTCGGAGCGACGCTCCTTCATCAGGTGATAGTCCTGATCACCTGACGATCCAGGTAACTATCACCTGATGAATGAGCGTCGCTCCGAAAGCTAGTGTGCTTCCAATTAAACCTGTTGGACTATAACCTGGTGTTGTGTGATTTTTAACTTTGTACACCCCAGTCCAACACCGGCATCTCCAAATCACAATACTAATATTACTGTAGACTTCAACACACAACACAATGCCTAAACACACTTAAAAAGATCTTTATCCTGATAACTTAGATAGCATGATCTACCAAAGTGATTTTTTTTAATCATATATGAAGACATGGATTTTAAGGAGCATCTTAAATAGGAGAAGGTGAGGTGTAATCCAGAGAGGGAGTCCAGAAGTCGCTCTGGTTGTGTTAGATTCCCCAACCAATGCATCAGCTGTTTTAAGGAAAGAAATAAATGAGATCAGTTATTTGAATGGAAATAATGTAAATTATTGCTGAAAATAATCAGAAGACAATTTTTACAGGATATTATTTATTCTTTATAATAGAAACTTTTTTTTTCTCCCTTTTGTCCAGATAAATGGATCAAAGAAATCAGTATAGAAGAATGGAGATGAGCCTGTGTTTGCATTTCCCCCTCTGGCCTGCAGTAAATGGTAACCCTTGCCTCAAGTTCTTTTTTTCATTTGCTTCACTCACTGACAATACAATTGCTTGCGATGAATGTATCTTTTGTGCATATCTAATTCCTGTTTCAGTTTTGCTTTTATTGTTCAGCTTTCTACTAACTGTTGCTCGTTGCTGTCAGGCTTTTACACTGCTTTGCTCCTCCATTCTCTTTTATTTTGCTCCTCAGATCAAGTCATCACTGCCCATTACAAGAGGAATGTTATCATGATGCTATTCCTCCTTCGTCTTTCATTCCATCCTTTGTGGGCTCCTCATCCATTATCTGTGCATCTCATGTTGGCTGTCAGTTAGTTGGATTTATTCATCAATTGAATTATATTTATAACTGGATATTTCACTACACGCATTAACTTATCTCTGAAGTTTTTCTAGGTCACCACATAAATAAATGCATTTGTGCAGCAACTAAGGTTCCACAGCAAATATGCAATTTTTATAAAGAGGTGATAAGCATTGGAATTCCGAGAATAACCAGCTTGAAAGAAATATAAAATGTACACCAACCAGAGAAGTATGAAGCTAGCAGATATGGCAAAGAGTAAAATTACAGATTGCTTTCTGCTCTCTATCTCTGGGTCATGCTCTATTTTTCTTTGACCCCTCAGTCCTTTATGCATCTTACTGGCTTCGAAGATCTGTCTGACATTCAGAACATTGATAAAGAGAATAAATGCGAATGGGAAAAAAGGTGTTTAAAAAATGTTCAAAATATTTAAAACCTATCCACCGATGGTCATAAAAATAACCGGGCCTGGTTGAGAGTACCATGGAACATTGTTACTGATCATTCCAGGTTTATATCGAAAGTAGTTGGGAACGTTCTTTAAAGAAAACAAAATGCCGATTATTGCTAGAGCTCTCATTGCAGTTTTCTCTGTGCAATACTTAGTTTTCATCTGATGCAAACCAAATGGTGGCAAATCGATCAAAAGAAAAAGCAACAGTGAACCAGGCAGAACAATCAATGGTCAAGCAGCAAATGACAAAGAGAACACTACAAACAGGAGTGATGTTCAGGAAACACTGTGGATAATAATAATATGGAAATTGACAAAGTATAACATAAACAACAATGAACAGTAGATCAGACATTGACATGGCCACCAGATAGCGAGTGGTGCATGTAGAAAAACTAGACTTGCCCCGAGTCAAGAATGTAATCACCACTAGACTAACTGTAAGAGGAAGGAAAAAAAAAGACAAAGTTGCTGATGAAATATTCTCCATATCCAAGACCAGACTGTAAATAATCCCACAAAGATAATTGTCATTCCATGTTATATGAAGTTTAAAGAATCTGAACTACAGCAGCAAACTCTCTCTAAATGAATCAATAGTACTTTTAAAAGGCAGAGAAGAACATGAGCAGCAGATTGCTCATAGAAATATGGTCATGCACTCAATTTGTTTTGGTATTGGCACCGATTGATTTCATGTGCTTTGTTGGTTATTTAGATTAGCTGAAGTTTCCCATAAGGCCACAACATCCACACAAAGACACCTGACACAAACATTGATTGAAAAATTTCTGTATTCAGTTTTGGAGCCTCCACAGCTCAGATTGTCTCCAGAATTGTACATCCATGCTTAAAAGACAGTACAGGGCATTGAATCACTCCACAGTGTCTTGGAATGGATGTCCTCCACAATACTGTGATGATGATGCTCCTTGAACAAGATTAGGTTGTCCTTGGTTGTTTCTCAGAGGCTCCATTTTTGTCTGCATTTATCTATTTGAAGAAGCTTTTAAGTTTAAAAAAACACACACTTGTACAATGAAAGGGGAATGGCCAGTTCTCCCTGCTTAGCTTTTATCTGGTTTGTTTTGGAGAAAGTGAGGACTGCAGATGCTGGAGATCAGAGCTGAAAAATGTGTTACTGGAAAAACGCAGCAGGTCAGGCAGCATCCAAGGAGCATGAGAATCGATGTTTCGGGCATAAGTTGAGTTGTGATAGTCTGTTAGGTTTTCAGATAGGTTAAGGTATTCTGTTAAACTTGTTAAGTTTCATGTGATATTCTGTAAATAGATTCTGTTTTGTTTAAAACCAAAGAGTTTTGACCAGCTGCATCACTTCGGGAATATCTACTGAAAACAACCAGAAAAGTTCGGGTCTGGGTTACCTTCTTGAAATGTCTTGATGGGGTCTGGCCTGGTCCATCACAGTATGGATGAACAAATAATCGTGCATTGAGTCCCTCCCTCTTGCATTGGATTGAACATCCTGTCAATCTTAACTATGAAGGTACTCAGCAGTGAATCCAACCACCATATCCCAGGTTGGATACCCACCACAATCAAAAGAACTTCATCATTTGATAAAGAATCCCAGTAACGGTCCAAGACTGTACACTATTGCCCCCATCCAAATAAAATCTGAATCCAAGCAGCATTTCCCATAACAGCTGTCCAGTTTAGAAATCAGGCTGTTTATCTGAGATTAAGCAAAACTTCCTACCTATGTTCAGGCTCATGCTCCCAAGCTCCTCTCATAGGCCCTCTCCTTGTGAATAGAGACCAGCCCCCACCCCAGATTCAGAGCTATCTGGAGCTAGGAATCCCTGTAGTTTAACCAGCATTTCCCATGGAGATCACCAGAATTGCTTCTGTGGTAGGATTATAGATACCCTACAGTGCAGAAAGAAGTCATTCAACCCATTGTGTCTACAGTGACCCTTCAAAAAGCATCCCACCTGGACCTTCTCCCCAACCCAATGGATGTGTTTTTTATCATGGCTAACCCACCTGATCGGAATAGCACTGGACACTATTGGACAATTTAAATGGCCACATCTTTGCATTATGGAGAAACCTCTGGAGAAATGGGGAGAATGTTCAAACGCTACACTGACATTCATCCAAGGTTGGAATGGAATCCAGGTCCCTGATGCAGTGAGGCAGCAGTGCTAACTACCTTGTCACTGTGCCATCATAAATCCTTATGGATTCAGACCAATGCTACCGATTTGGGAAAACAATGCCGAATGGTATTATCATTAGACTGTTAATTCAGAGACCTTGGTAATTCTCTGGGGAGCTGGGTTCGACATTCACAATGGCAGATGGTGGAATTTCATTTCATTTAAAATCTGGACTTAAAAATCTAATGATGATGATGAAATGGCTGTCAATTGCCTGGGGGGAAAAAAAGTGTCTTGTTCACGAATGTCCTTTAGGGAAGATAATCTGTTATCCGTAACTGGTCTGGCCACATGTGATTTCAGACATACGACAATCTGGTTGACTCTTACCTGCCCTCTGTGCAATTATGGATGGTTGTTAAGTGTTGGCCTAACCAGCAACACCCATATCCCTTCAATGAATAAAAGAAAATGGAACTCTCCATCCCCAGTACAGAAGACTGCTTTCTTTTTAGACCATTCCTTGGGATTGGATATCGCCACACTGGATCTATTGCCACAAATATGCAATGATCACTCCAGAATTGATCCACTTTCAAAGATAAGGGAACCTCCACTTGATTCAGGGTCGTACACTAGAGTGGAGAACACCAACACTTAATCCATTACCCAGCACAGACAACCAAGACAAATGGATCTGCCTCCTAGTTTTGTGACCAGCAAGACTTGGGAAATTTATTAGACTCAGCAAAATAAGATATGACATGGACTATCCGCTAGGATCGCTGATGCCCCAAATTCAGCAAGACATCAGCACAAAGCGGTCACTCTTTTACTTTGGACGTTCCACCTGCTGTATGCCATATGCACATTCCTCCAGACACTTACCACCTGTTGGGTTCAAAGTTATCCTTCTGAAGATTTGGTAATAGTCATTTTTAAAAAACGTACACGTGCAATGTGAGTTTTAGTGGCTAGCCACCATTCATTGCCTATCCATATTCACCTTTGTGATGGTGTTGGAGATCTGCCTTTTTGAAGACCTGTATTCTCTGGGTTGCAGGAAACATACATGCTTTTGAAGGAGAGTTGCAGAACTTTTACACAGCAACAGTGATGGAATGACGATGTATTTCCAGGTCAGCAAAAAATCTGGCTTGAGAAGGAACTTGTATGTGATGACCTTTCTATGTATCTTTTGTTCACATTCTTGCAGGTGCTGAAGATCATGGGTTTGCTGTTAAAGCGACTTGGAGCGTAACATTTTTGCATCTTGGAGGTGGTATTAAATTTTGGTCAATGGTGAAGGGAGTGAGTACTAAATGTGATGATTGGCATGGCAATCAATCAGCTGTTTGTCCTACACAATGTGGAGCTTCATGAGTGTTGCAATCAGTGTTGCAATTGAGAGACACTCAACTAGATATATGGAGAACATTCTAGCCCACTGCTGAGCTATGCATTCTGGACGGTTGACATAGATTGGAGAGGCAGTTAGGGAGCTTGTCACAGTAATAAGAGTGTCTGACATACTTCTGTAGCCACAGCGCTTGTATGGCTAAACTAGGGCATTTTCTTGTCAATTCTTGGTCCAGGTTGTTAATAATATTGATTTTGTGATGTTCATGTCATAATGAGCCAATGGGAGATTGGTAGACCCTCTCTTTTTGAGATGGTCATTAACTGGTCGAATCTGAATGTTATTTGTCAATGATCAGCCCAAGCTAGATGTTATCTCACTGTATATAGACACATATGTTTTCATTATCTCAGGAGTAATTGGTGCTGAACATTGTGCAATCATGAGCAAACATCTCTATTAATGAAATGATGATAAGGGAAGGGCAGTAATGAGGAAGCTGCAGATTTTGTGGCCTAGAATATGACCCTGGAAAAAGTCTTGCAGAGATGGATGATGGCTGAGATGATTGACCTCCAAGAGCCAAAACCACCTTCGTCTGTAATCAGGATGACACCAAAGAGAGTTGTAATCTCACTGAGTCAACTTTTTTTTTCAGAGATCCTTATTGTGGACTAAGTGTTTGTAATTTATATTTTTAAGAGCCAAACATTTCTTCTCAAGAATTAAATGTAACTGTATAAATAGGTGCAAATAATTGGGGAACAAATAATCAATCCTTCTGTAAATGTAAGTCAAACAATCCTGAGTTTGTCACAATTAAGAGTTAATTTGTCGTGCGTTGGAACGTCAGAGGCTGTGAGACAAAAACGAGAAATGTGTGATAGACTTTCGGCTCCCAGCAGAGTCGGAATATTTGGTATTATCACGCAAAAAGAAGAGAAATGCTCATAATTCTAGAAATTGGATATGTGAGCTGAGTTAGTGACATAGAGTACATAGATGGTAGCCAGAATCAAATCATCATTATACTAAAGACAAAATAACTATGCTTTTCTATATTTAACTTACCACATCCAAAAAGAGCTATGTATCTCTGACTCTTGAATTTGACTTGAAGAGAGCTGAGTAAAGCCCAAATGTGGAGCATGAAACTTTAAAAGAGTTTTCAGTGCAAATATGGAAATGATATTTCCACTATTGGGAGAGACTACAACTGGAGAACATTAACATAGCATACTGACTCAGGGCTTGAACAACTGGGAATGGGAGATGCTAGCTTGGTATATTAAAGCACCATGTTAACTGTTCTGTATTCTGTCCTGTTAATTCTATGTAATGCTCTCCAACTCAATTATTAATCATACTCATATTGTAAATACTGAAGTTAGTAATTCATTGAAACAAACATTTTTATTTCTTTTTTTATTAAATTATAGATATTGCCTTACAATTGATTGATGCATGTTCTTCACCAAAATCTCTTCCTCACAAGGAGGACACACATCACAAAGTGAAGGGCAGCAATCTCTGGAATGTTAACTGTGGAAAAATTATATATTACAGATATAAAAAGTATTAATCCTAATCTAATCAGATACAGATGTGAAATTGTGTCAACATTTCCTGTTCGATATTCATCCTGATTCATATACAGATAATAAATTAGTGTAGACATGTCCCACAACTTGGCCTAATCATGCTGGAAGATTAACCAACCCCAACTATTTCAGCAAACAATATGTTTGTGGGGCATTTGATCAAGTTAACATTGTTACTTTGCCATTTTCCTTTTATGAAAATCATCACATCAGTTCATCTCCAATGGGACATTATGTAAACCTAGCACGAAACACATTCAACCCACTGCAAAGATTTTCACAGTTGCATTCCATTGTGTAATTACACACTAAACTGACAGCTCCATGAGTGGACAGAACAGGAGTGGAATATAAATGAAGCACTGCATGGTTCAAATCCTCACGGTTCTAGATACCACTGTGGTCAGATTCATTTAGATTTCCAAAAGCAGTTAAATTCTATAGTCAGAGATACTCCTCCTTGCACAGGGCCATTGGATTAAGTTGCTCTTCTCCAATTCGTAACCTCCATTCAGCATAATTTTACTTTGAGAGAAGCCCGCAGTAACACTTGGACACTGGAGTTAGTTGTTCCTCTTTGGCCAGGAACCCACACTCAGTAACATTCTAATTGAAAGATGCTGACTGAATCACATTGCCAGTGGAACAGAGTATTCTCTTCAGGCTATTGACCCACATGCAATAGAGCTCTACAATAAAAGGTATCACAGAAAAACAAAACTTGCAAGTGGAGTTATGGATGGTATCCTGTTAGTGCTCCACACTTACTACAATGCTGCACTGACAGAAACCACAGAAAAGCAAGAGTACTGGGTCAGAAGTTTCTATTCAAGCAATTACCCATACTCCGTATAAAACTACAAGGACACATCCTCCCAACAACATTAGTCCACAGCAATCCTGGGTCCAGCTTAAGGTTCGTGATCCCCGTTCAGTATAATTCTGTAATCAGTAATACCTTCACTCAGAGTAATTCCTGGAGATTCAGATCAACAGTACACAACTTTCCAGTAAAGCACTGGAAAATGCAGAGTGCCTGTGAGCTACTGAGAAAAAGTTCTCTTTTACCTCACTTGAGGAATTCTACCACAGAGTTTGTTTGGAAATGTTAACTACATACATTGATATCACACATCAAGAAATGATACTGCTCCCAACCAATGCCCAGTAAGTCAATGGTTAAATGTAACTGTCATGCACAGAAATGGGTCAGTGTTCAGGCAGCACCTGATATCAAGTGGTTCATCTGGGGAAGTAAAGCCTAAACTTGAATGAATAAAAAAATCCAAGAGAGCCCATGATAAAATGCTAGTGCCCCAGAAGACTCAGTCTTTTGTATTGTACTAACGTCTGGTATCATGGCAGGAATAAACATTCTCAGAATCCTACACAGCCTTATCAGGTACCACATGGAATTCATTGGATATCTTGCCACCCAGCATTACATCAACTGCACTTTCCTTCGAGTGAACTATTTTGGAGTTGAAGAAATGGTACGTTATTGCATCAAAGAGTTTGATCCACTGGGTTACTCCCCTGATGTGCCAGATATGTCCCAGCTATCAGTGATGATGTAGCCACTCTGACATATACAATGTACTGTGGGAATGTTCAGCACCATGTAATCGTTACTGCAAACATTTATAAACTTCCATGTGCTGGCTGGCAACAGTAAGTCCCTTCAATATTACCTTATTCGTACTTTTAAAATACTTTTTCTCTCTCAATAGTCACAAAAGAGTCTGGGGTTACTCAGCAACTTAATGTGACCTCCAGTAAACCACTTCGCCTGGAAACCGCAATCACTATTTGTACAGACATCCTGTGTTATAATCACTGCATTGCTGTCCTACACAAAGGCCATTATTCTATACCAGGGTTGAAAGATTATTCATATTCTTTTATCAGTTCTCTGCTGATGGTGACCCAATTTACTCAGTCCCTCAATCTGTGGGCGGCACAGTGGCACAGTGGTTAGCACTGCTGCCTCACAGCGCCAGAGACCTGGGTTCAATTCCTGCCTCAGGCGACTGACTGTGTGGAGTTTGCACGTTCTCCCTGTGTCTGCGTGGGTTTCCTCCGGGTGCTCCGGTTTCCTCCCACAGTCCAAAGATGTGCAGGTCAGGTGAATTGGCCATGCTAAATTGCCCGTAGTGTTTGGTAAGGGGTAAATGTAGGGGTATGGGTGAGTTGCGCGTCGGTGTGGGCTTGTTGGGCCTAAGGGCCTGTTTCCACACTGTAATGTAATGTAATCTAATCTGAACATCAGGTCAAATGGAGGGGACAATGACAGGACTAACTTTCACTGAGGGCCGGGTGTTCTGGGTCATGATTGGAGCCTCAGAGCAGTACAACAGTATCAAATAACCTAAATCATGCAAACCAACTTGTCTTTCATCAGCAAAAAATCCTGTTTTACTAACCAAGCTCTACCTTTTTGAGATGGAAATGTGTTGCTGGAGAAGCACAGCAGGTCAGGCAGCATCTAGGGAACAGGAGAATCGACGTTTCGGGCATTAGCCCTTCTTCGGGCTAATGCCCGAAACGTCAATTCTCCTGTTCCCTAGATGCTGCCTGACCTGCTGTGCTTCTCCAGCAACACATTTCCATCTCTGGTCTCCAGCATCTGCAGACCTCATTTTCTCTACCTTTTTGAGCCTTCTGGAGAAGGTACAATAACAATAACATAGATTTCACAAAGTTGACGGAGTGCACGGTGTAACACTACAGCTTCACAGTGAATTGGTCTGAAAATATATCCAGGAAATTTATCTCCAAACACTCAGTGCCAACATAACAGGGAGGCTCAGAACATTCACGGACTCAGGAGTAGGGGAGAATCAAGTACGTCTCTTTTCAATTATCCCGCTGTTCAATCCAGCATGCGCTTTGTGAGAAACAAAAGCTCACTCACTTTAATAATTTCAGTCTGAGACGAATATCTGAATCAGCCGTTTATTTGTACACCTATAGGTGGGTGTGTTGTCTAATTACGGGGTAAGGCAATGACAAAATGCACAGTATATCCCAAAAAACCCTTGCAATTTATACTGTTTTTTCCCATATGTTTTCCTTATTCCATTGTCTGTTCCCTGCTTCGCTTACGTCACAGATTTCCTTAAGACTTATCCCACAACTTCTGTTTATCCTGTCTTGTCCGTGACAAACTCTTATCTCTGACTCCCATAAGGGTGTTTGACGTCAGTCTATTGTAGATTATTGATTAGGCATATCTTTTCTTCTATCAGCATCTATTTCCATCCAGAGGCCACTTTGACCTCTTTGATTAGGGCTTGTTCCTGTGTCTCCGAGTAAGGGAAAACAGATGTCTTCCTGTTTGCCCACACATCCACCATTGTTCTGTATTCACGTCTCATGCTAACATATCCTTTCTTTTTGCTGAATATGTATTTTCTCATTCTTGTTCTGTATCAGAATTTATATTTGCAGAAATAACATTAATTCATTTATATCTCACAATTTCCCCTTTTTTCTTTTCATTACTATCTGTTTTCTTCTGCATTCTTGTCTTTTTTTAAACATTGTTCCCAAAATTCGCAAGCATCATTTCAGAGATTTCATCCATCTTAGTCTCACTCATCTCCTTATTATTTAGTTGATAAAGTTCCTCTGTCTGATTCCCCTCAGGGGCATTCGTTTCATCAAGGCTGTTTCAATCAGCCTCTGGGTGAGCCCTCGTATACAGGGTATGATACAACAGCCAATGGCCACCAATATCCCGACTACTACCATCAGGGAAGTAAGGATAGAAACCACCACCCCCTTCCATTTTCCAAACTAGGATCCAAGCCACCCT